>NC_086121.1:39394310-39997227 GCF_963921235.1 Mobula hypostoma | reverse complement strand
GTCGAGAGGTTCGGAGGAGATCGAATGGTGGAGAGAAGACCTCTGTTTCTTGAGCTCCGATTGTGCACAAACTGATTAACCCTGATAAGTGTGGCGCCTTTTTCTTTTATATGTGTTTCTCTACTAACCACGTAGTCACAGTAAGATTTATAAAGTGAAATCATTTAATCGTACATTGTGTACTGTCTGATGTTTTACGTTATGGGTTGTACCGGAGTGCATTACACAGCATCTACGCAAACGTGAGACTGTAGCGGTGTGCTACACACAGCGCTAGAATAACCACATGGAGTCGCTGAGTTGGAGTTGCAATAAAAAGATTTATTCAAACTTCACGGCCTGCTTTAAAGCCTTCCCGTTCCCACCCTCCCAGGGGTGGGACTGCTGTGGGGAATGCATATTCCCAGACCTTTTCCGCGCGCGGGATTTTCCCCCTGCTGGTGAAGATGGCCTGGCGCCCTTTTTGGGGCCGGCCCTCTGCCTGCACGCGCTGTTTCGTGAGCCGGTTCGTGTGTGCTAGAAAGTGGGTCGCCACATAACCCCCCCCCCCAGAACCGGCGATACCTCCCCCAGTGTCCACAGTCTGGATCGGCCTCTGTTTGGGAGGTCTGCCCCTGCGCCGCGGTGCCTGAGCCTGGACCGGCTGTGCCAAGTCCACATGGGCCGGTTTGAGTCGGTCCACTGTGAAAACCTCCTCTCTTCCCCCCAATGTCCAGCACGAACGTGGACCCATTGTTCCTGATCACCTTAAACGGCCCCTCGTAGAGCCGCTGTAGCGGTGCCCGGTGTCCGCCCCATCGTACAAAAAGAAACTTGTAGTTCTGCAGGTCTTTGGGTACGCAGATCGGGCTCTGTCCGTGCTGTGAAGTGGGGATGGGGGCCAGGTTACCGAGCCTCTCCCGTAGTCTGTCCAGGACTGCTGTGGGTTCTTCCTCTTGCCCCCTTGGGGCTGGTATGAACTCTCCTGGGACGACCAGGGGCGCGCCGTACACCAACTCGGCCGACAAGGTGTGCAGATCTTCCTTGGGTGCCATGCGTATTCCGAGCAGGGCCCAGGGAAGCTCGTCCACCCAGTTAGGCCCCTCCAGGCGGGCCATGAGAGCCAATTTCAGGTGACGGTGGAAGCGCTCCACTAGTCCGTTCGACTGTGGGTGGTAGGCAGTTGTGTGGTGTAGCTGTGTTCCTAAAAGGCTGGCCATCGCTGACCACAGGCTGGAGGTGAACTGGGCGCCCCTGTCGGAGGTAATGTGGGCCGGTACCCCGAAGCGGGCTACCCAGGTTGCGATCAGTGCTCGGGCGCAGGATTCGGAGGTGGTGTCGCTGAGCGGGACTGCCTCTGGCCATCTGGTGAACTGGTCTATCATAGTTAGGAGATACCGCGCTCCTCGCGACACTGGCAGGGGCTCCACGATATCCACATGAATGTGGTCGAACCCCCGGCGGGTGGGTTCGAACTGCTGCGGCGAAGCCTTGGTGTGCCGCTGCACCTTGGCCGTTTGGCACTGCATGCACGTTTTGGCCCATTCACCGACCTGTTTACGAAGCCCATGCCACACGAACCTGTTGGAGACCAGCCGGACGGCTGTCCTGATGGAGGGGTGCACTAAGTTGTGAATGGATTTGAAAACCCACCGGCGCCAGGCTGCTGGGACGACGGGGCGGGGTTGGCCGGTAGCTACGTCACATAGTAGGGTCCTCTCACCTGGGCCTACGGGGAGGTCTTGGAGCTGCAAACCGGAGACTGCAGTCCTGTAACTGGGGATCTCAGCGTCTGCCTGCTGTGCCTCTGCCAGCGCTGCATAGTCCACCCCCTGGGACAGGGCCTGTATGGTAGGTCTGGGTAGTGTGTCCGCCACGACGTTGTCCTTTCCGGAGACATGCCGGATGTCCGTCGTGTACTCGGAGATGTAAGACAGATGTCACTGCTGGCGGGATGACCAGGGGTCGGACACCTTCATGAACACAAAGGTAAGCGATTTGTGGTCTGTGAACGCGATGAAGGGCCTACCTTCTAAGAAGTACCTGAAATGCCGGATTTCCAGGTATAGTGCCAATAGCTCCCGGTCGAAAGCACTGTATTTGAGTTCAGGTGGTCGTAGGTGTTTGCTGAAGAATGCCAGGGGTTGCCAGCGACCCTCGATGAGTTGTTCCAGCATTCCACCGACTGCTGTGTTGGATGCGTCCACCGTGAGGGCAGTAGGCACGTCCGTTCTGGGGTGCACTAGCATCGCGGCATTTGCCAAGTCTTCTTTGGTTTTAACGAAAGCAGCTGCGTCCTCTTCGTCCCAGGTAATGTCCTCGCCCTTACCCGACATCAGAGTGAACAGGGGGCGCATGGTTCGGGCTGCTGAGGGGAGGAAACGGTGTTAGAAATTCACCATACCCACGAATTCCTGCAGGTCTTTGATTGTGTTGGGTCGGGGGAAGTGGCGGACCGTGTCTACCTTGGCGGGTAGCGGGGTTGCCCCGTCTTTAGTAATCCTGTGGTCCAGGAAGTCGATGGTGTCGAGTCCGAACTGGCATTTGGCTGGATTGATTGTAAGGCCGAATTCGCTCAGGCGGGAGTAGAGCTGGCGGAGGTGGGACAGATGCTCCTGCCGACTACTGCTGGCTATGAGGATGTCGTCCAAATAGATGAATGCAAAGTCCAGGTCGTGTTCAACACATCCATTAGCCGTTGGAAAGTCTGTGCGGCATTCTTTAGACCGAACGGCATTCGGAGGAATTCGAAAAGTCTGAACGGGGTGATGAGTGCTGTTTTGGGGATGTTGTCGGGATGTACCAGGATTTGATGGTATCCCCGGACGAGGTCTACCTTGGAAAAGATCCCTGCGCCATGTAGGTTTTCTCCAAATTCTTGAATGTGCAGAACAGGGTAGCGGTCTGGCGTTGTAGCCTCGTTCAGTCTGCGGTAGTCACCGCATGGTCTCCAGCCCCCCCGTTGCCTTGGGCATCATGTGAAGGGGGGAGGCCCATGGGCTGTCGGACCGTCGTATGATCCCCAATTCCTCCATCTTCTTGAACTCCTCCTTCGTCAGTCGGAGCTTGTCCGGGGGAAGCCTTTGAGCACGGGCGTGGAGGGGTGGTCCCTGGGTCGGGATGTGGTGCTGTACTCTGTGTCTGGGCATGGCTGCCGTGAACTGCGGTGTCAGTACTGATGGGAAATCCGCCAGGACCCTGGTGAATTCATCGTTGGACAGCATGATGGAGTCCAGGTGTGGGGCTGGCAACTTCGCTTCACCCAGGGAGAACGTTTGAAAAGTCTTGACGTGGACTAATTGCTTCCCTTGCAGGTCGACCAGCAGGCTGTGGGCTCGCAGAAAGTCCACCCACAGGAGTGGTTGGGCCACGGCAGCCAGTGTGAAGTCCCACGTGAACCGGCTGGAGCTGAACTGTAGCCGCACCGTGCGGGTGCCGTAGGTTCGTATTGTGCTGCCATTTGTGGCCCTCAGGGTGGGTCCCGGTTCTCTGTTGCAGGTGTCGTAACTCGTTGGAGGTAAAACGCTGATCTCCACTCTGGTGTCGACCAAAAATCGGCGTCTCGATTGCTTGTCCCAGACGTACAGAAGGCTGTCCTGATGGCCAGCCGCCGTAGCCATCAGCGGCGGCTGACCCTGGTGTTTCCCGGGAATTTGCAGGGTGGTCTACAGCGGCGGGCCTCTGTGCCCCACTGCTGGTGGTAGAAGCACCATTGTTCGTTGGGCTCCTCACTCCCGTCGCCAGGTTTTGTAGGCTCTGCTGTCAGGCCTGGTCTGGTCTGTCGTTGGGCACGCGGCTTGGTGATCTGTGCGACGGACGTCCCTCTGTCCTTCTTGGCATTCCACAGCACATCTGCCCAGGCCACCACCTCCCGGGGGTCACTGAAATCTGTGTCGGACAGCAGCAGGCATATGTCCTCGGGCAGTTGCTCTAGGAACACCTGCTCAAACATGAGGCAGGGTTTGTTTCCTTCAGCCAGGGCCGGCATCTCGTTCATTAATGCTGACGGCGGCCTGTCTCCCAAACCATTCAGGTGCATTAAGCGGCGTGCTCGTTCGCGCCGTGAGAGTCGGAAAGTCCTTATGAGCAGGGCTTTGAATGCTGTGCATTAGCTGTTCTCCGGGGGCGACTGTATAAACTCCTCAACTTGAGCAGCTGTCTCCTGGTCGAGGGAGCTCAGCACGTAGTAGTAGCGAGTGGACTCCGAGGTTATCTGCCGAATGTGGAATTGTGCTTCTGCCTGTTCAAACCACAGACGGAGTCTCAGCGGCCGAAAGCTTGGCAGTTGTAACGAAACTGCATGAACAGATGCGGTGTCGGTCGTCTCTGGCCCAAATATCGTTTGGGCCGTCAGGGTCACCAAATGTAGCGATGTGCTACACACAGCGCTAGAATAACCACACGGAGTCAGTGAGTTGGAGTTGCGATAAAGAGATTTATTCAAACTTCGCGGCCTGCTTTAAAGCCTTCCCGTTCCCGCCCTCCCAGGGGCGGGACTGCTGTGGGGAATGCATATTCCCAGACCCTTTCTGCGCGCGGGATTTTCCCCCTGCTGGTGAAGATGGCCTGGCGCCCTTTTTGGGGCCGGCCCTCTGCCTGCGCGCGCTGTTTCGTGAGCCGGTTCGTGTGTGCTAGAAAGTGGGTCGCCACAAGACACCATTTGGCAGGCATAAGGCAGTTTCCCCCTAGACAAACGGGAATTGATAAAATTGTGTGTTATAAACTTCTCATCTTTTTTCTTCAGTCCTGATAAAGGCTGTCAGCTCAAAATGTCATAGAAACATAGAAAACCTACAGCATAATACAGGCCTTTTGGTCCCACATACTTACTTTAGAAATTACCTAGGGTTACCCATAGCCCTCTATACTTCTAAGCTTCATGTACCTATCCAGGAGTCTCTTAAAAGACCCTACCGTATCCGCCTCCACCACCATCGCCGGCAGCCCATTCCACACACTCACCACTCTCTGTGTAAAAAACCTACCCTTGGCATCTGCTCTGTAATGTCTTCCAAGCACCTTAAAACTGTGCCCTCTCGTGCTAGCAATTTCAGCACTGGGGAAAAGCTTCTGACTATCCACATGATCAATGCCTCTCATCATCTTATACACCTCAATCAGGTCACCTCTCATCCTCCATCGCTCCAAGGAAAAAAGGCTGGGACTTGGATAAAGATCTGAATCATCTTGTCTCATGTTGCCTTTATTTGGGGTAAAGTGTTGTCAACTCCTCATATTTGGGAGAACGACAGTACTTTTGTGCTGTATAGCACTATCACTCTATGATTTGGTGATATGCAAAAATGTCGACTGTTAACTCTTTCCCATAGATGCTGCCTGGACTGCTGAGCTCCTCCAACATTCTGTGTGTGCTGCTTGGATTTCCAGCGTCTGCAGATTTTCTCTTGTCCGTGTTTTATGTTCTGGAGACACAGAGAAGCAGGGCCTTCAGCCCACTGAATCCATGCTTTACAGCTCCATAAGCCACATGGCACTCACAGGTGTAAGTGGGAATTATAAGTGTAAGGGGTCCATTTGATTTCGGAGTTTGGGTAAAGCTGAGGGTGAAGTAGGAAGCGTGGCGCGAAGGTCTGATAAAATGGCGGGCTCAGTCTGTTCTAGGTCAGACTAGCGCTGATGTCATGGTGGTGGGACTGCCGGTGTCTATTGGTGAGGCGGGGCCATGGGCTGTCCATACTGTCAGCAGTGAGGGGAAAGTGTGGGCGGAACGGACAGGTGAGTGGCGGTGCTCGGCTGAGGGAAAGTGACAGGGATTGGCTGGAAGTTTGGATAGGCGGGCTGCTGACGTTGATAGAACTGTCTGGTTTAATTACCTCATAGTGACAGCTGCCAGTTATCTGCAAGCTTGGGACAAGGCGTTTGGCTCGACTGGGAGCAAAGTACAGCTAAATTGGTTGCGGTGGGGTGAGGGGGTGGTCAGTCAGGCGGCTGAGGTGGATCACGTAGCCCCTCTCTCATTTGTTCAGCTGATCAGAGAGGAGATTCAGTGGGGGAACACGTTCCCAGCGGTGTACCAAGGACCTCCCGAAAGATAAAGACCCTGTTTCTGAAGGCCTAGTGGGACCGTGCTCCAGTGGGTCATTACGGAGGGACGGAAGCTATGCTAAAGCCATACTCGGCACCAAGTCGCAGGTCGAGTTGCTGTACAGTTCGTTTTACAACCAGTTTTTGAAGCATTTACCCTTGACAACATTCAGGGCACCGGAGATTTGGGGAACCAGTGCTGGTGATTATGCAGACGATGGTTATTGGTCAGTGAAACTGGAGTTCTCGGGGGCCAATGTGGGGGTGTTTCAGGTTCGTGAATCATTAGTGCTGATGTATCCGGACACTGTTGCGACCGGCAGCGTTTCGATTGGGGAGGGGACCAACACCCCGCTGGTGAGGAGGTGCATGGGGGCCTGCCAGAAGAAGTTGGGTGAGAGCTGTTTGGGGGCATTGTCTGTGTACCCAGTGTTTTGAGCTAGTTGTGAGGACGTGCGTAGCAGTATTGGGCCGGTTCCGAATTTAAACGAGAGCCGATGGTGGTATGGCCCAGGGGAAGTATCTGAGGGTGAGGTCCTCTTAGTGGACGCTCCGCAATACCACGAGAGGGGGGGGAGTTGATCGCTGAAGACACCTCGGTGAGAGAGAGGTCACGGCAACTGGCCCCGGCAGACGTGGAGGACGTTGGCAGCGTGTGTGTCAATTATACGACTCTGAACAGATGCACCATCCCTGACCAGTATGCGGTCCCGAGGGTAGAAGACGCACTGGTCTGTCTGAGTAGTGCAAAGTGGTTTAATGTGCTGGATCTGACGAGTGGATGTCGCCAGATCCCAATGAGTGAGGTCGATAAGGAGAAGATGGCAGTTATAGGTCCCCTGAGATTCTTCCAGTCCGAAAAGATGCCTCAGGGCATATCCAGAGCCCTTGCAACCTTCCCGCAGGGCATAGGGAAGACCATGGGGGATGTGGACTTGTGTGGAGTTTTGGTGTATTTGGATTTGCCTTGGAAGACTATGAAGCAAGGCGAGTGCGAGATCACGGGCAACTAGGGGTTAAAGAAATAAAACTTTCTCTGGACACGTGCCAGGTCTGGCGAAGGTCGCAGCTCATGAGTGTTAGTCATAGTCATAGTAATAGTCCTACTTTATTGATCCTGAGGGAAATTGGTTTTGGTTACAGTTGCACCATAAATAATTAAATAGTAATGTGTAAATTATGCCAGGAAATAAGTCCAGGGCCCGTCTATTGGCTCAGGGTGTCTGACCCTGTGTTCTGCGTTCATTTGTGGAATTCTGTGGCTATTATTGGAGAAATTACCCAACGCACCAGTCGAATTTCCTGGCGTTGGAACAGACGATGGTGGTGGAGGAGCTGACTGACTGTCTCTACGCGATCAAGTTTGAAGTGGAGACGGAGAAACAGAATTCCGAGCAGAAACTGAAGAAATTGATCCAGAACAACACATTGGGGAAGACAAAGGAAGCTGTCTGACTAGGACCAACAGAGAACTGAGAGCACAGAGCGGGGAGTCTGAATACAATTCAGAGGGGGTGAAACAATGGCAGACAGGTCTCAGAAGAGAAGAGCGGAAGCTTGAAGGAGACCTGAAGATGATCATTGACAGCCTAAATGAAATGGGAAAACTGGAAGTTAAACAGTATGCAGTCATTAAGAAGAAAAAGCTGGAGCTAAGTTCAGGGACCACTAAACTGGAGGAGTCCAGGAAGAAGCTAACACCTCGATTACATGAGGGCTGAAGAGGCTGCAGATGCAGCCAAGGCCAAGTGCTCCAGTTTGGAAAAAGCCAAACAGCAGCTACTGATTGAGGAAATGGGGAAGATTACAGATCCAAAGGATGATGAGCTGGATGTGTGGTACCTGCTGCCTTTTGCTAACTTCCCCTTGATTGAGGAAGAGACTTTTGGCCCTTTTCCCACTGAGTCAGGTGTAGTGGGGAGGGCTAGCTGTGGGCTGCCTGGGTTACAGCAGGACCCAGAAGGAAAAGAAGCGGGGGCCTGGACATGAGATAGGGAGCGCCGAGTTGCATGGGGCATGAGAGATAGATTGAGAGAGGATTTGGCAAGCAGACCCGAAGTATCCCCAGTAGTGTTTGATCCTGACAGGTTAGATAAGGGGATAAGGAGGTCTCAGAGGATTAGGAGACTCCCAGATAGGTTGGCCAATGTACCACCAGGGGAACAGGGTGTAAGGCCTACTATTTGGGGAGCGATGTCACTGTTTTGTACCTGGATTGGGTTTTTGTGTCTGCAGGAAGGGTTGGCGAGTTATTTAGATGTCAATAGGACATGACTAAATTTGGTGGGGGGAGAGTGTAAGGGGTTCTTCTTTCATGTTACTTGCTAAGGCTAATAAAATGGCTTCTCTGTAGTGTTATAATAAAATGGCTTGTCTGTAATGTTAACTGCTGAGGTAAGGGGTTCCCTGTAGCAGCATGTTTGGGTTATAATTAGTGATAATGGGACTTGTATTCATTTGTTAACCAATTGGGACAGATGTTATTCTTTCTTGTGTATCTGAAAGCTGTTGTTTGCGTGGGATTTGGCCAGAACGCGCTATGGGGATGAAGGGAGAAGATGCACACGAAGAGATGCTGTGAGCTGGCTAGTGGCGCGGACCCCGAGCGGAGGCTCGGGACCGGCAGATTTCGGAGGAGATCGAATGGTGGAAAGTGGATATTGCATGAGCTCCAATGAATTATTTGTGCACAGACTGAATAAGGATATAGTGGCACCTTTTTATTTTATATTTTGGTTCTCTTCTTACCCCATAGTTCAAGTAAGAGTTATAAAATCTTAATTATTTAACCGAATCCTGTGTACGGCTTGTCATTACGGGGTACTGATTTGAAACAGGGGACACATCGCACAGCATTCACCCAAACGAGAGTTCTAAGGTTTGGCTGGGCAGGGGGTTATCACCCCAAGATCATACCGCTAGACTAAGCGAGGGTTACATAAGGCTGGAAGGAATAAGGAATAAAGCATTAAAATCATACTGAAAAAAGATAAGTAAAACCTAGAAGCACTTCATGAGGTCAAATGGCAAGCGTTTTGTTGCTTTAAAAACTGTAATAAAATCTTCAAAAAAAAACCGAGGAACCTTTTGTCAAGTTATAAACTGCATCTGTAACACGAGCTGTAATTTTTTATCTGAATTCTATGTCTGCTTTGTGATGAATACTTCCAGAAAATAAGTGACTTTCATCCTCTGAAATTTTCTTTAAGTGGTTCCAGCTGAAGAGATGTCACAGTCACAATTCCAGTAAGTGGCACTTGCAGGAAATTGAGAAACTCTAAGTACTGCAGTGGAATCGTTAATTGTTGGAAATTGTCCTTGAATGACTTGGATAAAGATCTGAATCATCTTGTCTCATGTTGCCTTTATTTGGGGTATAGTGTTGTCAACTCCTCATGTTTAGGAGAACAACAGTACATTTACACTGTACCGCACTATCACTCTATGATTTGGTGATATGCACTTTCTACAATGGATCCCATCCATTCTTCTGACCGCTGACAGGCATCCACTTTTCTCTTCAGAAGTGCTCCGAATCCTCCAAGCTCATTTTTGATCCAGGGTCCGCTCTATGTAGCAGGATAACATGTGCTCATGCATCTTCTTCCAAAAGGGGATCTCTGTGATCCACAGCCTTAAGGAAGAGGACAACTCAGTAGAAACTTCACAATTGGACATATCGAAGATCTGCAGATCCTTCTACATTGGCCTGTATGACAGAAAGGTCATAGACGGCATAGCCGTCCTGTTCTCCATCACAGAGATTTTAGATGAGAGCAAGTGGGAGAATCTGGACCAGCTACTGACCCTGGAGGAACTGACTAGCTCAAGCCATTCACTTGACTTAAATAAAACTCCTGGAAGCAATGGCTTACAAGCTGAGTTGTACTTGGCTCAGTGGGACTAAATGGGCTCGGACATGCTGGAAGAATTATGTTTCTAACTGGCATCATTACCCTTAACTACAGGAGTACAGGGATGACATCAAGAACTGGAGACCCATCTGGTTGTTCAATGTAGGTTACAAGATCCTTCCAAGGCCATTGCCAAAGGGTCAAGTCTGTTCTGGGACAGTGGATCCACCTGACCAAATCTGTGCTGTACCTGATAGGAAGATATTTGTCAGCCTTGTGTTGCTAGGGATACTGTCATCATGGCTGGTTGTCTTGGACCGGGAGAAAGCATTCAACAGGATATCACACATATACATGATGGATGTGCTCTGCAAAATGGGTTTCAGGTTTTGGAAAGGGCGTCTACTGCAGCCACTCTGCAACATCTTTTTGGCCTTTCTCCCTTACCGCTGACACGGTTGTGGAGCAGGCAGATCCTACAGCAGACCCCAAGTCCAAGACCCACCAGTCAGTTGAGCTCAGACATATTCAAACTGAGAAAGTAAGTTTATTATCAAGGTATGTAAATGTTACCATCAAATTGATTTTCTTGCAGACATTTACAGGAAAATAAAAGAATACAATAGAATTCATTAAAAAAAACCATAGATGCTGTAAACAAAAACTGACAAACACATATTGGGCACAAGGGACTTTAACTGTTCATTTAAAGTCCTTATCATTTCACCCTTGGCAGATGTTCCATTCGCTCCACTTATTGCCTTCCCCATCTTCACTGCTACCTATAACTATTTGTTGCCTCTTGGGTCTGACAAAGGGACTTCAATCTGAAACATTAACAGTTTCTCTTGAGTTTTCTGTTTTCATTTCAGAGCTTCAGTGCAACTGCAATTTTTGTTTTGTTTTGTCAAATTGTAGATTGATGTTGAGTTACAAATCAGTAGAACGGCACTTCAATATGCAAACTGGCAGACAACTACTTCAGTGGAAATCCTGCTGAGATCAAGGACAGAGCTGTTTACAGTTAGTTAATTCAGCCTTTCACAACAAGGGTGCAAAATAAAGGCAACAATTCAAAGGAAAGAGAGAGATGGGAAGTCTTGGAATTAATACATTCACAGTTGAAATGTGGCACCACTGAAGCTGTACTTGGCAATTGAAGTGTAACACCATCATAAACCATGAATAATTACAACAAAATTGTGTTTTCCCTGCAGGAATTTAACATCTACATCAGAGGCAGGGAGGTGAAATGCTCTACCAATCAGGGTCAATATTACAGCAGAGCGGACATAACGTCCATAAGTTCCTATTTAGAACTCAAAATTAGTAAATATGCAATCATTCTGATGGGAGTGTACTACAGTCCACCCAATAGCCACCGGGACGCTGAGGAACAGATGTACTGGCAGATTAAGGAACGGTGTGGAAACAATAGGGTTTTTCTCATGGGGAGCTTCAACTTCCGTAAAATAAACTGGGACCTTCTGAGTGCAAGTGGTTTAGATGGGGCAGAATTTGATAGGTGCATCCAAGAGGTTTTCTTAAATCAATATGTAGATAGTCCAACAAGAAGAACATAATAACATAAGAAAGAGGAGCAGGAGTCGGCCATCTAAGCCTGCTCCGCAATTCAATAAGATCATGGCCGATCAAGCGTGAACTCAACACCACCTACCTGTCTTTTCCCCATAGCCGTTAATTCCCCTACTATGCAAAAATCTATCCAACCCTGTCTTAAATATATTTAGATAGATAGATAGATAGATAGATATACTTTATTGATCCCGAGGGAAATTGGGTTTCGTTACAGCCGTACCAACCAAGAATAGAGCATAAATATAGCAATACAAAAACCACAAACAATCAAACAACAAAATGCAAGTTATGCCAGATGGAAGATAAGTCCAGGACCAGTCCATTGGCTCAGGGTGTCTGTCCCTCCACGGGAGGAGCTGCAAGTTCGATGGCCACAAGCAGGAACGGCCTCCCGTGCCGCCCAGTGTTGTATCTCAGTGGAAGCAGCTTCCACTGTTTCATTGGGCAGAGAATTCCACAGGTTCATCACTCTTTGGGAAAAGTAGGTCCTCCTCATCTCCATCCTAAATTTACTCTCCCAAATCTTGATACAATGTCTCCTAGTTCTAGTTCTCCCACCTGGCACTTAATTCTGTATGCGTAAGTGCTACACCTGTCCCTACACCTCCTCTCTTGCCATCATTCAGGGCCCCAAACAGTCCTTCCAGGTGAGGCAACACTTCACTTGTGAGTCTATTGGGGTCATCTATTGAATCCGGTGCTCCCGGTGTGGCCTCCTCTACACCGGTGAAACCCGACGCAGATTGGGGGACAGCTTCATCGAGCACCTCCGCTCCATCTGCCACAACAGACAGGGTCTCCTGGTTGCCACCCACTTCAACTCTGCTTCCATACATGGCCTCCTCTACTGCCATGATGAGGCAAAACTCAGGTTGGAGGAGCAACACCTCATATACCGTCTAGGTAGTCTCCAGTCCCTTGCTATGAACATAGAATTCTCCAGCTTCCAGTAATTCCCTCCCCCCACCTTTCCCCTATCCCTATTTCACTCTGCCTCCTCCCCCAGCTGCCTATCACCTCCCTCATGGTTCCGCCTCCTTCTACTACCCATTGTGTTTTCCCCTATTCCTTCTTCACCTTTCCTGCCTATCACCTCCCTGCTTCCCCTCCCCCACCCCTGTATCTTTCCCCTTGCTGGTTTTTCACCTGGAACCTACCAGTCTTCTCCTTCCCACCCTCCCCCAACTTCTTTATAGGGCCTCTGCCCCTTCCCTCTTCAGTCCTGACGAAGGGTTCTGGTCCGAAAAGTTGACTGATTGTTTCCACGGATGCTGCCCAACCTGCTGAGTTCCTCCAGCGTGTTGTGAGTGTTGCTTTGACCTCAGCATCTGCAGAGTATTTTGTGTTGACCCCTAGTTCTAGTCTCACTTACCCGTGGAAACAACATTCCTGCCTCTATCTTATTTATCCCTTTCAAAAATTTATATGTTTCTATAAGATATCCTCTCATTCTTCTGAATTCCAGCGAGTACAGCCCCAGGTGACTCAATCTCTCCTCATAGTCTAAGCCCCTCATCTCTGGAATCAACCTGGAGAACTTCTTCTGCATCACTTCCAAAGCCAGTATGTCCTTCCTCAAGTAAGGAGACCAGAACTGCACGCAGTACTCCAGATGCGGAATCACCAACATCTGTACACATAACCTCCCTGCTCTTAAATTCAATCCCATTAGCAATGAAAGCCAACATTCCATTTGCCTTCCTGATAGCCTGCGGCACCTGCAAACCAACCACTGTGATTCATGCACAAGCACTCCCAAGTCCCTCTGCACACCAGCATGCTGCAAACTTTTACCATTTAAATAATAATTTTCCCTTTCAAATAGAATAACCTCGCATTTACCAACATCATACTCCATCTGCCAGACCCTCACCCACTCACTTAACCTGTCTATTTCTCTATATAGACTCTCCATATCCACTGCACATTTTGCTTTTCTACTCAATTTAGTGTCATCAGCAAATTTAGATACACTACATTTGGTCTCCTCTTCCAGGTCGTTAATGTATATCATGAACCTTTGCGGGCCCAGCACCGACCCCTGTAGCACACCGCTCGCTACTGATTGCCAACCAGAGAAACACCCATGTATCCCAATGCTCTGCTTTCTATTGGTTAACCAATCCTCTATCCGTGCTAATACATCACTCCCAACTCTTTGCATCCTTATCTTATGGATGTCTTTTATGTGGCAACTTACCGAACGCCTTCTGCAAATCAAAGCAAATAATGTCCATCTGTTCCCCTCTATACACTGCACTCATTACATCCTCAAAGAACTCCAGTAAGTTTCTCAAACAGGACCTGGCTATGCTGAATTCATACTGCATCTGCCTGATGGATCCATTTCTTTCCAGATGCCTTGGTATTTCTTTTTTAATGATAACTTCAAGCATTTTCCCAAATACAGATATTAAACTAACTGGCCTATAGTTACCTACCTTTTGCCTACATCCATTTTTGAATGGTGGTGTGACATTCACCTTCTTCCAATACACCTGGACCTGCCCAGAGTTCTGAGAAGTTTGGTAAACTATCACCAAAACCTCAAATGTATCCTCTGCTATTTCTCACAGTATCCTGGGTTGCATTCCACCAGGACCACGGGACCTGTCTATCTTAATGCCCAGAAGTCTGCTCAGCATTACCTCTTTAGTGATAGCTATTGTGTTGAGGTCCTCACCTGCCATCGCTTTAATATCATCTCTCTTCGGCATATTAGACATGTACTCTACTGTAAAGACTGACACAAAATAGTCATTCAAACTTTGGCTACTTCCTAACTGGCATATAATTGATATCACGCAATACCAATTCCCTCTTCTCATCCTCCAAGGAACCTATGTTCACTTTATCCACCTTTTCTGCCTTATATATTATAAAATCTTCTACTATCCATTGTTATATTTTGTGCTAGTTTGTTTTCATAATCTAGCTTATATTTTCTTTATTGCTTGTGTGATTCCCGCTTCAGCTAGTGGCTTAATGTTGGGGAATGATAGCCCCTGCCCCAGCCAAATTTAAGAAATCTTGTTTTGGTGGATGCTGCACGATGTGTCCCGTTACAAATCAGTACCACAAAATAACAAACAGTACACAATATGCGATGAAACAACCGAGCTTTATAATTGTTAATTTGACTATATGGTTAGTAAGGAAAACAAAAAAGAAAAAGGGCCCATTTTCATGAAACAGCCTATTGCACAACGTTGGAGCTCACTGACAAGGCCGTTCATCCACCATCGATCTCCTCTGATCGTCACTGACCTTCAGACCCTCGCTCCAAGTCCACTCCGTCCGAGGTCTACCAGCTCTCTCCATTCGTGTCCTCTCTCCTCATCTCTCCCTGGCAAAAGACCCGTGAATTCCCAGCTCCCAGATACACAAGAAAGAACAGCATCCTGCTCATTGGCTAGCATGCCCAGTTATCTCTAGTCATAACCCAAACATTGCTGCTACAGAGAAACCATTACCTCAGCAGTGGAACATTACAAAGAAGCCATTACATTAATAGTGAAACCTTACAGCGTGTTACACTCTCCCCCCACCAAATTTAGTCTTGTCCTCATGACGTTGAGATACTTTGCCAACCCCTCCTGCAAAAACACAAAGTCCAATCCTGGTGCACAAGGCAGTGACATAGCTCCCCAAAACACTGGGGGTCACACTCTGCTCCCCTGGTGCTACGTAAGCCGACCTATCCAGTGGTCTCTGAATTCTCTGCACCCCCTCACCTAACTCTTCAGGTTCAGACACTACTGGAGATACTTCCGGTCTACCTGGCAAGGCTTCCCCCGACCTATCACTCGTGCTCACCTGCAACTCGGACCCCTGGTTCCGCCCCTACAGAGCCTCGCTGCAGCCCAGGCTGCCCACAGATAGCACCCCCCCCCCACCACTTCACCTGACTCAGCAGGACAAGGGCTGGGACTCTCTTCCTCAATCACTGGGGAGTTAGCGAAAGGCAGCATTTACCACACATCCAGGTCCTCATCCTTCGAATCAGTATCCCTCTCAGGGGTGGGGGCCGGCCTAACCTCGCCTGCTGTGGGCCCTGCAGTCAGTCTGCTTTTCCACAGCGTTCTCTTACTAGATGTAGGCTCCAAGTCAGGCTGTGGGTCTACCTGCACCTCTTGTCCCAGGGGCAGCAGGTGGTTTTGATGGAGAATCTTGAGAGGCCCATTCCCATCCTATGGTTTCACCCGGAAAACTGGTAGGTTTGGCATCTGACTCTCCACGACATAGGGCGTAGCCGCCCAGCCGGTCAGCCAACTTATGCTTCCCAGGTTGCGCCAAATTCCTTATGAGGACTCGGTCTCCCGGCAGGAGTGGGACTTGTAACTCCTCTTATTTCCTTGATTCTGCTGGGCAGCCATGACCCCAACCAATTCATAAGCCCTTTTCAGCTCTCTTCTCATGTCAGATGCATACTTCAAATAAGTCTTTTGTGATAAGTCACCCTCGCCAGTCCCAAAACAAAAGTCAATGGGCAACCTCACCACGCATCCAAACATCAGGTAGTATGGTGAGTACCCAGTAGTTTCATTGTGTGTACAGTTGTAACTGTGAACCAGATGCCCAATATGTTGACTCTACTTGCTGTTCTTGTTGATCTCCAGGGTCCCGAGCATGTCTAGCAAGGTCCAATTAAAGCTCTCAGGCTGGGGATCACCCTGTGGGAGATAGGGCGTGGTCCTCTACTTTTCGACTCCAAGCATGCCCAGTAACTCATGGATGAGTCTGCTCTCAAAATCCCATCCCTGATCACTATGTATCCACCTGGGAATGCCATAATAGATGAAATACTTCTCCCATAACACTTTTGCCACCGTAGACGCCCTCTGGTCCTTGGTAGGAAAAGCTTGAGCATACCTGGTGTAGTGGTCTGTGTTGACTAAAACATTTGCCGTGTTGCTGGCATTGGGTTCTATTGACAGGAAATTCATACGCACCAGGTCCAGGGGCCCCGCACTCTGCAAGTGGGACAAGGAAGCTGCCCACGTAGGCAGTGTCTTCCGCCATATACATCGAACGCATGACTTGCGGTATTCTTCGACCTCCGACTTTATCCGGGGCCAGTAAAACTGGTCTGTGAGCAATCCATAGGTCTTTTACACCTCCAAATGTCCCCAATCATCATTAAGTGACTTTAACGCAATCCTCCGATACTTCTCGGGCAGAACCAGCTGGCAATGCCGAGGTCAGTCTGGGGGTGACGTGACCTGGTATAAGATCTGGCTCTTCAACTTCAACCGAGGCCATTCTCGCACTGATGGAGGCACTGCATATGTTTCGTCTTTAACACCTGAACCATGTCTCCCTTTTCGACCACTGCCCAAATGGTACCAATGCCCGGATCATCTCGCTGAGCAGCTGCCGCTTCCCCAGAACTCAATTCCGGCAGCTGATTTGTCTTCAGATCAGTCAGGTTACAGTGAACTTGGGGAATCGCGTCATCAGAAGCTCCCAACTGATCCACCGCTCGATCCTGCCCCTCCTTTCCCTCTGCCTTCACGGTGATGGCAAACTCACACAGGGCCTTCACTCCTGGGGTAGGAATGTTCTCCCACTCCTGACCAGTCCCTCATGCGCCTGTCGGGACAAAGCATCAGCATCGATGTTCCTGCTTCCCGGCCGGTACCTCAGGCTGAAATCACAGGCAGACAACACCGCCAACCACCAATGGCCTGTGGCATCCAGTTTCGCCAAGGTCAGGATATAAGTTAGGGGATTGTTGTCCGTCCTCACCTCAAACTTGGCCCCATAGAGGTAGTCACTCAGCTTATCCACCACCGCCCATTTCAATGCCAGAAATTCCAACTTGTGCGTGGGATACTTTTTCTCGGAGGGTGACAGACTCCAGCTGACAAACGCAATGGGCCTCAACCCAGTGCCCTGATCCTGATACAGGATGCCCCCTAAACCCTCTCGGCTGGCATCCGAGTGCAGTACATACAGCAATTGGGGGTCTGCAAAAGACAGCACCAGCGCCTGAGTCAGCAGCTCCTTCAGCGACTGAAAGGCCTCCTCACATTTTGCATCCCACCTCGGTCCAAAGGGCTCTGACAGGTTAAGATACTCTCCACCCTCCTGTCCTTTTCTTCCCCTCCCTTTCTTCCAAACGGGAGGGTAACTGAACAGAAGCTGCTTCAAAGGATGACTCACTTTCGCGTAGCCTTTCACAAACCTCCGATAGTAACCACAGAACCTTGGGAACGAGCGTAGAGCGCTCACAGTCTGGGGTCTTGGCCAAGTGGTAACAGCCTCGATCTTAGCTGGGTCTGTGACTACCCCATTTTGTGAGACTATGTGCCCAACATAGCTAACAGACGTTTTGCAGAACTGGCACTTGTCCAGGGAAAGTTTTGACCCTTCAGCTTTCAGGAGCCCCAGCACCTTCAGCAGCCTCACTTCATGTTCTTCCAAGGTGGATCAAAATACTATGAGGTCATCCAGACGTAACAATACCTTAAGCAAGTTCATATCCCCCACCGTCTTCTCCATGACCCGCTGGAAGTTTGCAGGAGCTCCTGAGATGCCCTGGGGCATCCTTTTGAACTGGAAAAATCCCATTAGACATATAAATGTCGCCTTCTCTTTGTCGGCCTCACTCATGGGGATCTGGGAATACCCATTCCTCAAATCCAGCACACTGAACCCTGTTCAGAGTCCTATAGTCCACACACATCCGTACATTCCCATTCTTCTTTTGGGCCACTGCTATTGGGGATGCATTGGGGCTTCGGGAGTCGGTGATGATCCCAGCTTCCTTCAACTTACACAAATGCTGCCAAACCTGGGCATATTACAATCAAGGAACGGGTCTGTAGCCCGGATATTGAACTTTTTGCTGTTGGACTCTGGCCATATTATTTGCCAAGGGAAATCTTGCATGCAATTGTGGTTGTTGTGTACATCCTTCCCTCTGCCAACCCAACGTCGGCGTGTAACATCATTTACACCGTAATAGCCAAACTGCAAACCTAGCACCCGAGTGCCGTCATTACAATCTCGGGTGACTTCAACCAGGTTAACATGGCTAGAACACTGCCCAACTTCATGCAGTATGTGAGCTGTACAACCAGAGGGGAGAGGACTCAGGATTTGATGTACGCTAATGTTAAGGATGCATACAGCTCCTCTCCCCTCCCACCACTGGAAAGGTCAGATCACAACCGGATGCGTCTAAAACCCTGCTACATGCCTCTGGTGAAGAGTAAACCTGCAACCTCGGGGATAGTGAGAAAATGGTTGGAGGAGGCTTATGAGGCCCTCCAGGGTTGTTTTGAGGTGACAGACTGGCAAGCACTCTGTGAGCCACATGGAGAGGATATTGATGGGCTCACAGAGTGCATCACTGATTACATCAACTTCTGTGTGGACTGCAATGTTCCGACAAGAACTGTCCTTTGTTATTCAAATAACAAACCATGGGTGACAAAGGATATTAAGGACATCCTGAACGCTAAAAAGAGGGCGTTTAGAGATGGAAATAGGGAGGAGCTGAGGGCAATACAGAGGGACCTGAAAGCCAGGATCAGGGAGACTAAAGACAGGTACAGGAGGAAGCTTGAGTGGAAACTCCAGCAGAACAACATGAGAGAGGTCTGGAGGGGGATGAGGACCATCACTGGGTTCCGGCAAACTAGCAGCAGAGGAGTGGAAGGCAGTGTGGACAGGGCCAACGAACTTAACCTGTTCTTTAACAGATTTGACATTGTGGCCCCTGCCCATCCCCCACATGAGCCATCTGTTGTCGGCCCCCAACCAACATATATTCCACTCTCCCCTCCTACCCCTCCTCACAGTCCCCCACCCTGCTCTCATGACTATACCACTTTCCCACACGAAACCACCACGGTGGTTTTCACAGCTCTACAGGTGAGAAGACAGCTGAAATGTCTCAACCCAAGCAAGGCTGCAGGACCGGATGGTGTCAGTACCAGGGTGCTCAAAGCCTGTGCCCCTCAGCTATGTGGAATACTTCGCCATGTATTCAACCTGAGCCTGAGGCTCCGGAGGGTTCCTGTACTGTGGAAGACGTCCTGACTCGTCCCTGTGCCGAAGACGCTGCACCCCAGCGGCCTCAATGACTACAGACCGGTGGCATTGACCTCCCACATCATGAAGACCCTAGAGAGACTTGTTCTGGAGCTGCTCCAGCCTATGGTCACTTAGATCCCCTCCAGTGCGCCTACCAGCCCTGACTAGGAGTTGAGGATGCCATCGTCTACCTGCTGAACCGTGTCTACACCCACCTAGACAAGCCAGCGAGCACTGTGAGGGTCATGTTTTTTGACTTCTCCAGTGCATTCAACACCATCCGCCCTGCTCTGCTGGGGGAGAAGCTGACAGCGATGCAGGTGGATGCTTCCCTGGTATCATGGATTCTTGATTACCTGACTGGCAGACCACAGTACGTGTGCTTGCAACACTGTGTGTCTGACAGAGTGATCAGCAGCACTGGGGCTCCATAGGGGACTGTCTTGTCTCCCTTTCTCTTCACCATTTACACCTCGGACTTCAACTACTGCACAGAGTCTTGTCATCTTCAGAAGTTTTCGGATGACTCTGCCATAGTTGGATGCATCAGCAAGGGAGATGAGGCTGAGTACAGGGCTATGGTAGGAAACTTTGTCACATGGTGTGAGCAGAATTATCTGCAGCTTAATGTGAAAAAGACTAAGGAGCTGGTGGTAGACCTGAGGAGAAGTTAAGCTACCGGTGACCCCTGTTTCCATCCAGAGGGTCAGTGTGGACATGGTGGAGGATTACAAGTACCTGGGGATACGAATTGACAATAAACTGGACTGGTCAAAGAACACTGAGGCTGTCTACAAGAAGGGTCAGAGCCGCCTCTATTTCCTGAGGAGACTGAGGTCCTTTAACATCTGCCGGACGATGCTGAGGATGTTCTACGAGTCTGTGGTGGCCAGTGCTATCATGTTTGCTGTTGTGTGCTGGGGCAGCAGGCTGAGGGTGGCAGACACCAACAGAATCAACAAACTCATTCCTAATGTTCCAGTTTCCCACTACCCTTGGCAACCGTGTACACACGAGCTTTTAGTTTGGTGTCTTCTTTTATTTCTTTAGTTATCCATGGCTGACTCTCCCCACCCTTAGTGTCCTTGCTTTTAACTGGAATTTACTTTTGTTGAGCACCGTGAAAAGTCTCTTTGAAAGTGTTCCACTGTTTCTCAAGTGTCCCACCATTCAGCCTGTTTTCTCAGTCTATCCTATCCAGCTCCTTCCTCATCCCATTGTAGTCTCCCTTGTTTGGGCATAATGCACTGGTTTCAGATCAAAGTATTTCACACCTCGTTTGTATGAGAAACTCAATCAAACTGTGATAACTCTTTCCAAGAAGATCCCTAGCTACAAGATTGCTAATTTTACCTGTCTGATTGCACAGGAACAGATCCAAGATAACATGTTCCCTTGTAGATTCAGTAACATGCTGTTCAAGAAAGCCATCATGGATGCATTCTGTGAACTCCTCCTCAAGACTGCCTTGAGCAACTTGATTCACCCAACCTATGTGCAAGTTCCCCACAATAACTGCTGTTCCATTCTTACATGCCGCAGATATTTCTCTGTTTATGACCTGTGCTACTGTAGTGTTATTATTTGGTAGCCTATAGACAACTCCCAAGAGTGATTTTTTTCCCTTTACTATTCCTAACCTCTATTCAGATAGATTCAACATTCTGCTTCTTAGGTTTTATATCATCTCTCACTATCACCCTGATCTCTTCCTTAATTAAGAATGCTTCCCCAGGTCCCTTACCTTCCTGCCTACTCTTCCATATTACCGAGTATCCTTGGATAATTAATTCCCAATCTCCTCCAACCTGCAACCACATTTCTGAAATGGCCACTAAATCACACCCCCTTATACTGATTTGAACCACAGGTTCACTGACCTTGTTACGAATACTAGGGGCATTCAGATAAAGTGCCCTTACATTCATTGTGCTTTTAAAATCTAGTAATCTTTGTCTCTCATGCACTAGACTTTTCTGCATTCCACCCTTACTTTTATCTTTATTAACTTTTGCTTTCACTTTATCTTTATCCACATTTTTCGCTTTTGCTTTATATTTCTCCAGTCAGTTGAACCCAGGAAGGACTGTGCTGGATCTGGTGTTGAGTAATGAGTCTGGCCAGGTGACTGACCTTTCAGAGGGAGAACAATTAGATTAGATTAGATTTTGAGGACACGCAGTCCTCTTTTATTGTCATTTAGTAAAGCGTGCCTTAAGAAATGATGCAATTCGTTCCTCCAGAATGATATCACAGAAACTCAAGGCAAACCAAGACTAAGAAAACTGACAAAAACCACATAATTATAACATATAGTTACAACAGTGCAAGCAATACTGTAATTTGATACGGTAAAAAACACTCGAAGTCTCTCGAGAGTCCCATCATCTCATGCGGGCGGCTGAAGGAAGAAAACTCTTTCTGCCATGAGCTTCCAGCACACAAAACTTGCCGATGCAGCATCCTGGAAGCACCTGACCACAGTCCGACTCTGAGTCCATCCAAAAACTTTGAGCCTCCGATCAGCTCTCCAACACCGAGCACCGAGCACCATCTCTGCTGAGCGTTTCGACCCCGGCCCCGGCAACAGGCAATAGGCAAAACTGAGGATTTGGGGCCTACCCCTCCGGAGATTCTTGATCGCACAGTAGCAGTGGTAGCGAAGCAGGCATTTTAGAAGTTTCTTCAGATGTCCCTCCGTGCTTCTCACGGCTGTCTCCATCAAATCAGGATTGTGCACGGCATCCTACTTCACAAATACGATATCATTCGGAGCGGCAGTGCGTGCTGTGTCACATCGCCATCTTCTCCTCCCTTCCCCTTATAAGAATTGGGGAACAGTGACCACAACTCCTTAAGTTTTAATATAGCTGCAGATAAAGTTATGTATGGACCTTACGGGACAGTAATCATCACCCTTCAGGCTTTTGAACCAGAATAGCTTCAATCTCCCCAATACTGAACTGAACCCACAACCTATGGAATCATTTTTAAGAACTCCACAACTTGTGTTCTTGATATTTATTGTTTATTTATTAATTATTGTAATTAATCTTTTTGTATTTGCAACATTTGTTGACTTTTGTAGATTGTTTTCCCATCTCCAAAGTGTGGTTTTTCATTGATTCTGTTTTGTTTCTCTCTACTTACTGTGAATGCCTACAAGAAAATGAATCTCAGGGTCATGTATGGTTACATATGTATAATAACTTAACATTGAACTTTTGAATTTTACAGGACAGATGTGTTCCAGCTAGAACGAAGGATGAGGATGGAAACCTTGGAAGTCGAGGGAGGTTCCAAGAAACATAGTCAAGAGCAAAATGAAAGGTATGCAAAACTTTGCAAGCTAGAATCAACAGAACCGTTAAGGATTATAAAGAAGCCAGAAAATGATGCAAGAAGGGAATTGGGAAAGCCAGGAGGAGCCATGAAAAGTCCTTGGCAAGTAGGATTAAAGAGAATTCCAAAGCATCCTACACATACATCAGGAGCAAGAGAATAACTAGGGAGAAGGTGGCACCACTCAAGGACAAAGGTGGAAACATTTGGTTTGATGTGGAGGATGTGGGCAAGGTT
Organism: Mobula hypostoma; assembly: GCF_963921235.1. Taxonomy (NCBI): domain Eukaryota; kingdom Metazoa; phylum Chordata; class Chondrichthyes; order Myliobatiformes; family Myliobatidae; genus Mobula; species Mobula hypostoma. Next base: position 39,974,128 of record NC_086121.1, on the reverse strand, counting down.
CTTAATGAATATTTTACATCAGTATTTAACAAGGAGAATGATGTGGAGGTTAGGGAGACCAGTGCTAAGGATATTAATATCTGAGGACATTTTGAGGTAGAGGAGGAAGTGGTATTTGGTCTTTTAAAGGACATTAAGGTAGATAAATCCCCAGGGCCTTATGGAATATACCCCAAGTTATTGAAAGAGGCAAATGAAAAGATTATTGGGACCTTGAGCGGTATCTTTGCATCCTCGCTAGCCACAGGTGAGTATAAAACATTGTTCCATTGTTCAAGAAGGGAACCAGCAACAATCCTGGAAAAAATAGACCAGTGAGTCTCACGTCAGTGGTAGGAAGTTAATAGAGAGAATTCTTAGGATTTATGAACATTTTGAAAGTAATGGCCTAATTAGGGAGGGCCAGCATGGCTTTCTGTGGGGCAAGTTGTGTTTTATTAACTTGATGAGATGGTAAGAGTGATTGATAATGGCAGATCTGTGGATGTTGTCCATATGGATTTTAGTAAGGTGTGGGACAAGGTCCCTCATGGGAGACACATCCAGAAGATAAGGTGCATGGAATTAATGGAGAACTGGCTGTTTGGATTCAGAACTGGCTTGCACTTTAGAAGGCAGAGGGTAATGGTTCAAGGGACTTACTCTGGCTGGGGATCTGTGATTAATTGTGTTCTGCAAGGATCTAGACTGGGACCTCTTCTGTTTGTGATGTATGCAAACGACCTGGTTGAAACATTAATGGGTGGGTTAGTAAGTCTATGAGTGATATAAAGATGTATGGTGTTGTGGGCAGTGTAGGCAACTGGCAAAGAATGCAGTTCAAATGGAGTGGCAAAGAAGTTGAAGATATGGGCAGAGAAATGGCAAATGGAGTTTAATTTGGCCAAACGTGAAGTGTTTCATCTTGATAGGTCAACCATAAAAAGATAGTACACTGTTAAGTGTAAGACCCTAAACAGTGTCGAACAGAGAGATCTTGGGATGCAAATTCACAGCTACCTAAAGGTGGCTTTACAGGTTGATAAGGTGATAAAGAGGCATACGACATGCTTGCCTTTATCAGTCAAGCTATTAAGTTCAAATGTCAGTTATTTATATTGCAACTTTATAAAACTCTAGTTCGACCATATCAGGAAAAAACAGTTCTGGTCGCCCCATTTTCGGAAGGATGTTGAGGCTCTAGAGAGGGGCAGAAGAGGTTTATCAGGATGCCGGTTGGACAGACTTCATTTTCTCTGTGGTAGTGGAGGCTGAGGGGAGATCTAACAGAGGTTTATAAGATTATGAGAGGCCTATGGCAGATAGGGTAGATAGAGAGTACCATTTTGCCATGATTGAAACACCCAGTACCAGATAGCATGCATTTACGGTGAGAGGGGGTTAATTTCAAAGGAGTTTCAAGGGGCAAGGTTTTACACAGAGAGTGGTGAGGGGGCCTTTTAAGAAATTTTTAGGCAGGCACATGGATGTATTGAAAATGGAAGATATGGACAAAGTGTAGGCATAAGGGATTGGTTTTGTTGGCCATTTGGTCCTTATTTATTTGGTTCAGCACAATATTGTGGGCCGAAGGGCCTGTTTCTGTGCTGTTCTATCTTTCATGTTCTATAAGTGTAAAAGAATAAGTGGAGATTTGACGGGGGTATACAAAATCATGAGGGTCAATGCAAGCAGACTTTTTCCACTGAGACTGGGTGAGATTCGAACTATAGATCTTACAGTAGATTGAGGGCGAATGGTAAAATATTTAAGGGGAATCTGAGGGAGATCTTCACTCAGAAGGTGGTGAGAGTGTGGAACAAGCTGCCAGTGGAAGTGGTGGATGCAGGGTTGAATGCAAAATTTAAGAGAAGTCTGGATAAGCACATGGATGGGAAGGACATGGAGGACAAATGTCCAGGTGTGGGTAGTTGGGACTAGGCAGAATAACAGCTTGGAACAGATTAGATGGGCTGAAAGACTTGTTATAGTGCTGGAGTGCTCTATATATCTACATCTCTTTCAATAAAGAGCATCAAAACAATGATGCAAGTATTAAGTTCAAGGTTCAGACTGAAGTTATATCAAAGTACTGTGCATATATGTTACCATATACGACCCTGAGATTCATTTTCTTGTGGGCAGAACAGTAAGTTCATGAAGCACAATAGAATCAATGAAAGGCCAAACACAACAAGATGGATAAACAACCAATGGTGCAGCAGGTAATATGTTGATGATAATTGGGCAGAGATTTCTTCAAACAAGCCTGAATGAAGTTTCCAACAATGCAGTGGGGTAGGCTGTTTCTTGTTTGCTGATAGTAGCATTCAATATCTCGAGTGTCTGCTTAATGTCTCCCTTTGGCGGTAAGTAAACTGCAATCAGGAACAGAGAGGAGAACTCTCTTGGTAAGCAGAACAGCCAGCACTTAATCATCAGATGTTCAAGGTTCAGGGAACAAGAGTGCGTCAAGACCACTGCATTCAAGCACCACGAAGAGCTTATCATAAAACGCAGAACCCTTTGACTTCTCTGAATCAGCAGTTAGGTCCGTCCTGTGTATCGAGAAGCCTTTGGGTCTCTTACTGATGTATCCAGAATGTCCAGGGTGTGCCATGTCTCCGTGAAACCCACAGCACAGCAATTTCTCATTTCCCTCTGAAATATTAGACAGGCAAAAGAGGTTAGTTAAAACATACTGTGCACATGCTCTCCTGCATATCGGTGAGACCTGATGTAGATTGAGAGACTGTTTCGCTGAGCACCTACACTCTATTCGCCAGAAGAAGTGGGATCTCCCAGTGGCCACCTATTTTAATTCCACTTCCCATTCCATTCTGGTATGTCACTCCATGGCCTCCTCTACTGTCACGATGAGGCCTCACTCAAGTTGGAGGAACATACCTTATATTCCGTCTGGGTAGCCTCCAACCTGATGGCATGAACACTGATTTCTCAAACTTTCGGTAATGGCACCCCTGCCCTCTCCTTCACCAGTCCCCATCACCTTTTCCCCTCTCACCTTATCTCCTTGCCTGTCCATTGCCTCCCTTGGATGCTCCTCCTCCCTTTTCTTTCTCCAGTGGTCTTCTGTCCTCTCCTATCAGAACACCACCCCCCCCCCCGCCCCTTATCCAGCCCTGTATCTCTTTCACCAATCAACTTTCTAGCTCTACTTCATCCCTTCCTCTCCCGGTTTCGCCCATCACCTTGTGTTTCTCTTTCCCCTCCCCCACATTTTAAGTCTACTCCTCATCTTTTTATCTCCAGTTCTGCGGAAGGGTCTTGGCCTGAAATGTCCACTATACTCTTTTCCATTGCTGCTGCCTGGCCTGCTGAGTTCCTCCAGCGTTTTGTGTGTGTTGGTTGGTTAAAATGTACAACAGGGCAGCAGAGGATCAGGCCCATTCAGGCCTCAAATCTGTGTCAAACTAATTAAATTAGTAATCAAGTGCCCAAATAAACTAACTCTTCTTCCAAAACCACGTCAATATCCCTCCATTCTCTGGAAATTTATGTGCCTATCCAAGAGCCTCTATCATATTTGCCTCCTCCATAGCCCCAGGTAGCACATCCCACTCTGTGTATAAAAAAAACTTGCCCACAATCCTCTTTGATAGGTTAGGGTGAAAGGTGAAATATTTAGGAGGAATCTAAGAGGAAACTTCTTCACTCAAAGAGTGGTTTAATTGTGGAGTGAGCTGCCAGCAGAAATGGTAGAGTTGGATCAACTGCAATATTTAAGAGAAGTTTGGATAGGTACATCGATAGGAGGGATTTGAGGAACTATGGTCCAGGTGCAGGGAGATGGGACTAGAAAGGAGATTGTTGTGACTGTGATCGAAGTCACTAGAGACATTGAGGCTGGTGATATGCAGCACAACGAGCAGGCATCATTGGAGACACTCTTGGTAGAGGCTCGCTGACCCAATATTTCATGACATTTTTATATGCTAAAGATCAAAGGTAACGGCAGGACAATTCTATAGTTACAGTGTATCCACAATGCTTCCTTTGAATTACATATAATTTTCAAACACCTAGACCATCACACCAACACTCCAGACAGTCCAATACCCATTGGTGCTGCTTCCTGTACCCATGCTGAGGTCATCAATCTCACCAACTTTGTCTCAAACTTCTACCTGTCCCTCAAGTTTACTTGGTCCATTTCTGACACTTCTCTCCCCTTCCTCGATTTCTCTGACTCCATCTCTGGAGACAGTCTACCTACTGATATTTTCAATAAATGCACTGACTCTCACAGCTATCTGGACTATAACTCTTCCCACCCTGTCACTTGTAAAATTGCCATTCCCTTTTCTCAGTTCCTCCGTCTCCAATGCATCTGCTCGGAGGATGAGGATTTTCATTCCAGAACAAATGAGACGCCCTCCTTCTTCAAAGAAAGAGGCTTTTCTTCCTCCACCATCAAAGCTCTTTCACCCACGTCTCTTCCATTTCGCACACATCTACCCTCAACTCTTCCCCCTTCCACCACACCAGGGATAGCGTTCCTCTTGTTGTCACCTACCACCCACAAGCCTCCGCATTCAGCACATAATTCTCCAAAACCTCCATTATCTCCAATGGGATACTACCAGCAAGTACATCTTCCCCACCCCCTCACTTTCCACTGTCCATAGAGATCGTTCCCTGAGTGACTCCCATGTCCACTCATCCCTCCTCACTGATCTACCTACTGGCACTTATCCTTGGAATTGGAAGAAGTGCTACACCTGCCCTACACCTCCTCCCTCACTACCATTCAGGGCCCCAACAGGGGAGGTAACACTTCACCTGTGCGTCTGTTAGGGTTATCTACTGTATCTGGTGTACCTGGTGCTACTGGTGTGGCCCCCTGTATATCAGTAAATCCCAATGTGGATTGGGAGATTGCTTTGTCGAGCAATCTGCCACAAAATGTGGGATTTCCCTTCTTCCATACTTCCATTCCCATTCCGATATATTAGTCCATGGCCTTCTCTAGTTCCACAATGAGGCCACACTCGGGTTGAGAAGCAACACCTTTTATTCTGTATGGGTAGCATGAACTTCAATCTGTCAAACTTCCAGTAATTGCCTCTTCCTCTCTTCACCATTCCTCATACTTGTTTCCCTCTCTCGCCCTCTCTTCTTACCTGCCCATCACCTCTTTGGTACTCCTCCCACTTCCCTTTCTTCCATGGTCTTCTCTCCTCCTCTATCAGATTCCCCCTTCTCCAGTCCTTTTTCTCTTCCACCAACCAACTACTGCATCCACTACGTCTCTCCCAGTTTCACCTATCATCGACCACCTCGTACTTCTTCCTCCCCTCTCATCACCTTCTTATTCTGACATCTCCCTTCCTTTCCAGGCCTGATGAAGAGCCTTGACCTGAAATGTAGATTGTTTATTCCTATCCATAGATGCTGTCTGACTTGCTGAGCTCCTCCAACACATTATGTACGCTGCTCGAGATTTCTAGCATCTGCAGTACCTCATGTGTCTATGTCCCCAAAATGAATGTTATCACCACCGACTCTGAGCAGCATTCATGTATGTGCTGAGATCTCAGGTTAATGGAGTATTCCTTAGTTTGCAATTACCCCAGTCTGCAGTTCCAGGAGACCATTGTTCTGAGCTGCAGTTTAATCTAAATCTACATCCACATTCAGATCTGAAGACTAATTGCGGTTAAAATTATATTTGCTATATATCATAACTGTAGAATATGCCTTAACAGAGATCGGGTCAGTATGGACTAGATGGGGCAAAGAGCTGTAGTACTCTCTGAATCTCTGAACTTAAATTTATGTCCTCTGCTATTTGGCAATTCAACCCTGGACAATGGTTTCTGGCTGTTTCTCTATGAAATCTTATAAACTTCGATTAGGTTGCCCTTCAGTCTCTGCCAATTGAGAGGAAACAACCCACATTTGGCCAGCTTCTCTCCTTTTAGCACATGCCCTTTGGTTCTGGTAGCATCCTGGAGAGCTGTGAACTTCTTTTGCACTGTCTCCAAAGTCTATAAAAAATAAAATAAAAAATTCTCCACGCCCTTCTTATAATGGGGCAACCAGAGTTGGAATGCAATACTCCAGACGAGGCCTCACCAGAGTTTTATAAAGTGCCACATACAATACATTCAGTTCAGACTGAATTCCTGTTTGCTGAGACCAGTGGGTGAGGAGAATACATTTACTGTAAAATCAGATGGGAATTTTGTTCTCTCTTTGCCGTATTTATTTATTTTCAATTTCTTCTTATTGAAATTTGTAGTATTACACCATACTGCTGCTGCAAAACAACGAATTTCACGACATATATCACTGAAAATAAACCTGGTCCTAATTCTGAATTTTGAAATAATGGCTGATAAGTATTAATGGAGTTTAACAGTAAAAGGAAGGCCACCACTCAGCATGAGGGGAATAAACAAACAAACAAACGGCTGGAGGAACTCAATGGGTCAGACAGCATTTATAATGGGAAATGGACAGTTGATATTTCAGGTTGAGATCCTTCATAAGGACTGGAAGGAAGGAAGTGGGATAGATGGTATAACAAGGTGGGGGAAAGGGGTGGAGCACAAGCTGACAGGTGATATGTGGATACAGGTGAGCGGGGTGGTAGGCAGCTGAGGGAGGGGACAGGTTGGGAATGATGTGAGAATCTGAGAGGCAGGGAAAAGAAGACACCTTCCTCCATTTTATTTTTTCTCCCTCCTCATCTCCTTTTCTTCTCATCTCTTTTTTTCTTCTAATTTTCTGGTCCTCCCATTTTTGTCCCCTTTCCATCTTCCCCAAGCCTCGCTTTTCCCATCCTTGTCCCCTTTCCTCTTCTTACTTCATCCTCCCAGTTGGTTTTGCCCAACCAACCCCTCCATCTAATTCCAAATGCCTTTTGCCTCTCCCTTCTCCTCTAATGGTTTCCATTCTCACCTCCTTCCTTTACCTGAAACTAGCTCTGTAGTCCTTTTTTATTCCTGCTTATCACTCTCCATTTGCTGTCTCCCATTTCCACACTCTTCTGTCCCCACCTTTCTCTATCTATCATTTTCTTCATCCTCTCTCTATCTACTTCCATCAACCCATTCACCAGCATTCCAACTCCACTCCTGCTCATCTTCCCTGTCTGGCACTACCTGCCTGTCGCCTAACTCCCCTCCATGGTCCATTCGAATCCTTTCTTGCCAGTTCCCTTTCCCTCCTTATTCTGGCCAGCTTGCCACTCCACTCTTGGAGCTGATGTCGGATTTCAGCCTGAAGTGTCGGTAATTTATTTCCTCTCACCAACACTGCTCGACCAACAGAGTTCTTCAAGCAGATCACTTGTTTCTCCAGATCCAAGTATCTACAATTTCTTGTGTTCCTGTACGCTGAGAGGTGACAGGTAGAAAAGATGAAAGGCTGCATTAGATAGAATCTGATAGGAGAGGACGGTGAGGTTAGAATAAAGGCAAGGAGGTGTGGCTGTTGGAGGTACTCAGCAGGCTGAGCAGCATTTGCAAAGGGGAAATTATTTTTAAACTTCCAAATATAAACTTTATTCATAATGTATATATATAAAACGAATAAAGCAGTGATAGCTCTTTGCATTCCTTGTGTCATTTGGTCAATTCATCCTGTAATGTTGACATGTCCTTTTGTACAGAGTACCCATGTCACACATGTGGCCCTCACTGGGGTGTAGCACCCTTCTGTTGTTTGAGGGACTCCCCACAGGTCTCAGCTCCTCAATGTCTAATAGCAGAAAGACCCAACACTATGATCCTCGTCAACATTTCGAGTTGAGAACCTGCATCAAGACTAAGAATGGAGAAGGGCAATTACTTTACTAACTCCTGTTAGCTTATAGTCTCTATTTACTTGTAACACCTGTATTGAGAGTAGTGATTGATCTTGCAAGGAAGAACTGCAGACATACACAGTTCAGCAAACGGTCAATATCCATAATTACTAGTCAATTCTGTATAAAAATAAATATTCCCTGTTCAGAAATCAGAGTAGTGCTGTGACAGGGACCATGCTGTTCTGTTTGTGTATGACTAAAATAAAGTACGATTGAGGAATGAGTTGAGCTTTCAGAGTGTAGTTAATCTGTGATGACACAGTTGTGTTGACAGGGATTTTGCACAACTGGGGAGAGTGACCTTATCAGTCCTCAGAAATCTGAGCGGCATTGGAGCCCCATATGAATTAGCTTGATCGCACTATAAATGTAAAGAGAGGCATGTATTGCTTTATTGTACTCCTGTGTATATATTATAAATTAAGTTTATTTTTGAAAGAAAAGTCAGATCCCATTACATCAAAAGTGTTTGATAGGGCTATTGTAATTGCTCAACCTCAAGTAAAGGTATATCATGCAAAATAAAGAATTCTGATCGCCTGTTATTGATGAAGTGTCTGATTCAGAGCTCTTGAACAATCAGTGAGGTGCATATCAATTGCAGTGAATCATTCTTGGTGGCGCGTGAACATCCACTATGTTTATGTCAATATAGACATTCATCAGTTGACAAGATTTTTATCTTAAATAAAGGCAGAAGCATGTCATAAAATATTGCGAACTGGCACTGGTATGAGTTTATTATTATCATCTGTACCCGGGTATAGTGAAAGACTTGCTTGCCTGCCATCCAAGCAAGTCACAAGTCAATAAGACCATAAGACATAGGAGCAGAATTAGGCCAATCAGCCCATCAAGCTTACTCTGCCATTTGATCATGGCTGATTTAATTTGGTTCATACACAACGGTCTCTCCTGAATTGCCTTTCCCCTAGTGGGCTCAATGATAAGCTGCACTAAAAAGCCATCTTGTAGGCATTCTACAAATTCCCCCTCTTGGGATCTAGCACTAAACCGATTTTCCCAGGCTACCTACATATTGAAAATCCTCCATGACTGTCATATCATTGTGTCATTGTTCTCCCTGTAACCTTTGATGCCAGGGTCAATCAAGAACCTATCAATCTTCACCTCAAATACACCATACAATCTGGCCTCCACAGCTGTCTGTGATAACAGATTCCACAAATTCACCACCCTCTGGCTAAACCAATTTCATTTTATCTCTGTTTTAAATGCACACCCCTCTATTCTGAGGCTGTGCCTTCTTGTCCTAAACTCCCCCACCATAGGAAACATCCTTTCCACGTTTACTCTGTCTAGGCCTTTCAATATTCAAAAGGTTTCAATGAGATCCCCCCCCCCCCGCCCCGCTCATCCTTCCGAATTCCAGCAAGTACAGGCCCAGAGCCATCAATCATTCCTCATATCATAACCCTTTCATTCCTGGAACCATCCTTATGAACCTTCTCTGAACCCTCTCCAATGTCAGCACACATTTTCTTAGATAAGGGGCCCAAAGCCATTCACAATACACAAGCTGAGGCCTCATCAGTGCCTTATAAAGCCTCAGCATCACATCCCTGCTCTGTATTCTAGACATCTTGAGATGAATGCTAACATTGCATTTGCCTTCCCCACCACTGACTCAACCTGCAAGTTAACCTTTAGGGTGTTCTGCATAAGGACTCCCAAGTTCTTTTGCTTCTCAGATTTTTGGATTTTAGAAAATAGTCAGCACATTTATTTCTCTTACTGTGAGAATACACATAAAATTAAGATGTTTGCTGGCCTGGGCTAGCATCAGTGGCATCAGCAGTTGGTCTGCCACCTGCCCTCAGGGGAAGGAGAGATAAGGAACAATGGAGCAGCGTCTGGAGATGTGTAATGAAGGGATGTGGGAGAGAGAGCTGTCTGGAGCGGCTCCCCCCTTTGAACCCTGAACTGTTTGAAGTGATGGACAGGCGATACCCCAGCAGGGGGATAAAAAGGGGACAGGTTCGCTAAGACAGACACACACGCCACCCGAGGTAACGAGACCCTGGAAGCAGTGCGCTTCTCACGAGTGGGTGAGAAGTAACAAACAACGACCAGGGTGGAAAGGTACGATCAGCGGGAACCCGGTGTGTGTCCGCCCTTGCCTGGGTGCCGGGTTCACTGCAGAGGATCGACCGCATCTGGAGGAGGGGTCACAGTCGGTGACCTCAGGTGACATCACCAAGGACCCGCCCAAAAGTTGCTCGTGAGCAATCTCGCTGGTCTGTGAGTGAAGCTGTGCTGAATGATGAGTTGTTCCTATTCTATGTCTCTCTTCCCCCACCTTGTCCATCGCCATGGCAACGATTACTGCAAACTGAACTACTAACTGGACTGAACTTTGAGTCATTTTGAAATTGGTCATTTACCCCTAGACAACGATAGAGCTTGATTGATGCTGTTATCTTAATTCTGTGCACATGTGCGTTTATCATCGCTGAACTGTTGCATTTATTATCCTTTCGATTAATGTGTTGCTTGTTTCTTTAATAAAACTTTCTTAGTTGCCATTCACAATACACAAGCTGAGGCCTCATCAGTGCCTTATAAAGCCTCAGCATCACATCCCTGCTCTGTATTCTAGACATCTTGAGATGAATGCTAACATTGCATTTGCCTTCCCCACCACTGACTCAACCTGCAAGTTAACCTTTAGGGTGTTCTGCATAAGGACTCCCAAGTTCTTTTGCTTCTCAGATTTTTGGATTTTAGAAAATAGTCAGCACATTTATTTCTCTTACAAAAATGCATAACTATGCATTTTCCAACATTGTATTTCATTTGCCACTTTCTTGTACATTCTTCTATTCTGTCTGAGTCTTTTTGCACCTACCTGTTTCCTCAACACTACTTGCCCCTCCACCAATCTCTGTACCATCTGCAAACTTGGCAACAAAACAATCTATTCCATCGTTTAATTCATCCATAAACATCATAAAAAGCAGGTCCAACACTGACCCCTTGCGGAACACCACTAGTCACTAGCAGCCAACTAGTAAAGGATCATTTTATTCCCACTCGCTGCAACCTACCAATTAGCCAATGCTCCAACCATGCTAGTAACTTTCCTGTAATACCATGAGCTCTTAACTTGGTAAGCAGCCTCATGCATGGGACCTTGCAAAGGCCTTTTGAAGATCCAAATATGCAACATCTACTGCATCCCCTTTACCTATCCTACTTGTAATCTCCTCAAGAATTCCGACAGGTTCGTCAGGCAAAATTTTCTCTTAAGGAAACCATGCCAGCTTTGTCCTATCTTGTCCCATGTCACCAAGTACTCCATAACCTCATCCTTAACAATTGATTTCAACATCTTCCCAACCACTGAGCTCAGGCTACCTGGTCTATAATTTCCTTTATGCTGTGTCCCTCCTTTCTTAAGAAGTCAAATGACATTTGCAGTTTTCCAGTCCTCCGAAACCATGCCCAAGTCCAATGATTCTTGCAAGATCATTACTAATGCCTTCACAATCTCTACCACTACCTCATTCAGAACCCTAGGGTGCAGTTCATCTGGTCTGTGTGACTTATGTACCCTTAGGTCTTTCAGTTTTTGAACACCTTCTCTCTTGTACTAGTAACTGCACCTACTTCTCTTCTCTCTCACCCTTCAATATCTGGCACACTGCTAGTGTCTCCCACAGTGAAGCCTGATGCAAAATACTCATTTAGTTCATCTGCCATCTCCTTGTCCCCCGTTATTATTTCACCAGCCTCATTTTCTAGTGGTCCTATATCCATTCTCATTTCTTTTATTTTTTATATGCTTGAAAAAGTTTTTTCTATCCACCTTGATATTGTTTGCTAGCTTGCTTTCATATTTCATCTTTTCCCTCCTGATGTTTCTTTTAGTTGTTTTCTGTAGGTTTTTAAAAGCTTCCCAATCCTCTGTCTTCCTGCTAATGTTCGCTTTGTTGTATGCCCTCTCTTTTTGCTTTTACATTATCTTTGACCTCTCTTGTCAGGCACGATTGTACTATTTTGCAAGGTGAGAGGGTAAGCTGAATGTGGAATGGAAAAAGAGAGAAGAAGGAAGGAGGGAGAAATGACTAGAATTTAGAAACTGAATAAACAGTGAAAGCTTTCACTCCCCTCTGTCACCTGTGAAGACTCAAGACAGATTGCAGCTGTAGGAAATCTAGAGCAACCATCAAAGTACTGGAGGATCTCAGCAAGATTTATGAGGGAGGCGGACAGTCGATGGTTCGGGTCAAGGCCCTTCATCAGGCATGGAAAGAAATGGGAAGATAGCCAGAATAAAAAGGTATAGTCGAGGGAGGGTGGGAAAAATGGGAAAGATGGAAGAAGCTGTGAGTGATAGTTGGAAATGACGTAGTGACCCTCCCACCCCACCCCACCTGCACCTCAACCTTAAACATTGACTATTTCCCACCAATGATATTCTTCCAGCACTTTGTGTGCTGGTCCGTTACCAGCGTTCTTCCTTTAAACTTAGTTTGAAACTGGGGCCATATCAGTCAATTAAGCTGAGTTTGGGGCTATACCAGTCAATCTGGAATTAAAAAATATGGAGCATGAAAATGAAGAGGCTGTGCAAAACTTCTTGGCTGATATTTATCCTTCATTAAATATCACATAACATTTGGCTGGCCAAATATCCTGACCATGTCAGCTGACCGTGTGCAATCTGTCACAAGTTTGACACTTCAAGTTTATTGTCATGGGCACACAAACCCACAGTAGAAATGCCATGAAAATTAACTTTTTGCAGCAGTAACACAGTATGTTACAAAATGATAATATGCTGTAAGTTTGTCTGTCACCTCTCATCTTCTTACATAATTCCCACTTGCCCCCTCCCTATTTCCGTATCACCCCTCTCACCCGAGTCCACCTATCACCTACCAGTTCTTGCTTCATTCCTTCTCCCACCTTTTTATACTGGCAATCTCCCCTCTTTCTTTCCAGTCCTGAAGGATCCCAACCCAAAATGTTTGACTTGACCTGCTGAGTTCCGCCAGCACTTTGTGTGTTGCTACATAAATTGCATAAACTTAAATTAACACGAATTATGCATAACTTACACAACAAAAATATAGTTGGTTGGCAACCGTCTTGAAGGACATTGGGTGATGATGACCACCATCCCAATCCTGGGTGGAAGGTATGGAGATCCTGAGGTGTCCCATTATCAAGATCTCCCTCTCGGCCTCACCAGTGTAACCCAAAGGAAAGCTAATGAAGCAATACGTTTGGCACCAGCTTGGCCGCAGAAGCTGCTGGAAGGATGTTTAATGATGTCCAGATGCCTTAGGGGTTCCACTCCAGATTTGCTGTCTGGGTTTATTCTCGTAGCCTTCGTCTCTCTCAAAAACAAACATATAGATATTAGCGCAAATTGAAGGATATATAGTCCAAGGCAGAATTAGGATTGTTCAGATCACTTCAGCCCTGAGTTATGGGTGATCAGTCTCCTGTGCTTCCTGCATTGAGAAAAGAGCATGGCTCAGATGGTGTGCCTCCTTAATGATGGTTGCTGTCTTCCTGAGCCACTACCTCTTCCAGATGGTTCATTTGATTTGATTTCATTTAATCAACAAGATGGCTCAGTTGGTGTAAACGTAAACATTAATGCAAGTGTTTTCTTTGTAAGCCAGCAGATTGCAAAAGGGTCAAAAACTAAAGGAGGGAGGGTGTGATGTGACAGCTTTGTCGAATAGGGAAATAATATCTCAGAACAGAATAGTTAATTGCTACTAATGATAAATGTAAGTAAGAATCGTAGGAACAGTAAAAGGTTAGTGGATTGTCAGACATTCCCCATGCCAGCTGGAGTGATCAGCATCTCAATAAAACAACATTTGCATTTCTGCTTGGCAGGTGTCAGGTTGTAGGAGTCTGACGTGAGGTGGTACTGCTTGAACAGCAGTAATCACACAGGGAGCTGGATTGTCTGATTGGATGTCTGCCCATGACTCATAGATACTTCATGGCTGTGAAATTCACTGCTTGTTTTATACTGACAAGCCTGCCAAATCTCAGACAGAGTTGAGCAGATTGGACCTCTGTCAAAATCTGCACCATACATTGCTCATTAGCATGGATGGGAGACAATGACTCTTGTGTGCATCAATAAAGTCTCAGGAGATTGATGGGGAGATACTTAGATATGTTTCTTAGTTTTTACTTTTCTTGTGCTGGGAGGCCACCTGATACCTACCCTCTCTAACTGTGAATGTAGTTGAGGAACTGAAATCAGATAGCTTTGAATGGTGGTGGATAATTTTAATAGATGTTCAGGGAAGGAAACTCCAAGAACGTTTCCATCCTTGAGAAAGAGATGGTCCATGATGTTTCAAAGTACACTTACTATCAAGGAATGCTTAGGTTATAGAACCTTGAGATTTGTTTGCTTACAGGCAGCCACAGAACAAGAAACCCGAAAGAACCGAATTAAAAGATATAAAATAAAGACCAACACCCAATGGGCAGAGAAAGGGGGAGAAAAACAAAGCATGCAAACAGTAGAAGCAAGCAACAACATTCTGGACTAAAATGAGTGCTTAGACCTGAGCCTCAGAGCAGCCTGGAGTAGGCCGAATGCCTTGTTATCAGTTTATCATAGTAGCGGGCATGGATCACAGCAGCCAGAGCAGTCCTCATAGTCCTCATGGAGAGAGGAATGAACATCACAGGAAAGCATTCAAGATCTGCTTTCACCTCCAATCCCAACACCCCGTCATTCCAGTCTATCTGGGCTGGTGTTTAAATTGTGCAAACAATGTATCGTATCTCGCATTAGGACCTGGGCACTGCCACAGCCAAAAGCTCTGGGCCCAGGTTTCACCATTCCACCTGAAGCCATTCTTGTTTTCTCCAAATCAGCTCAGCACCTGGAGTGGTCCAGCTGGACATTCCAGAATTAATACAGATGAAGTGGGCCATTCGGTAAGGAGAAGTCAAGGCAGAGGTGCTTTAAAGTCCCTCTGCCTCAGCTTCTCCTCACTGAATGGCTCACTCCATCTGTGTTGATTCTGCAATGTTCCAGCACTTTTCTTCCCTTGAATTTGCTTTGCCTTTGCTCGCCTCTTTATTGATTATGGTGATAATTTACCACAATTTACTTCAGAAAGGGTGTTATTAGTAATGCTTTTAGTCAAATTTCTTGCCTTTTGTATTACCAGTGAGCTGTCACATGCGTTTGGTAGCACCATCTTAAACTAAGCAATGAAACCGTGTGGTGACTACTAAAGGGAAAGCTGAAGTATTCACAACCATCATTAGATAAAGATGCCAAGTAGGTCCACTTTGGCTTCCTTCTGGGATCTCCTTCATTATAAAACACAGTGTTCAGATAATCTGATTCACTCCATCTGAACGATGAGAGCCATGGATTCAGCAAAGGCTCTGGGACCTGACACAATCTCAGCTGTGGTACCAAGGACTTAATCTTCACAATTAGCTTTGGCTCTCATTAAGTTTCCAACACCTACTAGCATCCGCACAACAATGGATAAAACCGCCCAAGTAAGGCTCCTTCACAAAAGGAAGCCCAATCTAATCCAGCTAATTATCAACAGCCTTCCCTTAACCCTTAGTAAGGTGCCTCCACTAGTGCTAGCCAGTAGTAACTCGCTCACTGATGCTCAATTTGGGTTCCCTCAGGGCGACTCAGTTGAAGACCAAATCACATCCCTGCTTCAAACATGACTCAAAGAGTTCAATTTCTGAGATGAGGTGTAAGGGACTGGGCTTGACATTGGATGTAGCAACAAAGAGCCTTAGTAAAGCTAATGTGAATAGCCACCAAGCAAGAAATATTGCTTTGGTGAAAACATATCCAGTACAAAGGAAGAAGACTACTTGGTGGAGGTTAATTGCCCTTGGCCATCTGAGCAAGAGTTCACCGGGTGTTCTTCTCACCCATGGTCCACTCTCCTTTCCTATCAGATTCCCTCTTCTCCAGCTCTTGACCTTGTGTGTGTTGCTTTGGATTTCCAGCATCTGCAGACTTTTTCATGTTTATTCAGCAATGAGCTTCCTTCCATTTTTAAGATCGGAAGTTGAATAACGATTTCACTTTGTTGAATTATATTTACAAATCCTCAGCAACTGGAGCAGGCCATCCTGGCATGCAGTAAAACCCAAGGAATATTCAGGCTGATGAATGATAAGTAACATTCATGCTACACAAGTTATGGACAATAAGACAGCATCTGAACACATAACAACACACATCAAAGTTGTTGGTGAATGCAGCAGGCCAGGCAGCATCTCTAGGAAGAGGTACAGTCGACGTTTCGGGGCCGTAGGTATTTAATGGAAGAACATTACCAAGCTCCTCACCATCAACCTTAGCTTTAAACTCATCTGGACCAGCTACGTAAATAGAGTGACTACAAAATCGGGTTAGGGATATCATGGTCCAGATCGAGGTCCCTCTAAATTTACCTTGTTTATATTACGATCCAGACCGTTGATTCCCTGTTTTCCCGTGTCCCTTGACTTTGGTGATTAGAGGCAATTAACGCTCAGCTGAACCAGTAGTTTATAGTCTCTGGCTTTCAGCCGTTCAGCGCGGGAGCGTCTGCAAATCATCCTAGGTACGGCATGCCGATGTCATCTGGCTGGAGCAAGCCTAGTCTCTGCTGAAGTGAGTGCCGGTAATTCGCCCTTCCTCACCGGAGCAACTCTGTCCAGTTAACTCGCCAAAGCGAGCCTGCAAAGTTTTCTCACCGAGGTGGGTCCATCAGTTAACCCGCCAGAGGGAATCAAGAACCGCTGTCTACTGTTCTCGGGCTGAGTCGAGAGCTCGCCACTACCTGGAGGGTACAAGTCAAGTCCTGGCTCCGACGGCATTCAAGTTCCAAGTCAAGTCCTGGCCCTGGCAGTGTTCAAGCACCAAGTCAAGTCCTGGCCCTGGCGGCATTCTAGCACCAAGTCAAGTCCTGGTCCTGGCGGCATTCAAGCACCAAGTCAAATCCTGGCCCTGGCGGCATTCAAGCACCAAGTCAAGTCCTGGCCCCGGCGGCATTCAAGCACCAAGTCAAATCCTGGCCCTGGCGGCATTCAAGCACCAAGTCAAGTCCTGGCCCCGGCGGCATTCTAGCACCAGGTCAAGTCCTGGCCCTGGTGGCTTCCCAGTTATGAGTCAAGTCCTGGCCCTGGCGGTCTGTGATTCCTGTCCTACCCCCTTGTCTAAATCCCTTCTCTGCCTCTCTCGCCTCTAGCCCTCATCTGCAGCCCCCGCCTGCACTTCGGTCTAGTTCCATCGCCGCAGCTAGATAGGTACTGTTTGGTGTTCATTCGTGTTGGTCTTGTCTTGTCTGGTCCTCGCCTCTGTGGGGTAAGTCTGGCCGTCTTGCCATTGCCCCGTGGAGAGTCATGTTCTGTCTTGTCTTGTCCTCGCCTCTGTGGGGTAAGTCAGGCAGTCTTGCCATTGCCCCACGGAGGGTCATGAGTCCTGGCCCTATGTCCTGTACCCAAGGAGGGGTCCCAGCTCTCTGTTCTGTGTGTGAGTCCCGGCTCTATGTCCTGTACCCAAGGAGGGGTCCCGACTCTGTGTTCTGTGTATGTGTCCATGGTTCCATGTACCTGCTCCTCGAGACCGAGGCTCTGTGTTCCCATGTTCCTCCTCTCCCTAGCCCATGTCATGTCCATGCCTGGTTCTGGGGTCCGAGCCCGAGGCAAGATCCAGGTACTGTGTCCTTGCCCAGTCTCGGGCTCAGAGTCCATACCCTAGCCTCTTCATTTCTCCTCTAGTTTTGGGAGCCGATTCCGAGTCCAAGCCCAGACCCTTGGTCCCAGCCTAGTTGTAGTCCTGAGACCTTGTCCAGTTCGCTATTTCCTGCTCCTGCCTTGCTCTCCTGGTATCGAACAAGAAACTAAATCTAAGTAACCTCACAAGATGTGTCTTGCATTTGGGTCCACCCTTGCTCCCTATGCCACCGCCAGTGTGACAGAACGCTCTCGCCAAACATGGACCCAGCAGACACAAACTGTTTTTTCCAAACTCTTTGCGGCCTGGTGGTTGGGGACTGCTGCCCTACACCACTGGTGAACAATATCTGTGGTGTGTACCATCTACAAAATGTAGTGCAGCTACTCCACCAGCATCTCCCAAATCCATTACTTCTACCACCAAGATGGACAAGGGAACACCGCCACCTAGCTGAAGGGTATCAGCCCAAAATGTTGACTGTTTATTCCTCTCCATAGATGCTGCCTGACCTCCTAAGATCTTGCCGCAGTTTGCGTCTGCTGTTCAAGATTTCCAGCGTCTGCAGCATCACTTGTGTTTATGATTTTCACCACCACCCACTGGTTCTCTCCATGTTGCACATCATCCTTTCATTGTCGTTGCTGGGCCTAAATACTGCAAATCCCTGCTTGTTGGTGTTGTACCATCACCTTCAGAAAAGAAATGCAAGGTCCTTCTCTGAAGGTATCTCCATCTCAAACAAATACGGGTCTCTTCAGTGATAGTCACAGCCCATAAAATTAAAAAGTTTTTCCATATCATTCATTTGGGACGAAGGGGGACTTCACAAAATTTTAAAATTGCATAAATATCCCTCCCACAAGATCAAAGTTCAATATTCCTTTACTGAGAATTATTCCCTCAACACCCTCTAAGACATTTCTCCTCACATCCTCTCTACACCTTTTCCATTCCAGGCAGCACACCATCACCACAGAACTCTTCCCCACACCCCACACCCCACACCCCCCTTCCTCATGCCTTCCTGCAAGACCCCTCAATCCTACCAGTTCTCACTCAGTCGAAGGCCCTTGCCACAAATCCATCCAAATTGTTCTCGTAAGTCTGGACAATTCCTGGTTTACTGAAGGAAGAGTCACCCAGACTTGTACAAACTGGGAGCCCAGAAATCTAGGTGGGGGGTGGTGAGGTCACATCAGAGAATGTTGAGGGGTTCAATTTAATCACTTTGCAGCCAAAGATTTGACAGGAACTTCCTTAAATCCCAGTTTATGGATCAAATGATCACGCTCAATGACAGTCTGCCAAGAAATAGTCCACATTTTTCACTTGATTGTTTATTAAATAAGAAAGATGTACAATAAATCATCATTGCTACCTTCTTATGTTGCTGTAGAGGACATTAACTTGACAATCCTTACAAAAAATATGCCGTGCAGCTCCATTCATCACCATCAATATGGGGCTGTCAAATTGCAGGGACCAGAGCAATTTCATACATGAATTATAACAGGGAGAGAGCTGAAGATTTATAAATGAACTCCATGCATTAACAGTAATGAATTGATCCAGTGAGGCTGGTATAAATGTCCATGTGTTTTGTGGAAGACAGAGCTATTCACAGATACAGTTTTAAGCTCTTTTCTATACTTCTGATCGAGCTGCTGTTATGTGCAAGAATTTTATTGATCAGTTAGCCTCATTAATTCATACTTTAGTTTCAAAATCAATTCAAGATGATTGACTTTGCCATTTAGCTTAATTTTTAATGATCACCTTTCCCACACTGTGGGCAGTGGCAAGTAGTTATCACTTGCGGAAAGTTCAGACTCTCAAGAGTAGCATAATATTTGGCATCATTAGACCTTAGCACAATTGTCTCCTGGGTCAGACACCCAAGTATCCAGACAGCATCTCAAGATAACAATCAGAAATTCAGAACTATGGTAAAGAGACCAAAGCATTAGATTTTGTAGCCATTACTGTAACTTGGTTGAGAGAGGGGCAGGAATGGGTGATTAATGCACCAGGTTTTCAAAGTTTTAGAAAAGATAGAGGAGGAGGTAAAAGAGGGGGTGGAGTTGCACTACTAATCAGGGACAATATCACAGCTGCACTCAGGGGGGACATAATGGAGGGGTCAGACACGGAGTCTATTTGGGTGGAACTCAGGAATAGGAAGGGTGCAATCACCAAGATTAGTGAGGCTGTGGATACTGGCAAAGAATACAGCGTGAAATAGACTAATTGCAGATATGGGCCGAGAGACGACAGATGGAGCTTAATCTAAATAAATGTGAGGTGTTGCACCTCATTAGGGTACATGCAAGGATGCTGTTAAGGGTAAGGTCCTCCTGGGAATAGTGTTGTTGAGCAGTGAGAACTTGGGATTCAAGTTCATAGCTCCTTGAAAGTGGCTACACAGGTCAATAGAGTGGTCAAGAAGACTTATGGAATGCTTGTTTTTATTAGTCGAGGCATTGAGTTCAAAAGTCAAGAGGTTGTGTTGCAACTTTATAAAACTCTGTTTAGGCCACGTCTGGAGTATCGTGTACAGTTCCGGTCGCCCCACTATAGGAAGGATGTTGAGGCTTTGTAGAGGGTGCAGAAGAGGTTTACCAGAATGCTGCCCGGTTAGAGGGCTTGTGCTAACATGAGAGGCTGGATAAACTTGGTTGTTTTCTCTGGAGCGGCGGAGGCTGAGGGGAGATCTGATAGAGGTTTATAAGAGTATGAGATACATAGATAGAGTGGACAGAGGTATCTGTTTCTCTGGGTAGAGATGTCTAATGCCAGAGGGCATGCATTGAAGGGTCGAGGAGGTAGGTTCAAAGGGGATGTGAATGGTTAGTTTTTGCTCAGAGAGTGGTGGATGCCTGGAATGCACTGCCTGATATGGTGGTAGAGGCAAATACATTAGAGGTTTTTAAGAGACGTTTGATAGGCACACTGATATAAGGAGGATTGAGAGATAAGGACATGGTATAAGTAGGAATGATAAGTGTGTGGGTGTTTTTGAATTGCTTTTTAGCTGGTTCGGTTCAACACTGTGAGCTAAACAGCCTGTTCCTGAGCTGTACTCTTCTATGTTCTATTTTGGTTAGAGGGGGAAGGCAGCATGAAATCTGCCACAAGTACTCAGCAGGTCAGGCAGCATCTGAAGGGACGGTTAACATTGATTCCCGACCATAATCTGTTGAAATGAGCCTTTGCTAAAGCAAGAAGGGACTCCCTGTAGCTCTGCATTAGTGTTATTGATAGTCTTTATATTAACACAACTTGCTGATAATAGGATATTGATGAAAATGATTTTTTAATTTATCATTGTAAAGTGCTTTCATGAAAATTGCTGTAAATAGTTTCAGAAAGAAAACTGATAAAAATCCAAAGCTGCAACATTTAGAAATATCATTCAAAGGACCAGAATGTAGTTGAAAGAGACACCACACCCTTCCGCAGTTGTACTTCGTTAAACGTGATTTGAGTCGCTGTACGGGAGCAAGTTTAAGAACTAGGGGTCATGAATCTTCTGCAATCAGGATCAGGATCAGGATGATCTTCAGGTTCAGATCTAGATTCATTATCACTGACTTATATGACATGAAGCTTGTTTTATGGCAGCCATACAGAGTAAAGACATAAAATTAGTGAAACCCTTTTTAGCTGGGTGTCTCTGGAAGTGCAGCTCATTAATTCCTTGCTAACAGCCACTGGACTCTATGGTGAGAAACCCACCTTTCTCAGGCTCCGTACATCTAAGGTGTATATGACTTGGGTCCCGCCAAACCCGTCAGGTTGGTCTGTCTCACCCATCCAAACCGCAGTTTGTGTGGATGCTGCGTGATTTACTGCCCCCCTGTAATAACTCACCAGCAGGAAATAACAGATTATACACTGCATACAATTATAAAGAAAGTATATTTATGAATGTTAATTTAACGAAAGAGTTATTAAGGAAAAGAAACAAACAAACAAAAAGGGCGTATATAACTTGTGTCCCGCCAAACCCGTGAGGTTGGGCTGTCACACCCATCCAAACAGTCAAATCTGCACATAGGTTGGAGCTCATCTTGAACTTGTCTGTAACTCACACACTGGACCCTCGGTCTGCATGAAAGTACACACAACCTTCAGAATGTCGCTCAAAATCCATCTTGAACAAGTGGGCTCCCCCACAGGAGTACTGGTCCTTCCTCCTCAAAGCCATTCATCTGCACAAAGCACCTTCTGCAACAGAGAGGGCATCTGCTGTGTATGTGGCTGGGTTACACAACAATGCTATTAATAAAAACGTTGGAGATGGGAGCTAAGGTTCATGGTTCTTTACTGGCAGAAACCAAACTCAGCACACACGTACAGATCCTTTTGCAGGGGTACTTCGTTAAACATGATTTGAGTCACTAATAGTGCATGCTCAATATGTGCCTAATAGCGCATTCAATGACGTGTTACTAAAGCATAAAGTAGTCCTTTATTATACTGTAGATTATACGTTACAGCATCCTTAGGCACCATCCCCCGTCTTCTCCCAGCTCCCACCAAAAGAGACCTCAACTCACAACAGTGTCCCTCACCAGAACTCTTTGCCCGGCATTCTCTAGAACCTTCTCCCAATTCGACCATTCTGATTGGCTGACACCACACTCTGAAGTTGAACAACAAGGGCCTTATCTCAGTTCAAACCCAAACAAACTGAAAGCTGAACAGACTGTTCTTACAGAACTGATAAAATGAAACACCTACAGCATAACAGTACAAATCTTAACCAGGCCATTACATTAGCATAAATTACAAATATAAACACGGTGTTAAAAAAAAGGAGTAATAATGAGATAGTCTTGATAGGTTCATGGGCTGTTCAGAAATCAGTTGGTGGAGCAGGAGAAGTTGTTCCATCCAACCTGATGGATTGCAAATTATTCTACTCTCACTGTCCCTCATGTTCCCATTTCTGCCTCAGTCTCCAGTCCTCATCAACGGATCAGCAGTGGAAAGGGTGAGCAGTTTCAAGTTCCTGGCAGTCAACATCTCTGAAGATCTATTCCAGGCCCAGCATATTGATGCAATTACAGAAACAGAGGCTGTATTTCATTGAGAGTTTGAGGAGACTTGGTACGTCACCAAAGGTTCTGGCAAATTTCTACAGATTTATCATGTAGAGTATTCTAACTGGTTGCATCACCATCTGGTATGGAGGCGGCTCTGCACAGGATCAGAAAAAGCTGCAGAAAAGGTGCAAACTCAGCCAACTCCATCATGGGCCTTCCGAAGCATCAAGGATATTTTAAAAAGGCGATGCTTGAAAAAGGTGGTATCTGTCATTAAGGACCCCCATCATCCGAGGCGTACCCTCTTCTCATTACTACCATCAAGGAGAAGGTACAGGAGCCCGAAGACACGCTTAATATTGTAGGAACAGCTTCATCCCAACTGTCATCAGATTTCTGAGTGGACAATGAATTCACGTACACTACCTCACTTGTTTCTTTCACTCTCATTTTCCTCTACTTGTTTATTTTTTATATATATATGGCTTATTGTCACTTATAGATTTCTTATTATGTATTGCAATGAATTGCTGCAACAAAGCAACATAACTCACAACACATACCAGATGGTGATGCAACCAATTAGAATACTCTCCACTTCTGATCACCCTATGAGGATTGGTATGTGTTCCTCCGTCTTACCTTTCCGGAAAGTGACAATCAGCTCTTTAATTTGTTACCAAATGAATTCTCTTAATGAGAATTTGTTACCGAAAGAATGCGAGAAAATAAACCGGTTGTCTGCTGGGTTACACCTGAACCCGAGGGGGACCAATATCCTTGACAGCAGGTTTGCTAGTGCTGTGAGGGAGAGTTTAAACGAAATGGCAGTGAGGTGGGAACCAGAGTGATGGGACTGAGATGGGCAGTTATTATGCAACTAGATGCAGTGTGTAGTGAGTATGTAAGGAAGGACAGGCAGATGATAGGGCAAAATGAAGTCCAAACGACACAGGAGCAGAATTAAGCCATTCATCCCATAGAGGCCGCTCCGCCATTTCATCACGGCTGATCCATTTTCCCTCTCAACCACATTCTCCTGACCTCTCTCGGTAATTTTTTACACCCTGACTAATTAAAAACCTATTAATCTCTGCCTTAAATACACCCAACTACCTGGTCTTCACAATCACCTGTGGCAACAATTTTCACAGGTTCCCCATACTGTTGCTAAAGAAATTCCTCCCCATCTCCATTCTAAATGGATGACCCTCTATTCTGAGGCTGCACCCTCTTGGTTCTAGACTCCCCCACTATTGGAAACATCCTCTCCACATCCACTCTATCGAGGCCTTTCAACCTTCATTAGGTTTCAATGAGATCCCTTCTCATGCTTCTAAATTTCAGTGAGTAAAGGCTCCGAGCCATCAATCACTCCTCATGCGATAACGCTTTCATTCCCAGTATTATTCTTGTAAACCTCTTTTGAACACTCTCCAATGTCAGGGCACCCCTTCTTAGATAAGGAACCCAAAACTACTCCTGATACTTGAAGTGCAGTCTGACCAGTACCTTATAAAGCCACAGAATTACTTCTTCGTTTTTATTTTCTCATCCTCTCTGAATGAATGCTAACATTGCATTTGCCTTCCTCACCACCGACTCAACCTGCACCAGGATTCTCAAGTACATTTGCACCTCAGATTTTCGAATTTTCTACCCATTTAGAAATTAGTCTATGCTTTTATTCTTTCTACCAAAGTGCATGACCATACACTTCCCGACACTATATTCCATCTGCCATTTCTTTGCTCATTGCCCAAATCTGTCTAAATCCTTCTGCAGCTTCTCTGTTTCCTTGACACTAACAGCCCCTCCATCTATCTTCGTATCATCTGCAAACTCAGCCATAAAGCCAACGATTCCATCATCCAAACCTTTGATATATAACATAAAAAGAAGTGGTAACAACACCACCCCCTGTAGAAGATCACTAGTCACCGGCAGCCAACCAGAAAAGGCTCCTTTTATTCACACTCGTTGCCTACTGCCAATCAGCCAATCCTCTATCTATGCAAGTACCTCTCTTGTAATACCGCTGGCTCTTATCTCGTTAAGCAGCCTCATGTGCGGCAACTTGATAAAGGTCTTCTGAAAATCCAATTACACAACCTCCACTGATTCTCCTTTATCTATCCTGCTTGTTATTTCTTCAAAGAATTCCAACCGATTTGTCAGGCAAGATTTTCCCTTAAAGAAATCATGTTGACTTCAACCAATTTCATAATGTAGCTCTAAGTACCTAGAGGCCTCATCTTTAAAAAGTGATTCCAACATCTTCCCATCCACTGAGGCCAGGCTAACTGGCCTATAGTTTCCTTTCTTCCGCCTCCCTCCCTTCTGAAAGTGTGGATATTTGCAATTTTCCAGTCCTCCACACCATTCCAGAATCTAGTGATTCTTCAAAGATCAATATTAATGTCCCCACACTGTCTTCAGCCACCTCTTTCAGAACCCCGGGGTGTAGTCCATCTAGTCCAAATGACTTATCTACCTTCAGACCTTTCAATTTCCCAAGCACCTTTTCCCTAGTAATAGCAACTGTGTTGACTTCTGCCCCCGATACTCTTGAACATCCAGCGTACTGCTAGTGTCTTACAGAGTGAATACTGATGCAAAATATTTATTCAGTTTGGCTGCCATTTCCTTGTCCTTGTCCACTATTACCATCAGGTAGGAGGTACAGAAGTGATTCAGGAACAGCTTCTTCCCCTCTGCCATCTGATTCCTACATGAACTTTGAAACCTTGGACACTACCTCACTTTTTTAATATACAGTATTTCTGTTTTTTGCACGATTTTTAATCTATTCAATATACGTATACTGTATAAAGTATACTGAATAAGATCGACTTATTTATTTATTATGATTATTATTATTTTTTCTTCTATTTTATGTATTGCATTGAACTGCTGCTGCTGAGTTAACAAATTTCACGTCACATGCCGGTGATAATGAACCTGATTACAATTCTGATTCCTATCGAGGGCTTTCTCCTGGTCTAAGCCGACCAGGCAGGCATCCACCCCCCCTGTACTGCACGCAGGCAATGGTGTCCCTCCCGCAGCACGAGGCTGTCGAAGATCTTCCTGCCAGGTTCAGCACAGGTTTGGTCTGGGTGGATCACCTGTCCCAGAACAGACTTGACACAGCTGGTGACGGCCTTGGACAGGATCTTATGGTCCACATTCAAGAGTGAAATGTGTCACAACCAGGGGTCGTTTTTAAAAAGAGGTTTTTAAAAATATGCGGACTGTTTTCTCCTGGCGTCACTTCGTGGGTATGCGTTGTCCTTGGATTGTTTACCTTTCTTGTCTAATTGTTTGTCTTTGCACTCTGGTCTTTCACTTTGCTTTGCAGGTGTCTCAGATCGTGGGGATTGTTAAATTTGTTTTGATCATTTGCATTTAATTTGGGATAATTTAATTAGCACAGTAATGTCAATGTTTGGACTGTATTTCAGGAGGGCTGGCCAACACTTCTTTGTTCAGTTGTTGTGGTTCCTTGCCTGAGTTCTTCTGTGTACATATGAGTAATTTCAGTTTATCAAGATTTTGTATAATTTGCTTGAGCATGTTAGTTTTCTACTTAATTTTTGTAATAAATTTTTAGTTTTGTTTGAATTGCTGAAGTTGCCTTGATTCCTTCTCTTGAGTTCACTAGCGACACTGACAGAAATGGGTCTCCAATTCTTGATGTCATCCCTTTCCTCTTTCTGCTTGTAGATGAAGGCAATGGTGCCCTTCCTCACAGAGTGTGACATGCTATCAGCTAGAAGCATAGCATTGTATACTTCCAGCCGGTGGGGGCCCATCCAGTCCCACAGAGCTGAGTACAATTCGGTTGTTAAGGCGTCGCTTCTGGGAGTTTCACTTGGATCAAAGGGACAGATGGAGCCAGTCAGCTCCTCCAAGGACTGTGGTTGGTTCACTCTCCCCCTTGATGTCGTCTAACACAGGCTGGTATAGATGACCTACAAATCCTCAATATGTCCGCCTGTGAGAATACTACTGAGCCCTCCTCTTCTTTAAGGCTATGGATCACACAGCTCCTCCTGTGAACCTTTTGGAAGAAGAAGTGTGAGCATGTCTCATCTCGTTCCATGGATTAGACTCTGGATCAGAAGATGATCTTGTGGGACGACTTGCTGGGTTTACTGGCTTTTCACCTCTCGTAACTCCTCCCTCAGATCCATCCCCTTCGACTGGAGAAGGTGAAGTTGCTGCAACTCTGTCTGAACTTTACGCAGTTCCCTCTGACCGTTCAGAACCTGTTTATGGATGAAGAATCTCTTGATGATCTCCTTGGTTGTTTCCCACCAGTGAACAGGGGAATCAAAGTAGTGTTTTAAGGTTTTCCATCTTGTGTATTCCCTCTCTGATTGGTTCTTGAGACACAGTTGTTACCTGGTCACTCAGCCTAAGCCATCATGCCACAGCTTTAGTGATCTGTGCATTTTGTGGGCTCAGATACTGAGGATAATACTCCCCTGGGTGTGGAGGTCCTGGTGGTGTGACCTGGAGAAGGATTTTCACTGGTTCTTCTGCCTGCTGCACAGGCCGACCAGCGTGCTGCACCATGCTGAGCTGGGGTGTGCCAGATGTCAGTTTGCTTCCGAACTCCCGGAGCTGGGGTCCAGATGTCAGTCTGCTCCCGATCTCCTGGAGCTGGGGTGTGCCAGATGTCAGTCTGCTTCCGAACTCCCGGAGCTGGGGTCCAGATGTCAGTCTGCTCCCGATCTCCTGGAGCTGGAGTGTGCCAGATGTCAGTCTGCTTCCGAACTCCTGGAGCTGGGGTCCATATGTCTGTCTGCTCTCGAACTCAGGGAGCTGGGGTGTGCCAGATGTCAGTCTGCTTCCGAACTCCTGGAGCTAGGGTGTGCCAGATGTTGGTCTGCTCCCGAACTCCTGGAGCTGGGGTCCAGGGGCCTCTGTACTACTCCCAGTTTCCTAGAGCTGGGCTTGGCTAGGTGTTCTGCTGCTTTCAGTCTCCTGGAGCTGGGGTCTTGTAGCTTCTATGCTGACCCCCAATCTCCTACAGGGTGGTCAGCAAAACTTCTCTCACATCCATATTCTCCTTTTCCGGCTTTTCCTCTTCTGCTACACACTTCCACTGCCTGGGCTGCTGGTTTCTCGCACTTGTTTCAACCTGTCGAGGATAGGTTGCCAGCGGCTTTTGTCACCCTGCCCATTTCTTCCCATTCCTTTTTGTTTCTTCAATCTATTGTCTTTTGGGTGGTGTCTTCTGAGACCCCTTCCTCTTCACGACCTGACGTACTTCTTCTTGAACCTCTGTCTTCCCCTCTTCCATGGATTCCTCCTGGCCTTACGGAAGGGCCTGGGGATTTTGCGCTGAGAAGTGGGAACTCAAGGTGGCTGGCCTTTCCTCAGTCACAGTCTTTAAGCCAGTGCTGGCTATGGCCTCTGTCCTGCTGGTGGGCATGTCAGCGTTTGCCTGAGCCTTATCAGTGCCAGCTCACCCTCTTGTTGCCTGTGCATAGGAGCCGCCACAATTTGGATGGGCCTTGCCTCTCCACGTCCTTTGTCTTGTGGCCTTCTTACTTGCAGTTCTTGCAGGTCAGTGCACTGTATTGGGCTGTGACATGTCCTGACTTGTCACAGTTATGGCCTGCCCTTGGTTGACCCATGCACACCATGTAACCATGGTTCCCTTCAATAGCAAAGGTTGAGGGAAGGTGGATGATGGAGCCATTGGAATCCACCCTCAGCTTGACCTTGACGTGGTGCTTGTTTTCCAGATCCTGAACATGTCCTTCATTTCCACATAATTTCCTGCATCCTCACCATAATGGGCTAGGAAGGTGAGGATGCCTAGAACGTGCACATGTGGGTTGAACATGTGCACTGTTATGCCACTCTCCTTTTGGGTGGGATGTTGAAAAGGGGCTGTGCCTTCAACAGTAACAGCAGCACCTTGTTCCCCTTCTCTTGAAAATCCTGCAGGAACATCTGCCATCCTGATATGTACTGAAGGTTATGTCGAAGAAGCCATGAATTCTTGAACACAATAGATATCCTTTGCCTCAAGCTTGCAGCAGTCGAGCAAAACCTTGCAAATGAAGCGGTCCCTGTTGAATGGGTTTCCCTTACTCAGATCCTTCACTGCCACCCTGACAGTGTTTGGGATTCCAGGTCCTTCAATCAATGTGCTGGCAGATGCAATCATCCCATCTGGGCGACGCTTGCTGGAAAAGGATGTGAGATTGATTACGGAGGCTCAGGTGGTGGTAGGTAAAGGCAAGAGGAACTCTGTTACTGTTAAGGCAATGCGAAGATGAGGTGAGCACAGATGTTTTGGAAATGGAGGAGATAAGGGTGAAGGCATCTTCAATGGTAGAAGAGCATTTGATGGCTCTGGGCCTGAACTCAGTGGAGTTTAGAAGAATGGTGGGATCTCATTGAAACCTTTGAATATTGAAAGGCCTTGGTAGAGTGAATGCGGAGAGGATGTTTTCCTATAGTGGATGAGTCTAGGACCAAAGGGCACAGCCTCAGAATTGAGGGGCACCCATTTGGAACAGAGATGAGTACAAATTTCTTTGGAGAGGATAATGAAACTATGCAATTCATTGCCACAGACAGCTGTGCAGGCCAGGTCATTGGGTATATTTAAAGCAGTGGTTGACAGGTTCTTGATTAATTAGAGCATCAAAGATTATGGGAAGAAGGCAGGAGAATAGCATTGAGAGGGATAATAAATCATCTGAGATGGAATGGCAGAGCAGACTCAATTGACCAAATGGTCTAATTCTGCTCCAATATCTTGGACTTTTATGATCTTATGGTACGGGGGATTAACCTTTCACATCTCTGAACTGACCACGTAATCATCTGCTTCAAAAGTGAGTTCAGCATATTCACGAGCAAACTACGATTGAAAGTAATTTTAGGCATCAACATGTTGCTCTTAAGTTTGAAGCAGTCACTATTTACAAAGGTGTAGTCAAATACCAGAACAAAATTCCTCCACCATGCTGACTGAGAAAACCTCTTGAATCATGTTGAAATATAAAGGGTAGTGTGGATAAGTGGTTTTCAATTTGAAACATTAATTCTGCTTCTCTTTCCATAGATAGAATTTGACCTGCCGAGTATTTTCCAGCATTTTTATCCACTGGAGTAGAAGTCTCTGATAAAGGGTGACCTGTTTCTCTTTCAGCATATCCAGCCTGACCTGGAGCGCTATAGAATCATAAAGTACAGGCATAGGCCCTTCAGCCCATCATGAATGTGGTGACTATCAATTTGCCTGCCTATAGTATTCCATTTTACCAGTAGCCCTCTAAACCTTGTCAATTCAAATGTTCTTCCAGATATTTATTAAATGCTGTGAGAGTAACTGCCTCCACTACCTCCTCAGGTGGCGCATTCCGGATTGTAATCACCCTTTCGGGAAAAATTTTATTCTTCAGATCCCTTCTAAACCTTTCACACCTCATCTTAAACCCATGCTACATTAAACTTCTCCCTTGTGGGGAAATGTGCGGAATATTTCTAGCTCTCTCTGTATTTTAGGTTCACAACATTAGCAGGCATTATGATATTCTTTAAAATGCATTTATGTTATTAAGCTGTGAATTTACTGAAAGTATAAGCATCTTTTTGATAAGATGTTCAAACTAATCCATCTTCTTGATAAGATACAGTACTTCAGTGATTGTTCAAGGTCTATGAAGGGTGAGATCTCACAATGTTTTAAGCAACGTTCTTCTCACTGTGAGCATTATCACAATAAAAGATCTACAACCACACATCTGCTGGCTGTTCATGAATCTTCCTGGGTGATTGCAATTTTTTTTTAGCCTCACAGTCACTGTAACTCAAAGTTAACAAAGTACTCAGGATGCATTCAGCAAACTGAGGTACACTACATTCGGTCCCGTCTTCCAGATTGTTAATGTTTATCATGCCATATAAATACAAGTATTCAGTAAACTCGCAAACTAATAACCTGCTCTCAGAAGCATTGACAAGAAACCAGAATTATTATAAGCAAATCAAAGAGAGAAAAAAAAGTCAGTGCTAATGTTGAAGGAGGCAGTATATCAAAATCCAGGATAAAAACTACTCACAGCTGCTTGAAAATAAGTCCTAAAGTAGGTCGTCAAACTTTGTTTTCTCTGAAGATTGTGGGGTTTGTGACTTGAGTGGGCCAGGCAGCATCTGGAGACAAAATAGACAGTCCCCTATAGGTGTGGCTTGACTCACTGAGTTCTTCCAGCATTTGTGCTTTGTTCCAGAGTACATGATCTGCAGTCTCTTGTGTCTCCATTTTGTTCATGAAGCTGCTGGCTGCTCTCAAACTGAAGATATCTAAGATATTGCAAAGAAGACTTGGCAACCGTAAATATTTACTTAGGAGGAAAGCTGAAGATTTACATAAGAACATAAGAAATAGGAGCCCATCGAGCCTGCTCTGCCATTCAATAAGATCATGGCTAATTTGGCCATGGACTTGTCTCCACCTTCCTGCCTTTTCCGCATTATCCTTAATTCCTCTGCTCTGCAAAAATCTATCCGACAGTGTCTTAAATATATTTACTGAGATAGCCTCCACTGCTTCATTGGGCTGAGAATTCCACAGATTCACCACTCTTTGGGAAATGAAGTTCCTCCTCATCTCCATCCTAAATTTACTCTCCCAAATCTTGAAGCTATGTCCCCTAGTTCTAGTTTCACCAACTAGTGGTAACAACCTTCCTGCCTCTATCTTATCTATACCTTTCATAATTTTATATGGTTCTATAAGATCTTTTCTCATTCTTCTGAATTCT
Organism: Mobula hypostoma; assembly: GCF_963921235.1. NCBI lineage: Eukaryota > Metazoa > Chordata > Chondrichthyes > Myliobatiformes > Myliobatidae > Mobula > Mobula hypostoma. The sequence continues at coordinate 39,942,748 of NC_086121.1, read as the reverse complement.
GGTGAGTACAGTCCCAGGCAACTCAATCTCTCCTCATAGTCCAATCCCCTCATCTCTGGAAACAACCTGGTGAACCTCTTCTGCACTGCCTCCTAAAGTCAGTATATCCTTCCTCAAGTAAAGAGACCAGAACTGCATTCGGTACTCCACATGTGACCTCACCAGTACCCTGTACAGTTGCAGCATATTCACCCTGCTCTTAAATTCAATCCCTCTAGCAATGAAGGCCAACATTCCATTTGCCTCCTTGATAGCCTGCAGAAGCTGCAAACTAACCTTTTGTGATTTATGTACAGACACTCCCAAGTCCCTCTGCACACCAGCATGCTGCAATTTTTTACCATTTAAATAGTAAACTGATCTTCCATTTGTGGTAAACCATATATATGTTGTAACTGGGTTACCTATCTGGACACGCCCCTCTGCTGACTGCTCCTGTGGCTCCTCCCACAGACCCCTGAATAAAGGTGATTGCGCCATTGCTCCTCCTCTCAGTCCAGGGGCAGACACTCAGCATGATGGAGGTCACATTTTACTGCGAATAAAATTGATGCACCATCAATAACTCCAAAAGACTGGAAGTAGAGTAAATACTGAAAGGCTTTTATTAGCAGTAAAATGTGACCTCCAGCATGCTGAGTGTCTGCCCCCAGACTGAGAGGAGGAGCAGTGGCGCAATCACCTTTATTCAGGGGTCTGTGGGAGGAGCCACAGGAGCAGTCAGCAGAGGGGCGTGTCCAGACAGGTAACCCAGTTACAACATATATATATGGTTTACCACACTAGTTTCCCTTCCAAAGTGGATGGTTCGCATTTACCAACATTGTACTCCATCTGCCAGACCCTTGCCCACTCACTTAACCTATCTATATCTCTGCAGACTCTCCTTAATCCTCTGCACAAGTTGCTTTTTCACTCAATTTAGTATCATCAGCAAACTGAGGTACACTACATTCGGTCCCCTCTTCCAGATTGTTAATGTTTATCATGAACCATTGCAGGCCCAGCACCAGCCCCTGCGGCACGCCGCCCACCACTGATTGCCAATCAGGGAAACACCCATATATCCCAACTCTCTGCTTTCTATTGGTTAACTAATCCTCTATCCGTGGTAATGCATCACCCCTAACTCTATACGTCCTTGTTTTACGGATAAGTCTTTTGTGTGGCACCTTATCGAACACGTTCTGGAAATCCAAGTAAATAATGTCCATCTGTTCCCTCTATACACTGCACTCATTATATCCTCAGAGAACTCTAGTAAGTTGTCAAACAGGGTCTTCCTTTGCTGAATCCATGCTGTGTCAGGCTGATGGATCCATTTCTTTTCAGATGCCTTGCTATTTCTTCTTTAATCTTAGCTTCAAGCATTTCCCCAACTACAGATGTTAAACTAACTGGCCTATAGTTGCCTGCCTTTTGCCTACATCATTTTTGAATAGTGATGTGACATTCACCTTCTTCCAATCTGTGACTGGAATGGTGAGGTCTTCTACCGTCTGAGGTCACTGGATGGCTGTGACCTGCACCACACTGTTCCGTCCTGCACAGTCTTCCACAGGGAGCCTGGCTTCCAGCACATTGTGTGTTTGTCCATCATCGACGTTGATGAGGACCTCGACACCATTTGAAGGCATCGGGAGTAGCGCGTGATTTGGATTTAAGTGAGGGAGAGTTGCGCTGCGTCAGCCTCACTCTCTCTTCCCAATTCCCATCTGGATCCAGTGGCAAGACAGAGTCTAGATGGCTGGAGATGGGACTAGGCGCAGTGGATGACCAAGACGTCTTCTGTGTCTTGTCCTGCTCTACACCTTCCACGACGCTTGATGGCCTTCCTGACCGTTGGACCTTCCATCGGTCTCATCCGCTCAATCCACTGGAGTCTGTCTTCACATGCTGGGATAAACAACTCCCTATCTCACCGAGGGTTTGAGACCCATCGGCTACCCTCATCTGGTTTAGCCGGCTTGTCGAAGCCGTTGCCCGGGGTGTGGCCGCTGTCGCATGCAAACAGCTACGGGGAGCCACAGGTGAGAGCTGAGTGCCAGGTGGGGACCAAAGGTGGACTAACCGCCTTGAAAAGGACGCGGCATGTTCCCCCACCAGAGGTGCTACCCCTCCCTGACACCCCATACACACCAGCACGTTGTAGAGACGTTGGGCGGTGCAAAACTCCTCCTCGTTGCAGTGACAAGGGCAGTGATGAGGGTTTGCCCACTGGCTCCTACTTATAATTGAAATTTATGTGGATTGTTGGTATTCACAGAGTTTAACAATCACTCAGAGCACATGACTTAAAAATAAAACTATTTAGAAAATGAAGGCTAAGAGGCTTGAAACAATTAAAACATTGCAGTTAATTTGACTAAATCAGAGAGAAAGAGAAGATGCACTGGATAGACATATTAGAATGGGTACAGTAGAGGAGGCCGTGGATATGGGCCCATTCTGACATGTCTATCCACGGCCTCCTCTACTGTAAAGATGAAGCCACACTCAGGTTGGACGAACAACACCTTATATTCCGTCTGGGTAGCCTCCAACCTGATGGCATGAACATTGACTTCCCTAACTTCCGCTAATGCCCCACCTCCCACTCGTACCCCATCCGTTATTTATTTATATACACACATTCTTTCTCTTTCTCTCCTTTTCTCCTTCTGTCCCTCTGATTATACCCCTTGCCCATCCTCTGGGATTTTTCTTACCCCACTCCCCCTTTTCCTTCTCCCTGGGCCTCCTGTCCCATGATCCTCTCATATCCCTTTTGGCAATCAACTTTCCACCTCTTGGCTCCATCCTCCTGTCTTCTCCTATCATTTTGGATCTTCCCCTCCCCCTCCCACTTTCAAATCTCTTACTAGCCCTTCTTTCAGTTAGTCCTGACGAAGGGTCTCTGCCCGAAACGTCGACTGTACCTCTTCCTAGAGATGCTGCTGGGCCTGCTGAGGAAAGATGTGATAGAGGTCGACAAAATAATGCAGGATATTGATAACATAACATAAGAACACAAGAAATAGGAGCAGGAGTAGGCCATCTGGCCCATCGGGCCTGCCCTGCCATTCAATAAGATCATGGCTGATCTGTCTGTAAACTCAGCTCTATCTACCTGCCTTTGCACCATAACCCTTAGTTCCCTTACTATGTAAAAACGAGGGTAGCAGACATGAACAGGATCAACAAACTCATTCGTAAGGCCAGTGATGATGTAGGGATGGAACTGGACTCTCTGCCGGTGGTGTCTGAAAAGAGGATGTTGTCCAAGTTGCATGCCATCTTGGACAATGTCTCCCATCCACTACATAATGTACTGGTTGGGCACAGGAGTACATTCAGCCAGAGACTCATTCCACCGAGATACAACACAGAGCGTCATAGGAAGTCATTCCTGCCTGTGGCCATCAAACTTTACAACTCCTCCCCTGGAGGGTCAGACAGCCTGAACCAATAGGCTGGTCCTGGACTTATTTCCTGGCATAATTTACATATTACTATTTAACTATTTATGGTTCTATTAATATTTAATTATAGTGCAACTGTAATGAAAAGCCAATTTTCCCCGGGATCAATAAAGTATGTCTATGACTATGACTAAAAACCTGTCTAACTGTATCTTAAATATATTTAGTGAAGAAGCCTCAACTGCTTCCCTGGGCAGAGAATTCCACAGATTCACCACTCTCTGGGAAAAACAGTTTCTCCTCATCTCCGTCCTAAATTTTCTCCCTTGTCAGGTCAAATGTAAGCAGACTTTTTCCACTGAGGTTGGGTAAAACCAGAGGTCATGGGTTGAGGGATAAAGGCGAAATGTTTATGGGGAACATAAGGGGAAGTTTCCTCACTGGGAGGATGGGGAGAGTGTGGAATGAGCTGCAGTAGAAGTGGTGGGCTCACGTTTATTGTGTACTTTTAGGGGAAATTTGGGTAGGTAACAGGTAGGAAGTGTATGGAGGGCTATGGTCCAGGAACAGTCGATGGGACTATGCAGATTAATAGTTTAGCATGGACTAGATGGGCCAAAGGGCCTGTTTCTTTACTGTGGTGTTCTATGACTCTATGGCTCTATCTTACTGAATGGTAGATCAGGCTTGGCGGGACAGAGGCCTGCTCCTGCTCCTATTTCTTATGTCATTATGTTAACTCCTAGAAGCTTCAACCCTTACAGCCTCAGCATGCGCCATTGATGTGGACAGGAGAATGTGGACAGCACCCTTCCTGAGGTTTATAATCTGTCCTTTTGATTTGCTGACTTTGAGGAAAAGTTTGTTGTCATGACTCCGTGTTACTGTCCTTCCTGTTCTGCAACTTGTCACTATTTGAGATACAGCTCACTACAGTGGTGTCGGATCCATGTATCTATTTTCTGTCTGTTTGCATTGTATTTTGTGTTGAGCATTTTTATTATGGGCTATGGTAATTTATCACGTTCATTGGGTCGTGGTGGAAGCAAATTAGTATAGTCACGTATTCATGCTTTGGCCTCGTTAGTCTAGTTCAGTTGGAGAGTGGGTGAGCCAGGGAACGAATATTTTTTGTTGAATATTTATGATCTTTGCTTATTTCTCTAATTCCACTAGCTTCACAGAAGTCACTATATTAGATCGCTCATCTTTGGTGGGTTTGTGTTAAAGGATTGAAAGTACTTTTTTCGACATGGAATGCTATTATTTGGAAGCACATTATCCAGTGTTAATTCCATCACTCTATCTCTCAGCGGCTTTGGTTTGTTTCTCAAGTAACTGTGACAGGTGTATCATTTGCAAAGCTGTAGCTGAGTTGGAGCAGAAACTGGCCATGGAGTCACGAGTGTAGAGGCAGCAGATTCGAGGACCGAGGACATAAGCTGTGGAGCACTGGTGTTGAGAATAATCATGGTGGAGTTTTTGATACCTATCCTTCCTGATTGTGGTCTGTTGGTCTGGAAGTTGGGGATCCAGTTGCAAAGGCAGCTGTTGAGTACCAGGTCTATGAATTTGGTGATGAGATTGAAAGCAAAGCTGTAGTCATTAAACACTGATCTGATAAACACTGGTTTACTGTTGAGATGCGCCGGAGATGGATGTAGGGCCAGGAAGATGGAGTCTGCCATAGACTCGCTTCACTGGTAGGTGAATTGCAAAAGGTGGAGGCGGTCAGGGAGGCTGGAGTTTAATGATATTTATTTATCTATTTACCAATCGATCTATTTATTTATTTTAGAGATACTGCGCAGAACAGGCTCTTCTGGCCCAATCAGCCACACTGACTAGCAACCCATCTATTTAACACTAGCCGAAACTCAGAACTGAAGGTGTGATCTGAAGGTCGCTAGTTCGAGCCTCAGCTGAGGCAGCGTGTTGTGTCCTTGAGCAAGGTACTTAACAGCACACTGCTCTGCGGCGACACCAGTTCCAAGCCCTAGTATCGGCCCTAGTGCCCTTCCCTTGGACAACATTGGTGGCGTGGAGAGGGGAGACTTGCAGCATGTGCAACTGCCGGTCTTCCATACAACCTTGTCCAGACCTGCGCCCTGGAAACCTTCCAAGCTGCAAATCCATGGTCTCACGAGTCTAATGGATACCTATAAACTCAGGACAGATTGCAATTTCAAGGACCAAGGGCAGCACAATAACACAGTGGTTAGCACAACACTTTATAGTACAGTCGGCCCTGGTTCAATTCCTGCTGCTTTCTTCAAGGAGTTTGCACGTTCTCCCCCATGTGGGTTTCCTCCTGGTGCTCCGGTTTCCACCTACAGTCCAAATATTTACTGATTGGTTGGTTAGTTGGTCATTGTAACATCCCATAATTAAGCATGCATTAATTCAGGGGATTGCTGGGCGGCATAGCTCGAAGGACCAGAAGGTCCACTGTATCTCAATAAATAAAAAATAACTAAACCTACTAACGTCAGACATGAGGAGGGTGTTTAAAGACCAATTGCACAGAGTACAGTAAAGTTATGTTCCTGTTATAAGAAAGGACAGGGATAAAAAGATAAGAGAACCTTGGATGTCCAGGGAGGTGAAGAATTTAGTCACGAAGAAAAAGGGAAAGTATTAAAGCTTTTTTAAGTGAGGATATAACAGAGCACATGAGGAATATGAAGAAGCCAGAAAAGAACTAAAGAAGGGAATTAGGAAAGCCAGGAAGGCCATGAAAAGTAGGATTAAGGTGAATCCTAATACATTCTATACATACATCAAAAGCATGGGGTAACTACGGAGAGGGTGGGACCACTCAAGGATAAAGAGGGTAGTATTTGCTTTGATGCAGAGATGTAGGTGAATTCCTTAATAACTACATTGCTTCAGTACTCACCAAGGAAAAGGACATGGAGACCAGGAGATCAATGCTGTGTGTATAGATCTGTCAGACCATTTAGCGGGAAAGGAGAAAGAAGTGTTGGGTCTCCTAATGAGTATTAAGGTGGATAAGTCCCCAGAGCCTGATGGGATTTACACTAGGTCATTGAGGGATGCAAGAGGTGAGATCGCTGGGGCCTTGATTAGTATCTTTGTGAACTCTGTAGGCACAGGCAATGTCCAGGAGGACTGGCGAGTGGCTAATGTTGTACCTCTGCTTGAGAAGGGAACAAGGGAAAATCCAGGAAACTATAGACCAGCAAATCTCATGCCAGTTGTAGGGAAATTGCTGGAGGAAATTCTTAGGGATATGACCTATGAGCATTTGAAAATGCATGGCCTAATTAGGGAGAGCCAGCGTGGCGTTATATGGGGCTAGGTCGTGTCTTACCAACTTGATTGAGTTTTTCTGACAAGGTTATGAGCGAGACTGATGAAGGTGGAGCAGTTGATGGATTTAGCAAGGTGTTAGACAAAGTCCCTCATTGGGGAGAAGGTGCTAATCCAGAAGATTAGGATACATGGGGTCCACAGCAAATTGTCTGTTTGGGTTCAGAACTGGATTGCGAATAGAAGTGAGAGAGTAGTGGTCAGAAAGACTTATTGGAGCTAGAGGTTTGTAATTAGTGGTGTTCCACAGGGATCTGTGCTGGGACCTCTGCTGTTTGTGATGTATATAAATGACCTAAAGGTTCAGAGGTTAATTTTATTATCAAATGATATATGCAGATTTCAACTCTGAGATTTGTCTTCTCCAGGTGGCCATAAAATACCGAAAACCACAGAGGTAGTTCTCAATCCTCAATCCTTCTTGCATGAAAGTAATAAAAACAAAAACTTGCAAACCCCAAACCTCCCCAACCCTTCCCTCGAACATAAACTAACAGATCATCCAGCCCACCAATCCGCAACAAGAGTGAATGGGAGAGAACACTAAAAAAAACAGAGCTGAAAGAGGCCAATACAAACTACAGTCCAATCCATAAATCTCAGAATTTCAATAAAATGTTTGGGGGCATTGGGACCCCTCCGAGGGAAGCAACATGAACAAGTGACCCCTCGAGCTGCCTCTCCGAAATTTGCTCGTTCTCCTATGCATTTGCCTCGATGTTTCAATCTTCCTTGATGCTTAAATTGGTGAGAAATCTAGTTAATCATTGCCCTTCATGTCATAAACTGCTGTTTGAGTTCTGTGAAAGCAGTCCAAACAATAGGACCCGTGGATCTCTTGGTTAGTGTCATCAGTGAAACAGCCATTGAGCTGAAGTTCCTGATAAACTTTCGATAAAGTTGGCAAATCCCAGGAATCGCATGCTTCACACTGTGTGGTGGTGGCCAATCTGTGACTGCCTGCGTCTTACTAGAGTCCATCTTGGGACTGCCATTAGACATGATGAAGCCCAAAAAAGGAAATAGTGGTTATGTGAAATACAGACTTTTCCAGCTTGACAAAAAGTCAACGATCAAGAAGGCTCTTCAGGATATTTCTGATGTGAGTGGGATGCTCCTTCATGGACTTTGAGAAAATTAGAATGTCATCCAATACACGAAGGCCTTCTTATGGAGAGCATCCTGGAGAAGGTCTTCATAAAGGCCTGGAAAACTGCTGGCACATTCACAAGGGTCTAAGTACATGACCAGCTACTCATAGTGTCCTGTTGGTGTGTTGAATGCTGTCTTCCACTCATCACTCTCCTTTATGCGAACCAGGTTGTATGCACTCTGAAAGTCCAGCTTCGAGAATACTCTTGCCCCTTGGAGAATCTCAAGAGCAGTGTTCACGGGCGGAAGAGGATAATGATTCTTGACTATTATACAATTCAGCCCCTCCATAATCAACGCAAGGCTGCAGACCCCTGTCCTTCTTCTGTACAAAGAAGAAACCAGTGCCAGCTGGAGAGATGGGGGGGCGGGGGCGAATGAATCCCCGGGGCAAAAGCCTCCTTAATATACTCCTCCATAACATTTCTCTCCGGGCTTGAGAATACGTATAATCAACCACCACACCACCACCCCCTCCCCTCGGAGGACAAGTACTAGGCAATAGATCTATTGCACAGTCATAGTGATGGTGCGATGGAAGAGTCGAGGCCTTTCCCTTACTGAAGACCTTTTTCAAATCCTTGTAGCTGGAAGGGATTTCTACCAGCTTATGTGCTGCATGGACCCCCGAACCTTCTTCTGAAGATGACATCAGAGACTTGTCGGTTGCTGGGGTGCTTCAGAGTTTCCCCCATAGGTCCACAAGAGTCGTTAGTGAAAACAGAAACCAAATCTTCACCTGTCTCCTCAGACATCAACAGGGAGGTGCGACAAATGGTCCTTGTTCTCCTTGGTCTAGGTTCCCAGGATCTCCAGCTTGGAATCTTCCTCTTAGATGGGACCTGGCAATTGGAGTCCTTTGGCTTAGCTGCTTTTTGGGCATGTCCTTGGTTTGTTCCTGAACTACAGATTGCATTCCCCTCTGACTGGACTGGGTCTGGACTTGCATGGGCCTATTGGCTGGAGCGGACTTGCCTTCCCTTGAAGGTAGGACTGGATTTCCTGAAGTCTGCAGGTTATCCTTAGCAGAAACCTGACCCCTGGTTGGCTGGTGGTTTCGGGAGTTTGAACACAAAGCCGAAAAGAAACCCTCTTACAATGGCTGGACCAAGCAGTGATTCTCTCCTCCCTCCAGTCCACGGATAGGCTATGCTGAGACAGCCAAGGGTGCCCGAGGATCAGGGGTATGAGGGGAGAGTCAATAATGTAGAAACTAATGTCTTCTACGTTATCCCCTGTCCTCATCTGTTGCTGAATCTGCCCGGAACCTAGTGGGGGCGGCTGTGCGAGATAGTTGCAGGCAATGAATGACTCAACTCTTTCAGTGGTATGTTGAGCCAATGGGCAGTCCCCAAGTTCAGCAAATTTCCTGCTGCTCCAGCATCTGAAAAAACATTCACCTCTCATCAGTTCAAACCCCAGGAGATCTCCACCCTCAGCATGTCACCAAAATCTGTGGGGTCGGGTGTGGTGACTGCTATCATCACAGTTCTGAACCATCTGAACAGTTCTCCCAACCTCTGCAGCTTCGGACATTTGGCCCGCAGGTGACCTGCTTCCCACAGTAATGGCAACTACCTCAACTCCGATGACGGAACCTCTCATCGCCAGATTTGCATGGGCTCGACAGGATCCTGAGCAGGTGATGGGCTGATCATGGTCCGGGATTGGGGGCGGGAGGCGGTGGGGTGGTGGACCTTCGATGCATTGAGTCCAGACTTGTGCTAGCCCTCTTCAACTTCTTGATATAGTCTCACTTACACTCTGCCCGATGATTATCGAGACGAATGGATTGGTCAATCAGAACCTCTAAGTTCTCTGCTGGTTCTCCCAAGCCGAGGGCATCCTTCAGTTAATCTCAGAATCTCTGGCTGTATAGCATGTTCAAGGCCCCTCCGTTCTAGCTACTCTCTTGGTCCAAGGTCCGAAATTCATTTGCGCAGTCAGCTGCTGCCCTTCCGCCTTGTTGAATCTTCATCAGGCAGTCTGAGGCTTGGCTGGCTCAGGCAGAGTGATGGAACATCTACCTCATGGTGGCCACAAATTCGTCTGATCCGAGCAAATCTCCGACCTGCATTCCCAATGCGTGGCACCCAGTCAGAAGCGAGATAAAGAACGCCATCTTTCTGTGCTCTGAAGGGAACTGGAACGGCTGAAGCCCAAACATCAATGACTATTGGATGAAGAACCAAGGTGACTGTCGAATCTCTCCGCGGTGGGAAGATGGACTGGCTCGGCAGAGCGACCGACAGCCTCACCCGAGCTACTTTGGTTTTCCTCCAGCAATAGTTGGCACACGGTGACCTGAAGGTCATTGTATCTCCAGCCTCTGTCTTGAAATTTTCTCACTGTGGCCTGTCCACTGTTGACAAAAGGCTCGGATACCCCGCTGGGTCCAGGTGGCTCAATTGTACTGTGACAAAAGTTCTTGTTAAGGGTGGCTTGGACCCAAACGCTGGAGTATCTGAGGCTAGGATTGAGACACGGTTTCAAACTGGACTGAGCACAAAACAAACAAAATCATGAGTAGGCTTACGACTAGGCATTGAACTCCTTAGATACTCCTCAGGTGCTCCTCAGAAGCTCAATCCTTGTTTCCCAAAACATGATTACCAATAAGCAGGACTGTCCCAAATCTTTAAAGGGGCCACACCAGCTATCCATACTCCGGGGAGTTAGAGTGTCTAAACCTCGGAAGCTGGCGCGGATGGCTGCGTGTTGTAACATTTCTATGTTCTAACTGTGGGAGCAAACCAGAACATCCAGAGGAAACCCACATGCACACAGGAAGAATGTACAAATCTTCTTACAGATAATGTCAGAACTGAAATCCCAACTTCGACACCCTGAAATGTACAGTCAGCCCTCCGTATCCACGGGTTCCGCATCTGCGGATTCAACCAGCCGCAGATCGGGATCGAGAAAACAACCCCGGAAGTTCTCTCTCCGGCACTCGTTGTTTGAGCATCATTCGCCTCACGTCTCGTTCGTTCGCTACTTGTGTTGTGAGTGAGAGGAAAGAGTTTAAGTTTAGTAAGGGATGGCTGGCTAGCTATGTAAAGCGCTACAGCCTCTAGAACTTAAAGGTCACAGGAGAATCAGCATCGGCTACGATGGTTGCATCTGTACTGAACATGTACAGACTTTTTTTCTTGTCATGATTCCCTAAACAATACAGTATAACAACTATTTATGTAGCATTTACATTGTATTAGGTATTATAAGTATCCTAGAGATGATTTAAAGTATACGGGAGGATGTGCGTAGGTTATATGCAAGTACTACGCCATTTTAGATACGGGACTTGAACATCTGCGGAATTTGGTATCTGCAGGGGGTCCTGGAACCAAACCCCCGAGGATATGGAGGGCTGACTGTAACAGTTTTGTGATAACCACTATGCTACTGAGGCCCCTTCCCCGCCCCTCATGTTACCATGGTGTCCCTAATTACCAGGCTCTTGAAACACTTCATGATGGTGAAGGTCAGAGCCCCTGGGCAGTAGTTATTAAGACACATAATGTTTTCCTTATCTAATGTAGTCTTCATAATGCATTTAGATGAATGGCCGCTTTTGATATCATATTGAGTAAGTATGAAGAGCAAGTTTACTTATTTATTTATTTATTGGTGTATAGCTTGAAATAGGCCCTTCTGGCCCTTTGGGACGCGCTGCCCAGCAATCTGTTGATATAATCCTAGCCTAATTGCAGGACTATTTACAACATCCAATTAATCTTCCAACCGGTACGTCTTTGAACTGTGGGATGAAACCAGAGAACCTGGAGGATACCCACATGGTTATGGGGAGAACGTACAAACTCCTTGCTGGTATTTGAACTCAGGTTGCTGGTACTGTAAAGCACTATGCTAACCACTACGCTACTGTGTCTCCCCATAAGTTATTGGTGGTACTGCAACCATACTCATCCATCATCGGGACAGCACAATGACACAGCCATTTGTGTCAACATCTCACAAAGCTGGAGGTCTGATTTCACTCCTTGGGTCCTGTCTCTGTGGAGTTTGCATGTTCTTCTGCGACCGTATGTGCATTCGCTAAGTGCTCAGGCTTCCTCCCACACTGCAAAAGCATACATATTGGGCAATATTTACGTTTTCCCTAGGCTGTACTGGGTGGAGAAATCTGGAGTAAAGTTGATGAAAATGTGGAGAGTTAAAAGATGCGATTAATGGAAAAGAACGGTTGATGGCCAGTGCAGGCTCACTCGAAGAGTCTGTTTCTGTGCTGTATCTCTCTATGACTCTAAAACAGACCATCTGATTCCTTATGGAATCTTACTGCGTCCAGTTTGGTTGCCCCAGCAACTGTACTATTTCACTAGTTATACTTCAGGCAAACTTAATTGACAGTATTATCTCCCAGGAATGGCTGAGATTGCCCATGACTATCAGGGCAAATGCATACAGAATAACCATTTGAACAAAAAGCCTGGCCCTTCATCTGTGCACTTGATGCCCAGCTGTGGCCTTTGGGTGATTAAAGATGAGGTGTGGAAAATCAAAGAGAGAACTAAATACAAAGAATAATGTACTCAGATTTACCACAGACACAGTATCCAATAGGAGAAGACAGAAAATTGGAAATAACAAAAGAAATGAAAAACAGAATTAAAAGATGATGATGTTTTCTGACCTGAAACATTCCCTCAGTTTCTCTTCACACAGAAGCTACCTGTTTCTTTATTGAAAAATTTTGTGACACTCAAAGACAACTGGGATAACTACCGTGACACCTCTGCATGAAGCCCGTGACTACAGGGAAGGAACAGAACAAGGACTCCGTGTACAAGGACTTATTCTGATTGCCTCTTGAACAGCAAAATTTCACAATGTAATGTCTTAATCAGCTTCCTTCTGATCTGTGGAATGATTTGGATTTATTCTCTGCGTGGGGTTTGTTCAAATCCTGCAAGATGAGGTCCAAGTCAAAGTCCATTTTATTGTCATACAAAGAACTACATGTATGCACAAGGACAATGAAAAATCTTCTTTCAGCAGCACAGAAAAGCTGGTTCTTAGTGGCATGAGTCTTAGGATTGCCTACGTGCCTCACGTGGTCTTTTTCACTGTTAGGAATTCTGGAGTTACAGAACTATGGCATAAAAAGGATGAATTCAAATGAGAACCAGTCTTCAGGAAATAAAACCTGTTTATAATTTAACTTCTGATTGATACTTTGTGGCTAGTGAAATCAATTACACTAGACAACAAAAATATTGCTTCCTGAATACTTTTGTGTCCATCTTATGGATCAAGGTTCAAAGTTGAAAGTAAAATTTATTATCAGAGTCACAGCATACAACCCTAAGATTCTTTATCTGCAAATCTATGGAACAGTAACTGTAAACAGGATCTGTAAACCGTAAACAAGCTGCAATTGCAGATAATAAATAAATGTAAGCTGTAAACAAACTGCACTTGCAGATAATAAATAAATTGTAATATATAATGAGCATGAAATAACAAGAGTCCTTAAATTAGTGTATTTGTCCCTTTTGTTCAAGAGCCTGATAGTTGAGGGGTCGTAACTGTTCTTGAACCTGGTGGAGTCCTGAGGCTCTTGGACCTTCTACCAGATGGCAGCAGCGAGAAAAGAGCACGGCCTGGGTGATGAGCATCTTTGATAATGGACGCTGCTTTTCTATAGCAATGTTTCATTTAGATGAAAATCACCATAAATCTCCTAAACATGCAAATGTTTTTTAAAAATCACCTATATTTGTTATTTCAATTCATAATCCAAGTCAATTAAAATAATAGCCACAATGTAAACTGAATTTTTAAAAAATCTTGTCCAGGCATGGCTGGGCATTCTTAGGCAGGGCGGATGCTGCATGGAAGGACAAGTTTTAGAAAGGCTTTAAATTTCCATGAATGATTCAATAGACAATAGACAATAAACAATAGGTGCAGGAGTAGGCCATTCGGCCCTTTGAGCCAGCACCGCCATTCACTGTGATCATGGCTGATCATCCACAATCAGTACCCTAATTTTGATATTAGAGACAAATGTTTCCCAGAACAACTGATACTAAAATTAAGGAAGGCATTTGTGTTGGTTGACAAATCAAACAGGTCATCAATGACAGGCAATTTGAAGAACATCTCGTGGGACTAGAGAAAATCTCATGGAAGACATTCAAGGAGGTTGTTGAAAATTTTCTTGGTAACTACAGAACACCAAACTATGTGCAGCTAGTTGACAACATGCTTTAAGCATACAAAACCATGAAGTGCAACATGTCACTAAAGATTCATTTACTGCATTCCCATTTGGACTTGTTATGCAATTAAACACATTATATTCAATAAAAGTTAATTTCTTGTTTCTCCAAATTCCATTGTGATACAAGTAGTTTGGAGTTACATTAGTGTTCAGTTTCAAGTGGTCTGTCATATATTAAAAAGTGCTGAGGAAGCAACACCTTTGAAAAAAAAAATGTTGTCCAGTGTTATTGCGTGTGAGAAAATATAATTCTGTCCCAATGAAACGACACTGGGCAAGACAACAGATGAACCTTCATGCTAATCAGTGATCATTGAAAACTTCAGAATAAGATCAGGGAAGGCATTAAGTTACCATAAACACATGGGATTCTGCAGATGTTGTAAATCTTGAGTAACACACTCAAAATGGTGGAGGAACTCAGCAAGTCAGGCAGCATGGAATGTAGAGTCAACATATTAGCCCAAAACCCTTCATCAGTGATCCTTTTGGGAGCAGAAGTCAGAATAGGAAGGTACAGAGAGGGGAAGGAGTAGAAGTGGACAGGTGAGGGTGAGACCAGATGAGTGAGAAGGTGTGTGATCCTGGCCTGAAATGTCAACTGTTTATTCCCCTACATAGATGCTACCTGACTTGCTGAGTTTCTTCAGCATTTTGTGTGTGTTGATTAAGTGACTAGCTCCTGTATTAGCACAATTTTACTGGTACTTAATGTGCAGTACAGGACCGGGTTGTTCTATCACTTAACATTCTGGCTAGTTGTATATTCATAGTCATCCAACACTGCAGCAAAGGGGCATTTTTAGGTGTCAGTATTGTGTTCAGAAGCTTTTGGAAGGGACAGTAGAATTGAATATTCAACTTTGGGATGTGTTACCATTGTTAAGTTACCTGAGTATATTTAAGACATCAATGTTAAGTAGGTGATTATAGACACTGAAACTGTAGTTTATCATTTTATTGTTATCTTTGGTTTTAAAAATTATAAAACATTGTGTCAGGAGAGTGAGATTCTCATGGACTCTGTCTTGTTGTGTGAATAAATACCTTTATTTTTCCTAGTTACAGTTTCCATGTGACTCAGGTTAGTCAGTAAGAAAACACATACAAGGTTGCAATGTGTTATTACCACTAAAGGTTATATTTTTCTTTCAGTTTTCTCTCTTCCACTCACTGTGCTTTGTTGGAGCTCAGTAACCAGCAGCTTTTCATTTTTGTACTGCCGGCTAAAACCTGGACGAGGTTGGGACAGAAACGTTTGAAAAGCTCTGAACTGTTGTTCTTGGTTTGTGTTGAGTTCCACATTTACATTTGGCAGTTAGTGAAAGAATGGTCAATTCAATTTTAATCTTTGTCTCTATTAGCCTGGAAGAAAGGGGAGTCTTTCGAAAATGTCACATGAGGAACCAATCAGATTCCACTAGTGCTGTCATATAGGCCGCTTAACTGTGTTCATTCAGCTCATGGTGCAAACATGGCGAGCTGCAGGTCAGAAGAGACAAAGGAAAGGGAAGAAGGCGGAGGAAAGCAGAACATTGTTAGTAGCAATGCCTCTGTGGAATCTTGTGTGAAACAATGTGTGAATGTTAAGATTCTCTTGCTGGATTTAGGAATAGTGTGGCATCTCCATCTTCAAATTCTTCTTCTGCTCCTCAAGGCTTTAGCTCCCAATGGAGAATAGGCCATCAGTGACTTCCCACTGGAGCTCATCAATATTTCTGTAATCAATTGTATCCACCATACAAGGGATTGGTATATACAGTTTTACCAGAGCGGTGTTGGCTGGCCTTACCCATTTACACCTCTCATGAAGGGAACATAGGATTGAACTTTGAGAGGTGAGGCATCCCTGTGATTGTCACTCATGGGCCTCATCTTATGTTGTCTAGATCTTCCTTCATGTGGTAAGGGCTGCTTCATTTGCTGAGGAGTTGTAAACAAGATTAAACATTGTGCAATCATCAGCGATAATGGAGCGAAAGTCAGTGATGAAATTGCTTGGACTGAAAGGCCCATGTCCATGCTGCAATGCTCTATGAATTCATTACTCTTTAAACGTTGTTTTCATGTTGGCTTTCATCTTGCCTCTGCAAATCAGCTCAGTTACTTGATTGCTCATGCCTTGCAGGACGAGCAGAGTGCTTATGGATAACTCATCTGGTGGGATTTCCCTCCTATCATTTTCATTGTGAGTTCAGCGAAGAGAGTAGGATAAAACCTTGTTCTCCAGCATGCTGTATGACTGAGGCCTCACATCCTTGGTGTGGGAGGCTGGAAGGATGAGACCTGGCAGGAGAGGCCTGAAACAGAGCCAAAAGCAGAACACCAGACCTCAGCATCTAAAGCAAAAATCTGAAGATGTTAGAAATCTGAAATAGCAAATGCTGGAAATACTAGGTAACCATCATTGGAAATAGAAACAGGCACGATAATTGTGGTGAATGAACTTTGCTCCATTCCATTCATACATTTCCTCTTGTAGCATTTCTACAATGTCTTCCTTTCTCCTTAACCGTGGCTTCTCCCTACCCTGGTTGACTGGGCTCTCAACAACAGCTGCTGCATCTCCTGCACGTCTGCCTTCATTGTTTTTCCTTTTTTCTCACCTTTCACTTCATTAGCCTCCACATCTAGTGGATCTTCCTCTGTCATTTCCACTAGCCTTAGAAATATGACATCATTTGGCACACTTTTCCCTTCCTACATCTTTCTGAAGTCTGAAGCCACACTTTGCTCCCTAATTCTTTGGCTCTCTTCCATTTCTATAAATATTCATTTCTCTCCATGCAGTCTCAGGAGATGGTACACCCATTCCTTTGTATCACTTCCCTTTCCACTGTCTCAAGAGACTAATACCTCTTCAAGATGCAGCAAAGATTAGCTTTCACATCTTCCAATTTAATGCACATCATTTAGTGCTCCTGATGTGGTCACCTCAACACTAGAGAAGTCAAATGGATTGGGTGACTATTTTGTGTAACACCTCCATCTGTCTGTAAGAGATATCCTGAGTTTTTAGCTGTCAGTTTAATTCTCCTTCCCACTCCCTGTGTGACCTCTTTGTCTTTGAGCTCTTACATTGTTCCATTGAAGCCTAAATTAAGCTTTAAGAAACAGTACTTCATCTTTCACCAAGCCACAGTGCTACCCTTGGGACTTAATGCTAAGTTGAACATATCCCAAAAGCAACCATTAAAAACATATTTCAAGAAATGGATAATGTACTACAGACTGTACTATTAAATGCAAATTTCACATTAAGTGGGTAAGGGTTGAATGTCAATTTTAATCAAGTCCTGTGTTCCCTATTGACCTGTGAAGTAAACACGAGTCAATCTTCAAAAATAACTGTCTGTATGTAGATTACAAACAGTAATCAAACATTGTCTGCAAAGATTGCAAGCTACCAGCTCACAGCAGGAGATCACATAAGAGATACGCTTTGGAAACTGACAAAACAATCTCTTCTATTGACCCTTGTACAAAATTGCTTAGTTAAATAATGTCATCCATCAATACTTTGAGGAGAAGCCATTAGGAACGGAATGTATTGGCTTTGTACCATTATAAACCACACAAGGCTACAGTAAATTAATGTTTATGTTAATCAGACTATGTTGAAACACCAGCATGATATCAGGGAAATAGTCCAGACATCCTTTTATATTGACCACATGTTTATGCACATATTAGTTGTCTCAGTCTATATTTGGAGTGCTATTTTATCCAGAAAGACATCCCTTAAGAGAGTATTAAAATGAGGCTACACTGGGTGTCTGGATTCCCAAGAACTGGAGGTTGAATATTCAGAGATGGTCTTGTCTATTAAAATTGTGCTCCCCATTGTAAATATGTAATTCCACAGAACCACTTGCCTACACCCAAAGATATTGAAGTAAATTATGCCATTAAATCCATTGAAACTCTGCTTCATTAGGAGATTGAGGAGATTTGATATGTTGGCAAAACTCTTGCAAATTTCTGTAGATGTACAGTAGAGATCATTCTGCCTGGTTGCACCACAGCCTGGTAGGGAGTCTCCAATGCACAGGATTGCACGTGTATATACTTCACGATACCTTTCTTTTTGAACAATTCATTTATTTTGTAATTTAATAGAACATAGAATAGTACAGCACAGTACAGGCCCTTCGGCCCACAATGTTGTGCCCACCCTCAAACCCTGCCTCCCATATAAGCCCCCACCTTAAATTCCTCCATATACCTGTCTAGTAGTCTCTTAAACTTCAGTAGTGTATCTGCCTCCACCACTGACTCAGGCAGTGCATTCCACGCACCAACCACTCTCTGCGTAAAAAACCTTCCTCTAATATCCCCCTTGAACTTCCCACCCCTTACCTTAAAGTCATGTCCTCTTGTATTGAGCAGTGGTGCCCTGGGGAAGAGGCGCTGGCTATCCACTCTATCTATTCCTCTTATTGTCTTGTACACCTGTATCATGTCTCCTCTCATCCTCCTTCTCTCCAAAGAGTAATGCCCTAGCTCCCTTAATCTCTGATCATAATGCATACTTTCTAAACCAGGCAGCATCCTGGAAAATCTCCTCTGTACCCTTTCCAATGTTTCCACATCCTTCCTATAGTGAGGTGACCAGAACGGGACACAGTACTCCAAGTGTGGCCTAACCAGAGTTTTATAGAGCTGCATCATTACATCGCGACTCTTAAACTCTATCCCTCGACTTATGAAAGCTAACACCCCATAAGCTTTCTTAACTACCCTGTCCACCTCTGAGGCAACTTTCAGGGATCTGTGGACATGTAACCCGAGATCCCTCTGCTCCTCCACACTACCAAGTATCCTGCCATTTACTTTGTACTCTGCTTTGGAGTTTGTCCTTCCAAAGTGTACCAACTCACACCTCTCCAGGTTGAACTCCATCTGTCACTTCTCAGCCCACTTCTGCATCTCTTTGACAATCCTCTACACTAGCTACAACACCACCAACCTTTGTGTTGTCTGCAAACTTGCCAACCCACCCTTCTACCCCCACATCCAGGTCGTTAATAAAAATCAGGAAAAGTAGAGGTCCCAGAACAGATCCGTGTGGGACACCACTAGTCACAATCCTCCAATCTGAATGTACTCCCTCCACCACCCTCTGCCTTCTGCAGGCAAGCTAATTCTGAATCCACCTGGCCAAACTTCTCTAGATCCCATGCCTTCTAACTTTCTGAATAAGCCTACCATCAAATGCCTTACTAAAATCCATATAGATCACATCCACTGCACTACCCTCATCTATATGCCTGGTCACCTCCTCAAAGAACTCTATCAGGCTTGTTAGACACGATCTGCCCTTCACAAAGCCATGCTGACTGTCCCTGATCAGACCATGATTCTGTAAATACCTATAGATCCTATCTCTAAGAATCTTTTCCAACAGCTTTCCCACCACAGATGTAAAGCTCTCTGGTCTATAATTACCCGGACTATCCCTGCTACCTTTTTTGAACAAGGGGACAACATTTGCCTCCCTCCAATCCTCCGGTACCATTCCCGTGGACAACGAGGACATAAAGATCCTAGCCAGTGGCTCAGCAATCTCTTCTCTCGCCTCGTGGAGCAGCCTGGGGAATATTCCGTCAGGCCCCGGGGACTTATCTGTCCTAATGTATTTTAACAACTCCAACACCTCTTCTCCCTTAATATCAACATGCTCCAGAACATCAACCTCACTCATATTGTCCTCACCATCATCAAGTTCCCTCTCATTGGTGAATACCGGAGAGAAGTATTCATTGAGGACCTCGCTCACTTCCACAGCCTCCAGGCACATCTTCCCACCTTTATCTCTAATAGGTCCTACCTTCACTCCTGTCAGCCTTTTTTTCTTCACATAATTGAAGAATGCCTTGGAGTTTTCCTTTACCCTACTCACCAAGGCCTTCTCATGCCCCCTTCTTGCTCTTCTCAGCCCCTTCTTAAGCTCCTTTCTTGCTTCCCTATATTCCTCAATAGACCCATCTGATCCTTGCTTCCTAAACCTCATGTATGCTGTCTTCTTCCACCTGACTAGATTTTCCACCTCACTTGTCACCCATGGTTCCTTCACCCTACCATTCTTTATCTTCCTCACCGGGACAAATTTATCCCTAACATCCCGCAAGAGATCTCTAAACATCGACCACATGTCCATAGTACATTTCCCTGCAAAAACATCATCCCAATTCACACCCGCAAGTTCTAGCCTTATAGCCTCATAATTTGCCTTTCCCCAATTAAAAATTTTCCTGTCCTCTCTGATTCTATCCTTTTCCATGATAAAGCTAAAGGCCAGGGAGCGGTGGTCACTGTCCCCCAGATGCTCACCCACTGAGAGATCTGTGACCTGACCAGGTTCATTACCTAGTACTAGATCTAGTATGGCATTCCCCCTGGTCGGCCTGTCCACATACTGTGACAGGAATCTATCCTGGACACACTTAACAAACTCTGCCCTATCTAAACCCTTGGAACTAATCAGGTGCCAATCAATATTAGGGAAGTTAAAGTCACCCATGATAACAACCCTGTTATTTTTGCACCTTTCCAAAATCTGCCTCCCAATCTGCTCCTCTGTATCTCTGCTGCTACCAGGGGGCCTAAAGAGTACCCCCAATAGAGTAACTGCTCCCTTCCTGTTCCTGACTTCCACCCATATTGACTCAAAAGAGGATCCTGCTACATTACCCTACCTTTCTGTAGCTGTAATAGTATCCCTGACCAGTAATGCCACCCCCTCCCCTTTTTCCGCCTTCTCTATCCCTTTTAGAGCACTGAAATCCAGTAGTAAGTTTATGTCTTTGCACTGTACTGCTACAAAAAAAAACAACAAATTTCACACCTTATAAGGCAGTGGTAACAGATCTGATTCTGAGATCTGTCTTCGACCTAAAACATCAGTGCAAGTGGGAGTTTGAGGAGATTTAGTGTCTCATCTAAGACACTTGCAAATTTCCACAGAAGTACCTCATGACTGCATCACAGCCTGGTATATAGGCTCTGATGCAAGTGGCTTCAAAAGGTTGTAGACACAGCCAGCCCAGTCATCGGCACAACTCTCTCAACCATCAAGGACGTCTTCAAAAGGCAGTTCCTCAAGAATGTGTCGTTCACCATTAGGGTCTCTCACCATCTGGGACATGTTACTATCCTTAGGAAGGAGGTACAGCAACGTGAAGATGCACACTCAATGTTTTAGGAATGACTTCTTCCATTGTGGCATCATAGTGGATGAGCTTAGAGCGTGGATCAGTACCTAGAGCTATGATGTTGTGGCCATTACAGAGACTTGGATGTCTCAGGGGCAGGAATGGTTACTTTGAGCGCCAGGCTTTAGATGTTTCAGAAAGGACAGGGAGGGAGGCAAGAGAGGTGGGGGCATGGCACTGTTGATCAGAGATAGTGTCATGGCTGTAGAAAAGGAGGGAGTCATGGAGGGATTGTCTACGGAGTCTCTGTGGGTGGAAGTTAAGAACAGGAAAGGGTCAATAACTCTACTGGGTGTTTTTTATAGACCACCCAATAGTAACAGGGACATCAAGGAGCAGATAGGGAGACAGATTCTGGAAAGGTGCGACAATAACAGAGTTGTCATGGTTGGAGATTTTAATTTCCAATATATCGATTGGCATGCCCCTTGAGCGAGGGGTTTAAATGGGATGGAGTTTGTTAGGTGTGTTCAAGAAGGTTTCTTGACACAATATGTAGATAAGCCTACAAGAGGGGAGGCTGTACTTGATGTGGTATAGGGAAATGAACCTGGTCAGGTGTCAGATCTCTCAGTGGGAGAGCATTTTGGAGATAGTGATGATAATTCTATCTCCTTTACCATGGCATTGGAGAGGGTTAAGAATAGACAAGTTAGGAAAGTGTTTAATTGGAGTAAGGGAAAATATGAGGCTATCAGACAGGAACTTGGAAGCAAAAATTGGGAACAGATGTTCTCAGGGAAATGTACAGAAGAAATGTGGCGAATATTCAGAGGATATTTGCGTGGAGTTCTGCATAGGTACATTCCAATGAGACAGGGAAAGGATGGTAGGGTACAGGAACCATGGTGTACAAAAACTGTTGTAAATATAGCCAAGAAGAAAAGAAGAGCTTATGAAAGGTTCAAAAATCCAGGTAATGATAGAGATCTAGAAGATTATAAGGCTAGCAGGAAGGAGCTGAAGAAAGAAATTAGGAGAGCCAGAAGGGGCCATGAGAAGGCCTTGGTGGACAAGATTAAGGAAAATCTCAAGGCATTCTACAAGTATGTGAAGAGCAAGAGGATAAGCATGAGAGAATAGGACAAATCAACTGTGACAGTGGAAAAGTGTGTATGGAACTGGAGGAGAAAGCAGATGTACTTAATGAGTACTTTGCTTCAGTATTCACTATGGAAAAGGATTTTGGCAATTGTAGGGATGACTTACAACAGACAAAAAAGCTTGAGCATGTAGATATTAAAAAAGAGGATGTGCTGGAGCTTTTGGAAAGCATCAAGTCAGATAAATCACCGGGACTGGATGAGATGTACCCCAGGCTACTGTGGGAGGCATGCAAGGGGATTGCTGAGCCTCTGGCAATGATCTTTGCATCATCAATGGGGACGGGAGAGGTCCTGGAGGATTGGAGGGTGGTGGATGTTGTTCCATTATCCAAGAAAGGGAGTAGAGATAGCCCAGGAAACTATAGACCAGTGAGTCTTACTTCAGTAGTTGGTAAGTTGATGGAGAAGATCCTGAGAGGCAGGATTTATGAACATTTGGAGAGTCACAATATGATTATGATAGGCAGCATGGCTTTGTGAAAGGCAGTTCATGCCTTATGAGCCTGATTGAATTTTTTGAGGATGTGACTGAACACATTGATGCAGGTAGATCAGTAGATGTAGTGTATATGGATTTCAGCAAGGCATTTGACAATGCACCCCATGCAAGGCTTATTGAGAAAGTAAGGAGGAATGGGATACAAGGGTACATTGCTTTGTGGATTCAGAACAGCCTTGCCCACAGAAGGCAAGGAATGGTTGTAGATGGGTCATATTCTGCACGGAGGTCAGTCACCAGTGGTGTGCCTCAGGGATCTGTTCTGCGACCCCTGCTCTTTGTGATTTTTATAAATGACCTGGATGAAGAAGTGGATCCCTCGATCATGACCCCACTAAGGAGCACCAGGCCATTGTCTCCCACACCATCACCAACTTTATCCGCTCAGGAGATCTCCCATCCACTGCTACCAACCTTACAGTTCTCACACCCCACCCTTCCTGTTTCTTCCTCCTACCCAAGATCCACAAAACCTGCCTGTCCAGGTAGACCCATTGTTTCAGCTTGCTCCTGCCCCACCGAACTCATTTCTGCATACCTCGACACGGTTTTATCCCCCTTTGTTCAATCCCTTTCTACCTATATTCGTGACACTTCTCACGCTCTGAATTTTTTCAATGATTTTACGTTCCCTGGCCCCCACTGCTTTATTTTCACCATGGATGTCCAGTCCCTATATACTTCCATCCCCCATCAGGAAGGTCTCAAAGCTCTCCACTTCTTTTTGGATTCCAGACCTAACCAGTTTCCCTCTACCACCCCTCTGCTCCGTCTACCAGAATTAGTCCTTACTCTTAATAATTTCTCCTTTGGCTCATCTCACTTCCTCCAAACTAAAGGTGTAGCCATGGGCACCCGTATGGGTCCCAGCTATGCCTGCCTTTTTGTTAGCTTTGTGGAACAATCCATGTTCCAAGCCTATACTGGTATCTGTCTCCCACTTTTCCTTCGCTACATCAACGACTGCATTGGTGCTGCTTCCTGCACGCATGCTGAGCTCATTGACTTCATTAACTTTGCCTCCAACTTTCACCCTGACCTCAAGTTTACCTGGTCCATTTCCAAAACCTCCCTCCCCTTTCTTGATCTTTCTGTCTCTATCTCTGGAGACAGCTTATCTACTGATGTCTACTATAAGCCTATGGACTCTCACAGCTACCTGGACTATTCCTCTTCTTACCCTGTCTCTTGCAAAATGCCATCCCCTTCTCGCAATTCCTCCATCTCTGCTGCATCTGCTCTCAGGATGAGGCTTTTAATTCCAGGACGAAGGAGATGTCCTTTTTTTAAAGAAAGGGGCTTCCCTTCCTCCACCATCAACTCTGCTCTCAAACACATCTCTCCCATTTCACGCACATCTGCTTTCACCTCATCCTCTCGCCACCCCACTAGGAATACGGTTCCCCTTGTCCTCACCTACCACCCCACCAGCCTCCGGGTCCAGTATATAATTCTTCGTAAATTCTGCCACCTCCAGTGGGATCCCACCACTAAGCACATCTTTCCCTCCGCCCCCCGCTGCTTTCCTCAGTGATCGCTCCCTACGCGACTCCCTTGTCCATTCGTCTCCCCATCCCTTCCCACTGATCTCCCTCCTGGCCCTTATCCTTGTAAGTGGAACAAGTGCTACACATGCCCTTACACTTCCTCCCTCACCAACATTCAGGGCCCCAGACAGTCCTTCCAGGTGAGGCGACACTTCACTTGTGAGTCGGCTGGGGTGATATACTGCTTCCAGTGCTCCCGATGTGGCCTTCTATATATTGGTGAGACCCGACGCAGGCTGGGAGACCGTTTCGCTGAACACCTATGCTCTGTCCACCAGAGAAAGCAGGATCTCCCAGTGGCCACACATTTTAATTCGACGTCCCGTTCCCATTCTGACATGTCTATCCACGGCCTCCTCTACTGTAAAGATGAAACCACACTCAGGTTGGAGGAACAACACCTTATATTCTGCCTGGGTAGCCTCCAATCTGATGGCATGAACATTGACTTCTCTAACTTCCGTTAATGCCCCACTTCTCCCTCGTACCCCATCTGTTATTTATTTATTATTATATATTTTTTTCTTTTCTCTCTATCCTTTTTCTCCATCTGTCCCTCTCACTATACTCCTTGCCCATCCTCTTGGCTCCCCCCCACTTTCTTTCTCCCTAGGCCTCCCGTCCCATGATCCTCTCATATCCCTTTTGCCAATCACCTGTCCAGCTCTTAGCTCCATCCCTCCCCCTCCTGTCTTCTCCTATCATTTCGGATCTCCCCTCCCCCTCCCACTTTCAAATCTCTTACTATCTCTTCTTTCAGTTAGTCCTGACGAAGGGTCTCGGCCTGAAACGTCGACTGTACCTCTTCCTAGAGATGCTGCCTGGCCTGCTGCGTTCACCAGCAATTTTTATGTGTGTTGCTTGAAATTCCAGCATCTGCAGATTTCCTCGTGTTTGCGTTTTTGAAGAACTGGAGGGATGGGTTAGTAAATTTGCTGATGACACAAAGGTTGGGGGTGTTGTGGATAGTGTGGAGGGCTGTCAGAATTTACAGTGGGACATTATTATGATGCAAAACTGGACTGAGAAGTGGCAAATGGAATTCAACCCAGAGTTAAAAATACATGTGGACTAGGATGTTAACTGTCCTGTGCTATCACCAGTGGGATCATCAGTTGATCTGCCATCTGTCTTCAGGAGTTTCGGCCCGCTTATGATCAAGACTCCCTCGAGGTGGTGGGCGAGCAGTGCTAAAGCACCACCTCCCACTGGTCAGCTTAAAAACTTGGCATCTGCCTCTATCAGAGTTGTTGGTCACTTCCATCCAACAGATAGTCTGCTCTTCAGGTGTCTATGCAACTACTGAACGGTTTGCAAGATGTGTGTACACTGTCTGACTATCTGCCCCTCTGGACATACTTGGTCCACACCCATGCTGATCCTTTCTCTGCTGCCTCAGCTACTGCCCTGCTGGTTGGCTTGATCTCTCTTCTAGTGAAGCCAAGGTCATGCAGCCACTTCTGGAGAGTGAATGCAATAAACCCACGGCAGCCTACTTCGAATGGATAGCATGAGTCCTTCCACCCTCTGTCTCTGCACTCTGATCTTAATTCTGCATACTTGGTTAACTTGCGCTCATGGGCTTCATCGATGTTGTCTTCCCAGGGGACCGTGGGTTCACCAATAACCACTTCTCTTCTGGAGTCAGACCATATGATTATATCTGGATGCAATGTGGTGAAAGCTGTTTGCTCTGGGAAACTGCCTTTCCCTTCCAGGTCAGCCTTGACACACCAATCATTGGCTGAAGAAAGTATGCTTGATCGTGAGCCTGCGCTGTACACCCTTGACTTGGAGCCTTCTTTCACAAATGATATGTGATGTTCTATGCAGCATGGGGCATGAGATAAGTTGTGCTGCAGTACTCTCTGCTCAACCACTTCTGTTACAACTTTGAGAATGTTGTTATGTGTCCAAGTGTACATGCCGCTGGAAAGATTGACTCTGCATGCACTCAAAATACATTGAAGTGTTCCCTTCTCGCCACAAGTAGCACACCTGTCTGTCTTATCTTCATACCAGGTGCTGAGGTTGGCAGGTGTTGGGAGCAGATCGTACGCTGCTCTGCATAGAAAAGAGATGCAGAGCGGTTCCATCTGCCACAGAACATTCCAAGATAGATGTCGTTGTTCAGCACTTTCCCACCAGGTCTAAGCCCCTTGTCTGGCCAGGCCAGCTGTTTTAGCTAACCTCTTCTCCTTTTCTACCTCTCGTATTCCTTGTGTTACAAGCTCACGGCGCTCCTTACCTGTAGAAGATGACCACCACTTGTGGGTTGTCCATCCAAGTCCCTGGCAGTCTAGCTGGATAGCCCCAACCGTCTCCTTGCGCTTCAATGTAGACTCTGCCTCATCAAGTGTGAGGTGGTTCATTTTGGTAGGCCAACTGTGATGGCAGAATATAGAATTAATGGTAAGACTCTTGACAGTGTGGAGGATCAGAGGGATCTTGCCGTCCGAGTTCATAGGAAGCTCAAAGCAGCTGCGCAGGTATACTCTGTGGTTAAGAAAGCATACGGTGGATTGGCCTTCATCAATCGTGGGATTGAGTTTAGGAGCCGAGAGGTAATGTTACAGCTATGTAGGACCCTGGTCAGACCCCACTTGGAGTACTGTGCTCAGTTCTGGTCGCCTCCCTACAGGAAGGATGTGAAAACTATAGAAAGGGTGCAGAGGAGATTTACAAGGATGTTGCCTGGATTGGGGAGTGTGCCTTATGAGAATAGGTTGAGTGAACTCGGCCTTTTTTCCTTGGAGCGACGGAGGATGAGAGGTGATGTGACAGAGGTGTAGAAGATGATGAGAGGCATTGATCATGTGGATAGTCAGAGGCTTTTCCCCAGGGCTGAAATGGCTAGCATGAGAGGGCACAGTTTTAAGATGCTTGGAAGTAGGTATGGAGGAGATGTCAGGGGTACATTTTTTTTACGTAGGGAGTGGTGAGTGCGTGGAATGGGCTTCCGGTGACAGTGGTGGGTCTTTTAAGAGACTCCTGGACAGGTTCATAGAGCTCAGAAAAATAGAGGGCTCTGGGCAACCTTAGGTAATTTCTAAGGTAAGAACATGTTCAGCACAGCTTTGTGGGCTGAAGGGCCTGTATTGTGTTGTAGGTTTTCTATGTTTCTATATGTTTGAATGGTCAATGAACACTACTTCGCTATTCCTCTTTTGCACTATTTGACCATTTTTGTAACTTACAGTATGGAGGGCTATGGTCCTGCTGTCGGTTGATCGGACGAGGCAGTTTAAATGGTTTGGCATGGACTAGATGGGCCAAAGGGCCTGTTTCTGTACTGTCCTTTTCTATGACTATGATTTTTTTAAAGTCTTGCACTGTACTGCTAATGCAAAGCAACAAATAGCATAATATATGTCAGTGGTAACAAACGTAATTTTGATTCTGAAACTGTATTTTAACACTGGCTGTTCATGTTGTGCTGTAAAACCTCAACATACATTGAGTTCAGGGAGGTTCTTCCAAGAAATTCTACTGACAGAATTTCTGTGCTGTAATTGTTATATGAGAGATTCTCCCAGGAGGTTCCTCCCTTCTGAATGTCTGCTTTTGCCGAATAAAGACATTTTCCATTTTGATCTCTATCTCTGAACTCTGTGGGGTTCATTCAAAGTTACAACAAAACATTAGATCTTAAAGGAAGTTAATTGCTTCGATACCCTGGAAGATATGCTGACAGAACACTTACCAGAGCTGCAGTTGTGAAGTGCAAGGCAAATTCTGGGACAATGTGCTTTGTTTCACAGCTTTTGTAAAGGAGGCAGTACAAGGTTCGGAGTAGATTTATTTATCACATGTACATTGAAAAATAGAGTGAAATGTTTTCATTGAGGTTAAAAAACAACACAGTCTGGGGGTGTGCTGGAGGCAGTCTGTAAGTGTTGCCGTGCTTCTGGTGCCAATATTGCATGACAAAAGTGTTCAGCAGGACACCACACAACTAACATGGTTCAAGACAGACCCAATAACTGCAAAGCAAACCCTTCCTTACACCCCCTCCAGGTCAGAGCACTCTGACCTCCAACCTCGTGACTCCAATCCCAGGGCAAGCCACCTTCGGGTCTTTGACCTCCAGACTCTGGACTCTTGGACCTCAGGGATCACTGCCCTTCACCCTTGGGGCTGGCTGACCTCACATTCTTGACCTTGGGGAATGCAGGTCTTCATCCTCAATCCTGGCCTGAGCTTTGTCCTTGGGGTTCACCGGTGACCGACTGCTGGATTTGTGACCTCTGTTCTCGGGCTTGATGACCACGGGGCAGGGGTTTATTGGTGCTTTCCCTCAGGGTCCACCCACCTGAGGATCACTGGTTTTCATCCTCAACACCTGCTGACCCAACTTCCATCCATGGGGATGGCTGGCCTTCAGGCATGGAGCACTCTGAGCTGAATTTCAAACACCAGCTCCTGTCCCTTACTCTTCATTTATTGCCTCTGACTTTTAATTCTTCCTAAACTTGGTCCTCAAATCCTAACCTAACCTTAATTCCCCATTCTGTATTTTGCAGTTGAAGCAAAAGGATCTTCAAGTATTCTCTGCACATTAAAAATTATGAAGATGAAGGTGAAAGGAACAAATGTAATGATAGAAAGCAGAATGATACTTAATGATGAACTCTTCCCAGAAGAACAGCAACTGCTAAGGTTTGAAGCACAAGGGACTGTGCAGATGCTGAAATCTGGGGAAACACACAAAAACTTGGAAGAACTCATTAGATCTGTGGGGGTTGGTGGGAATGGATAGTCACTAATTCAGGGCAAGCGCCTTCATCTGGATATGTTGAAGCTGAGCCTGTCACCTTCAAAGTTCTCAAATTACATATAAAATTAGGGCCAGACTTGGCACCAGTGGGAAGCAGAGCAAGACACACAAAAGGAGCCCATTCAGATATATTCACCTGCAGTTTATTGTAGGGTGAGGTTAAAACACCTTGCATTAATGCTAAACTTGTGGTAGAGCAGCATGTTTTGGATATAAGAAATATGCAGCATATTAGAGGCATATCGTAGACAGATGAGTTATGTTAAAGTTCAAGGATTAATCAGGCCCATTTTCTTGTGCTCTATATTGTGACAACTGGTGCACCTATTTTACTAGTTTTCTAACTCTGTGTAGTTTTGATGGAAGGTTGGTGACTGAGGAATGACTTGGATCAACTCCAGTTTGCCTACTGCCACAACAGGTCAACAGGAGATTCCGTTTTTTCGGTCTTTGACTCTGGAACATCTTGACAATGAAGATGCATAACTACAGCTTAGCATTCAACACTATCATCCCCTCAAAATTCATTTCTAAGCTCCAAGACCCAGGCCTTGATATCTCTGTGTGCAGCTGAATCCTTCATTTTCTCGATTGCAGACACCAGTCAGTATGGATTGGCAACACCATCTTCTCGTAATCACCATAAGCACCAGCACATCACATGTTCGTGTGCATAATCCACGCTCTCATTGCTTTCTGTCTATGATTGTGAGGATAAGTGCAGCTCCAATGCCATATTTGTTTGCTGATGACACCATTGTTCTTGGCTGAAGCAATGGTAGTGATGAATCAGCATATGGGAGGGAGATTGAAAATCTGGTTAAATTGTGTCACCACACCAACCTTACACTCAATGTCAGTTGATTATTCACTTCAGGAGGAAGAAATCCATGAGCCACTACACAAAATTCAAAGTAAACTTACTATCAAAGTACATATATATCACAGTGTACAACCCTAAGATTCAATTTATTGCAGGCCTACACAGTAAATTCAAGAAATACAATTGAATTAAAATGGCCACACCCAGCAGGATGGGCAAAGAACCAATGTGCAAAAGCCAAAAAACTGCAAATACAAAAGAGAAAAATAAATAACAACAAATAAATAAGCAACGTATGTCAACAGGATGAGATGACGAGCCCTTGAAAGTGAGTCCATAGGTTGTGGGAACAGTTCAGTAAAGGGGAGAGTGAAGTTGAGTGAAGTTATCCCCTCTGGTTTAACAGCCTGATGGTTGCGGGGTAATAATTGTTCCTGAACTGGGTGGTATGGGTCCTGAGGCTCCTGCACCTTCTTTCTGATGGCAGAAAAGAGAGCATGGCCTCGATGGTCGGGGTCCATGATGATGGATGCTACTTTCATGTGATAGCACTCCATGTAGATGAGCTCAATGGTGGGGAGGGCTTTACCTGTGATGGGCTGGGCCATACACATTACTTTTTGTAGGATTTTCTGTTCAAAGTCATTGGTGTTTCTTAATAGGATGTGATGCAACCAGTCAATATAATCTCCTCCACACATCTATAGAAATTCGTCGAAGTTTTAGATATCTTGCCACATCTTCACAAACTTCTAAGGATGTAGAGGCACTGCTGTGCTTTCTTTGCAATTGCTCTTATGTGCTGGGCCCAGGCCAGATCCTCTGAAAAGATAACAGAGAAGCTGACTCTCTCTAACTCTGATCCCCAATGAGGACTCGCTCATGGACCTCTGGTTGCCTCCTCCTAAAGTCAATAATCTTGCTGACATTATCATTAGAGATTGAAAGCGGAGAGGGTAGGTAACTTTAAATTCCTTGGCGTTATTATGTCAGAGGGTCTGTCCAGGGAAAGCATGCAAGTGTCATTATAACAAAGGCATGACAGCGCCTCTAGTTTCTTAGAAATTTAAGTAAATTTGGCATGTCACATTAAAAGTTAACAAACTTCTAAGAATGCATTTTGAAGAGTATCCCAACTAGTTCTATCTCAGACTCATATGAAAACGTCAATGCACAGTAATGGAAAAATTCACAAAAATTGGTGGATACAGCCTAGCCAATCCCCCAGACGAAGCCCTCCCCACTATTGAGGACATTTACATGGAGCACTGTCACAAGAAAGCAGCATCCACCATCAATGACACCTATCAGCCAGGCCATGCTTTTTTCTCACTGCTAACATTCAGCAGGAAGTACAGGTGCCTTGGATTTCAGATCATCAGCGGCAGGAATTGTTATTCGGCAACCATCAGCTCATGAACCAGCCTGGATACCTTTACTCGCCATAACTCTGAACTGATTTGATGTGCTACAGACTCACTTTCAAGGACTCTGCAGCTCATGCTCTCGCTGTTATTATTGTCCACCTGTTATGTTTCAAAGGTTTCAAAGGTATATTTAATGTCAGAGTAATGTATATAATATACATCCTGAAATGCTTTTTCTTCACAACCATCCGCAAAAAAACAGAGGAGTGCCCCCAAAGAATGAATAACAGTTAAATGTTAGAACCCCAAAGTCCCCCCAGCTCCCCTCCCTCCCACATGTAAGCGACAGCAAGCAAAGATTCCCCCCTCACCCCACTAGCAAAAAAACAAGCATTGGCACCCTCCACCAAGCATTCAAGCATGCAGCAAAGCAACAACAAAGACATAAACTTGCAGTACTCCAAAGGCTACTTTTTCATCCAGTATTTGACATATCACAGGCTCTCTCTCTCCCTAATAAGGGAGAAAGAGGTGTCTCCGTTTCACAGCAAGAGTGGAGACGTCACAAACAACTCGCTGATTTAGGATGTTAAAAACCGTTGCATTGTTTTTTCTGAGCTCTGTGCCCAAAGATCTCAGGTCTCTGGGCACACAGCCTTAGATCTTCCGACTCCCATGACACACCGATCTCCTGCCCGGACACCGACCTTCGATCCCCTCAACTCTAGAGCCACGAAATCTCAGACCTCCAAAGGCTAGCAAAGCTCTTAGGCCATGCCCTTGGCATGTCGAATAACGGGCAGTTGTGAAACCCAGAGAGTGGGTCTTATTCCCACAAAGAACCATAGTCAGCATGTAACTCCAGGTTAGGGTCTTCAAAAGAACCCTGAAAGAGAAAAAAAATTGATATTAAAGATAGAAATAGAGCTGTTTCCAAACATGCAAACAAATGAGTCACCATTTTGTTCTTAATAAAGACAACAGCATAGGCAAAAATACTAGCACATATTTTATTTACAGGACACTCCAGTAATGGCTTCAGCTCAACATGAGTGTGTGCAAACAGCTCCCCAATGTCACTTCTAGTTCCAGCGCGAACAGCCTGAATTGCACAGTGGGAACTGAATTTCTTTATTATGTATGTGTATAATAACACATCTTCCTCCTTCAAAGAAAAAACAAACACAATGTCCTCATAAATGTGAAAGAAACAAGAGTGCTTTCCAACAAAGATATTTACATCAACTTCAATTATAATGAAAAAAGACAGACCCTCATTCACTCATCAACTTTCAATCGGTCTCTGAAGTGGTTTGATAATCTTTTTGGCCTGCCATTTGTCTCCACATAGAGTGGCATGCAAAAGTTTGGGCACCCCGGTCAAAATTTCTGTTACTGTGAATAGCTAAGCGAGTAAACGATGACCTGATTTCCAAAAGGCAGAAAGTTAAAGATGACACATTTCTTTAATATTTTAAGCAAGATTACTTTTAAATTTCCATCTTTTACAGTTTCAAAATAACAAAAAAGGAAAAGGACCTGAAGCAAAGGTTTGGGCACACTGCACGGTCAGTACTTAGTAACACCCCCTTTGGCAAATATCACAGCTTGTAAACACTTTCTGTAGCCAGCTAAGAGTCTTTCAATTCTTGTTTGGGGGATTTTTGCCCATTCTTTCTTGCAAAGGGCTTCTAGTTCTGTGAGATTCTTGGGCCATCTTGCATGCACTGCTCTATTGAGGTCTATCCACAGATTTTCGATGATGTTTAGGTCAGGGGACTGCGAGGGCCATGGCAAAACCTTCAGCTTGCACCTCTTGAGGTAGTCCATTGTGGATTTTGAGGTGTGTTTAGGATCATTATCCTGTTGTAGAAGCCATCGTCCTTTCACCTTCAACTTTTTTTTATATAGATGGTGTGATGTTTGTTTCCAGAGTTTGCTGGTATTTAATTGATTTCATTCTTCCCTCTACCAGTGAAATGTTCCCTGTGCCACTGGCTGTAACTCAAGCCCAAAGCATGATTGATCCACCTCCATGCTTAACAGTTGGAGAGGTGTTCTTTTCATGAAATTCTGCACCCTTTTTCTCCAAACATACCTTTGCTCGTTGCAGCTAAAAACTTCTATTTTAACTTCATCAGTCCACAGGACTTGTTTCCAAAATACATCATGCTTGTTTAGATGTTCCTTTGCAAACTTCTGATGTTGAATTTTGTGGTGAGGACGCAGGAAAGATTTTCTTCTGATGACTCTTCCATGAAGGTCATATTTGTGTAGGTTTTGCTGCACAGTAGGACAGTGTACCACCACTCCAGATTCTGCTAAATCTTCCTGAGGGTCTTTTGCAGTCAAACGGGGGTATTGATTTGCCTTTCTAGCAATCCTATGAGCAGTTCTCTTGGAAAGTTTTCTTGGTCCTGCTTTGTGGGCATCATTTATTTTAATTTTCAGAGTGCTAGGCAGCTGCTTAGAGGAGCCCATAGCTGCTGCTTGTTGGGATAAGGTTTGAGGAGTCAGAGTATTTATAAAGCTTTGAAATATGCATAACCTGGCCTTTCCTAACGATGACTGTGAACAAGCCATAACCCTAACAAGCTAATTAAGATCTGAGACCTTGGTAAAAGTTATCTGAGGGCTCAAATCTCTTGGGGTGCCCAAACTTTTGCATGGCACTTTCTTTTTTTTCACTCTAAAATTGTACAAAACAAAAATAATACACTAATCTTGCTTAAAATGTTGAAAAGAATGTTTCATCTTTAACTTTATGACTTTTGGAGATCAATTCATCTTCTACTTATTTAGCTAGTCACAGAAACAGAAATTTTGACCAGGGGTGCCCAAACTTTTGCATGCCACTATATGTATTGCTTTCACTTGCTGTGTTAATATTAGTGTCTTTCTGAGAACTCCGATCAACATGTTCATTTCTTTTGCATCCTTCTGCTAAGATCCTATCTGTTTGTCTCTGTTCTTGTTCTTGCTGTGTGACCATAATTCACTCCACATACTTTATAATGGAGCCCTGGAATACATCATGTGATCAGTGAGTCATTGCACAAGTTCAAACTGATTCTGTCTCAATTCACAGAGCTCACTCTGTTGACTGTGTATCATAGATTCAACTCCCTCTGCTGGTTTGTGTTGAACTTTTGCTGTTGTTTTGACCCTTGGGGGCTGTGTGTTCTTCTTTGCTTCCTTTTTATTTTTGCTCTTCAATGTCGGAGAGGATTGTAGAGATGTTTCTGATTTCCAGTCTTTAACTGGAAGTTGATGACAGGCAGATTTTGAACCAGAGTTGCATGATGTAGAAGCAAGACTGGTGACCTCTTCATTGTGATCACTCTGTTCAGCACCGGCATCCTGATTGTCATGCTGGTGTAGCTGGCACAGACGTCTATGAAAGGTGGAGTTCTTGAACTTCTGCAAAATCTATCTGGAACTCTCATGAATGCTGTTATGAGTTTCACAAGTTACATCAGGTATGCATCCTAGCTTCTCAAATCCATCTGCATACTCTTCCATGACTGCTGTGTGGTCATCTTTGGACTGTGAAGCCACTACAAAAACTTTTCTCACCAGGTTGAAGTTTTCACAAGATCTCAAACCTAATATTAGTGATACTTGCTTTTGAGCAGTCAGTACCAGTGCCTTTAGTTGCTGCCCCTTGTGCTTGAAGGTCACAATACAGCTCCCTTTTAATGGAATGTTCTCTCCAGTATAGCCAGTCATTTTTTAGCTTCACTGGGTAATCCTTGCTCTTTACTTTGAGAGTCTTGTAATCATACATAGATAACAGATTCACCTAGGCTCCGGTGTCAAGCTTGAATGGCATTACTGTCTCATTCACAGTTACTGGGACAATCATTTTGTCTTATTAGTACTGGCATTCTCTAGAGAATCCACAAAGACTTCCTCCACTTACTCAGCAATTGCATGCACCCTTCTATTGGTAGCTCTCACTTTGGAAAGTAATTCTTCTTCCCACAATTATTGCAGGATTTTCCAGAAGAAGGACACATCTTTGCTGCCTTTACTGTCTGAGCCTACCTCTTTGCTATGCTGTTGCTTTGGGATATTCCTTGTGTTTTGCCCCTCTGTTATTATAGCATGCGCTGTTTTTTCTGTCCTGTGCAGCTCCTTAGCTTGAGATTGTGTAGTCTCTGCTGCCCTACACATATCCGCAGCCTTTTCCAGCGTTAAAACTTTTTTCACAGAGCAATCTTTCTCTGAGAACATTATCTGGAATTCCACAACCTATTTTACCTTTAACTAATGAGTCTCTCAGATCTCCAAACTCACAGGACTTAATCAGTGTACGAAGCTCAGCTAAGTATTGGTCTAAGCTAACACCTTGTTTCTGGTCATAGGAAAAGGACTTTTATCTCTCACACTTGATGCTTTTACTTGGGACAAAATAATCCCAAAATTTTCTCATCAGATTGCTCAATATCAAGGCTGTCTCACCAATTTAAAAGCTGTTGTCGATGTCCAAAACATCTTTGCTTGCTGCTAAAGATATATTGAATCTCTGTTTGAAATGTTTCCAGTTACCATTCAGGTTCCAGGTAAACTGTATCGGTGCGGGAGGACTTAGCTTATCCATTACAGAATTTTTGGGCTCTCACCTGATCTCTTGGTGAATTTCATGAACAGCTGCAGCTTCAGGACACAACATGGACTCTGGCCGGCAGCTTTTTTTCATCCGAACCTAGCGACTCTTTCTTAATCGCTCATGGTACATTTACTCTCCATGTTTAGTTCTCACACCGACTTTTGACACCATGTTATGTTTATTCTTAATAATGCTGACAGTTTTTATTTACAGGACACTCCAGTAATGGCTTCAGCTTGACATAAGCACATGCAACCAGCTCTGTAATGCCACTTCCTTTTCTGGGGTGAACAGCAGCCCATATTTCACACTGGAAACTGACGTTCTTTATTATACATGTTCCCTTCACCTCCACCCATATTGCACAAGGACTTTTGTATCATGACCCATTTGACTCGCTCCATCCTGGATCCCCAGATAAACCAGAAGACAGCTCGGGTGATTTCCAAGCTGGACGAGTGGCAGATGGGCCACATCTACATCAAGTACAGCAGGCCTGAGAGCACCTCACACCTGATGACCAATTTCTGCACAGCTGTTGAGAGGGAGCATCCCCCCCACAGTCCCAATTATGGTTTTCCCTTCCTAAATCACTCCTGCCAGTTCCTGTTACGTGCTTTGGCCCCTCTGATCTAGATCCGCAGCACTTTCAAGTAATCAAGCCTGATGGGAAGGGCACGTTGGATCGGTCATGCCAGTTGCCGAAGAATGTGTGTGATATCTTTTCAAAGGGCCTCACCTGATCTGAGACAACCAACCAGGCATCCATGTTGCCGTCCTCCATGTAGGAGCTGATAAAAGGAGGAGGAGAAGATGGCGGCGTGACGCAGCTTGCAGCGGCCACTCCGGTGAATGATGTCTGTTATCTGTCAAGTAGGGTGCCGTGCACAATCCTGATTTGATGGAGATAGACGTGAGAGAACGGAGGAACATCTGGTGAAACTTCTGAAATGCCTCTTTTGCTGCCATTGCTACTGTGTGATCCAGAATCTCCGGAGGGGAAGGCCCCGAGTCCTCAGCTTTGCTCGTTGCTCGGCGGCTGGGATGGGGTCGAAGCGCTTGGCAGAGATGGTGCTCGGTGCTCAGTGTCAAAGGGCTGGTCGGAGGCTTGAAGTTTTTGGATGGACTCAGAGTCAGCTGTGGTCGGGTGCTTCCAATGCATTGACAGTTGTCGGTGCCTAGAAGTTTATGGCAGTGAGAGTTTCTCCCTTCTGCCGCCTGCTATCGGGGACTATCGGGCGCCAATCGGAAATTTGAGACTTTTTTTTACCGTTCCCATGGTCTGCTCTTTATCAAATTATGGTATTGCTTTGCACTGCTGTAACTATATGGTATAATTATGTGGTCTTGTCAGTGTTAGTTTTTGGTTTGTCCTGTTCTTTTGTGCTATCACTCTGGAGGAACATTGTATCATTTCTTAATGCATGCATTTCTAAATGACAATAAACGAGGACTGAGTGTCCTCATAATCTAATAATCTAATAATCTAATATCTCCGAGCAGTGCAATTTTGTCAAATATTTTCCTGCCAGGTACAACACGGGCTTCCAGAGCAGAGTTAACCCTGTTGGTGATGACCTTGGACAGGATCTTGTAATCTACAGTCAGCAGCGAGGCGGGTCACCATTTCCCGATGTCATCCCTGTCCCCCTTCTGCTTTTAGATGAGGGTAATGATGCCCTTCTTCATGGAGTCTGGCATGCTGCTAGCTAGAAGCAGAATACTTCCAGAAGCTCCAGGCCTGTCTAGTCCTACAAAGCAAAGAGCATCTGGGTAGCGTAGTCATTGGTGTAGCACTATTACAGCTCTGGGTGTCAGAATGTGGATTTCAATTCCAAAGTCACCTGTAAAGAGTCTGTATGACCTCCCTGTGGAACGCATGGGTTTTCTCTGGGTGCTACGATTTTCTCCTATCGTCCAAAGATGTACCGGTTAGCAGGTTTATTGGTCATTACAAATTGTCCCAAGGTTAGGCTATGGTTAATTCGGGGTTGCTGGGCAATATGGCTCAAAGAGCCTGATGGGTCTATTCCATTCAATCAAACAATAAATAAACAAACAAACAAACTCAACCAGTCAGCTGTTGGTTCCACAAGTTTCACTCTAATCAAAGGAACGGATGGAGCCAGTCAGTTCGCCCAGAGTCAATGGTTGGTCCAGATTCTTCTGCTTATTGTCGTCTAACGCCCCGTGATATGGGACAAAAGGATCTGCAGGCCCTCAATATGTCCATCTATGAGGATGCTACAGAGCCATTCTCTTCCTTAAGGCTGTGAATCACAAAGCTCGCCCTGTGAACCCTTTGGAAGAAGAAGCACAAGCACATTACATCCTTCAGACCCTGGACCAGAAGATGATCTTAGAAGATTCAGAAGCAAAGTGTTGGGCTTACTGGTTCTTCACCTCTCATAGCTCCTCCTTCACATCCAACTTCCTTGACCGCAGGAGAAGTTGCTGCATGTCTGTCTGGATTTGGTGCAGTTCCCTCTGGCTCTGCCTTGCTTTCTTAATCCATTTGCAGATGGAGAACTTCTTGATGTTCTTAAACTGAAGCTGCTACCTCGAGATCCCATGATTATCACACCTAAGCAATAATAAGTAATAACAAGGCATTATTGACAAAAATAACTTGCTGCATGACACTACCTTTCTGGCTTGTGGTGGGATGAGGATAAAATGGAAAGCACTTGGAAAGACTAGTCTATTCAATAAAACCACTGATGTATCCAAACTTTATATCCCCAGGACACATCACACTGATTGTAGCAACAGGTGGTGTAGCTCAGTATGCTGATTAAAACATCATAGTTTGCATAATAGCAAAATGCATGATGAACTGGAGAACCACAGTAGTTCAACATAAAGCTTCATTTCCTTTCTAATTAGGGAGCTTCCTGCTGATGTGTTCTGATGCCAAAGTATATCAGCCTCAATTCATACACACTGTACATCCAACAAGGCAAAAGTAACACAAACCAGCTGTAAGTAGTTCAATTAGACATCCTCACTGCATTGTTTTCCATAAGAACATAAAACGTAAGAACAGAATTAGGCCGCCCAGCCCATCAAGTCTGCTCTGCCATTCCATCGTCACTGATTTATTACTATCCTTCAGCCTTAACAGTTACATATATACAGATATTGAGTGCGCCATTTCAACAGTAAACCCAACCTTCTTCCCCAGGCAGGAGTTAGCCAAATGACAAGTCCACTAGAGACACATCCTTATATACCGTCTTGAGTGCGCAGGGCATGGTCAGGGCTAAATGCTCGATGCTGATTGGCCGGATCTGAATTACCTATTCCTGATTGCTTAGTTTAAATTAGTCTTGTTGTGATTGGTTGATATTTTAGGCCAAACTCTTGTTAGGAATGTGTGGTCCTAGACTGGAGCTATCTCTATGCTCTTAGAATGTCCATTTAGGTCTCTCACATGCCCTATCGCTCGTGATTCCCTAATCTTTCTCTTGTAGGCATTCTCTTTCTTGCCAAGGTTATTGGCCTCATCAGACTTTGGTTTAAATAAGCATGATGGGCAGAGTTCAGTGATCTCACTGAATTCTGCTCTTGAGCTTTTTAAGACACTCTTATGTTCTGCAATCCTGGTCTTCAATGGCCTTCCAGTCTCACCAATATATACTTCTTGGCATTGTGATAGAGCTATGGAGTACACAACTCCTTGGCACAGTTCCTTAAGTCTTCTAAGTGCTATTTTGCTTAGCCTTTTTCTAATTGTGTCCTCACTTTTGTTATTAACTGGACATAATATTTTTGGCAAACTCGTCAGCTTTTCAGGTAAGCTGCCATTGTTTGGCACAATAACCGTTCTATCTGGAGGTGGCCTTTGTTGTGGTGTTGTGAAGCACACCATTCCTTTCTCGATTATGTGCAGAGGGTAGCCATTTTTCTTGAATGCTTCTCTGCTCCTCTTGCACTCTTCCTCCTTTGCAGCTCTGGTTGTGCACAAGGTACATGCTCTTAGTGCCATGCCTCAAACAATGCCAAACATTGTCTTCTTTGGACGATTTGACTGGAAATTCAGGTACTAGTCTGAGTGACATTGCATCAAATGTGGCAAATGGTAAAAGCTTTGTGGAAAAGATTAAAGACCTTCAAATCGATTCAAATGTGCATGGTGAACTTTGATGCAGTGAATGTATTTGCCAGTGTGCCAATAGACCTGTTCTTTGAGGATGTAACAGAACACATTGATGAAGGTAGAGCAGTGGATGTAGTGTATTTGAATTTCAGTAAGACATTTGATAAAGTTCCCCATGTGAGGCTCATTCAGGAAGTAATGTGGCATGGGATCCAAGGAGACCTTGTTTTGTGGATCCAGAATTCAGTCCCTTCCCACTTCTACTCCCCATTCCTTTCCCTCCTCCACAATATCCATCAGCACAGGTGCACCTCAAGGCTGCGTGCTTAGTCTCCTGCTCCACTTGCTTGCACTTATAACTGTGTGGCTCAGCACAGGCCTAATGCCATCTTCAAGCTTGCTGATGACACCACTGTCGTAGGCCGAATCGTAAGTAGTGATGAATCAGCACATAGGAGGTCGATTGAAAATCTAGCTCAGCGGTGCCACAACAACAATCTCTTACTCAATGTCAGCAAGATCAAGGAGCTGATTATTGACTTCAGGAGGCGGAAACCAGAAGCGCATTGGAAGATTAGAGGTGGAAAAGATTAGCACCTTTAAATTTCTTGGTACTATCATTTCGGAGGAGGTATCCTGGGCCCAGTATGTAAGTGCAATTACAAACAAAGCACGACAGTGCCTCTACTTTCTTCGGAGTTTGCAAAGATTCAGCATGACATCGAAAACTGAAACTTCGACAAACTTCTACAGATGTGTGGTGGAGAATATATTGACTGGCTGCATCACAGCCTGTTATGAAACACCAATGCTCTTGAACAGAAAATCGTACAAAAAGTAGTGGTACAGTTCAGTCCATCACAGGTAAAGCCCTCTCCACCAAGAGTTTTGTCACGGGAAAGCAGCATTGAACTGAATTGAATTGACTTTATTTCTTATGAAGGATGAAGGATTCACATACATGAGGAGTAAAAATCTTTACATTATGTCTCTGTCTAAATGCGCAATGTGCAATCAAAGTAATTTACACTCAGATCAGTGTGAGTTATTCAGTCTGATGGCCTGGTGGAAGAAGCTGTCGTGGAAACTATTGGTCCTGGCTTTTATGCTGCAGTACCATATCCCAGATAGTTGCAGCTGGAATAGAATGTGGTTGGGGTTACTTGGGTCCTGAATGATCCTACAGGCACTTTTTACACACCTGTCTTTGTACATGTCCTGAATCATAGGAAGTTCATAACTACAAATGCGCTGGGCTGTCTGTACCACTCTCTGCAGAGTCCTGTGATTAAGGGAGGTATAGTTCCCATACCAGGCAGTGATGTAGCCAGTCAGGATGCTCTCAATTGTGCCCCTGCAGAAACCATTAGGGACCCTCACTACCCAGGTCATGCTGTCTTCTTGCAGCTGCCATCAAGGAAGAAGTTGCAAGAGCCTCAGGATTCACATCACCCGGTACAGGAATGGTTATTATCCCTCAGCCATCAGGCTCTTGAACAAAAGAGGATAAATTCACTCAACTTCACTTGCCCCATCATTGAAATGTTCCCACAACCTATGGGCTCACTTTTAAGGACACTTCATCTCATGTTCTCAATACTTATTCCTTTTTTATTTATTATTATTTATTTGTTTTTTGTATTTGCCCAGTTTGCTGTCATTTGCACGGTGGTTGTATGCCCAAGTTGGTGTGGTTTTTCATTGATTCTGTTATGGAATTATTCAGTATGGAGTATGCTCATAAGAAAATGAACCTTGGGGTTGTATATGGCAATATATATGCACTTTGATAATAAATATATTTTGTATTTTGAACTTTGTCATATTATTCCTTTGTTCAAGATGGGGAGTGGGATGACCATAGGAATTGTAGACCAGTGAGTCTTACTTTAGTGGTGGGCAAATTATTGGAGAAATTGCTTACAGACAGGATTTTTGAGCATTTGGAGAAGCAGTAGAGATGATCAGCATGGCTTTGTGAGGGGACGGAGCCTGAAAGACTTCTTTGAGGACTAAATACATTCATGAATGTAGAGAAATGGATGTGAAGTATATGGAATTTAGTAAGGAATTTGATAAGTTTCTCCATGGTAGGCTCATTCAGAAAGTTGGAGACATGGGCTTCATGGATTCAGAATGGGCTTGCCTATAGAAGGCAGAGTGTGCTTATAGAAGGTGGAGCATATTCTGACTGGAGGTCCATGACAAGCAGTGTTCTGCAGGGATTTGTTCTGGGACCCTTGCTCTGTGTGATTTTTATAAATGACTTGGATGGAAAAAGTGGAAGGGTAGGTTAGTAAGTTTGCAGATGACATGGAGGTGGGTGGACTTATGGATAGTGTACAGGGTTGCTGTAGTTTGCAATGGGACATTGACAGGATGCAGAGTTGGGTTGTGAAGTTCATTCATTTGTCATGTGCCGTGTCATACGACGCGGACGATCATGGTCTTTCCATGACCATTGAGTGTTCTTGGCAAATTTTTCTACAGACGTGGCTTGCCATTGCCTTTCATTGTGCAGTGTCTTTACAAGATGGGTGACCGCAACCATTATCAATACTCTTCAGAGATTGTCTGCCTGGGTTCAGAAGTAGCAGATGAGTAAAGGCTCAATACGGGGTTAATGGTAGGATTCTTGTCAGTATGGTGCAACAGGGGTCCACGTCTTTACATCCTTTAAAGTTGCGGCGCAAGTTGTCAGGGCTGTTAGGAAGGCATATGGTTAGTCAGGGGATTGAGTGCAAGAGTCATGAGGTAATGACCCCCAATAGAAACTGTTTAAACCACTTTTGGAATATTGTGCTCAGTTCTGATGGCCTCATTATATGTAGAAGCTTTAGAGAAGGTGCAGAGGAGATTTAACAGGATGCTGCCTGGATTAGAGAGCATATCTTATGAAGATTGGTTGGACAGCGCTTTTTTCTTCGGAATGAAGGAAGATGAGATGTGACTTGATAGAGGTATACAAGTGATAAGAGGCATAGATCGAGTTAATAGCAAGAGACTTTTTCTAAGGGTGGAAATAGTTTATTCAAGGGCGCTTAATTTTAAGGTGTTTGGATAGAAGTATAGGGGGTAATCGGAGGTTGTGGGTTCATGAAAAGCCCAGCCTGGTGTGGTGGTAGAGTTAGATACATTAAGGTTGCTTATGAAACTCTTGGATGGGCACATAGATGATTGGAAAAAGGAGGGCTATATAGTCAGGAAGGGTTAGATTGATTTTAGAGAAGGTTAGAATGTTGACAGAACACTTGACGAAGGGTCTATACTGTGTTATAATGTTCCGTTCTATTACAGGAAGATGTGAAACACATTTAATTCCAGTAACCAATGATTTATGAAGTCCCTAGTAATATGGGAACATCTACTGATTTATTGTTGCATTATTATTGTAATTTCCACAATAGACATCATTGTCATATGAACACCAGTGTAATCTGCAGCTTTATTAACAAATCCCGGGCTGTCTACGATTCTATATTCACTTTGCTGTTGATGCTGAGCAGCTGAATACTTTGAGCATATTCTGTGAATGATGACAAATGGCAAATACCTCAAATGGAATAAAATGATGTTCAAAAAAAAAAGTAATCTTTTCTCATGGGTGAAAATAAATTTTATTGCCTGTTATCCAGAATTCTTTTCATTGTGCCTTGGTGAATGTTTACAAAATTGAATAAAACATTTTTGTAAATGAAAATTCAAAAAAAATTGAAGATGCTGTAAATATAAAATAAAAAAAAAAGAACATAGCAGAAAAACTCAGCAGGTCAG
Source organism: Mobula hypostoma (assembly GCF_963921235.1). Classification (NCBI taxonomy): domain Eukaryota; kingdom Metazoa; phylum Chordata; class Chondrichthyes; order Myliobatiformes; family Myliobatidae; genus Mobula; species Mobula hypostoma. Next base: position 39,898,794 of record NC_086121.1, on the reverse strand, counting down.
GCTGCATCTGTCTAATGTTTCTTACAAAAGACTGAGAAGGAGGAGAAAGAAGCTCAAGCTTCAGAAGGGTTGGGGTGGTGGGATGTCTCCAATAGGGGAAATAACGCAAGATAAGCTGCAAACAACATTATAAGTCAGTGAGTGAAGTTGGAGAGTGAAAACATAGATAAAAAGAATGTAGGAGTTGTGAAGTGCAGATAGGAAAACGTGCCTGGCAGGTTAGGCTGGAAGGTTTTCCACTCGCAGAGGAGAAATAAAGAAAAAGAACACAAACTGGATGAGTCAACATCACAGCTGGATGACTGATTCCAGCAGACATTAAGTTACCTTAGCTGGTGTAAGTAAAGTGCATTATGTTTAGTGTTGAGTCCGGAAAGCTGCAATATGCTTAGACAGAGAAGAGGTGCTTTTTCTCTTGGTTGGTAAGAGGGTTAAAAGGTTATGATCAGAAGGTGGGAGAATGGGGTTGAGAGTAAAAAGCAAATCAGCCATGATTGAATGGTGGAGCATAATTGATCACCTGAATGGCCTAATTTTGCTCCTACATCTTACGTCTGTGAGTCCTGAAGCTTGTATTGGGCCGTATTGTAAAGGTACAGGAGGACACAGATGACCATATCCTCAAATGACAGATAAAAAATGCAGGGGGAGCTCAGCAAGTCAGGCAGTATCCATGGAGGAAAATAAACCATCAATGTTTCGGGCCAAGACCCTTTCAATCCCGAAACATCGACTGTTTATTTCCCTTTATAGATGATGTCTGACCTGCTGAGTGTATTGCTCCAGATGTGTAGCATCTGCAGAATCTCATGTCACTGATCACAACTCATCAGTCCAATTCCCCACTAAACTATTCTCACTTAGTTCCCCAGCCACCCTGATTCTTCGACCACTCAATGAAACATAACAATACCAAATCTGGACAAATTCTGTGCATATTTGCCAATGATGTGAAAATATGTAAAAAGCCATATTGTGACAAAGATATTGTGTATATAACTGATATAAAATCAGAATGAAAGATTGAATGAAAACTGGGTAAATGAATTTTAATCACAAACAAGAGAAAATCTGCAGATGCTGGAAATACAAACAAAACACACAAAATGCTGGAGGAACTCAACAGGCCAGGCAGCATCTATGGAAAAGAGTACAGTCAACGTTTTGGGCTGAGACCCTTCAGCAGGACAGGAGACAAAAAGATGAGGAGTAGATTAAAAAGGTTGGAGGAGGGGAGAGAGAAACACAAGGTGATAGGTGAAACCAGGAGAAGGAGGGGTGAAGTAAAGAGCTGGGAAATTGATTGGTGAAAGAGATAAAGGATGGAAGAAGGAGGAATCTGATAGGAGAGGACAGAAGACTACGGAAGAAAGAAAAGGGAAGAGGATCACCAGAGGGAGGTGATGGTAGACAAGGAGTTAAGGTGAGAGAGGGAAAAGGGGGTGGGGAATGGTGAAGGGAGAGGGCAATTACCAGAAGTTCAAGAAATCGATGTTCAGGTTAAATGCAACCCAGACAGAATATAAGGTGTTGTTCCTCCAACCTGAGGGTGTCTTCATTGTGACAGTAGAGGAGGCCATGTATAGACATATTGGAATAGGAATAGGAAGTGGAATTAAAATGGGTGGCCACCCGGAGATCCCACTTTTTCTGGCGGAATCCCAATCTACATCCGGTCTCACCAAAATACAGGAGGCCTCACTGGGAGCACCGGACACAGTATATGACCTCAACAAATTCACAGGTGATGTCACCTCTGTTGGAAGGTCTGTTTGAGACCCTGAATGGTAGTGAAGGAGGAGGTGTAGCACTTGTTCTGCTTACAAGGACAAGTGCCAGGAGGGAGATCAGTGGGGAGGTATGAATGGACAAGGGAGTCGTATAGGGAGTGATCCCTGTGGAAAGCAGAAAGTGGGTGGGAGGGAAAGATGTGCTTGGTGGTGGAATCCCGTTGGAGATGGTAGAAGTTGTGGAGAATTATGTGCAAGACATGGAGGCTGGTGGGGTGATAGGTGAGGAGAAGAGGAACCCTCCTCTACTGTCAACCTGGTAGAGTGGCGAGAGGATGGATGAAAGAAGATGCGTGTGAAATGGAAGCAATGTGGTTCAAGGCAGCATTGATGGTGGAGGAAGGGAAAGTCCTTTCTTTGAATGACCTTCAGTCATTCATCTGGAATGAAAAGCCAGATGCAGTGGAGATGGAGGAACTGAGAGAAGGAATGACATTTTTACAAGTAACAGTGGGAAAAGGTATAGACCAGGTAGCTGTGAGAGTCTGTGTTTTTATAATAGACATCAGTCTATTATAAACCAGAGACAGAGACAGAGCGATTGAGAAAGGGAAGGAAGGTGTCGGACATGGACCAGACAAATTTGAAGGCAGGGTGGAAGTTTGAGGCAAAGTGGATGAAGTCGAGCTCCATGTTAGAGTGAGTTTTTGGGTAGATGATTCATTTACACTTAAATGACTCTGGCCACCAGTCTTCTGTTTGACAAAGTACTGTGGATTGAGTTCACAACAATGCATTTCCTAAAAGTTGTGAATATCGGGATACTAGCCAGATCCCGCGGATGGAAGTGTGAAGTTTACAGGTAGTTTCGAAGACAGTATTATCTATACTTTATAATATTAATTGTCCTCTATGTTAGCACGTAAAATACCAAATGACTGTATTGTGGATTTGACTTGCACTCCTAAAGGCTATGAGTACCAACCCAGACATGTTGGCGTCAGGAGGAAAGGATGAAGTCAGAAGGTGTGATGTTTTGTATGTAGCTTCAAAAGGAAGCATTGTCTATGCATTGTCTATAACTTTTTAAGTAACGATTGCCTTTGTGTTTAGCATATAAATATCGAGCCCACATTGGGCTAGCGGATATTTCTACCAAAAGCGTCTCCAACCGTATGATACCTACTGTACCTTGTTGTGTCGAATAAGGAAGCTGCTTTGTATCTACCAGTAACTCTGTCTCTCCAGTGATTTCATCCACCCCACAATATTTGGTGTCAGGAGTGGGATACTTCGTGACCTGTTGTGTGGCCAGCATTCCTAGCAGTGTAAGTGGGTGAGTATTTTTCTAAAATAACACTCACACTTAGATCTGTTCGGTCAGTGGTACACGGGACCATGAGGTATCACGAACGCGGAGAGCTGAACTGGTAGATATGAAAGTAGTGTGTGCGTGTGCATGTGTGTTTATGTAAGTGAGGAATTGTTACGTGTTAACTTAGTTAACTTGGACCACCAGTTGCAAAAGGTGGTAACTGACAGTACGGTTCGAGACGCCAGAGTAGGGGCTTGTATACTCGTTCGGGGAGCTGCATTTTAGTGTATGCGTTCGCAAGTGTGATACAAAGGAGTACAGCAGGCATCATGAGTTCGGGTACTCAAAAGTGGCAGATTGTGGAATACATACTCTGCGGTTTTAGGTATGTACCGTTTAACTGCTACCCACCTTTGATATTTTGCGTACTGTGGGAATTAGTGTGGGGAATTCTCAGGAAGAGGTTTTACCCAGATAGATCTACCAGAATGGCACCTTTTGAGGTCAGGCAATGTCAGGTCGAGAACCCTGATGATCCGAGCCAGCCCTTGACCTTGATTACGACTACTCATAAGCCCTTCACCCCCGGGGAGAAACAGAGCATCTTGTCTGAGTTGCCCTCACTTAAAGTTGTCTGTGGGAATTCAAAATTCTGGCATAAGCTTGAGGAAATGGTTGAAATTCACCAGATGTACCCTAAAGATATACATGTGTTAGTGAAAGCGAAGTGCCCAAGGAATATGTGGGACCGGATGGCCCAGGGGGTGCAGGATGGTACATGGGCAACTACCGGGAGCGCCAGTAATGAAGAAAGATATCACTCTTTTAAAAGGGAAGTGAGGCAGCGGCTGGGGGGAGGCAAGAGTAGCTGGGGAACGATAATAGCAGTGACCCAGAAGGCAGATGAGACGGCCATGGGTTATGCAGAGTGTAAGTACCGAGCATATGAGGAGTATTCAGGGTTGGATAATCCACGGAAGGACGACCCAGTCTTCCTAAAAATGCTAGAGGAAGGCCTGAGCTCCGTCCACCAGGAAGTTTTAGATTTAGGCATAACGGTGGGGTCCAACTACTCTGTGATAGTTTCGTGGGCCAGTAAGGTAGACCAAAGAAAGGGCAAGAGAAATAGTAAAGTGGGTATAGTGGATGCAGCTGTTACGACGACACAGAGCATTTGTTTTAGGTGCCAGCAACCAGGGCACCTAGCAAAGGACAGCCGGACCAGGTATAAGACAGTGAAGGATTTGATATGCTACAGCTGTGGCCTATCGGGACATGGCCGGCGACAGTGTCCAAAAGGGAGGGGGGAAGCCCAGGCGAAGGTCATGGCAGACGCCCAGTCACTTTGTGTCCGGCATAACCCTGGTAAGGGCAGAAAGCTACAGCTGGCAAATCAGCCTCGGCCGAGGGGACCCTGGGAAAACATCCAGATAGACTTCACAGGAGCAGAGGGAAAAGCTACTGTCTAGTAATTATGGATCACTTCACCCGGTGGGTAGAGGCTTTCCCAACAAGGGACTGCACCACCTGCATCCCTGCATGGATCCTAGTTCAGGAAATCCTCCCAAGGTGGGGAACCCCAGTCCAGGTGGATTCAGATCAGGGAATTTCACGGGGAAAGTAATGAAGGAAATGTGTCAACTGCTAGGGATTCGACAACAGTTCCACGTACCCTACCACCCCCAGATTTCAGGGATGGTAGAAAGGATGAATTGAACAATCAAGAATGCGTTAGCCAAAGTTCTAGCTGAGACAGGAAAGACATGGGTTGATGTATTACCAGGAATCTTGATGAGATTGCGAGCAACACTGAATTGCACGTTGGGTCTCAATCCATATGAATTATTGATGGGGCGAGCAATGCGACTCCCCTATGGGGTAGTTACAGGTTGCCGGGAGCCTGGGGCTTACAGGGATAGAATGACCCAATATGTGAAAGACCTTTGTAACCAACTTAAAGTGTTGAAGGACCAAGAGAAACGGCAACAGCAAATCGCTGATCAGAGAGAGCGGGGGGTGGGGGGAAGGGGATAGGCCTTCCACAGCCCAACGACCGACCTGCTGGAATGTTCAAGGTTTGCCCCCGGGTGGATAGGACCACAGACGGTACTCTTAACCAATGATACGTGTGTCTGTGAGCAGACTCGGCGAGGCAGCCAGTGGAAACACTGGACCCAGGTTAAAGCTTTGTATCTACCAGTAACTCTGTCTCTCTGGTGATCTCATCCATGCTACAACGTTCCACATGGGTGCAGGAAGCAGCACCAATGCAGTCATCGGTGTAGCATAGAAAAAGTGGGGGACAGCCACCAATGCAAGCTTGGAACATAAACTGTTTCACGTAGCCGACAAACAGGCAGGCATAGCTGGGACCCATGCTAGTGTCCATGGCTACGCCTTTTGTTTCAAGGAAGTGGGAGGAGCCAAAGGAGAAACGTTTGAGACTGAGGGCAAGTTCCGCTAGGCGGAGGAGAGTGGTAATGGAAGGAAGCTGCTTAGCTTTGGTGTACAGAAAAAAACGGAGATCTTTGAGGCCTTCCTGGTGGGGGATGGATGAAGGAAAAGGGGAGAGGAGCACCAGAGTGAGTTTAATGCAAGAATGTGTAAGGGCAAGCAATTCAAAGTTGGATTATTATCTGAATCAGCGTTTCTCAACTGGGGCTCTGCGTGAGGTCACTAGGGGTTCTGTGAGAGATTGTGATTAAAAAAATAAACAACGTTTTTTGAACTTCATGCAATGCTTGATGCTAGCATTTGCCGTGGTGGGCAGTGATTGAGCAGCCCTGTTAAAAATCTAGCTAGAGCTCTCTCAGCCCACTCTGGCAGTGCGCAGGAGGCCTGTGTTTATCTGGATGAACCCATTCTCACTTTTTGACGCGGGGTAGGGGAGGCCATTGATTGGTGAGTGATGTATTGCACAGAGAGGAGGACGGTTTCTGTGGAGGAGCATGAAGTGCATTTTTCAAGCTTTGAATGGACTCACCCAACTTGAGCTGTGACGTCTGTTCCTCCTGAATTACCTCCCCCAACTTCCGTTGACTGACTTATGGGAGCGAACAAGCTACCAGTGTAGTAGAAAATTGGAGGGAAATTTTCATTCTAAAGATGGTCCAGTGTGGTGATTTTAAAGAGGAGGTGTGGGATAGAAGAAAAGATTCTAGGCCTAGGCTTACGGACAATTCTGATAAGGTTAGTGATGAAGAATTGCAATCTTCTGAGTGATTTCACTGCACTAGTGCCAAAATGAACACAAAAAAGTCTGCCTTTACAATTAAAGCTACTTATTAATGGTTTTACATGGAATGATGATCCAAGTTATCCTATTCCATTGTGCCTAGTCTGTGGCAAACAACTTACAAATGCAGCAATGGCTCCAGCAAAATTGAAAAGGCACTGAACTACAAATCACAGCCTGAGGACATGTAAAAGTGCTGATTATTTTAAATGACTATTGGGATCTCAAAACTAATTGATTAAAGCTTTTGAAAATAAAGTCACAGTCAGTAAAAAGACTCAGGAAGCAAGTTATTTAGTAGCTTTAAGACCAGCTCACTAGAAAATTTTTAAAATCCTTGGAGGCAGAGTGAAGTCAAGATGGCTGTAAATGGCAACTCCTTTGCTTGCATCTCTGGAAACAGCTCTATTTTTATCTTTGATATCTCTTTTTTCCCTTTTCAAGTTTCTTTTGAAGGCCCTGACCTGGAGTTATACTCTGACTTCAGTTCTGTGTGGGTCTGGGACCCACTCTCACGGCCTCATGACTGGCCGCTTTTTGATATCCCAAGGACGAGGCCTGGAAGACTAGCACAGATTCCGGTTTCCAGATTTCCGTGGCTCTGGGGACGGACTGATTCTAGGCCAGTGCCCCTGACTGAAGTATCACGGAAGAACACGGAACATCGAGATGCAGTGGGGTAACTGTCGAGGTTTGTATGTCTGGACAGCTGCCCCTTTCTGGTGCTGACTTTCTGGGCACAGAGCTTGAAAAAAGCGATGCAACAGACTTTTAACATTGTAGATCAGTGAGTTATTTGATAAGTCTCTCCTCTCGCTGTGAGACAGGGACACCTCTTTTTCCCTTATTAGGGAGAGAGAGAGCCTATGGTATGCTGAACGACCGAGTGAATGAATAGTTTATGGGGTACTGCAAGACTATGATTTTATTGATGCTTTGCTGCAGACTTGAGTGCTTGGTGAAGGGTGCTGATGCTTTTTTGTTGGTGAGGGTGGAGGTGTGGGTCGTTGTCTTGCTCCTTGCTGCTGCTTGTGTGTGGGAGGAGAGAACTGTGGGGGGGGGGTGTCTTTGGGATCCAATCATTTTAACTGTCATTCATTCTTTGAGGCACTCCTCTGTTTTTGTAGATGTTTGTGAAGAAAAATAATTTCAGGATGTATCTTGTACACATTTCCCTGACATTAAATGTACCTGTTGGATCCTATTGAAAACCATGAGAAAACCTCGTCGAAGAGCGCACCAAATCTTGCTACATCCAGAAATCGGGTGGCTTACCATAGGAAGAGTTCTCAACAGAGCATTTGAGCCAAAGGGTGAATTGCAGGAATATTTTCAAGAAAATAGCAGGCCAGGTTTTGCTGAATGCTTTGAAGATGAAGAATGCCTGCAAAAACTAGCGTACCTAACAAACGTTTTTCATCATGTGAACCCAGTTGAACAATTCTCTGCAAGACCCCGGAGCAAATGTGTTGACTTCAAGTGACAAGATTCTTGGATTTAAAAGGAGAGTGAATCTTCGGAAAAATCATGTTTCAAAAGGAAATCTTGAAATGCTTCCACTGCTGCTTGGACTCAAGAGTGAGGAAGGATATCAGAAAGTCTTGAATCTTATTGAAAACCACCTGGAAGAACTGAAGAACACAATTGAACAGTATTGTTACTCCCTTTCAACACAAGTGTATGACTGGGTGAGGGACTCTGAATCTTCTGCTCAGCCTGCTCTGCTCTATTCTGCTCTACCCAGACAGAATATAATGTTCTGCTCCTCCATCCTGACTGTGGCCTCATTGTGGCAGTAGAGAAGGCCATGGACTGATGTGTTGGAATGGAAATAGGAAGCAGAATTAAAATGGATGGCCATGGGGAGATCCCACTTTTTCTGGTGGACAGAGCATAGGTGCTCTCCAAAGCAATCTCCCAATCATTCTCCCAAATCTCTTACTAACTCTTCCTTCAGTTAGTCCTGACGAAGGGTCTCAGCCTGAAACGTCGACTGTACCTCTTCCTAGAGATGCTGCCTGGCCTGCTGCGTTCACCAGCAACTTTGATGTGTGTTGCTTGAATTTCCAGCATCTGCAGAATTCCTCTTGTTTGCGCTCCCAATCATTCTACGCATTTTAATTCTAATCTGGTTGGAAGAGCAACATCTTATATTCCATACGGGTAGCCTCCAACCTGATGGCATGCACATCGATTTCTCAAGATTCCGGTGTGTGTTGCTTGGATTTTCAGCATCTGAAGAGTTTCTCCTGTTTGTGATTGGACATAATTTGAAGATCTAATCATTAAAAACCAACGTACATAGGTACATAGAACGTTCTTCCAGCAGAGGATAGCAAATCTCTGGAATTCCTTACTCTGGAGAGTTATGGAGACAAGATTGTTTGTAGAGGTAGATACATTTTGAAGGATTGGGGGACTGAGAGTGATAGGGATCTGTCACAGAGGAGGAGATGATTTCAGAAGTAAATCAGCCCGAAGCATATTGATGGTAGGAAACTCTTGAGGGATTTGGTGGCCTACTATATTCTTATCTTCTTGTGTTCTTGTATATCTCACTGCAGCTTGGCTTGACTGGCTGGTGACTGTAACAAAAATTATTTTACTTTTCTAAATTCAGCAAGGGGACTTGCATAAATATTCACATACCTAGAAGCCACTCTCTCTCTCTCTCTCTCTCACACACACACACACACACACACACACACACACACACTCTTAACATACTTGTCCCTATCTTCTCCAACTCTTAGCACTGGCAGCATGTCATGACCTAGCCTAAGAGAAGATTCCCCTTGCAAAAAGAGTGTCCCCTTCTATACGTTTCAAAGTCTAAAATAACCCTTACCCCAGTACATTCTCATGATAAGACACCATTTAGTACCTACACAATGACCTCACTTTCCTTAGGCAAACATGTATTCATCATTATTTACGCTCAATGCTGTAGACTTGTACTCCTTTAACTTTATTAAAACTATCCCACTCCAGGCTAACACCATTTTGTCAAACAGACTTCCATTTCAATTCAATATATACCAAGGAGGAATCAAATTTAACTCTTTCCTTACAGAGGCACATCTTGTGCAAATAGGCACACAGCGTAAATGTTTCCTGAAATTGCCAAATGTGGAGGGGTTACAACCTCAGGATTTGTTCCTTCATTCCTCTTAGAAACTTAAAATCCACACTCTGATATTGATATAATCATTCTTAAAATAAACTTAAATTATTTTTATAAGTTAAATCAATACTTTTCTATTCAACCTTCATGCCAACTGACTAAAGTTTAATTATTACTAAAGACCAACTGAGATCATTAAAAGAATTGAAATATTGTAGATCTGGATGTGTAAACTAGATACCTTGATACCTAGAGTTTCACTGTTGAATAATTTATTATTTAAAGTCACGACATACTGTAGATGCAATCTGTTGTTATAATCCCCACAATGGTACCAGTCCAGTCAATAGAATTGATGGCTCCCCTTAGCTTGTGCTAGGCCTCTGTAATAGGCCCCATTACCTATTTATTGACTTCAATTTTTTGTGATTTGAGTATCTCGAAGTTTCCTTTAGAAATGGTGCCTTATTATTGAATAAGTTGGAACACCAAAATCATTATATCATTCTAGACTCAAAATCTATGGGTATCTGTAACTAAATGTATTGTGTGTGTAAGTCAAGGGATGTATAATTGGAACAGAAACACACCAGAATACGAGACACTGGTAATATGGATAGGCTGGTTGTCACTTCCAGCATGCCCTGAGATTCAATATGATCATGGCAGATCTACGCTGGCCTCATCTCCTCTTCTGTTACCCTCAATCCCTTAATCTTTCAAGTATTCATCTATCTCCATCATAACTATTTCAAATGATCTGGAGTATGGGGCAGAGAATTATGGACATTCACTCAGTACCTCTGAGAGAAGCATAGAGTACATTGCTAGACTCTGAGCTCAGAGTAGGGAACTAGCTTCGACTTAGGTTGGGTCAGTAAACTCCAGAGGTGCAATTAAACCAGTACAGGCTGGTACAGGGTATGGTGAGAAAATGGCTGAACAACCAACACAAGTGGATTGTTTTAGATAAATAAGCTACATTCATAATAAAATATACTGCATTTACAAAAGAATAAATGGTGCAAAATGTTCTACATTTTTAATGTTATTTGGTGAATACTGTACATTCAGTAGAGTTAACATTTTTTTAAACCATGGCATTGTTTCCACTCATGTGTGGCCTTTCAGGGAGATACATCCTTTCATCCTCTGAGGGATTTTCCCATTAGAGTCCGTTCTTCGTGTCTGGTAACAGAAAAAGCCCAGACTGCAGTCCTTCCCTACAAAGCCTTTACGTTAGCTGCTCCAGGCTTCAGTGCATCCCCCAGCATGCATTGCTGCAGCCTGGAACAGGCCAGTCAGCAACATTCCCTTACAGAATGGACTAAGTTGGCAAAGTTAGTGATACATCTGTACCAGAATGAAATATGTTCCTTACTCCTCTGGAAAACCCTTTACTCATTTTATGAAGGTCCACACTACAGAACTCAATGTCCAATATGATCAAGTAACTTGGCCACCCTCTATTGCATAAAGAACATTGACAAACTTGCAAGAAAATGTTACGTCTTTATTATGAGTTTAGGAAGGAGGAAAATCCACAGTGAACATTAGGGAGGGAATCAGGACCCCGCACATTTAAAATTGCTTCCCAGCAATTTAAATTTAAATTTAAATTGGCCTGAGATCTTGAGTTACAGACCCCAATTATGAGATAAAGATTTTACCCTTAATCCTTGAGTGGCTTTACAATCTGAGATGAAAAATTAAATTCAAGCTAAACGCTGCCAGTTTGATTTTATAAGCAGAAAATCTTGTAAATACCTACCTATATTGTTTTTGATTGCTAATTTTATTACTTACAAGATTGACATTTTAATGTAATGCATGGGAAAATCAAAAATAATTATACATTTGTGTATAACACTTGAGTCCATTCAGTCATCTGGAAATTATTAGCACTGCTTTAATATTACAAAAGGAGATATGATTTACATACTAATTTATTGAATTGCTCTTGCAGCAAGGAAATTGTTTAATTGTTTGAAGCAGGGACAAAAGATGGCGCTGGTGAACCATGGCAACGTGTTGCAAGCAGCTTACAAAACTTCTAAATGTACTTTCTTCTGAATGACTTTCACTACAATCCGTAGCCTGTAGTTTCCCTTTAATTAAAACACTTTTGAACCATCTTAGTGATTTCACAATCTTCTGAAGAAATCAGTGGATTTAACTCCCAAGTATGCAGGTACAGCCTCTTTAAGAGGACAAAGGTATATCACCACAGCCGAAAAAGAGAGACAGTGGGGGTGGGTCTCCAAGCCAGGGTAAAATGCGGGGGTATGAAACTTCCACACCCGGCATCTTGTTAGCAAGACTTAGGACTTAAGGGCAAGTTTGCTGTTTTGGAGGGAAATGAGGAATTGCTGCTTCTGTGTTTCATGGAGTCATGGCTCACTCCAGACACACTGGATATGTTGGTAAGACCTGAAGGCTTTTCGATACACGGGATGGACCATACTGTTGATTCAGAGAAGGCAAAGCTTGGGAGGGGGGCCCGTGTTTCATGATAAACTTTTAGTGGTGGTCAGATGCAGCAGTCTTGTTACACTCCTGTTTCCCCACCTAGAACCTCTAATGATTAAGTGCTGACCACTCTACTTATAAAGACCGTTCTCCTTTGTGGTCCTGACCACAGTTTGCATGGTGCCAAAGGCCAACATTAAGTAGTCATTCGAGGTTCTGAGTGTCACCATCAACAAACAATAATCAGCCTGCCCTGACACCTTTCAAATCATTGTCAAGACTTCAGTCGGGCTTGTTTGAAGAAATCTCTGCCCAATTGTCATCAACATCTCACCTACAGCACCAACGGATCCAACACTTTCAAAGACTGTTATACTATGATGAGGAACTCCAACCATTCCATGCCCAAGCTGCATTTTGGGAAGTCTGATCACTTGGCAATCCTCCTGCTACTTGCATACAGGCAGAGGCTAAGGAGTAAGGTTCTAGAGATAAGGACAACAAAGAGGTGGTCATAGGAGGCAGATGAGTGGCTATGGGATTGCTTTGCATTGTTGAGTGTTTCCTAACCAGAAGCCTTGGATGAACCAGGAGTCTGCAATTTGCTGGCGGCCAGATCAACGCCATTCAGTTTGGGCGACCAAGTAAAATACAAGAAGTCCAGGTATGATCTCTACAAAGCCATCTCATGTGTGATGTGGCAATTTTGGACTAAACGTGTATCACTGAAGGAAGTCGGACAGCTGTGGCAGGGCTTGAATGTTATCACTTCCTACTAAGTGAAACCAAGTGACATAGGTGACAACGAGGCTTTGCTCCCAGATGAGCTCAATGATTTCCATGGTTGCTTTGTCTGTCAAAACATGGAAGAAGCTTCACAAATTCCCACAGCCCCTGATGACACTATGATTTCAATTTTTGAGGCTGGCCTGAGAGCATCCTTCAATAGGGTGAAAAACTTTGATAAACTTCTATAGATATGCGGTGGAGAGTATATTGACTGGTGGCATCACAGGGCTGGTATGGAAACACCAAGGCCCTTGAATGGAAAAGCCTGCAAAACACAATGGATACAGCCCAGTCCACCATGGGTAAAGCCTCCATTGAGCATACTTGCACAGGCACTGTTGCAGTAAAGCATCTTTCAGCATCAAGAGCTCTCTCTGTGTAGACAAGGCTCTCTTCTCACTTCTGCCATCAGGAAGGATGTACAGGAGTCACAGAACCCACACCAGCAGGATCTGGAACGATTATTACCCATCAGGCTCTTGAACTGGTGGGGATAACTTCACTCGACTTCATACACCCCAACTTGGATGGATTCCACAACCTATAGGTGCACTTTCGAGAACTTTTCATTGCATGTTCTTGATATTTATTGTTGATTTAATTGTTATTATTATTTAGTTTTTTTTCTCTTTTTGTATTTACACAGTTTGCTGTCTTTTGCATATTAGTTGTTTGTCCATCTTTGTTGTGTGCAGCTTTGCACTGATTCTATGGTGTGTCTTTGTATTTACTGTGAATAGCTACAAGAAAATGAATCTCACAGTTGTAGTTGGTGACATATATGTACTTTAATAATAAATATACTTTGAACACTTTGGTACTGCTGCCACAAAACAACAAATTTTTTGTCACGTTTGAGTGATATTAAACCTGATTCTGATTTGCCATGGCACCAGCCTTCTCTGCTGGGCTGAATCTTAATCCTGAGTGTGTGTCATGCCTGCAGTTAAATTGCAAAAATATCTGGAACAGGAAATGAACTGCCTTAAATCTGCCCATATTTGATTTGCTTGAGGAACCAAATGAAGCCTGGTTGTCTGCTTTGCGGAGAACTCGCATTCAGTCAGCAGGAGCCATCATGACTCACAGAATCCCGGAGTAATGCAGCATGAAAACAGGCCCTTCAGCCCAACTGCTCTATTCTGACTATCCACTCGAGTTCCATTTAACCATGTTTTCAATCTACATACCTGTTTAAATGTGTTTTAAAAGTTAGGATTGTACTTAGGTCAACCACTTCAGGCAGCTCATTGGGTGATCTAATTGCCCTAAAGTTCCTATTAAACCATTCTCTTCTCACGTTAAGTTTATGCCCTCCAGTTCTTGATTCCCGAACTTTCATCTACTCTATCAATGCCTAATATTACTTTATATACCCTGTAAGATCACCGCTTAGCCTCCTATATTCCAAGGAAAATTTTCAAAACTGGACAGGATATGGAAGAAGACAGTGCCAACAAGCAATGCAACCAAGGGCAAAATTCTCCAGATGGGTCACAAAACGACTTTCACTTCTCCTGTATCTTCCTTTCCTTTCCAGTATCATTCTGCTCCTGTCAGAGCCTGTGATCTACATTTTGCTGGTGTGTTTTTGAGTCGATTGAGCAATCTGGAGCTTTGCTGTTTCCAAGAGGGTTCTGGGAGGTTTCAGGCGAGACCCAGAAGCCTGGAGATGGGGTGTGAGCTCATGATTGACTCCATTTCTCGCTGATCTTGCTGATTACAGTGTCAATGAAGATTTAAATCATTGAGATGAGAGTGGAAGGTGAGTGGGTGCTCAGTTCCATTTACTAGCCTCTCGCTCACTGCTGGGGAGAAAGGCCTCTGCGTATCTTTCCCTCTCGCTCATTGCTGCTAGAGGATTGTGCTGGAGTCCTGGCTCTTGGGTAAAAGGCTTGATTGACATGGTTTGTGGATTGGACTCTGTAGTTCACATTATGATGTGTTTCTGGTTCTTGGTCGCTCCTTTTTTTGTTGCTATTTTGGGTGATTTTGATTGGATCGGCCTGCAGACAATAAATGGCAGTGCTACATTGAACTAGACTGACTGAGCTAAACTGAACATGCCTCGACTCTATCACTTGATGTTTTTTTCTTTTTTTTGTGTTTGTTTTATTTTGTGTGCTGGGGGAAGGGGGTTGATGTTTTTCTTTGAATACAGACATCCCACCCTGCAAAAACTCATTTCAAGGAGGTAGCACCCCCGCCCCCCCGCAACACCATATGCCCCCCCGCCACCCCCGGGTCAGCCTTCGAGAGTGAACGTAATACTTTGTTTAGTGATTTTGTCTAATCTGTAAAGCAAGTTGGGTATAAGCAGAAAATGTGACATTAAACTATGTACTTATATTATATTATATTATCATGTTTATTCTATTACAACTTTAAGCAAGTCTACAGGGAGTTTGACCTCATCACGTAGAACATCAATAGAGTAGCTCCTTAGCAGCTAACTAGCTAGTTTAAATAACGTTAGCTATGCTAATGAATGAATGACACCTGTTAAACTCACCTCAACACGTCTTTTACACTTTAACCCACCATGGGCAATAGAAAAGTCACTATTGCAATCAGTGCAGTGAGCAACACTGTCATTATTTTTGAAGTTGACTGTAAAGCTCGCCCACAGAGAAAACTGATAGGTCTACTTAGCACGAAGAGAGACCAATCAGGATGCTCGCTCTGGCTCTCGTTCTCCCTCTCCCTCTCCCTCTCCCTCTCGCTCTCGCTCTCCCTCGCCTTCTCAAAAAAATTGATTTCCGGGATATAGTGTATAATTTCCGGGCATGAAGGAGCCGCCTTCAATATGCGGGAGACTCCCGGAACTTCCGGAAGAGGTGGGATGTCTGTGAATGGATTCCAGGCCTTACTTTGTTTTGTGACTGTCTTTGAGAGATTGAATCTCAGATATCTGCTCAATGCCTCACTGATGAAGGTCAGTTTGCCAAAAGCCTTCTTCGTCACCCTATCTACTTGTGACTCCACTTTCACCATGTACCCTGACTCCAAGGCCCCTTTGTTCTACAACATCTCCAAACCCCTGCCATATGTTTCCTGTTGTCTGCCATCTTAAGTCTGCATCTCATTTGGTCTGTGGCCTCCTGTACTGTTACTATGAGGTCGAATGAAAGCTTAAGGACGAGCACCTCATCTGCCATCTGGGTATGATGCAGCTTTTTGAACTCAATATTGAATTCTACAACTTCAGTTAACATAATTTCTCTGTATAAATTATCCATTCTGTGTATTGACTTTTTAAAACTTCTTAATTTTTATCTGCAAGTGGAAGACATGCTCTGCATTTTGCATCTTCTACATTCTTTGTCAATATTCTTTTATCCAACTGCTCCCGTTTGGCCATTGACTAAAATAAGCCTGTTTACAGATTATCTCATGGTCACAACAGTCATAGTCTATCAAAAATATCTCTCTTAAACTTCCCCCAGCCCCCAAAGTTTAACAAGTTTCTGTTGTCTTCTTCCCAGTTCTGGTGGAGGATCTTTGACTGATATGTTAGCACTCTAACTCTACCCACTGGCCTGGTGCCTGCTTCCAGCATTTTCTGTTTTCTAGCATTTTCTGTTTTTACTTTAAAGTTTATTCAAAATAGCTTGAGTGGTTTGCAATCAATTTACTCTGGATGCATTTTAAGGAGCAATTTGCAAGTAACCACATGTGTATCAGTTGCTCAGATCTTGGGAATGCTGAGAGATGAAAGGAGATAAGAGGGACTGAATCCGTTAGGTAAATTCAAAGTAAATTTTATTATCAAACTACCTATCTGTCATCATTTGCATCCATGAGATTAATTTTCTTGTGGGCATACTCAACAAATCTATAGAGTAGTAACTACAACAGTATCAATGAAAGACCAGCAAAGGAGGCAATCGACCAAAGTACAGAAGAAAGCAAACTGTACAAATGCAAATATAAATAAATAATGAGAACATGAGATGAAGAGCCCTTGAAAATGAGGTTGTGGAACATCATAATGATGGGGCAAGTGATGTTGAGTGAACTACTTGTGGGTTAAGCGATGAAGGTTGAGAAACCGTGCAATGTATTTGTTCTATTCGACCCTGTTTCAGCTGCTCATCATAACCCACCCACAAATCTCTCTCAGGATCTGGAATTTTTGACAACCAATATATGCCTCCCCTCCTGACTGCTTCTGGGATCTTACAATTGACAAAATTGCAAGCCCTATTGCAACCTTGAACTAGCCTGAATTTTGGAAATCTAAACTTTCTGGGGCTATAGATCATAGCCTTTGAAAGTAATTTAGTGGCCATTGCACTTGACTGACTGATAGGTGCTCTTTTCACATTCAGCTAAGTCCATCAGTATTCAGTTGTAACCATTACCTGATAGGCCAGTTGGCCAGTACTCAGTTATTTAGTCTCCCCTTAGGGGAGAGAAATAGAAACACCAATCCAAATGATTCCTAATTCCAGTACGTAAGCGAGTAGAAGACTGACTGAATGAGGCAGTGATGGATGAACTGTTGCCTGCCAAACTTATTCTTGAAGAATGATTAATTGAGTAAGAGAAGGCTGCTGGTTCTATGAAGCTGTACTGCAGCTGGGAGCTTGAACACGCAGAAGGGAAGAGAGAAAAGAAGCATAGTTATAGAATCATGCAGCATAGAAAGAGCCCTTTCTCCCACCGTCATTATCAACCCAACTACTTATTTACACTAACACTACACTACTCCCATTCTTTTATTCTCATCCCAATTTCATCAACATCCTCCAAGATTTAACCTACAAAACTAAGCACAATTTATAATGGTCAATTAACCCACCAACTCACACACATCTGGGAAGTGGCAGGAAGTTCGAGCAGAAAATCCATGTTGTCATAGGGAGAACATGCAAACTCCACACAGACAGCACTTGAGGTCAGAATTGGACCTGGGACTCTGGTGCTGTGAGGCAACGAAAGCTCGGCTAGCTGTGTCACTGTGCTGGACTTAATATGAAGTCCTGAAGAAAGAAATACACAGAGACAAAAGACAAAGTGCTGGTCATTGTTAGCATAGTGCAGGAGGTCAGAGTGAGAGTATGTTGGAGAATTAAAGTTACAAGCAACAGGAAGTGAGTGTCGCCCCTGTCCAAACTAGTTTCTGTACCCTTCATTTTCAGATGAAGGGTTTTGGCCCAAAACATTGGCTCTTTATTTCCCTCCATAGATGTTGTCTTGACCTGCTGTGTTCCTCCAGCATCTTGTGTGCATTGCTCAAGATTTCCAGCATCTACAGAATCTCTTGTGTCATCCAATTTGTGTTTGACTTCTCCAATATCAATGAGACCATAGCATGGGAACTGAATGCAATACAGTATATTGGAAGATGTGCAAGGAAATTGCTGCCTCGCCTAAAACGTCTGCATGTGTCTATAGATGATGGGAACAGAAGAGGTAAAATGACAGGTGTTGCATTTAGAAACATGGAAACATAGAAAACCTACAGCACAATACAGGCCCTTCAGCCCACAAAGCTGTGCCAAGCATATCCCTAACTTAGAGATTACCTAGGGTTACCCATAGCCCTCTATTTTTCTGAGCTCCGTGTACCTGTCCAGGAGTCTCTTAAAAGACCCTATCATATCCACATCCACCACTGTCGCTGGTAGCCCGTTCCATGCACTCAGCACTCTCTGTTTTAAAAAAAACTTACCCCTGACATCGCCTCTGTACCTACTTCCAAGCACCTTAAACCCATGCCCTCTCGTGCTAGCCATTCCAGCCCTGGAAAAAAGCCTCTGACTATCCACACAATCAATGTCTCTCATCATCTAAAACACCTCTGTCAGGTCAGCTCTCATCCTCTGTCGCTTCAAGGTAAAAAGTCCAAGTTCACTCGACCTATTCTCATAAGGCATGCTCCCCAATCTAGGCAACATCCTTGTAAATATCCTCTGCACCCTTTCTATGGTTTCCACATCCTTCCTATAGAGAGGCAACCAGAATTGAGCACAGTACTCCAAGTGGGGTCTGACCAGAGTCCTATATAACTGCAGGGGTGTATGGGGTGTCAGGGAGGGGTAGCACCTCTGGTGGGGGAACATGTCGCGTCCTTTTCAGGGCGGTTAGTCCACCTTTGGTCCCCACCTGGCACTCAGCTCTCACCTGTGGCTCCCCGTAGCTGTTTGCACGTGACAGCGGCCACACTCCAGGCAATGGCTTCGACAAGCCGGCTAAACCAGGTGAGGGTAGCCGACGGGTCTCAAACCCTCAGTGTGATAGGGAGTTGTCTATCCCAGCATGTGAAGACAGACTCCGGCGGATTGAGCGGACGAGACCTATGGAAGGTCCAACGGTCAAGAAGGCGGTCTCTGCAAGAGTCGTGGAAGGTGTAGAGCAGGACAAGACACAGAAGACGTCCTGGTCATCCGCTGCGCCTAGTCCCATCTCCAGCCGTCTAGACTCTGTCTTGCCACTAGATCCAGATGGGAATTGGGAAGAGAGAGTGAGGCTGACGCTGCGCAACTCTCCCTCACTTAAATCCGAATCATGCGCTAGTCTCGACACCATCATAATGGTTTTGAGGTCCTCATCGACGTCAACGATGGATGAACAACCAACCATATAACTGCAGCATTACCTCTCGGCTCCTAACACGATTGATGAAGGCCAATGCACCGTATGCTTTCTTAACGATAGAGTCAACCTGTGTAGAAGCTTTGAGTGTCCTATGGACTTGGACCCCAAGATCCCTCTGAACCTTTACATTGCCAAGAGTCTTACCATTAATACTACGTTCTTCCATCATATTTGACTTACCAAAATGAACCATCTCACACTTAACTGGGTTGAACTCCATCTGCCACTTCTCTGCCCAGTTTTGCATGGTATCAATGTCCTGCTGTAACTTCTGACAGCCCTCCACACTATCCACAACACCCCCAACCTTTGTGTCATCAGCAAATTTACTAAACCATCCCTCCACTTCTTCATCCAGGTCATTTATAAAAATCATGAAGAGTAGGGGTTCCAGAACAGATCCCTGAGGCACACCACTGGTCACCGACCTCCATGCAGAATATGACCCATCTACAACCACTCTTTGCCTTCTGTGGGCAAGCCAGTTCTGGATCCACAAAGCAATGTCCCCTTGGATCCCATGCCACCTTACTTTCTCAATAAGCCTTGCATGGGTACCTTGTCAAATGCCTTGCTGAAATCCATATACACTACATCTACTGCTCTACCTTCAACAATGTGTTTAGTCACATCCTCAAAAAATTCAATCAGGCTCGTAAGGTATGACCTGCCTTTCAGAAAGTGATGCTCATTATTCCTAATCATATTATGTCTCTCCAAATGTTTATAAATCCTGTCTGTCAGGATCTTCTCCATGAACTCTCCATTTGTCACAGGTAGATAGAGTCGTAAAGAGACCTTTTGGTACATTGGCCTTTATTAATCAAAGTATTGAGTATAAGAGCTGAAATGTTATGATGAGGTTGTATAAGGCATTGGTGAGACTGAATCTGGAGTATTGTGTTCAGTTTTGGTCACCAAATTACAGGAAGGATATAAATAAGGTTGAAAGAGTGCAGAGAAGGTTTACAAGGATGTTGCCGGGACTTGAGAAACTCAGTTACAGAGAAAGGTTGAATAGGTTAGGACTTTATTCCCTGGAGTGTAGAAGAATGAGGGGTGATATAAAATTATGATGGGTATAGATAGAGTGAATGCAAGCAGGCTTTTTCCACTGAGGCAAGGGGAGAAAAAAACCAGAGGACATAGGTTAAGGGTGAGGGGGGAAAAGTTTAAAGGGAACATTAGTGGGGGCTTCTTCACACAGAGAGTGGTGGGTGTATGGAATGAGCTGCCAGATGAGGTGGTAAATGCGGGTTCTTTTTTAACATTTAAGAATAAATTGGACAGATACATGGATGGGAGGTGTATGGAGGGATATGGTCCGTGTGCAGGTCAGTGGGACTAGGCAGAAAATGGTTCGGCACAGCCAAGAAGGGCCAAAAGGCCTGTTTCTGTGCTGTAGTTTCTATGGTTCTATGGTTCTATGGTAACTTACCAACCACTGAAGTAAGACTCACTGGTCTATAATTTCCTGGGCTATCTCTATTCTCTTTCTTGAATAATGGAACAACATCCGCAACCCTGCAATCCTCCGGAACCTCTCCCGTCCCCATTGATGATGCAAAGATCATCGCCAGAGACTCAGCAATCTCCTCCCTCACCTCCCACAGTAGCCTGGGGTACATCTCATCCAGTCCCAGTGACTTATCCAACTTGATGCTTTCCAAAAGCTCCAGCACATCCTCTTTCTTAATCTCTACATGCTCAAGCTTTTCAGACCGCTGTAAGTCATCCCTACCATTGCCAAGATCATTTTCCGTAGTGAATACTAAAGCAAAGTACTCATTAAGTACCTTTGCTGTCTCCTCCAGCTCCATACACACTTATCCACTGTCACACTTGATTGATCCTATTCTCTCACATCTTATCCTCTTGCTCTTCACATACTTGTAGAATGCTTTGGGGTTTCTTTTATCCTGCCCACCAAGTCCTTCTAATGGCCCCTTCTGGTTCTCCTAATTCCTTTCTTCACCTCCTTCCTGCTAGCCTTATAACCTTCCAGATCTTTGTCATTACCTAGTTTTTTGAACCTTTCGTAAGCTCTTCTTTTCTTCTTGACTAGATTTACAACAGCCTTTGTACACCACGGTTCCTGTACCCTACCATCCTTTCCCTGTCTCATTTGAATGTACCTATGCAGAACTCCATGCAAGTATCCCCTGAACATTTGCCATATTTCTTCCATACATTTGCTTAATAACATCTGTATCCAATTTATGCTTCCAAGTTCCTGCCTGATAGCCTCATGTTTCCCCTTACTCCAATTAAACACTTTCCTAACTTGTCTGTTCCTATCCCTCTCCAATGCTATGGTAAAGGAGATAGAATTGTGATCACTATCTCCAAAATGCTCTCCCACTGAGAGATCTGACACCTGACCAGGTTCATTTCCCAATATCAAATCAAGTACAGTCTCTCCTCTTGTAGGCTTATCTACATATTGTGTCAGGAAACTTTCTTGACCACACCTAACATCTAAACCCCTTGCTCTAGGGACATGCCAATTGATATTTGGGAGGTTAAAATCTACCACTCCAACAACCCTGTTATTATGACACCTTTCCAGAATCTGTCTCCCTATCTGCTCCTCAATGTCCCTGTTACCATTGGGTGGTCTATAATAAACACCCAGTAGAGTTATTGACCCCTTCCTGTTCCTAACTTCCACCCACAGAGACCCCGTAGACAATCCCTCCATGTCTTCCTCCTTTTCTGCAGCCATGAGACTATCTCTGATCAGCAGTGCCATGTCACCACCTTTTTTGCCTCCCTCCCTGTCCTTTCTGAAACAACTAAAGTCTGGCACTCGAAGTAACCATTCCTGCCCCTGAGCCATCCAAGTCTCTGTAATGGCCACAACATCATAGCCCTAAGTACTGTAAGCTCATCCACTTTGTTCATCATACTCCTTGCATTAAAATAGACACATCTCAAACCATCGATCTGGGCGCATCCCTTCTCTATCACCTGCCTATCCTCCCTCTCACACTGTGTTCAAACTTTCTCTATTTGTGAGCCAAACGCCTTTTCCTCCATTTCTTCAGTTTGTTTTCCACCCCCCAGCAATCCTAGTTTAAAGTCTCCCCAGTAGACTTAGCAAACCTTCCCGCCAGGATATTGGTCCCCCTGGGATTCAAGTGCAACTCGTCCTTTTTGTACACTGGTAGAAGTAGGCAGAAAAGTATGTGAAATTGTCTGACTTCTTAATGATGCAGGAAGCAAAACTAATACAGACGTTAATGCACCAAAGAAAGTGTTGAGGGGAGGGACTTGATTCGGACTGAAACAAGGACCATTCCACAAAACCCACAAAGAAAAGTGAACTGTAGTTTGGGACATACAAGTCGCCATCGTCAACCTTTGATTTGGAGTTAAAGAAGAAGATGCTCAAGATGAGAATGAAAAAAAAACAGAAACTATATCTTGTCAATTCATCCTTGCTTTATACTTACTGCTCAGGCGTCGAGCCACTTAATTGGGAATCATGGATCATCCTTGAAGTTTGAATTGCTCTCTCTCTCTCTCTGGCATTTTTCCAGTTCATCCCCTCCTTTCTCAGTTCTATGAAGCAACAATTCAGCTGAATAACACACACAAGATTCTGGAGGAACTCAGTAGGCCAGGCAGCATCTATGGAAAAGAGTAAACAGTCGACGTTTCGAGGTGAGACCCTTCATCAGGATTGGAAAAAAGAGATTTGGTCAGTGTAAGAAGTTGGGTGGAGGAGAGGAAGAAATACAAGGTCGTAGGTGATAGGTAAAACGGGGAGTGGGGAGGGGTGAAGCAAAGAGCTGGGAAGTCAATTGGTGAAAGAGATAAAGGGCTGGAGAAAGGGGGATCTGATAGGAGAGGACAGAAGACCATGGAAGAAAGGGAAGGGGGAGAAGCACCAGTGAGAGGTGATGGGTAGGTAAGGAGATAAGGTGAGAGAGGGAAATGGGAATGGGGAATGTTGAGGGGGGGGGGCGCAGTACCGGAAGTATGCATTATCCATTCGTCCCTCTCCACTGATCTCCTTCCTGGTGTCGACACTCTGGTCTTTTTCATAGACATTGTCTGGTCTGCTGAGTTCCTCCAGCATTTTGTGTGTATTACTTTGATTTAAACACCTGCAGATTTTCTCTTCTTTGTAATTCAGCTGAATGTCAGTTTCAGAGAGCAATTAAATAGGCACAGAATTTGCCAACTCATATATTTCTCCCATTTTAAAGAGTATTAAAAATTCAATTGTAAATGATGCAATCTGTACAGGAAAGGACAGAAAAGATTTTTTTAGACCTGTAATTTTGTAGCATCTGTAGTTCGGTGGAGAGATTTCTTACCTCTGAATCAGGTTCTAAAATCAAATTCCATTTCACAGGCTAAACCTCAACAGTGTATTACGGAGACAATACTTCATTGCCAGAGATGTTAGCTTTCAGATGAATACAGGATGCTTTGTTTTGCTTTTATTCGAAATCCATTGCATTACTGAATATGTAATTAAGTTAACAGTTCCATGCAATGTCGAATACCTTTGTGTTGTTATATTTTACATATAGGCTTAGTGTCAACTCTAACCAACCTTGCCAGCATGGCCAGTTGCCTAGGATATACAAAAGTCTGAAATATAAATGAATCTAGTTCCTAACCAATTTGCTGCTTTTCTGACCTCAAGTGTAATTATAAAAGCTTGGAAAGCAAGCAAGAAGCCTATAGAATAGAACTTGCATTTTATCCAAACATCAATAATGCAATTACAATTCACAATGATTATTGCAGGCCAAGCCTAAAAAGATTCATCTAAGCAAATAGGCTGATGAGATAAATACAAGATCAGTGATTGAGTAAGATAAGCTACAGGAGGTACATTGGGTTCATACAGAATTGCCAATAAATAGGATTGTAACTGAGTTGAAACTTTCAGAATGTCTATGTGTTTTTTTCTTGCTTTCTGTACGTTTTTGGGATTCAATAACTTGTTGCATTTTAGAGGTAACTCATTTGCTTTATTTTTAGTGTGGGAGTTCAATATTTTTGTCTCTTCATAATCACTCTTTTGAGGAAAATGTGAAATAGTGGGGAAGCCACAAAGTAAAACTTCTGTCTATGACCACTTAAGTGCCTGGACTGTTAGAGCAGTATTATTTTATGAGATCCCAAACCTGTACAACAATGGAAGTTACCATAATCCACTCAACCTGGTAGATATCATCTAAACATTCAGAACCGTATCTTCATTTTCTACTGCCAGGGAGCAAAGTTGGGTTTGAACCTGCCATGTTTTGCTTCAGAATAGAAATGAGATCATTCCACTGAGAGCTTGTTCAGTTACTATTCTGTTTACCTGTGCAGTCTGTTTACCACCTGTCCACCTCCCCTAATATTGCATGAATGGTGCCATTCCAAGAAGATAAGGAAATAAAAGGAACCTGTAGTGTTTCTTATCTTGGCAGGAATAAGGAATTAGAAAGGTATTTCCTTCCTCTTCGGATCATCCCAAAGGACCAATAAGGCCTAATCTTGGTGCATTCTTATAATCGTGCCAAGTGGAAGAATCCTTATGACTAAAATTCTGTTCCCACATCAGAGGCATTGTCTTATGTACATTAGTTGGGTTAATGTCTCCAATAAAACCAGCTGCTTTTTATCTCTTTCTATCCCTCAAATATTGAATGTGGAGTATTGTACTCTTGATGAGTGGAGATGACATTCCAAGCTACATCACCATAGTATATCAAAGATAAATAAGAAGTTATAAGATGCCTTTGGATTCTAAATGCTAGTGGTTGCTCAGAATTTAACATCTACATTGTCTTGCACTATCATGTGAAATTCAGCCTTGATTCCAAGGCATTCTTAATGTTGTGACATCTTGTCACAGGCAGGATTTAGCTATAAGTACACTTTGTTGTATTGATATTATCAGCAGTGTTGGGAGTAAGTCACAGCTCATTTCATTCGCTTTCTCTAGAAGGATGTAACCATGAAGACTAAGAGCAAACACGGAACAGGTTGGAGAATGAAAAAACTGCTAAAACCTAATTTTTCTTTGACCATAATTTACACATTGATAAGTGTAGCTCCAGGATAGGGGTTCTCAGTCTAGGATTTACGGACCCTTTGCTTAATGGTATTGGTCAATGGCATAAAAATGGTTTTAATCCCCTGCTCTAGGAACCATTTGATGGCAAATATTTTTGAGCAGTCTCAATCCAATTTCTAAATGTTTGTGACAGTCCAAATCCAACCCTGTGTTTGAAATAACTTCTAATCTTGCACATTCATACCTTGGGACTTCCACCTGTAGTGATAAAAAAATGATCAAGAATCAAAACAGAGCAATCTCTGCCTGCCTGCGACCATCACGGGGTTGTTATGCATGCACAATGCACCCTCAGCTCCAATGAAATGATTGTTCCATTGAATTGAATTCCTTATTTCGATCCTTTATTAGCAATTAGCAAACATACAATCTTGCAGCGATATTAAGTGGTCTGCAAAAATATGACCTCCACCATCCCAAGCCACAAACAGCCACAAAAAAACGCAAGAATATGTACCTTAATCCCTTTGTGTTTACCACACACCCACTAGTGACTAGTTATCATAATAAACCATGCAACCATGCAACAGAAAATGCAAAGCAAATAGGAAACAAATGCATGGCTGCTACAACATCTTTTGGGAAATTAAACAATCTCTCTATTCTCCTTGATCAATGCATCCAGAAGAAGAACCCTATTTTCCACAAGGCTGCAATATAAATGGGTGGATATCATTGTTTTGCTAAAACGCTGGTCAGACTTTATCGGGAGTATCAAATTTAGTGTTAGATCCTACTGCTGGAGATATATATTTTTACCTTTGTGGTTATGAAGCACAGATTCACCATGAGAAAACTGGGACTACAAGAGTTAAACTGCTAGATTTGTTCCTTTAAGCATGTGAGATTAAGGAGTGACCTAACATTTCTGACAGCTTGAATAGAGAAAAACTGCTCCATTGATGGTGGAGTTGAAAACAAGGAGTTTATTTTAAAGTTGGAATGTGGGAATGCAGTCACAATACCAAAGGCATCTCACAGCATGAAGTATTGTCTGTCTTCTCCAAGAACCTTTGTGATATGGAAGCTAGGGAGGTTAATTGAAACTATAGAATTGATAGAGGTTGTTAGGTAAGGTTATTAATTGTAAGGAAGGGAACTGGAATAAGTGGAGTTAAGTTACTGTCAGGATTTAGCTGTGCGGTGAATAAGGGTCCAGAGGCTCAATGGCCTGTCTCTGATTTCCCTTTTTGCATCATTGACTTGCAACCTTGCCCTGTGGCAGTAGGAACTGGATCTCAAGTTCTCCAAATATTTCTCCTACATTTCTTTTCTCGGTCAGTAGGGTCGATTAGTGGAAGTTTCAGGGTGAGGTAAAAATCCCCAAATTCATTAATAGCCCAGACTTCTCTTAACCAAATTCTATTTTTACGATGAGAAAACAATAATTTGTTACAGAGCAGAATGGGCTCTCTTCAAGGGAAAGATAATCGATAATAACAAAGTAGTGTGAAATTTGACAAGCTGTATGGCTATAAGTAATTAGGTGGGTGATAGTTAGAAAGGATATGATTGGGTGATTATCTCTGCAAAACGTTAATGCAGAAATCTGTTCAATGCAGTTTCTCTTCAGTTTGCTTATAAATGCCATTTCTCAGAGGAGGAGATTAATTCTTTCCTTTGTACACTGGCCTTGAGTCAGAAATCTAGAAGATATCTCAACTGTAAACACAGGGGATTTTGCAGATACTGTAAATCCTGAATTACATAAATAAAGTACTGGAGGAACTCAGCAGCTAAGACAGCATGTGTGGAGAGGAATAAACATGTTAAAGATTTGGGCTGAGACCCTTTATCAGGACTAGAAAGGAAGGGGGAAGGAGCCAGAATAAGATGGTGGGGGGCGGGGAAGAAGTACGAGTTGGCAAGTGATAGGTGAAGCCAGGTGAGGAGGAAGATAGGTTGGTGGGCCGGGGGAGGGGGCATGAAGTGAAAAGCTGGGAGGTGATAAGTGGAAAAGATAAAGGGCCAAAGAAGAAAGAATCTGATAGGAGAGCAAAATGAATCATGGGAGAAAGAGAAGAAAGAGGGGACTTGGGGGAGCTTTGATGGTGAGGTTGTGATTGGTGTGGAGAGAGTGGAGGGAATTGAGGGAATCAAGTGGTGAGATCATGGAAACTGCACAGATTGAAAAGGAGGAGGTGCTTGCCGTCTTGAGGAAAATTAAAGTGGATAAATCCCCGGGACCTGACAGAGTGTTCCTTTGGACCTTGAAGGAGACTAGTGTTGAAATTGCAGGGGCCCTGGCAGAAATATTTATAATGTCGCTGTCTACGGGTGAGGTGCCGGAGGATTGGAGAGTGGCTCATGTTGTTCCGTTGTTTAAAAAAGGATCGAAAAGTAATCCGGGAAATTATAGGCCGGTGAGTTTAACGTCGGTAGTAGGTAAGTTATTGGAGGGAGTACTAAGAGACAGAATCTACAAGCATTTGGATAGACAGGGACTTATTAGGGAGAGTCAACATGGCTTTGTGCATGGTAGGTCATGTTTGACCAATCTATTGGAGTTTTACGAGGCGGTTACCAGGAAAGTGGATGAAGGGAAGGCAGTGGATATTGTCTACATGGATTTCAGTAAGGCCTTTGACAAGTTCTGCATGGGAGGTTAGTTAGGAAAATTCAGTCGCTAGGTATACATGGAGAGGTGGTAAATTGGATTAGACATTGGCTCAATGGAAGAAGCCAAAGATTGATGGTAGAGAATTGCTTCTCTGAGTGGAGGCCTGTGACTAGTGGTGTGCCACAGGGTTCAGTGCTGGGTCCATTGTTATTTGTCATCTATATCAATGATCTGGATGATAATGTGGTAAATTGGATCAGCAAATCTGCTGATGATACAAAGATTGGAGGTGTAGTAGACAGTGAGGAAGGTTTTCAGAGCCTGCAGAGGGACTTGGACCAGCTGGAAAAATGGGCTGAAAAATGGCAGATGGAGTTTAATACAGACAAGTGTGAGGTATTGCACGTTGGAAGGACAAACCAAGGTAGAACATATAGGGTTAATGGTAAGGCACTGAGGAGTGCAGTAGAACAGAGGGATCTGGGAATACAAATACAAAATTCCCTAAAAGTGGCGTCACAAGTAGATAGGGTCGTAAAGAGAGCTTTTGGTACATTGGCCTTTATTAATCAAAGTATTGAGTATAAGAGCTGGAATGTTATGATGAGGTTGTATAAGGCATTGATGAGGCCCAATCTGGAGTATTGTGTTCAGTTTTGGTCACCAAATTACAGAAAGAATATAAATAAGGTTGAAAGAGTGCAGAGAAGGTTTACAAGGATATTGCCAGGACTTGAGAAACTCAGTTACAGAGAAAGGTTGAATAGGTTAGGACTTTATTCCCTGGAGTGTAGAAGAATGGGGAGAGATTTGATAGAGGTATATAAAATTATGATGGGTATAGATAGAATGAATGCAAGCAGGCTTTTTCCACTGAGGCAAGGGGAGAAAAAAACCAAAGGACATGGGTTAAGGGTGAGGGGGGAAAAGTTTAAAGGGAACATGAGGAGGGGCTTCTTCACACAGAGAGTGGTGGGAGTGTGGAATGAGCTGCCAGAGGAGGTGGTAAATGTGGGTTCTTTATTAACATTTAAAAATAAATTGGACAGATACATGGATGGGAGGTGTATGGAGGGATATGGTCCGTGTGCAGGTCAGTGGGACTAGGCAGAAAATGGTTCGGCACAGCCAAGAAGGGCCAAAAGGCCTGTTTCTGTGCTGTAGTTTCTATGGTTTCTATGGTTTTCTATGGCACTGCATTCAGAGGATGTAAAGTCTGAGTAGGTGTGAGGAGCGCTGAAGTCCAGCCCGATGATATCTTGGCGACAGTTAGAAATGAAAAGATCCAGAGCAGGCAGAAGACCAGAGTGGATGTCAAAACTGAAGAGGAGGGTTGAAGTTGGGAGAAGGGGTCATCGGTGTGGGATGGAGTATGCTTGCCAAAGATGTAGGCTCGGAGACGGAGAGAATAGAAAAAGAGCTTTGTGTCATGGCAGGTGCAGAACTCAGTGAGGAGCAGGCAAGGGCAAGTAAGGCCCTTGCTGAAGGCAGAACATTTTGCCTCAGAAAGAGGAATGTTGGAGGGGAAGGTGAAGACATGGCAGGGGAGAGGAGGAAGAATGTTGGAGGAATCAGAGGAAAGGGGAGGATTGGGTTGTTCAGGGGAGGTAGGATGGGAGGAAGGTGGGGCTTCAAGGAATGAAGAGGTGATGAGGGATAGAGGGTAGTCTGAGAGAAATGGGTTTTATGGGAAACAGTGGTATGGAAAATAACGTAAATGTTATTAGTAGCTAATGCAGTTTCCATGATTTCCATGTGATATTTCCAGTAGAGACCCTTCATAATGACTCTCAGCCTGAAATATTGACAATTTACCCTCCTCCACTGATGTTGCCTAACCAACTGAGTTCCTTCAGCATTTTGCGTGTGCTACAGGAAAAATCGTAGAAAGAATTGTTACCTTTGTTGGTGTTTACTTCCAAACTCAGGGAGATGAGTGATGTGCTACAGTAGAAGTCAATGACAACAGGTCCTTTGTGTCATTGTGCCTTTCCACAAACAGCTGTAAGCTGGTGTGGTATGGAAAGTTCACTTGTAGAGCAGAGCCATGGACCTATTGGCCCGTAGGGTCTTGGCATTGCTTCTGTTGATTCTGGAGATGTTCCATATGACCTTGGATTGGATTTGCCAAAAGAAGTGAGAGACTGCAGTAACCAAATGTCTCTGGTTTCATGTGGGGGCAGAAATATGGGTGAGCTTACAAGTATCAGGAATTCTTCTGTCTTTCAAGCAAGTATGTGTTGACATTTTTGCATCATCAAGAAGTTAAAAATAACTTGTATTTATGAAGCATAGTGTGATACCTTTTTATGTTGATAAGAACTTTAGAGCTTATTGACGACCTTGAACCGTCATCATTGTTCATATGTATATTATACCCTTTCAAACCTCGTTTATGAAACAGTGTTGACAATGCATTATTCCTCATTAATGGCCCTGAAGCATCAGGAGAAGTCTAACATTTATTTGTGATGTGTGAGTACATAAAAATGGCTAGATCTCAAAGAACTCCTGCGCATTTGAAATTTACTGCAGAATTCGGTGGATAAATATTCAGAATGGGAACCCAGAATGATCCTTTAAAACCCCTGGGACGAAGGTAATTGGAGTCAGAATCATATAGCATGGAAACAGGTCCTTCATCCCTTTAATGCTATATCATCAAGCACTCATTTAAACTCATCCTATATTCATTCCATTTTATTTATCCTCCCACACTCCCGTCGATTCACCACATATTCTACACTCATCTGCACATTGGAGGCAATTTTTCATGACCAGTCACATTAACAACTAACTTGTAGCGACACACACAAAATGCTGCAGGAACTCAGCAGGTCAGGCAGCATCTATGGAAAAGAATAAACAGTTGATGTTTTGGGCTGAGACCCCCATCATCAGGATTGGAAAAGAAGGGTGGAAGTCGACTCTCTTTTCCATTGATGCTGCCTGGCCTGCTGAGTTCCTCCAGCATTTTGTGTACATTGCTTTGGATCTCCAGCACCCGCAGCTTTTCTTGTTTTGTGACTAACTAACTTGACTTTGGGAGGTGGGAGGAAACCAGAGTACTTTGGGGACACTCACTCAGTCTCACGGAAAACACAGAAAATCTACATGAACAACACCAAGGTCAGGATTGAACCCGTGGCACTGCTATCTGAAAATGTATCACTTGGAAAACTAAAGTAACAAAGATAAGTTTAATTGTCATATTTAACTAGAAATATCCATAAACATTTACTGCCATTTCATAATCATGTAACATTTAGGGTACAGTGTAGTTCCAAGACTTAATGATGTGTGATCATTTTTGAGTACAGTGGACCATTTGAAAATCCCAGTAATTTAGCACCCAGCTCATCAGATAATGCTTGTCACACGTTCATCCCATCAGTGAGGGCCCGAATTCAAAGTTCCCTCCGGTCAACCAGGACCTAGTTCCCACACTCCTTTCTATCTTAACAGGTTCACTGGAAAGTTTATTAAAATACCAGGACATACCTGAAGTCAGAATCAGAATCAGAAACAGGTTTATTATCATTGACATATTTTGTGAAATGTGTTGCTTTGCAGCAGTAGTACAAAGCAATACATGAAAAAATTATTATAACTTACAATAAATAAATAAATTGTCTATAAAGAGGAAAAATTGGGTAGTGCTAAAGAATTAGAAACACAGAAACATAGAAAATCTACAGCACAATGCAGGCGCTTTGGTCCACAGTGCTGTGCCGAACATGTACTTAGTAGACAAATTACTTAGGGTTACCCATAGCCCTCTATTTCTCTAAGTTCAATGTACCTATCCAGGAGTCTCTTAAAAAACCCTATCATACCCGCCTCCATCACCGTCGCTGGCAGCCTATTCCACGCACTCAGCACTCCCTGCGTAAAAAAACTTACCCCTGACATTTCTTCTGTACCTACTTCCAAGCACCTTAAAACTGTGCCCTCTTGTGTTAGCCATTTGAGCCCTGGGAAAAAGCCTCTGACTATCGATACGATCAATGCCTCTCATCATCTTATACACCTCTATCAGGTCACCTCTCATCCTCCGTCGCCCCAAGGAGAAAAGGCCGAGTTCACTCAACCTATTCTCATAATGCATACTCCCCAATCCAGGCAACATCCTTGTAAATCTCCTCTGCACTCTTTCTATAGTTTCCAAATCCTTCCTGTAGTGAGGTGACCAGAACTGAGCACAGTACTCCAAGTGGAGTCTGACCAGGGTCCTATATAGCTGTAACATAACCCCTTGGCTCTTACACTCAATCCTACAGTTGATGAAGGCCAATACATTGTAAGCCTTCTGAACCAAGAGTCAACCTGCGTAGCAGCTTTGAGTGTCCTTTGGATTCGGACCCAAAGATCCCTCTGATCCTCCACATTGCCAAGAGTCTTATCATTAATACTCTATTCTGCCATCATATTTGACCTACCAAAATGAACCACCTTACACTTATCTTGGTTGAACTCCATCTGCCACTTCCCAGCCCAGTTTTGCATCCTTTCGATGTGCTGCTGTAACCTCTGATAGCCCTCCACACTATCCACACCATCCCCAACATTTGCGTCATCAGCAAATTTACTAACCCATCCCTCCACTTCCTCATCCAGGTTATTTATAAAAATCATGAAGAGAAGGGGGTCCCAGAACAGATCGCTGAGTCACACTACTGGTCACTGACCTCCGTGCAGAATATGACCCGTCTACAACTACTCTTTGCCTTCTGTGGGCAAGCCAATTCTGGATCCACAAAGCCTTACCTTCTCAATAAGCATTGCACGGGGTACCTTATCAAATGCCTTGCTGAAATCCATATACACTACATCTATTGCTCGACCTTCATCAACGTGTTTAGTCACATCCTCAAAAAATTCAATCAGGCTCGGAAGGTATTCTTGAATTCTTGGACCATACATAAAGTTGATGGTGATGGGAAAGAAACTGTTCCTAAAATGTTGAGTGTGGGTCTTCATGTTCCTGTAGCTCCTGATGATGGTAGTAAAGAGAAGATAGCATGTCTAGAGAATGAGGATTCGTAATGATGGCTGCCGCCATCTTGTGGCACTCCATCTTGAAAGTGCCCTCAATGGTAAGGAAGATTGTGCCCGTGATGGAGATGGTTGAGTCTGCAACTCTTAGAAGCCTCTTTTGATGCTACACATTGGAGCCTTCATAGGAGGCAGTGATAAAACCAGTCAGAATACTCTTCACCATACATCTGTAGACATTTTCAAGAGTCTTTGGAAACATGCCAAACTTCCTCAAATACCTAATGAAGTAGAAGCCCGGCTTAGATTCTTTGGGTTGTTGATGCCAAGAAATGAAACTATTTACTCTTTCCATTGCTGACCTGACAATGAGGACTGACCTCCCCCTATCTGAAATCCATGATCAGTTTCTTGGTCTTATTGACATTCAGTGTAAGGTTGTTGCGACACCACTCAATCAGCAGATGCACCTCACTCCTGTATGCCTTCTTATCGCCATCTGACATACTGTCAACAGCAATGGTATCATTGGAAAATTTTTCGATGGTGTTTGAGCTTCACCTAGCCATGCTGTCATGAATGCAGGGAGAGTAGAGCAATGAGTTAAGCACATATCCTTGAGGTGCATCTGTGTAAATTGCCATTGAGGAGGAGATGTTATTACTGATCTGCACTGATTGTGGTCTCTGATAAGGAAGCCAAAGATTCTGTTGCAGAGGGAAGTACAGAGGCCCATGCTCTGAAGCCCGTTGATCTGTTGACCATCGAGCTGCTATTGATAAGCTGCAGCCTGACACCTGATTTGCTAAAGTCCAGCCAAGTGAAGAGTAAGAGATATTGTGTCCACCGTAGATTTTTGGAGGCAATAGGCAAATGCAGTGGGTTCAGGTTCTTGCTCAGACAGGAGTTAATTCTAGCCATAGACCAACCTCTCAAAATAAGCACATCATAGCAGATGTGAGTACTTTTGGACAATAGTCGTTGAGTAGTGCCTTCTCTTCTTGGGCACTGGTATGACTGATGCCCTTTTGAAGCAGTTGAAAACCTCCAGGTGTTGTAGGGAGAGGTTGGAGATGCCCTTGAACACTCCAGCCACTTGGTTGGTACAGGTTTTCAGTGCCCTGTCAGATACACCATTTCAAGGCCTGATGCCTTGAAAGGATTTACCCTCTTGAAAGGTATTTTGACGTTTGCCTCTGGGACAGAGATCATAGGGTTGCCAAATGCTGCAGTGATTTGCACAGGTTTTATTCTCCTTTTCGAAGGCATTGAACTCATTGGAGAGCGAAGCATTACTGCTCTCTATGCAGTTAGCTTTCACCTTATAAGATGCAATGGCATGCAAAACATCCACGGCTGACGTGCAAACAGTCCACGGCTGACAGGCAAACCATCCACGGCTGACATGCATCCGATTATGTCTCTAACTTCAAATGGAATAGCCTTCTCGCTCTCATGATTGCCTTCCAAAGGTTGTACCTGTAGTTTGTGTAGAGTTCTGTAGTCCTCAGCAAACTGTGAGTCTCCTGGTTCATCTAAGGGCTTCTAGTTTGAGGAGACTCTGTTTGTCCTTGAAGGCACACATTCATCCACACAGGTCCCGATGAAGTCATTGCTTTCTGTGGCATATTCATTCAGATCTGAAGATAAATCCTTGATTATTGACCAGTCCACCGATTCAAAGTAGTCCTGTAGATATCCTTCTGCCACTCTTGTCCATACTTTTCATGATTCTCACAGATCGTACTGCGGCCCTCGATCTCTGCCTGCATGCTAGGAGTAGAAGTGCAGCCAGGTGATCAGATTTGTCAAGGTGCGGCAGTAGAATGGCACAGTAGGCATCCTTGATGGTGGAGAAACCATGATCAAGTGTGTTGGCTTCTCTCGTTTCATTGGTGGTATGTTGGTGGTAGTTGGTCAGAAACTTCTTTAAGCTGGCCTTGTTGAAGTAGCCCGTGATGACCGGAATGGCATCAGGGTGTGCTGTCTCATGGCTGTTGATCATGGAACTCCTCCGGTGCCAGGGGAAGAATATACACCACTACCAAGATGACGGAAGAGATATTTGTTGGCAGATAGAATATACTGTACATGAGCATCAAACGTTCCAGGTCAAGGAAGAAGGACGGAGACACAACATATTTTGGGGTGTTAATAACATAACATCCAATAGTTTGGAAAATCTAGAGACAGCAAAGTCTTGGACATGTTGGATTATTGAAGCTTTACTATACTCATTAAGCTGTTCATTTTGCTCTTTCACTGTTTATAATGATGGAATAAACAACTAGAGTAAATAAAACACACTTGAGTTTAATGCTTTGTGTTAACATCCCATTTAAAAGCACATGATCCATGATACATCTTTATAGATGTGAACTTTGCAGTTCTGAAATAAAGATTGAACATAAATATTTCTCAATTTTGAGCAAAAGGCTGAGAATCCAAGAGACAACCCGAAAAGGATAAAGTCCAGATTATTTTTAGATTTAAGGCTATGCAATAGTAATCACATGTTTCGAATTCAATCATAAAATATAACTGAAAATCAGAACTGCTCTGTTATGATAACGGTAATTACAGCCCAGTTGTATTTATAATTCAAATCATTTCATGTTTCAAAACAGTGATTTTCAATAAAATAATTCACACAGTGAGTTGAAGTTCACACATCTTCTACATGTCGAGATTTAAGCAGTTGTTGGCTGAAGGAATGTAATTGAGAATCCCTTTACCAGACTCCGCAGATGCTGCTGATTGTGCTTCAGATGATGACCTTCATCATGAGAAACGTTCAGTGCAAAGTATTATCGATAGAGAAAAGCAGGGAGATCAATTCTTAGGTTTGTATTCCAGCAGGTTCTGGGCACATTATAAAGCAGCATGAAAGGCTGTTAAATGTGTGCACAGACTGTACTCTTTCCATTTTCTAATTTTCTACTTGGCACCTTTCCAGGTACATTGAATTGTAGAGTATTCTTCTCAGTCGAATGTTCTTGGTGTGCATTTTGCAAAGCTTGAATTTTTCAATTCTCCAAGCTGTTTTTCATTGCATTGATGTCTTTCAGAGATGGAGGCTGGTCTGATACAGGCTGCAATGGCTTAATCACAATAGTGCTTATTGTGAATCCTGTTTGGACGTTTACATAGAACATGGAACAGTACAGTACAGGAACAGGCCCTTCGGCCCACAATGTTGTACTGAACCAGCCAAAAAGTAAACTTAAAAAACCCTTAAAACGAATCCCTCCTGCCTACACAATGTCTATGTAATGACTTCTTTGTAATGTTTCACTGCTAAGGCTAATGTAATGGCTCCTCTGTAATGTTCACTGCTGAGGTAACGATTTCTCTGTAGCAGCAATGTTTGGGTTATGGCTGGAGATAACAGGACTGTAGTTATGCATGTTAGCCAATCAGAGATTGTTGTTTTGTCTTGTGTATGGTTTTCGTGGTCTTTTGTCGAGGAGAGAGGAAGAGGGAGGATGCGTGTGGAGAGAGCTGGTAGACCACTGGACGGAGTGGACTGGGATCTGAGGGTCCAAAGGTCGGCGATGTTCGGAGGAGACCGATGGTGGAAGAATGACTACTGAATGAGCTCCAATGTGACTGGACTTGGGCCCTTTTGTAAAATTTTCATTACTAACCCTATATTCTGATTAAGATTCATAAGGTTCAATCATTTAATTGCATATGGTGCACTGTCTGATATGTTGCTTTGTGGGTTTGTAACTGGGGGTATATTACACAGCATCCACCCAAATGTGATTACCCAGTTTGGCGGGGCTGAAGGCTGTTTCCCTGGACTGTCACGTGACCGGCAACAACGAATATAGAAACAAGTCAGGTTTTATAAACAAATAAACATTTATTAAACTCTGCTCAATATTAGTAAAAAGATAACAAACGAAAACCTTAACCGGAAGTAAACGGCTATGCAGCCATTTAACAAACCACCAAACTCAGTACTAGTTCTTAAAGCGGTAAATGCAAACACCGTCTTAAAGTGGTAAATTAGAACACAGTTTTTGGAATGGTAAATTTGAAAGTCCAAGATATTTATACAGTCAATTGGGAGAGACTTTCCTGAAGTAAGGAATTCCTCGAAGACATGACATTACTGTTGATCCCAACTGGAACCTGCCTTGTCTGCAGGATTCATGATGACAGAAATAAAACTGACCTTTTTTTCTGTAGAATAGGCTAGATACTGCACAACCTTTTCTGCTTTAGCAGAAGTTATCTCATGCAGATCACTCTTTCTTGAACAAATTCAATAATGGTCGATCATCTGCAAAACCACCGAATGACTCCTTCAGGTTCCCGTCTTTACTCTCCAATGTTACTGAAAAAGTACATCAACAAACCTGGCAGCAATTGGTGAAACTACTGGCCCAACACTTCTGTACCTTACAATAGAAAGTAAAACTCCGTTTTAAAACTATACTGCGTCGTGTCAAATACCCAGCGTAGCAGAGTAGCTGTCTGACGATCTAAACAGAAACTAACTGCATCACCAGGGGTCTTCCTTTTATACCCGAGGTGAACATTGGCAGGAAAATTACATCAGATGGCCTCTAAAAGACCATACATCATGCTCATCAGCTACTCAATTACATCATGGTCATAAGACAGTCACAAGATATCCATGAGGTATGTAACAAGACAAACACGAGTTGGGCGAGCCTGAGGGTTACATCTTCCCTCCATCTTCCTCACACTCATGTGCCTATCTAAATGTTTCTTAAGACCCTCGAATGTATTTGCCTCTACCACCATACCAGCTAGTGCATTCCAGGCACCCACCACTCTATAAGCAAAAAAAGATTACTCCTCACATCCCCTTTAAACCTACCCCCTCTCACCTTCAATTCATGCCCTCTGGTATTAGGCAACTCTACCTGGATACTCCCCGTCTACCCCATTTTATCCATCTCATAATCTTATAATCCACTATC
This sequence comes from Mobula hypostoma, assembly GCF_963921235.1. NCBI lineage: Eukaryota > Metazoa > Chordata > Chondrichthyes > Myliobatiformes > Myliobatidae > Mobula > Mobula hypostoma. The sequence goes on along the minus strand of NC_086121.1, from coordinate 39,860,928 downwards.
AGATCTCCCCTCAGCCTCCACTGCTCCAGAGAAAACAACCCAAGTTTGTCAACCCTGTCATGATAGCACACACCCTCTAAACCAGGCAGGACTTTGGTAAACCTCTTCTGCCCCCTCTCCAAAGCCTCAGCACCCTTCCTATAGTGGGCTGACCAGCACAGTATGCAATACTCCAGATGTGGCCTAACCAGAGTTCTATAAAGTTGCAGCATAACCTCTTGACTTTTGAACTCAGTGCCTCGAATAATAAAAGCAAGCATTCCATCAGGCTCTGTAACCACCCTAATAACTTTCAGGGAGCTATGAACTTAGACCCCAACATCTCTCTGCTCAGCAACACTCTTAAGGGTTTTGCACTTTACAGTGTATTGTCTTCTTGCAATTGCCCTACCAAGGTGCAACAGCTCATATTTACCTGGGTTAAACCCCACCTGCCATTTCAAAGATTCAATGTACACTTATTATCAAAGTATGTATAAATTATACAACCTTGAGATTTTAGTGCACCTGGCCTGGCATTTGAATTGTCCAGGCACTGGATCACTCCCCCACCCCCCCCCCCCCGCAGTAGGACCTGAGCCCCAACGCAACAATGTGCTCGGCTCTGCTTTCCAGCCCGTGCTCAACCTTTCTAAATCAGCCTGGCATTTAGATCAATCCAACCTCGCTCCCTCTTTGTGTGAACATGCTCTGAAACAACTCTGCTTCAACTATTCCCCATTCCGCTCCCTCCAAATCCTGTCTCCAACTCCGACTTCCTCTGAACCATGCCTTGAACTCACTCCAGTCTTTGCTTGCCCCTTCATCGCTTGCAGTGATCGTTTACCACAATTTCCCACATAAAAGGTGTTAGTAAGAGTATTTTATCATAGGCTTTGAAAACTGCCACCATCTTAAATAGGACGTTTTAAAAATTTCTCTGCCCATATCTGCAACTGATCTATATTGCGCTGTATTGTTTGGCAATCTTCTACTCTATCCACAACTCCACCAATACTGGCATCATCTGCAAACTTACTAACCCACCCATCTACATTGTCGGCTGAGTGGTCTGCTCCTGTGCTAAACTTTTCTATGTTCTATGTTCTATGTTCTAGGAGGAACTCAAATGAGTGAGATGGCACCCGAGGAGAGAAATGCAGGTCAAGACCATTGTTTTCGACTGCAATGTAATTGATGTCATCTGGAAGCTCTTAAAGGGACTTCAACAGGGAACTCTGCCATGATAATTTTTTGGGTTTCCCTATTTTTTAAATTATTTCTCTCTAATAACTGATATTGAAGCAAATTTGGATGGATAAGTCCCCTTGGACCTTATGGGAAACTAGTGCAGAAATTGCAGGGGCCATGGCAGAAGTATATAAAACTTGCTTAACCACGGTGAGATGCTGGAGGACTGGAGGATAGCAAATGTTCAATCGTTCATGAAAGGTGGGAGATCATAGGTTGGCAAGCCTCATGTCAGGAAAAGGTAAATTATTGGGAGGTATTCTATGGGACAGGATATATAAGTACTTGGATACACATGCCTGATTAGGGATAGTCAACATGACTTTGTGCATGATAGGTCATGTCTAACCAACTTATAGTGTTTTTTAAGGAGCGTATCTGGAAAGTTGATGAAGTGGGCATTGTCTACATGGGTTTGAGCAAGGTTGATCAAGAGGTTTCAGTTGCTTGGCATTCAGAATGATGTCATAAATTGCATTCAACATTGGTTTTGCGGGAGAAGCCAGATAGTAGTAGTAGATGGTTGCCTCTCTGACTGGAGGCCTGGTGACTAGTGATGTGTGCAGGGATTAGTGCTGAGTCCATTATTGCTTGTCATTTGTATCAATGATCTGTATGATAATGTGGTAAACTAGATCAGCAAATTTGCAAGGAAGGCTATTAAAATTTGGAGCAGGATCTGGACTGCACCTGTTGGAAATACAGGCTGAAAATAAGGAATTTAATGCAGATAAGAGTGAGATGTTGCACTTTGGAAGGATAATCCTGGGTAGGACCTACACAGTGAACAGTAAGGTACTGAAGAATGCCTTTGAATAAATTTGTCTGGGAACACAGATCCATAATTCCTTGAAAGCGGTGCCACAGATAGATAAGGTTATAAAGAGAACATTTGGCACATTGCTCTTCATAAATCAGAGTCCTGAATACAAGAGTTAGGCTGTTACGTTGAAAATAAATAAAATGATGTAGAGGCCAAACTTGGAGCACTGTGTGCACTTCTGGTCACCTCCCTACAGGAAAGAAATCAAAGACTGAAACTGTATAGGAAAGTTTACAAGGATGTTGCCTGAACTTGAGGAGCTGAGTTATTGATAAAGGTTGAATAGGTCAGGACTTAGTTCCCTGGGGCACAGGCGAGTGACTGGAAATTTGATAGAGGTACACAAAATGATGAGGAGTGTAAACAGGGTAAATGTAAGCAGGCTTTTTCCACTGAGGTTGGGTGAGACAAGAACTAGAGGTTATTGGTTAGGAGTGAATGGTGAAAAATTTGAAGGGAACCTGAGTGGAACACAGAGAGGGTGGTGTGAGTGTCGAATGAGCTGCCGGTGGAAGTTGTAGATGCGGGTTTGTTTACAAAATTTGTGAAGTTTGGGTAGGTACATGGATGGGATGGGCATGGAGGGCTGCGGTGGGTTGAAGGAACGAGGCAGAATAACAGTTGATATGGACTAAATGGGCCAAGGGGCCTTTTCCTGTGCTGTCATGTTCTATGATTCTACAAGACTATCGATTTGAGATGTTGAGGAGCTTACTTCCTGCTCAGCTGCCTGTTTGTGAGTCAAGAACATCGACATTCCTGTTACGGGTACAGCTTCAACATAAGGAGAAAAACTCAGCGGCAAAATACCTTCCCAAGTGAGGCTTATATGTGTGACTCAGAAATCCATTTGACAGGTATTAGCTGGTGACAGGAGCACACAGCTCAAGGCTTTTCTTCGAAGAAACTTTGACAGATTGTCACCATTCATTCTGTACATGGTACACCTCCCCAAGTATTGCACGTTAATGAGAGAGGCAGTGTTCCTGGCCTCTTTGTAATAACTAGGTTAAAACTAGGCAGTAGTCTGCATTCTTCACTCTGCTGGATTTCTTCAGCTTCTCTGTTATGCCATATTCATTAGCTGACAGAATAGTTTCACAAGGCATGAGGGTGAGTTTGCCAATGCAGCGAACACAACCCTTGCCTTGTTTTAGAAGCTGCAGTAATTAAGCTCTTTTCCCAGGTCAGTGCTGGTAAGTAGTGATCACCAGGACGTTGCCAGTGGGGGAAAGCCTTTCCAAGTGTGCAGTTGATGATAACCTGAACTTCCAGAAAGGCCACAGTCTAAACATTTTCACGAGTCCCTGCATCCCATTGTCCTTTCTCATGGACAAGTCCGGAGGCTAAGTTGAGGGCAACTGTAGCCTTGACCTTCAAAATAAATTACTTTTTTTGTATGGGGGGTGGTTTGAGGTTTATTTTGAAGGAGTTCCATGGTTAATTGTTCTGTGGCCATCTGCACAAGACGAATTTTAGGCTTGTGTGCTGCATAAGTACTTTGATAATAAATGTACTTCGAACTTTTGAACTTTGAGATGCCGGAACACTGCTGGTGGAGATAGAAGATCCCAGTCACCACTCCCAATTGAAGTCTGAGCTTTTGCATACATTTGTACATGACCTGGAGGAGGAGGGAATGCTGCACCCAGAGGACTTTTGAGAGAAGGACCCACCTGTCAGGACACTGATTTTCCATTTTCTTCCTCTACAAGCAAGCTCCTCTCCTATCTCTCTCAGTCCTGCTTGAAGCCGCCGGAGCGTACGAAATTCAAAACTTCTATGATTTTTGCAGCCCCGAAGTTCAGCAGCAACTTGTCTCTAATTCATAGTTGCAGTAAATAGATAAGACGTCAAGGATCCTTTAAATTCCTCCTTGATATTTAGATGATTTCCTGTGCAGGACCCATATTGCACGTTAACATTATGTATGCAAACCAGATTGACAGAGCAGGTGTTACATGGGCATTACATATTGATGATATGAGATTCCCTACATTCCTTGGGTGCACTTGTGCAAGGAAAGGAACTACATGTGAGGCACAATATTAGCTTCCAGTAATGATTTATGAATGATTATACAGGCTATTCAGAATTGTAATGTTTAAATGCTTACACTTTGCAATTCACTTTCCAAACCAATCTTCCTCAGCATTCCTATCCAGATGCAAAGCTTTGACCTGAAGTGTCAGCAGTTCCTCTTGCACAGATGTTGCTTGATTTGCCACGTTCCCCCAGCTGGTTGCTGTTTCTTCAGCATTGCTTTCTTCTGAAATCTTTCATGTGGAGCAAATCTGAAAGAAAGGAGATTCTTCGTTCACAAAAAAGGAGAAAATCTGCCGATGCTGAAGATCTGAGCAACACACATAAAGTGCTGGAGGAACTCAGCAGGCCAGGCAGCATCTATGGAGAAGAGTACACTCAACATTTCGGGATGAAACCCTTTGGCAGGACTGGAGAAATAAAGCTGAGGAGTAGATTTAGAAGGTGGGAGGAGGGGAGAGAGAAACACAAGGTGATAGGTGAAACCTGAAGGGGAGGGGTGAAATCAAGATCTGGAAGGAAATTGGTGAAAGAGACAGAAGGCCAAGGAAGAAAGAAAAGGGAGGGAGGAGCACCAGAGGGAGGTGATGGGTGGGGAAGCAGATAAGGTGAGAGATGGAAAAAGGGTTTGGGAAATGGTGAAGGAGAGGGGGTGGTGGGGGGCATTACTGGAAGTTCGAGAAGTTGATGTTCATGTCATCAGGTTGGAGGCTACCCAAACAGAATATAAGGTGTTGTTCCTCCAACCTAAGTGTGGCCTCATCATAACAGGGAAGGAGGCCATGGATAAACATATCTGAATGGGAATGGGAAATGGAATTAAAATGTGTGGCCACTGGGAGAGCTCGCTTATTCTGCTGGACGAAGAGTAGGTGCTCAGCGAAGCAGTCTCCCAGTCTATATCGGATCTCACTGATATACAGGAGGCCACGCTGGAAGCACCAAACACAGAATATATGAGCCCAACAGAGCCACAGTTGAGGTGTTGCCTCACCTGGAAGGACTGCTAAGGGCCCTGAATGGTAGTGAGGGAGGAGGTGTAGCACTTGCTCCGCTTGCAAGGATCAGTGCCAGGAGGATGCAGAGGCTGGTGGAGTGGTAGGTGAGCACAATAGGAACTCTATCCCTAGTAGGGACAGCATTGATGGTGGAGGAAGGGAAGCCCCTTTCTTTGAAAAAGGCGGACATCTCCTTCATTCTAGAATGAAAAGCCTCATCCTGAGTACAGATGTAGCGGAGATGGAGGAATTGAGAGAAGGGGATGGCATTTCTACAAGTAATAAGATGGGAAGAGTTATAGTCCAAGTAGCTGTGAGAGTCTGTGGACATGTAATAGACATCAGTGAAAAGCTGTCTCCAGATAGACAGTGAGATCGAGAAAGGGGAAGGAGGCATTGGAAATGGACCAGGTAAATTTAAAGGCAGGGTGGAAGTTGGAGGCAAAGTGGATGAAGCCGATGAGTTCAGCGTAGTGCAGGAAGCAGCACTAATGTAGTCGTTGATGTAGTGCAGGAAATGTGTGGGATGGTCACCAGTATAGGGTTGGAATATAGACTGTTCCATGCACCGACAAACAGGCAGGCATAGCTGGGACCCATGCAAGTGCACATGGCTACACCTTTTGTTTGAAGGAATTGGGAGGAGCCAAAAGAGAAATTATTTGGAGTGAGGACAAGTTCTGCTAGGTGGAGGAGAGTGGTGGTGGAGGGGAACTGGTGTCTAGAAAGAAAACCGGAGAGCTTTGAGACCTTCCTGGTGTGGGATGGAGGTGTATAGAGACTGGACAACCATAGTAAAAATAAGATGATGGAGGCCAGGGAACCTGAAATCGTTGAAAACATCCTGAGTGTCATGAATGTAGATAGGAACTGGGGGGGAGGGGGTAAAACAAAGTTGAGGTTTGCAGAAATTAATTCAGTGGGGCAGGAACAAACTAAACCAATGGGTCTACCTGGACAAACAGGTTTGTGGATCTTGGGTAAGAGTTAGCAATGTGAGGCACGGGGTTCGGTAACTATGAGGTTGGTGGTGGTGAAGGAGCAATCTCCAGAGTCGATAAGGTTGGTGATGGTGTGGGGAACAATGGCCTGGTGTTCTTTACTGGGGTTCTGCTTGAGGGGTAAGTAAGAGGAGGTGTCTGAGAGTTGTTGCCGGGCCTCAGCAAGGTAGAGGTCAGTACACCTGACTACAACAGAACCTCCCTTATCTGCGGGTTTGATGGTGAGGTTAGGATTGGTGAGGAGGAAGTGGACAGCCAAGCATTCAGAAGGTGTGAGGTTTGAATAGGAGAGAGGTGTGTTGGTCTAGATGGTTGATGTCCTATTGGCAGTTGGCAATGAAGAAGTCCAGAGCAGGCAGGAGACCAGGGTAGGGTGTCTGGAAGAGGATGATGGTTAAAGACGGGAGAGGGGGGGTCATTGGCGCAGAGAGGACAGTCCTTGCCAACGGAATAGTCTTGGAGACAGAGGCAGTGAAACAAGAGCTCAGCATTGTGGCGGTTGCTGAACTCACTGAGGTGTGGGCGCAGGGGGACAAAAGTGTGACCATCACTGAGGACAGAACATTCTGTCTCGGAGACTGGAAGGTCGGAGGGAATGGTGAAAATCCGGCATGGATGAGAGCTGGGATCAGAGGAGGGCAGAGGGTTGGTTGTCTCTGAGGAGTAGGGAGGTTTGGAGGGTTCAGGGATGGTGGAGTGAAACAAAGATGGAGTCTCCAAGGACGCAAGAGCTGGTGGTAGGACCTCAGGGAGATGGGATTGCAGAGTGATAGTGGGATAAAGGGAGATGGGGTTCCAGCTGCAGCATGTGAAGATCCAGCCTGGAGGTCTAGGCTGGAGTTGCAGTTGGAGGTTGCGCATTTGGCACTTAGCAGATGTCAGAGGTCATTGGAACCTGCATTGATGGAGCTGGAGTACAGGTTTAGAATCTGCACTGGATTGTAAGCGTTGTTGAAGTCAGCAGCAGGGATCGTGGTCTGGAGACATCCAGGCCTGCTGGTGTTGGAGTCAGCAGGTTCTGTAGACTGTAAACAGGCAATCTTCCAATCCTTGCAGGACATGAGAAAGTCAAAGAACCAGCGAATGAAAATAGGGATCTGGCAGATGAAAACGTCCATCACAAGTGGCAGAGAGAGAATTCTGGAGTTGTGGAAGTGACTGGGATAGGGACACCAGGTACCTCCTCATGGCAGAAAGCATGGCACGTAGAACATGGTGGGAGAAGCAGTCAATTGAATGTGAGTAACTGAAGTCCTCAGAGAGTCCAAATCAAGAAGCTTGAAAACGAATCTGGAAACTATATGGTACAAGCTGGCAGTGAAGACATATTCCCAGAAAGGACACACGGCTGCAGTAGTGGGTTTGGATTGGTATTATGCAATAAATAAGTTGTATCATTCATGTAAAGCAAAACAAAAAGATTATAATTTCTAGGCTCTGCTAGGAGTGAAATCTGTCTGTTAACTAAGTGAAACCTCTTTTTACAGAGTGTCTCCAGAGACACGCTGGTTAGCCCTATGCTAACAAGCCAGTGGACTCAGTGGGGAGGAAACCACCTTCCTTGAACTCGGTACGTCTAGGGTTGCTATGACTTGGGTCCCACCAGACTGGGAGAGTCAGGACATTTCGACCACCTGTACCCCAGTCTGAGCGAAAACTGTGTAAATACTGCCCACTAGCAATTTCCCGCCGGCAAGAAATAGCAGATTGTACACTGTATATGTAACGCCCTGGTTCCGTCGGGTGTGCAAGTCTAGGGAAGACACCCTCCGGCCCCGTGAAACGTGGGAGATTGAAGCACAAGCCCCCCAGATCCCCCTGTTTGTGTGTGATTTGTTACCGTTACAAATAAGTACCACAAAATAACACACAGCACACCACATACAATTAAAAGATTTAGCTTTATAACTCTTAATTTGACTAAAGGGTTTGTAAAGAAAAAACAAAATAAAGAAAAGGGTCCATTTTAAATGGAACAGTCTAATGTGCACACGTTAGAGCTCACAGTTTCCCTTTTGCCGATCCTCTTTCGATCTCCCCAGGCTTCATCAAGTCGCGGCCCCACTGCAGATCAACTCCTCCAACCTCTTCTCTCTTCTCCCCTCTCAAAAGCCCCAAGCCCAACCTCACTCGAGAAACCTCCCCTGAATCCTTCAGATATATTTATAAATATATTTACAAGTTTCAGCTTTATCGACCAGTTAGTTGGAAAAAGGAAAGGAAAAATAATTAAAACGGTCTATGACAGTTAAACCAGTCCAAATGTGCTCATAAGTTGGAGCTCATTTTGAAGTTGTCATGCACTGGGTCCATGGTCTGCATGAAAGCATGTACCACACCACCTTCCAAACGTGATCCAAAATCCATCTCGAATAAACGGGCTCCCTCACGGGAGTGTTGGTCCTTCCTCCTTGAAGCCAGTCATCTGCACAGAGCATCTTGTGCAACAGGAACAGCATCCTCAGCCATCTTCCCTCCTGTCTTCTCCCAGCTCCCACCAAGAAGACCACAACCCTCACCAGGGTCTTTCACCAAAACCTCTCTGCCCAGTGTGTGAGAACCTTCTCCCAATTCCTCCATCCTGACTGGCTGACACAATATTCCTAAATTGAACAACACAGCCCCTTATCTTTAGCTCAAACCCAAACATGCTACAAGCAGAACTGACTGCTTGCTCTAACAGAACTACTAAAATGAAATACCTACAGCATAGCACTAAAAATCTTAAGCAGGGCATTATACTCTCCCCCCGCACCCCCCCCCCGGCCCACCAAAAGTAGTCATGCCCTCATGACTTTGAATTTATCAACCCATCATTAATAACAGTTTTCAAAGGAATATTGTGATGTCAGGACCTCCAATCCAGTTGTAAATGGTAGTGACATGTCTCACTAGGGAGATGGATGCAACACTGTTCTCTTGGTGCATCATTGGACAGCCTATCTGTGAGTTTCCTGACTCTCTGAGACCTCCTTATCCCATCTTAGGCTCCTCCAGCTTCAACCACCCCTTGTGACCCTTCCTGTCTACTAGTAGCTGCCTCCCCCATTTATAACTCGTGTCTTCTGGCAGCTCAGGTCCCCTGTTCCATGACTGAATTTAACTTCCTTCATTTTAAGCCGGTGCTGCCAAATATCTTCCACCTCCACTGTTGCTAATAGGTGCGATCACTCTCAGAAAGGGGTGTTCTCGGTTGCTCTGATTTTGGGGCAAGTACCCTAATATTGGGGGTTCCTGTCACTCTAGCTACTCCTACAGGACGTAACATGACAGATTTAGACTGTGTGTACCACACTGCTCCTCATTCCTGCTCATTATCTTGTTTAGGAGGAACTTGCACCTTCTCAAAAGCAGCTCTGAACGCAGACTGGATGGACAAGGTTTTCAGAAAGTTCTCTCCATTTCTCTCCTTGCATGCTGCCACGAATGGAAGAATAGAAGCTCTATGCTTTGTAACTGGATCCGGGCAGACCAACACCGGTATGCCAATAGCCTCAGTTACTCCAATAGCTCCTCCGAGAACTCTTGCTTCAGCAACAAGCAGCCATTGTATCGGTGCTCATCAGTACTAAGCCCCTGAATCTCAAGGACATTGAGTGTCATCAATGGTAAATGTGTCAAATACCGGTTGTAAAAGGATCTATAAAGCAAAGTAACTTGAGAACCTGTGTCAAGTATGGCTCTAGTATAAACACCTTCAAACCATATGGATGCATCAGAGCCTGGTCCACTAAATATTCAGGGATAGTGTTTTGTACTTTAATATTTCCCTTGATACACTGATAGGAATGTATTCTCTCTGTTACTCCAGCCTGTGCCCTTATTGGGTCCCAATGTAGTTTTACCTCTTTTCTTTGCTGTTTGATTAACTGCTGATTTACTTTCCTAAGATTTTCCTGTCCTTCACAACCCCCACTTGAAATGTTCATCTTCTCCACAGCTGTAACATAAAATATTGGTCACTTCCCTAGTCAGTAGCAGCCCTCAGCTTGGTACATCCCACCAGTAGGTCCGACTTCCTATCGGCCTTGTCAGGCTTGGTGGCAGCACCAACCAATATCATCCAAACTACCTCAGCCCTCAGGTCTTTCACAACATCCTGCAAAACCCCAGCTTGTGTGGCATCAGCGGTCGCTTCAGCAACAGAGGCTACGACCGAGGACTTTGCCCTGTTGACGGAGGCCTCCTGCTCCACCAACAGGTTTTCCTCCTCTCCATATCCTCTGAGTAACTCGGTAAAAGATGGAGGAGGGTGTATCTTGTGGGTCATTCGAATATGTAGAGCAATCATGTCATGTGCCAACGTGTCCTTCACAACTTGCTCCATTCTCAAGCAATTTCTCTCAGACAGCTGAATGTCCCATTTGTGGCACAAACACTCCAACATGAAAATGTAGGCAGACAACTTCTTTCTGAACTGTGTGCCTAAACTTCATCCCAAGATCGGCTGCACTTCCAGCAGTGCCAAAAGCATCTTCCAGAACTTGCAGGTAATTAGCTGATGTTGCTAATGGATTTCTGCCTTGAGGAACCTCACAGTATCAGCTGCCGGGTCCTTTAATCTCTCTACCAGTGTCATTTTTTCCGTATTATCTGAGCACGGTCATCCATCCAGTAACTGAGATGTCTGCTCAGCCCAGGCTTCACATTCTTCTTCCCCATCAGGTGTAGGCTTGACCCCAGAGAACATTCCCAACCTGCAATAACATTGGCTCTTTGCAGATATACTTCTGCATTTATCAGCCAGTGACGTAATAGCCAAAACGAGATCAGATTTTAAATCAGCTGCTGAAGGACTCATTTGACCTTTCACATCAGACAACTGAATCAATAAGTTCCAACAGGTACATTTAATGTCAGAGAAATGTACACAATATACATCCTGAAATTATTTTTCTTCACAAACATCCATGAAAAAAAAGGAGTGCCCCAAAGAATGAATGACAATTAAATGTTAGAACCCCAAAGCTCCCCCAGCTCCTCTCTCCCACACATAAGCAGCAACAAAGCAACGATCCCCCCTCCCCCACCAGCAACAAAAAGCATTTGCACCCTCCACTGAGCACTCAAGCATGCAACACAGCATCAGTAAAGACACAGACTTGCAGTACCCCAAAGACTACTTGTTCACCCAGTAATTCAACATACCACAGGGCTCACTCTCTCCCTAATAAGGGAAAAAGAGGTGTCCCCGTTTCACAGCGAGAAGGGAGACATAATAAAGCAACTTGCTGATTTATGGTGTCAAAAGTCTGTTGCGTCCTTTTTCCGAGCTCTGTGCCCAAAGAACTCGGGTCTCTGGGCACACAGCCTGCAACCAGCTCGCCGCTTATGATCTTTCGTCTCCCACGACGCATCAGGCGGTGGCACCAGCCTTGAATCTGCCCACCTCCAGGCCACAAAAATCTGGCACCCTGAAGGTGCACTAATATTCCAGGGCATGTCCTTGACATTTCGAAAAGCAGCCAGTCGTGAGGCCCCGAGAGCGGGTCCCAGTTCTGCAAAGAATCAAAGTCAGTGTGTAACTCCAGGTCAGGCTCTTCAAAAGACCTTGAAAAGGGAAAAAAGATATATCAGAGATAGAAATAGACCTGTTTCTGTAGATGCAAGCAAAAGAGTCATCGATAGGCACCATCGTCCTTCTTCTCACTCCACAGAAACAAGAGCAACAAGTCTTTAGCGCCTCTGCCCTCAGCTATGGGTAACACAACTTCAAATTCAGCATCCTCGCCTACATTCCTCTCTTCTCTATAAGTATGGAATCAGAATCAGAATCAGGTTTATTATCACCAGCATGTGACCTGAAATTTGTTAACTGAGCAGCAGCAGTTCAATGCAATACATCATCTAGCAGAGAAAAAAATAATAAATAAATACTTAAAAAATAAATCGATTACATATATTGAATAGAATAAAAAAAACCCTGCAAAAACAGAAACACTGTATATTAAAAAACAGTGAGGTAGTGTCCAAAGATTCAATGGCAGAGGGGAAGAAGCTGTTCCTGAATCGCTGAGTGTGTGCCTTCAGGCTTCTGTACCTCCTACCTGATGGTAACAGTGAGAAAAGGGCATGTCCTGGGTGCTGGAGGTCCTTAGTAATAGACGCTGCCTTTCTGTGACACTGCTCCCTGAAGATGTCCTGGGTACTTTGGAGGCTAGTGCCCAAGATGGAGCTGACTTGATTTACAACCCTCTGAAGCTTCTTTTGGTCCTGTGCAGTAGCAACCCCCACCCCCCCACCATAACAGACAGCAATGCAGCCTCCATACCAGACAGTGGTGACGGCCCTAGGCACCGTCACTCTGGGTACCCCAGTCGCACCAGGCAGGACCACTCCCATCACATCCTTGCCAGTCCGGACTAAGATGACATCCTTATCAGCCAATTGATCAAAATGTCGTTCAACATGGGTAACTTTCCCTATTTTAATAGTATTCAAAACCTTAATCAACAATTCTACTGGGCTGGGGACATCCACCCCAGTCAGAACATAAGCATTTGTTATGGGTAATCTCTTTGAATTGCACCAGAGCTTAATCCCTGTGGCATCCATATCCATGAATCTTAATCACTTTCCCTGACAGTAATTTAACACGGGCTGAAAGACACAAACCACTTTATCAATTCTTAGTGCAATTACACAGTTTTCAGTGAATCAAATCACAGATGTTTGACCCCACAAGGAAATTCTTTTTTACTGGGCGTCTCTGGAAATACAGCTGGTTAGCCGCTCGCTAACAAGCCAATGGACTCAGCAGCGATAAAGCCATCTTTCTCGAACTCTGTACATCTGGGGTCAATGTGACTTGGGTCACACCAGACCGGGAGAGCCGCGATGTTTCAACCACCTGAACCCTGATCTGTGAGAATACTATGTAAATATTACCCACTTACAATTACCTGCCGGCAAGAAATAACAGATCGGACACTGCATAAAGAAAATGTATTTACAAATTTCAGCTTTATCGAACAGTTAGTTGCAAAAAAAAAGGAAAAAAAAATAAAAAGGGTCCATTACAGTTAACCCAGTCCAAGTCTGAACTCAGGTTGGAGCTGATCTTGAAGTTGTCTTTAACTCACGTGCTGGACTCACAGTGTGAAAGCACAAACCACACTACCTTCCGAATGTCGCTCAAATTCCATCTCAAACAAACAGAGTTCCCCATGGGAGTGTTGGTCCTTCCTCCTTGAAGCCATTCATCTGCACAAAGCACCTTGTGCAACAGGGATGACATCCTCGGCCATCTTCCCTCCTGTCTTCTCCCAGCTGCCACTAAAAAGATCTTGATCCACGCCTGTGTCCATCACCAAAACCTCGCTGCCCTGTGTTCTCTAGAACCTTCTCCCAATTCCTCCATCCTGATTGGCTGACGCAACACAGCCCAATATCTTTAGTTCAAATGCAGATGTGCTAAAAGCAGAACAGACTGCTCTTACAGAACTGCTAAAATGAAATACCTGCAGTATAGCAGTAAAACTCTGAACCAGGGAATCACATAAGCAAACCTAATCCTAGATCAAGACACTCTACTTGGTGACTCTCTCTTCCTCTCCCTCTTTCTCTCACTGGTGGGGGAAGTTTGCTGCTGATTCTCGTGTCAGGGAACTTGAACCAAAGGGACATGGCAGACTAACACCATAATCTATGCAACATACATCAAAGTTGCTGGTGAACGCAGCAGGCCAGGCAGCATCTATAGGAAGAGGCGCAGTCGACGTTTCAGGCCGAGACCCTTCGTCGGGACTAACTGAAGGAAGAGTGAGTAAGGGATTTGAAAGCTGGAGAGGGAGGGGGAGATGCAAAATGATAGGAGAAGACAGGAGGGGGAGGGATGGAGCCGAGAGCTGGACAGGTGATAGGCAGAAGGGGATACGAGAGGATCATGGGACAGGAGGTCCGGGAAGAAAGACGGGGGGGGGGGTGACCCAGAGGATGGGCAAGAGGTATATTCAGAGGGACAGAGGGAGAAAAAGGAGAGTGAGAGAAAGAATGTGTGCATTAAAAAGAGTAACAGATGGGGTACGAGGGGGAGGTGGGGCCTAGCGGAAGTTAGAGAAGTCAATGTTCATGCCATCAGGTTGGAGGCTACCCAGACGGAATATAAGGTGTTGTTCCTCCAACCTGAGTGTGGCTTCATCTTTACAGTAGAGGAGGCCGTGGATAGACATGTCAGAATGGGAATGGGATGTGGAATTAAAATGTGTGGCCACTGGGAGATCCTGCTTTCTCTGGCGGACAGAGCGTAGATGTTCAGCAAAGCGGTCTCCCAGTCTGCATCGGGTCTCACCAATATATAAAAGGCCACATCGGGAGCACCGGACGCAGTATATCACCCCAGTCGACTCACAGGTGAAGTGATGCCTCACCTGGAAGGACTGTTTGGTGGCCCCCCATTCTGACATGTCTATCCACGGCCTCCTCTACTGTAAAGATGAAGCCACACTCAGGTTGGAGGAACAACACCTTATATTCCGTCTGGGTAGCCTCCAACCTGATGGCATGAACATTGACTTCTCTAACTTCCGCTAGGCCCCACCTCCCCCTCGTACCCCATCTGTTACTCTTTTTAATGCACACATTCTTTCTCTCACTCTACTTTTTCTCCCTCTGTCCCTCTGAATATACCTCTTGCCCATCCTCTGGGTCACCCCCCCCCCCGTCTTTCTTCCCGGACCTCCTGTCCCATGATCCTCTCGTATCCCCTTCTGCCTATCACCTGTCCAGCTCTCGGCTCCATCCCTCCCCCTCCTGTCTTCTCCTATCATTTTGCATCTCCCCCTCCCCCTCCAGCTTTCAAATCCCTTACTCACTCTTCCTTCAGTTAGTCCTGACGAAGGGTCTCGGCCTGAAACGTCGACTGCGCCTCTTCCTATAGATGCTGCCTGGCCTGCTGCGTTCACCAGCAACTTTGATGTTTGTTGCTTGAATTTCCAGCATCTGCAGAATTCCTGTTGTTTGTGTGACCATAATCTATGAGTGGTTTTGTTTTTGTTGATTTCCCCTCTCACTTCCTCTTTGTTAGGGAGAGAGAGAGACTGTGGCATGTTGAATTGTCGGGTGAACGATTAGTTTCTCTGTACTGCAGATCATGGTCTCTCTTGGGTCTTTACTACTGCTTGCCTGGTGGGTGGTGGAGGGTGTAGATGCTTTTTGCTGAAGTAAGTGGGGGACAGGGAGGGTTGATGCTTTGCTGCTGCTTGTGCATGTGACAATAGCAGTTACGTGTTATTTCCATGTTAGACCTTAGGGGTGGTAAAGTAGATCAATCTTGTTTTTTTTAAAAAAAAAGCATAGATGGAATAAAAGTATATTTATTGTTGGCAGAACCAAAACCCTTGGCCATGAAGGACTTCTTAAGCAATCCCTTGGGATTGGGGATGATTCATTTTGACTTACATCCGAGTGCTTTACAAGTTGAAGGGTGTACATGGAAACTCTACCACAGTGGAGTAAAAGAAGTGGGCAGGAAGAGCCAACGAAGGTTTTGGGGAGAAAAAAGTCAGGAGTGTGCCATTGAGATTAATGATCAGCCAAGAATGTGTTGAATGATTACTTTGGTCAATCTGCATTAAAATGGAGATTTTTGTACCAAGTGCATTCTTTCTTTTAAAAATTGTGTTTTATTTGTTTTTCTTGTGAATGCTGCCTACAGTATATGATGTGATACTGCTGCAAGTAAAGTTTTTCATTGCACTGTGCAGACATGTACTAGTGCATATGACAATATCTTCAGCTTTGACTTTGATTTTGATAAGCAGCCCCATAAGATTGAGTGGACTACTCCTGCTTCTATTTTCTATGCTTTAGTATCTTCCAATGATTCACTACCCTCTGGTTGATGATATTCTCATCACATTCCTGAATTACTGACACTCTCATCTAAAGCAATGACTCCTTAAGGTACCAGACACTTCAGCCAGGGGAAACGTCATCTACTCCATCAAGCCATTCAATGAGCCCATCTCTCATTCTTCTAAACTCAAGAGAGTGGAAGACCAGTTTGCTGAATCTCCAGTAAGATGACAAACCCATCAGTTTTCTTGTGAAATGAGCTTTGGGTTCTTGCTGATACAATAACCAGTTAATACAGCAGTAACTCATGATTTGCCATTGGCTGTGGTCCCACCAGTAGTAGGTTTACTGGTCTCTATCTGATCTCCACAGGCTTTCTTTCAGCTGATCCATACTCAAGAGGATAGTGGAGGCTCAGTAATAAGAGTTCATTTAAACAGAATGAGATAAATTTCTGAATATTAGGGAAATCAAGGTTTATGAGGGTGGTGCAGGAACACAGAACTGAGATAGAAAATCAAGATCTTGATATTGGGTCAGATGGCTAACTCCTACTTTTTTACATTTTTATAACCTGAATTTTTTGAACTCTATGGGTCAAGATGCCAACATAGGGAAAACCTGTCCAGTCACCCCTCCTCACTGGTCTCCCTCCTGGAAGTTATCCCTGCAACCATAACAAGTGCTACACATGCCCCTACACCTACTCCCTCAAAACAGTCCTTCCAAGTCAGGTGGCACTTCACTTCTGAGTCTGTCAGGGTCACTTATTGTATGTGGTGCTCCCGGGTAGCCTCATCTACATCAGTGAGATCTCGCTTCTGCCCTCTTCCTTTCCAGTCCTGATGAAGCATCTCGACCTGAGACATGGACGTTATTTCCCTCCACAACTGCTGTTTGGCCTGCTGAGTTCCTCCAGCATTTTGTATGTTGCACAGGGGAAAACTTGTGTGAGATAGAACTTCAAATAAAGGAACAAAATTTTAATGTTTGACTAATAGAAGTGTTAAATAATGAAGATAAATAAGGTCATCCCACTCAATGAGCCTGTGGTAGTTCTCTGTAAAAAAATAATCGGGCTATTCTTGTTCCCCGGCTCTTTCACTAGAACCCCTCATTTTTCTCTTCCACAATTTTCTCTTAGGTCTAGCTGAATCAGCCAGAAAATTCCAGCACACAGGTTCTCACTGGATATAAATATTTTTCCTCAATGTCATCCTTGATTTTTTTTTGCCTGAAATCTTAATTCTCTTCTCTGTTTCCTCACCTTTTTTTTATTTATTCTCAGCATGCAGACATTGACAATACCAACATTTACTGTCCAGCTAGCCGAGCTTGAAGAAGTCACTGACAAATGACCAGCAACATGTCATCAGCAGAAACAGAGGAGCCAACGATCCACCATCAGGAACGCTTACACTCACCACCAAGGACGCACCATCTTGTCATCCCACTACTGTACTTCTTTAGTAAGCCCAATTACCTGGCTGAACTTCTACTCCCAGCACATAGGCAATGACTGAGAAACACAGCACCAGTGGTGAAGATAGCGAAGGTATAGCTAAGGGATGTGGAAAAGGGTTTATTTATTCATTCATTGGCATACTGTGTGGAATAGGCCCATCCAGCCCTTTGAGTCACACCACTCAACAATTTCCTGATTTGATCCTAGCATAATCATGGTACAATTTACAATGCCCATTAACCTACCAACTGGCACTTCTTTCGACCGTGGGAGGAAACTGGAGCACCCAGAGGAAACCCACAGAGTCATGGGGAGAATGTACAGACTCCTTACAGACAGTGGCAGGAATTGGACCCGGGTCACTGGTACTGTAAAGTGTTGTGCTAACCACTACGCTACCGTGCGGTGGGAATTGAACCCAGGTCACTGTTACTGTAAAGCATTGTGCTGACCACTACACTACCGTGCGGTGGGAATTGAACCCAGGTCACTGGTACTGTAAAGCGTTGTGCTAACCACTACGCTACCGTGCGGTGGGAATTGAACCCAGGTCACTGTTACTGTAAAGCATTGTGCTGACCACTACGCTACCGTGCGGTGGGAATTGAACCCAGGTCACTGGTACTGTAAAGTGTTGTGCTAACCACTACGCTACCGTGCGGTGGGAATTGAACCCGGGTCACTGGTACTGTAAAGCGTTGTGCTGACCACTACGCTACCGTGCGGTGGGAATTGAACCCAGGTCACTGTTACTGTAAAGCATTGTGCTGACCACTACACCACCGTGCCACCCTAAGGACTGCGTTGAATCGGGGACTGGACCACATTCAGGGATTCATCTTTGGATCTGAATGAATGTACTATGGCTGTTACTGACTTCATCAGGGCCTGTGTGGATGAATATGTGCCTTAAGAACAAACTGAGTCTTCCCAAATCTGAAGCCTGGATGAATCAGGAGTTTCACAGCTTGCTGAATGCTAGATCTGTGGTGTTCAAGATCAGCAATCCAGAACCTTACATCTAGGTACAATTTAGAAACGACCATCGTAAGAATGTAAAGGCACTTCTGTGTGAAGACACAGTCGTACGCTCAGCTGCCGTGGCAGGGTCTGCATGTCATTACTTCTTAAGGCAAAACTTAGCAGCATGAATTGCAGTTATGCTTCACTTCCTGATGAACACAACAATTTTTGAGACAAGGAATAACTCTACGCCTCTGTGAATCCCTACAGCATCTGGCAATCTTGTGATCTCTGTCTTGGAGATTGATGCCAGAACATATTTTAAATGGATGAACCCTCAGGAGGTGTCAGGTCCCAATGGTGTTCTTGACTGGGTACTGAAAACTTGTACTGGCTGAAGTTTTAGGACATCATTAACTTCTCACTGCTGTGGTTTACAGTGGACACAACCGCGTAGGCTCTCCACTCAGATTTAAAGCACATAGATAGCAACTATAGCTACACCAGTCAGTTTTTTTTTATTGATTACAGCTCAGTGTTCAATCCCATCATCCCCTCAGTTCTTATCAACAAGCTTCAAAATCTGGGCCTCTGTACCACCATTATAAAGGACGGTACCATTGTCATGGAAAAAGATGAGAATATGAACAGATGGACTGAGTATATTCAGGAATTGTTTGAAGACGTTGGAAGCGAAAAACCAGAAATTAAGAAGAACATTGAAGATCCAAGTATTTTAAAATCTGAATTTCGTAATGCAGTAAATAAGATGAAGGAAGGAAAGGCAACAGGTCCTAATGAATTAGTAATAGAACAAATTATCGCACTTGAAGATTATGGAATTGAAAAACTTACTGATTTAATCAATGACATTTATGAGACTGGAATAATACCAGAAGAGATGAAAAAATCAGTATTTATCACTCTTCCTAAGAAACCTGGAGCAATAGAATGTGAATTACATAGGACCATAAGTTTAATGAGTCATATCACCTAGATACTTCTAAGAATTTTGATGACAAGAGCTAAAAGTAAGATACAAGCTGAAATAGGTAAAGAACAATGTGGTTTTGTGAAAGACAAAGGTACAAGAAACGCAATATTGATGTTAAGGATACTATCAGAACGAGCTATTCAAGTGCAAAAAAGATTTGTTTGTTTGTTTTATCGACTACACAAAAACATTTGATAAAGTGAAGCACAATAAGTTATTCAAAATATTACAGAAAACTCTAGAACTAGATTCAAAAGACCTCTGCCTAATCAGAAATCTGTGCCGGGAACAAACTGCCGCTGTAAGAATAGATGGAGAAGTGAGTCAGTTTACGAAAATCAAGAGAGGCGTTAGACAAGGGTGTGTTTTCTCCCCTGATTTGTTTAATGTGTACAGTGAAACAATATTACAAAAAATTAGAGACATCTTGGGTATCAAAGTTGGCGGTGAAAACATCAATAATTTTAGATATGCGGATGGCATTGTGTTAGTTGGAAGTACGGAGGAAGAACTACAAAACTTAATTGATATAGTTGTTGAAGAAAGTGCAAAATGGGTCTATCTATCAGTTGCAAAAAGACGGACTGTATGGTGATATCCAAAAAGAAGGAGAATCCTATCTGCAGGCTGAAAATAAACAGGGAAGACATAAAACAAGTACAGAACTTTTGTTACTTAGGAAGCTGGGTGACATCAGATTGCAGGTGCGACATGGACATTAAAAGAATAGGGATGGCAAAAAACACCTTTACAAGAATGAAGAGTATACTGACGAACATTAAACTATGCATGACAACCCGCCTCAGAGCACTGAAATGTTACGTTTATCCAGTTATGTTATATGGCTCAGAATGTTGGACAATATCTAGTAACACGAGGAAATGAATTGAAGCAGCAGAGACGTGGTTTTTGAGGAGGATGCAAAGAATATCATGGACGAAACGAATATCTAACGAGGATGTCATGAACAGAGCAAGCACAAAAAGAGAAATAATGTATGAGATCATGAAAAGGCAACGTAACTTCATTGGACATGTGATTAGGAAAGAGGAGTTAGAATGCACGGTAATTATGGGAAAGATTGAAGGGAAGAAAGCAAGAGGAAGACAAAGACAAATGATAATGGAGACAGTAGCCAGAGAACTGGAAATGAATACCAATGAACTGATCCACTTGACCCGAAACAGGAGTGTGTGGGCCATGGCAGTCAAAGCTCAAACTGGGCATGGCACCTGATGATGATGATGATGATGTGGCACCTGATGATGATGATGAAGATGTACCACTATTGGCAATTTGATCCTTGACTTATTTATTAGGAGACCACAGTCAGCGCAGATAGGTAATAACATCTCCTCTTTGCTGACAATCAGCACTAGTGCACTTCAAGGCTGGAGTGTTTAGCCCACTGCTCCAGTCTCTAACTGTGTGGCTTGGCACAACTCAGACAGCATCTATAAATTCACTGACGACCGCATTGTTTTTATCAGAATCTCAGATGATGATGCAGAGTCATAGAGAAGTGAGCTACATCGGTTGGTTGAGTAGTGTCACAGCAACAACCTGACACGCAGCATCAGCATGATTTAGGAATTGATTGTGGACTTCAGGAAGGGGAAGGAGGGAGAATATGCACCAATTCCCATCTAAGAGTCAGTGGTGGAAGGTCTTTAAGGTCCTGTGTGTCAATATCTCAGCCCAACACGTTGATTTAATTATGAAGGTATGCCAGGGGATTATGCTTCATTATGAGTTTGAGGAGATTTGGTATGTCACCAAAGACTCTTACAAATTGCTATAAATGTGTGGTGGAGAGTAATCTGACTGGTTGCATCAGAGCTCCAATGCACAGGATCCCAAGATGCTTCGGGGAGTTGTGGACACTGCCAGTCTCACCAGGGGTGCAACCCTTTCCATCATCAAAGACCTCTTAAGGGGTGATACCTCAAAGGGCAGCATCCACTACTGAAGACTCTTACACTGGAAGATACCCTGTTCGCATAACTACCACTGGGGAGGAGGTACAGGAACTTGAAACCCCATGCTAGATATTTTACGAACAGCTGCTTCCCCTCTGCCGTCAGATTTCTGAATGGTCCAGGAACCCATGAACACTACTTTATTATTTGTCCATTGCACTGTTTATTTATCATGTAACTTACAATCATTTTTAATTGTGCCTTACTGCTGCTGCACAACAAATTTCATGACATATGTCAGTAATAATAAATCACATCTGATTCTGATTCATCACTACTTGCCCCGGAATTGAGCAGCTCAAGTCAATTATATTGATGGATCTGGAGTTACGTGTAGCTAGATCTGGTTAGGAAGGTAAACATCCTCTCTTGAAGGAGGTTAATGAGTCAGGTGGTTTACACAGCAATATGGATATTTCTTGATAACTGTTATCAAGATTTTCTT
Organism: Mobula hypostoma; assembly: GCF_963921235.1. Taxonomy (NCBI): domain Eukaryota; kingdom Metazoa; phylum Chordata; class Chondrichthyes; order Myliobatiformes; family Myliobatidae; genus Mobula; species Mobula hypostoma. The sequence goes on along the minus strand of NC_086121.1, from coordinate 39,839,192 downwards.
TTTTATTTAGAATTCTAGATTTATTTGATTAATTTAGTGTGAATTTCTCAGCTGCAATGGTCAATATACTCAGTTTCACCTCAGTAATGGAAGCACAATGCACCCATCCCACCTGCCGAAACATTCCCATTCACCCACCTTGTTTGGATGGACCATTAATACTTTTGAACTTATCTTAAATTTTATATTCATATTCAATTAAAAGCTGAAAATGCAGCAGATAAAAGGTTTGTGGACTTGAGTCTACCTTGACAGAAACACACAATTACACTCTCTTGCTCATGGGGATTATTGTTTTATCTACTAGCATGGAGATGAAACAAGAAACAAAACAGACCTGCCCTGGACCTTCAAAGGCTAGTTAAACAAATGATCATTAGGTCTGGATCTACAGTTGTCTTTTACCATTGGCACATCAGCTTTTTAATCTAGAGGCTGTAAAAAGACAGGAACCAACCAGTATGCCTTCTTTTCTTTATGTTTATCACAGACTAGCGGTCCCCAACCACCGGGCCGCAGAGCATGTGCTACCGGGCCGCGAGGAAACGATATGAGTCAGCTGCACCTTTCCTCATTCCCTGTCACGCACTGTTGAACTAGAACATAGGATTGCCAACTGTCCTGTGTTTGTCGGGACATCCCATATATTGGGCTAAATTGGTTTGTTCCGTATTTCCCCCGCTAAGGTAGAGCGTTCCTGTGAAACCTTTCGTGCCGAAATGGCGTGAAGCGAAGAAGCAATTACCATTAATTTATATGGGAAAATTTTTTGAGAGTTCCCAGACCCAAAAAATAACCTACCAAATCATACCAAATAACACATAAAACGGAAAATAACACTAACACGTAGTAAAAGCAGGAATGATATGATAAATACACAGCCTATATAAAGTAGAAATAATGTATGTACAGTATAGTTGGGAAGATGAAGGCAAAACTGATTTGTGGGAAAAAAATCGGCACGTATGTGCATGCACGCGGCTACGCGCACGTCATGCATACGCACACGTCACGCATGCGCACACAGGTGCCCGCACAAGTCTTCATGGTCATGGTAGTCTTTCCTGGGGTAACGTGTCCTGGGATTTGACTGCTACTTTTGTCCCTTATTTGGGAATGAGAAAGTTGGCAACCCTAACTGCAAAAGACATGTTGAGGTGAGCTTAAACCTACTTGAACACCTTCCCCCCGGTCGGCCGGACCGCAAGAATATTGTCAATATTAAACCGGTCCACGGTGCAAACAAGGTTGGGGACTCCTGACTTACACAGCTCAGTGAGTCATGATTAAGCTTCAGGTTGTTCATACAGTTAAAAGCAGTGCCACCCGAAATTCTCTCAATACAGTGACCTATCGTCTTGTTTACTCTTCAGCAAGTTAAGGTAAATCCTTGGTTACCAGCTCCTTATACACAACAGTCTATGGACACCAAAATCTCCTCTTATCGGCTTACTTCAACATTTAGCTTCCAAGTTCGAGTTAAGAGGATAGTTAAAACAATTTTCTTCCACACCTTGACTTCAGTTGAAAAGGCCAAACTTTGAGCAATTTGACAGGGATCTACAAGAGAGTCACGTAAAATCCTTAGCTCTGCACATCTGCCATTTTAAGAAATATGACATGTGCCTGTGTACTAGTAGATCTGTTTTACTGTCACTGATTAGATTCAGAATCAAGTTTATTTTCACTGACATATGTCATCAAATTCATTATTCTGCAACAACAGTACAGTGCAGACATAAAATTACTCTAAGTTCCTAGCTGTAATAGCTTCGTGATAACTGTTATGCTACCATGGTGCCCTAGTTTAACTCTCCCTGCCCAAACTTCACTTTGTTGCCTGTTGTGCTTAGTTTCTGTTCACTCTTGTTTCGTGGCCCTTTTTAGCTTGTTATTTTGCAGTCTATTATTAAAGTTATCATTTGCTGTTGAGTCATCTCCGCTACATTTCCTGACAGGATTAACGGACCCTCAGTTGACCCAGCAGAGTATACTCGCCTAGAGGAAGCATTGACTGACATGGGTACATGGTCCAGAAGCAGCAGAAACTATTGACCATCTGCTCGCCAATCTAATCTAACTCTCTGTCTCGGTGCAACTGCACACCAGTCCACCTCCTCCTTCTGAGTCCTGGATTCCCGTGTCTGGATGCTTCGATGGATCTCCAATCTGATGCTGCCACTTCCTGTCCCAGTGTGTCTTACACTTCAAGTTTCAGCTGTCTCTGTATTCTCTGGACCGGGCCAAGATCGCCTCCTTCACCTCTCTCTTGATTGGGTGAGCTCTGGCCAAATATGAGGATTTCACTGCTGACCATCTGGGAAGTGGAATGGAGGAAGTGGGTCTGGAACTTCACCTGCATCAAAGCTTATTCCCTGTGCTGGCTTACACCGTGGAATTCAGGACCCTTGCAACAGAGTGCAGCTGCAGTGTGGAAGCATTGCTGGCTCATTACTATCATGGCCTCTCCGAATGCTGTGATGATGAGTTGTCTACTTGGGAGATGCCCACGACCTCGAGAGTTTCATTACTCTGGCTCTCTATAGTGACAGGTGTCTTATGGAATGACCCTCCAGATCATCAGTGCGATCCCCCATTTGGTTCCCAAAACCATTTCAACCTGCTGAAACAACTTGTGTGTTTAATGTGTGCAGCTGGCCTCCAATGTATCTGTAGCCCCCTGGTAAACCTCAGGCTCGCTCAGCTCGCTTTCTTCTAGGGGGAGCAGCCTTTGGCCCCGCCAAACTGGGTAATCAAGTTTGCGTGGATGCTGTGTGATGTACCCCACCCAGCCAAATAACAGACAATACACCATAAACGATTAAATGATTACAAGTTATAGATCTTACTAGAACTATGTAATTAATAGAGATAAAATATAAAAGGAAAATAAAAGTTCAACCACTTTGTGCACAGCAGTTGGTGCTCAATTAATGGAGTCTTCTTTCCACCATTCGATCCCTTCCGACCCCCTCGACCCGCCGCCTGGGACCAACCACGGTGGTTGACCAGAGTGAGTCCTGCATGTCCAGTCCTCTTCGGTTCTCCTCCTCAAAACCCTGGGCCTTGGACTCCCACTTGCTGTCCGTCCTGTCGCCCAGTTTACAGCATCGCATCTCCTCTCTCTGCCCCGTTTGCCTTCTTCTCCAAAGCCCGCGAAACAATAGCTTACAGACACACAAGAAAGAATAACATCTATCCCAAATGGTTAACAAATGGATATAATGCTCTTATCAGTAATATAACCCAAACAAGCTGCTAGAGAGAGAACTTTCTCAGCAGTTAACATAACAAAGAAGCCATTTTATTCTAACATAACAAAGAAGCCATTTTGATTCGCCTCAGCAGTAACATAAAACAAGAAACCCCTTACATATCAAATGACCACTGAGATTCCTATCTGGCAGGATCTCTCCATCTCTTTGTTCCAGCACCGTAAACCTTCTCACTCTCTTTGTCCTCTTCCACACTCCATCAACTCTACATGCACAAGATGTTTTCTGGACCAGACTCTGCGTGTGCAGCTTGGGCTCCCTATCAAATCTACCCCTCACCTCTTCAACATTACAGTACTGGTGGTGTCTGTTGTGGTCTGAGCTAGTCAGAGTGAACACAAGACCTGTGCACATGAATATCGAAGAGCACCATGAGTGCATCCAATTCCTCCTGACAGAATCGTCCAACACTCCTCTCATCTTAGGTTGTCTGGCTCTCCACTCACAACCCTCACTTTGCCTGGTCATCCAGTGAACTGCTGAGTTGGGGACCCACCTGCCTGCAAAGGAAGTTGACTTCACCCTGTAAATCCCTGGAAACCCTCGACCTCACCAAACTTTCTTAGGAATATCACAATTTAGCCCCCACTTTCAGTAAAAAGTGAGCCTGCACCCTGCCATCTCACAGACGACACAGCTGTGCGATCACTACTCCCCAAGGCCATCCATTCTCCCTCTCTCCTCCTGAGACCCAGGCAACAACTGACTATATTGCTCAAGCACTACAGTAAGGCTTCATTCTTCCATCCCAGTCTCCAGTCAATGCAGGGTTCTTCTTTCAGCAAAAAAGAAAAACAGGAATATTCTTCCCTGCATTGACCTTTGTGAACTCAACAAAATCACTCATAAGAAATGTAACCATCTCCCCTTGATGGATAGCACATCCAAAACACTCCACAAGCCTAGATCTTTACCAAACTGGATATATAGACTGCATACAAACTGATCTGCATCCGCCAAGAGGATGAGTGGGAGATGGCATTCGTAACACCCACTGCTCACAATGAATACCTGGTGAAGTTTTCAGATTTTCCAACAGTCTTCCCATTTTCCAAACCTTCATTAATGAGATGCTCTGAGACGTCCTACACAAGTATGTATTCGTTTACCTCAAACACATCCTCATCTTCTCCAAGAGACCTAGGCCATGTTTTGTCATGTCCATTCAGTCCATCAGCATCTACTCAAAAACCAACTGTACTGCAAATAAGAAAAATGCCAGTTCCGCACCCTGGTCATGTCCTTCCTGGGATACGTCCCAAGGCATAAGCATAGATCCAGAGGAAATGTACGTCATCATCGAGTGGCCCCGTCTGCGTAAACTCAAAAAACAGTTCCAGTGCTTCTTGGGCTTCTCCAAATTCTACCACCGCTCCATCAAAAACAAAAGCCTAAGCCCTCTCACCTCCGTCACCAAGTCACCTACTTCACAGATAATCTTTGAGGAGCTCAAGAGGTGCTTCGGCTTCTCTCCCACTCTTTGACATCAGAACCCCTCCAGAACTTTTGTGGTAGAGTTGGGCACATCTGACATGGGCAACAGGGCCATCCTCTCTCAGAGAGGACTGAACAGGAAGACACATCCTTTTGCCAACTACTCGTGCAAGTCCGTTATGGAGTATTAGACAGGGAGCTACTCACTTTCAAACTGGGCTTGGAGGAATGGACACATTGGCTGTACTTCTTGATCTGCACTGACCTGCTGAACCTAATATTCGTATAACAGAGCCAACTCAACCCGTGTCAGGCTCACTGGACCTTCTTCTTCAAGTAATTCAACTTCACTATCTCCTACTGATCAGTCTCCAAGGACACTAAGGCGGAGGTTCTGTCATGATAGTTTGACCCAGCTGAAATGGAGACCGACCCTCAGTCCATCATTCCATCCTCCCAGATCCTCTCCCCCATTGTGTGGGACCTTGAGAACCATATCTACCAGGCCCTAGAGCATGAGCTTGTTCCGCCCAGAATACCTAACAACCGCATGTACACACCAATGGCTGTGTGCTCTGTCTCCTTCCCATGGGTCCATTCTTCACCTTTCTCCAGCCATCCAGGAGCACGATGGTCTCTTGGATTTTCTGCGACGCCTGTTCTGGTGGTCCACCATGATCACAGATGTATGTCAGTTCATTGCTGCCTGCCTTCAGTTTGCTTTGTCCAATTCCTCCAAACAGCGGGCTTCTCGACTCTGGCGCCTCTTCCAGTCCCTCAATGTACTTGGCGCCGCATCACCATGGATTTCTCCACTGGTTTGCCACATCCCAATGGGGCTGTAGTGATCATCAAAGTAGTGGACCAGGTTTCCATTACAGCCCACTTCCTTGCCTTCCACAAGTTTCTGTCAGCCACTGAGATGCGGACCTGTTTGCCAACATATAGTTCACCTTCTCGACTTCCCTCAGGACTCTGTGTCAGATTGGGACACACAAATTGTCTCCCACTTCTGGTCTCTTCCCTTCTCTGCACCCTCAATGAATTTGTTTTCTGGCTATCATCTGCAGCCCAACAGTCAGCCAGAAAGCACCAGTCAGCAAGTGGAGAAGTGTCTGTGATGCTCTGCTGCCTCCAACTCGTCTGGGCTGAGTTGTCCCGTAGCCTACACACCTCCTTTGCTACAGATATTTCAAACTTTCATGTATACTAATCCCATTGATCCACATGGCGGTGGAGATCCCGTCTGCCAGAGCCCTAGTTCAATGCCGTCAGAATTCTTTCAGGATGGCCTGGAGGGTTATCCTAGCCACCAATCGTGCCTTCTGCTGCCAGGCCAACTGCCACTGGTGCCCAGCCCGACTCTTCCAGCCTGGGGACCGTGTCTGGCTGTCCACCCAAGGTCTGTCCTGCGCAATGACTCCTGCAAACTCTCGCCCTGGTTCATCGGTCCCCTCAAGATCACCCAATACATCAATCTAGTCACTTACTGTCTCCAGCCGCCACTGTCACTCAGGATCACACCTACTTATCTAGTTATATCTTAGAACCATCGCTCATCAATGAGTCCCACCAAACCCATCTGTATTGTCCTTGGCCATTGGGGTCGGCTGTAGGAGATTGGTCTTGTCAGATCTGCTCCCGCTGACACCTCACTATTAGCGAGTGGAGGGAAAATCATGAGTTAAAGATTTTGATAGACAAAGGATTAATATTGGCTTTTTTGAGCGTGGAAACCAGTTTTTCTCTTAGTTTGTGAGAGATATGGCCTTGGATTTTAGCAATGACAATTCTTAGAGCAAATACTTGCAGTTGCTTATCTTGTAACAATTAGTCTTAAGGATATGAGACACACTGTTAATGCGAAGTTGTACACAGGATTGAATATTTAGTTCTGGTTGTTGCTATGGGTATAGCTTATCATAAGAGAAATGCATGTGAACCTAATTTACCTTTTGTAATTCACAAGGTTAATTGAACAGACTTTGCTTTTACAATCGATTTGTATGTGTTCTCGATCATTTGAAGTTCAAAACCCACTGTTAGCGGTTCCACTTCCCACAATATCATGAATAAAGCTCTCTTTACTTTGTGTCTAATTTACTTGCAATCAACTTTAATCAAATCTCCTTAGCAAATTAATTTCTCTAACAATTTGGCGCCTAACGTGGGCCCCTTTTATATGGTGTCCAATGAACAGTTACAGGGTGAGTTACTATGAGCTTCAGAAGCGAGATCAGTGAATAAGGAAACTACTATGAGTTATGCTTTGGAAGTGTTTATGGGGAATGTTTGACTGTGAGCCGCTGTGAGTCCCTAGTAGTGCACGACCGGTGCAGACAAGGGTGACCATCTGGCCAGTGACCATTGCTAAGCTCCTGGAGACAGTACAAGATGGTAGATGGAAGACAGGGTGTGAGACTCACAGGGAGTCTAATGAATAGTCAAATTAAATAGGGACTTTGAAGACTGAGATATATTCTGGCCAGAAAAGGGTGAGAGGCTTGTATTGTGATTGAAAACTAAATTTGATGATAGGTTGACCTGAGACTAACAGGTGAGGAATGGGTAGTAGTGAAAGTAAATGTACAAATGCTACCTGTGTTGTGCTGAAGAGAAGAGGCACAACTTCGAGGCCTGCCGATCCACTGACAAAGGCTCCAATGAATAAACATACTGAGAAAAGGGTAAAGTACTACATGAAGACTAAGCAAATTCAGGGCGAACCCCTAATGCCTCCAGGCTCCCTGATGGAAACTGGAGATAGCAGGTATGTGATTTCTTTTTCTAGTGATTTATATGGGTGGAGCCAGGAAGACTGGCTCTATAGAGGCTCTCTTGATTTAAAGAAAATTCATTACTTGAAAGGTGAGACCAAAGGCGGGAACAGTGACCTGAAATGGGATTTGAAAAACATGATGAAGTGTTTCAGTAAATGGGAAGAAATGGCGAAAAGGCATCAACTACCATAGCCTAAACTTAAGATGGAGGAGGCAAAAATAGAAGTAGATTCTCCTCACCCCTACCCTTTCCCCCTTGTGGGACTCTATCCTAAAGTTCTAGATGACGGACTGCTGAAAGTTCCTATTATGGAAGTAGCAATGCTTGGTACGGCGGCCACACAATATAAGCCCAGCAGTTGCAACGACAAATACAATTGTCTGAGTCCTATTCCGGAAACTAGCTTCCCTCAGATGAATAGGTTTCCCCGTCAGGTGTCTGGAGCACTGGGAATCCTTCTGCTCCCATGGAGCAAGAACAGTCACCTCCTGTAGACATTCGCAGGGTGTAGGGATGCAAACACAGCCATGGACCGAGAGAGTACAGTCTATGGAGTAGGTAGCAGGACCTGGCGATAGCCATAGGGAAAGTGAGCTACCTGACAGTACAACCCATATGCAGGTACCCCGAATATTGGTAGGAGATATACCGATACTCAAGACCCGGTCCTCTGCAGAATCAGAATCAGGTTTATTATAACCAGCATGTGACATGAAATTTGTTAACTTAGCGGCAGCAGTTCAATGAAATACATAACCTAGCAGAGAAAAAAATAATAAATAAAATAAAACGTAATAATAAATAAACAAGCAAATCAATTACGGTTAGGAGTAGGATTGGTGAAGCCTCTAACCCTATTAGGAAACATAATACGTAAGTACAAACTTGTGAAGTTTTAACCCCTTACCCGGAGAGGTACAGTGACTCCTGCGGGTTGCCTATGGCAGCACCTGGTCCACCCTCAAGCTGTACGTGGGAACAAATGGCAATTGGGTCCCGAATGCATATGGAGGTAAAGACAATCCCAGTACGCATACATGGTTAGAACAGCCCAAAGAGAAAATCCCGGCAGGGGCCAGAGAGCATAGTAATTGTGGGAAGGTCACCAGATGCCAGCTGAAAAAGGGTGAGTCCGTAATAGATTTCTTTTCTCGGTTTGAAGATGCATGGTAAAAGAGTACAGGACTACAATTGAAACAGAATTGACTTTTAGTCATGCAAACCTTTTTAGATTGTTTGTAACCGGAAGAAGCATACACATTCAAATTGATATATGAAAAAAGCTAAGGCTCATGACGGAGAATATTATAATATGTGCTTTAAGGGCCAAATATTTTTTAGCCCTGGATGGATAGCCACTGAAATACAGCTATACCCTTCCCAGACAAATTATTTTCTGGAAAGAGCCCACTCCATACCTCGTGTATCCCTGGGTATAAAACCCCCTCTAAGCCCAAAGATCTGGGTCTGATGGTGAAATGGGTAAAAGAGCAAATTCAGGACACCTTTCCGATTGGCGTAGCATATTTTGGTCCCAGAACAGCTGAGGGTAAAACTGTGAATACCTATACCATTTATGAATCTGCAGATAGACTTTGTACTTAGAAACACAGAAACATAGAAAACCTACAGCACAATACAGGCCCTTCAGCTCACAAAGTTGTGCCAAATATGTCCCTACCTTAGAAATTACTAGACTTCACCATAGCCCTCTATTTTTCTAAGCTCCATGTACCTATCTAAAAGTCTTTTAAAAGACCCTATCGTATCCGCCTCCACCACCGTTGCCGGCAGCCCATTCCACACACTCACCACTCTCTGTGTAAAAAACTTACCCCTGACATCTCCTCTGCACCTACTCCCAAGCATCTTAAACCTGTCCCCTTTTGTGGCAGCCATTTCAGCCCTGGGAAAAAGCCTCTGACTATCCACACAATCAATGCCTCTCATCATCTTATACACCACTATCAGGTCACCTCTTATTCTCCGTCACTCCAAGGAGGAAAGGCCGAGTTCAATCACCCTATTTTCATAAGGCATACTCCTCAATCCAGGCAACATCCTTGTAGATCTCCTCTGCACCCTTTCGATGGTTTCTACATCCTTCCTGTAGTGAGTCAACCAGAACTGAGCACAGTACTCCAAGTGGGGTCTGACCAGGGTTCTATATAGCTGCAACATTACCTCTTGGCTCCTAAATTCAATTCCACGATTAATGAAGACCAACACACTGTAAGCCTTTTTAACCACAGAGTCAACCTGCGCAGCTGCTTTGAGCGTCCTATGGACTTGGACCCCAAAATCCCTGTGATCCTCCACACTACCAACAGTCTTACCATTAATACGATATTCTGCCATCATATTTGATCTACCAAAATGAACCACCTCACACTTATCTGGGTTGAAATCCATCTGCCACTTCTCAGCCCAGTTTTGCATTCTATCAATGTCCCACTGCAACCTCTGACAGCCCTCCACACTATCCACAACAAACCCAACCTTTGTGTCATCAGCAAATTTACTAACCAATCCCTCCACTTGCTCATCCAGGTCATTTATAAAAATCACAAAGAGCCCCTTCTAGGCTCTGTTCTGGGACCCCCTTGTCCCAGAACAGAGCCCTGAGTCACAACACTGGTCACCGACCTCCATGCAGAATATGACCCGTCTACAACCACTCTTTGCCTTCTGTGGGTAAGCCAGTTCTCGATCCACAAAGCAATGTCCCCTTGGATCCCATACCTCCTTACTTTCTCAATAAGCCTGGCATGGGGTACCTTATCAAATGACTTGCTGAAATCCATATACACTACATCTACTGCTCTTCCTTCATCAATGTGTTTAGTCAACCTCAAAAAATTCTATCGGGCTCGTAAGGCATGACCTGCCCTTGGCAAAGCCATGCTGACTATTCCTAATCATATTATACCTCTCCAAATGTTCATAACTCCTGCATCTCAGGATCTTCTCCATCAACTTACCAACCACTGAAGTAAGACTCACAGGTCTATAATTTCCTGGGCTATCAGTACTCCCTTTCTTGAATAAGGGAACAACATCAGCAACCCTCCAATCCTCCGGAACCTCTCCCGTACCCATTGATGATGCAAAGATCATCGCCAGAGCCTCAGCAATCTCCTCCCTCGCCTCCGACAGTAGCCTGGGGTACATCTCATCCAGTCCAGGTGACTTATCCAACTTAATGCTTTCCAAAAGCTCCAGCACATCCTCTTTCTTAATATCTACATGCTCAAGCTATTCAGTCTGCTGCAACTCATCACTACAATCACCAAGATCCTTTTCCACACTGAAGTAAAGTGTTCATTAAGTACCTCTGCTAATTCCTCTGGTTCCATACATATTTTCCCACTGTCACACTTGATACGTCCTATTCTTTCAAGTCTTACCCTCTTGTTCTTCACATACCTGTAGAATGCTTTGGGGTTTTCCTTAAAACCTGTCTGCCAAGGCCTTCTCATGACCCCTTCTGGCTCTCCTAAATTCCTTCTTAAGCTCCGTCTGTTAGCCTTATAATCTTCTAGCTCTCTAACATTACCTAGCTCTCTGAACCTTTTGTAAGCTTTTCTTTTCTTCTTGACTAGATTTACTACAGCCTTTGTACACCACAGTTCCTGTACCCTACCTTAACTTCCCTATCTCATAGGAATGTACCTATGCAGAATTCCACAGAAATATCCCCTGAACATTTCTACATTTCTTCCGTACCTTTCCCTGAGAACATCTGTTCCCAATTTAAGCTCCAAGTTCCTGCCTGATAGCCTCATAATTCCCCTTACTCCAATTAAACGCTTTTCTAGCTTTCTGTTCCTATCTCTCTCAAATGCTATTGTAAAGGAGATAGAATTGTGATCACTATCTCCAAAATGCTCTCCCATTGAGAGATCTGACACCTGACCAGGTTCATTTCCCAATACCAAATCAAGTACAGCCTCTCCTCTTGTAGGCTTATCTACATATTGTGTCAAGAAAACTTCCTGAACAGACCTAACAAACTCCACCCCATCTAAACCCCTTGCTCTAGGGAGATGCCAATCGATATTTGGGAAATTAAAATCTCCCACCACGACAACTCTGTTATTATTACACCTTTCTAGGATCTGTTTCCCTATCTGCTCCTCAATATCCCTGTTACTATTGGGTGGCCAATAAAAAACACACAGTAGAATTACTGACCCCTTCCTGTTCCTAACCTCCACCCACAGAGACTCTGTAGACAATCCCTCCATGATGTCTACCTTTTCTGCAGCCGTGACACTATCTCTGATCAACATTGCCACGCCCCCACATCTTTTGCCTTCCTCCCTGTCCTTTCTGAAACATCTAAATCCCGGCACTTGAAGTAACCATTCCTGTCCCTGAGTCATCCAGTCTCTGAGGCCACCACATCATAGCTCCAAGTACCGATCCATGCTCTAAGCTCATCCACTTTGTTCACAATACTCCTTGTGTTAAAATAGACACAACTCAAACAGTCGGTCTGAGCGCGGCCCTTCTCTATCACCTGCCTCTCCTCCCTCACACACTGTCTCCAAGCTTTCTCTATTTGTGAGCCAACCACCTCTCCCCAGTCTCTTCAGTTCGGTTCCCACCCCCCAGCAATTCTAGTTTTAACTCTCCCCAGTAGCCTTAGGAAACCTCCCCGCCAGGATATTGGCCCCCTGGGATTCAAGTGCAACCTGTCCTTTTTGTACAGGTCACATCCACCACAAAAGAGGTCCCAATGATCCAGAAGTCTGAATCCCTGCCCCCGCTCCAATCCCTCAGCCACCCATTTATCCTCCACCTCATTCTATTCCTATACTCACTGTCATGTGGCACAGGCAGTCATCCCGAGATTACCACCTTTGCGATCCTGTTTCTCACCTTCCTTCCTAACTCCCTGTAGTGTGTTTCGGGACCTTTTCGCTTTTCCTACCTATGTCATTGGTACCAATATGTACCACGACCTCTGGCCGTTCTCCCTCCCAATGCAGTATATCATAGACGCGATCTGAAACATCCCGGACCCTGGCACCTGGGAGGCAAACTACCATCCAAGTTTCTTTCCTGCATCCACAGAATCGCCTGTCTGACCCCCGAACTATAGAGTTCCCTATCACTACTGCCTTTCTCTTCCTTTCCCTCCCCTTCTGAGCTACAAGGCCGGACTCTGTGCAGGAGGCACGGCCAATGTTGCTTCCGCCAGGTAGGCTGTTCCCCCCAACAGTACTCAAATAGGAGTACTTATTGTCAAGGGGGTATAACCACAGGGGTACTCTCTAGTACCTGACTCTTCCCCTTCCCTCTCCTGACTGTTACCCACTTGTCTGTCTCCCGAGGCCCCGGTGTGACCACCTGCCTATAACTCCTTTCTATCACCTCCTCACTTTCCCTGACCAGACGAAGGTCATCGAGCTGCAACTCCAGTTCCCTAACGCGGTCCCTTAGGAGCTGCAGCTTGACACACCTGGAGCAGATATGACCGTCTGGGAGGCTGGGAGACTCCAGGACTTCCCACATCTGACACCGAGCACAGAACACCGGCCTCACACCCATACTTCCTTTCTGCAATTAACACAGGTAAACCTACCTCACCTCGTCCCGTTACCGCCTAAGCCCGTTGGTCCAAAGCCCTATCACTCTGCTACCCTCTCACTATGCTGCCTGCTGGATATGGCAGTCTTCTTTTTCAACTTTTCCCGCTCATATGTCAGCAAGTGGGCAATAAAAATGTCTGTTAGTAAAAGTGGAAAGAGGCCTTTCCCACATGAAAAGATGACACTGGGGCAGTAATTAAATTACTGATGAAGGAACCAGTTGCTCCTAGTTTTCACTCCCCCTGCCTAAAGTTTACCCTGTTGCCTGTTGTGTTTAGTTTCTGTTTTCTCTTGTTTTGTGTCCCGTATTGACTTGTTACTCTGCAGTCTATTATTAAAGTTAATATTCATCACTGAATCGTCTCCACTGCTCTGTGTTTGGGTCAATCCTCCTCTTCATTTTCTGACACTGAGTGCCGGTGGGGACGTTATTTTACATAGTCACAACATGACATCAGTTAGAGGCTAATTACTGAAAGAAGTTTCTGAAAATTTATAACAGTTTATCTGGAGACTGCACTTGGTCTCAATATCATGTGAAACATTGTGGGAGACCTACTAGTACTAAATTAGTTCCCATCCAATATATCCTCAGGTTCTTCTTAGGCTGATGTATTAAGGGTATCAGTGAAACTTTCATTGCACAAATTACTGGATTACTGCAAAAGGAGATCACAGACCACAAGGGAATGGCATTAGAAGCCTCCGTTTCAATGAGCTCATGCAAATTCTTCAGCATTAAGAGACTCAGAGCTGTGAACTAGCTATCCAATGAGAATTTTATGCATTATATCTGCTTGTCAATTGGAAAGAAGTTTGAATTAGAGTTTATGACAAAATTCATGATTCAATTAACACTGAGAATTCTTGGACATGAATTTTATTCTCTTCAATTAAAATGTAAAAACATTAGATGTGAACTTCCCACTATTAAAGACATTTACAGAGATAGGTGTGTAAAAAGGGCCCGAACGATCACTGGGGACCTGAGTCACCCCAACCACAAACTGTTCCAGCTGCTACCATCCGGGAAACGGTACCGCAGCATAAAAGCCAGGACCAGCAGGCTCCGAGACAGCTTCTTCCACCAGGCCATCAGACTGATTAATTCACGCTGATACAATGTATGTCTATGCTATATTGACTGCCCTGTTGTACGTACTATTTATTACAAATTACTATAAATTGCACATTGCGCATTGAGACGGAGACGTAATGTTGAGATTTTTACTCCTCCTGCATGTGAAGGATGGAAGAAATTGATGTGTTATCCATTACTCCAAAAGACTGGAAGTAGAGTAAATACTGAAAGGCTTTTATTAATAGTAAATTGACACATGTCCATGCTGAGTATCTGCCCCTGGACTGAGAGGAGGAGCAATGGCGCAATCGCCTTTATTCAGGGGTCTGTGGGAGGAGCCACAGGAGCAGTCAGCAGAGGGGCGTGTCCAGGCATGGCCAGACAAATAACCCAGTTACAACCTATATACATGGTTTACCACAGAAATAATGTCAATTCAATTCAATTTAAAGCTTTATTGCACTAACAAAGTTAAGCTATAGTATAATTAAAACATCAGAATTATATAGTACTCTAACATTTACCTGCCCCTACTTTTTACCATTGTCAATAGATACATTTAAATAAATGGGGGTGCTCTTACCCCATACATCTTTCCTCCAGAGTGCAGAGGGTATTCTAACCTTCTCTCCATTCTGTTGTGAGATTCCATCAATGGAGTAAGAGGTCTGATGCATCGGTACTTGACTTCCATTTGCCTTGAACTTCCAGGTTTGGCTGAGCATGCCGGGAATGTGAGAGCAGAACTGAGCCGTGAAAACCTGACAATTGAGACTGCTGTCTGCCCATCTGCTTGATGTGGCCCACCGTCTTGGGTAATGTTGAAGAAAGAGCAGCGAATGCTGTGATGGAATATTGAAATGGTCTTACCCCGATTCCTGATGTTTTATTATTCAATGGTAAGGGAATTGACGTGGTTGTTCTGTGTGTAGCATCTGGAATCAACACGTTTAGAAAAGAGGGGTAACTTTCCTGAAACTTTTATTTCGTACCTCATAGGACCTCATAAGAATTTGAAATTCTTCCACAGGAAAGCATGTGGGTTAGAAGCAGGTGTAGATCATCTATCAGGTCCCTTCAACAAGATCATAGTTAATCTTCTACCTTAGTTCCATTTTCCTCCACTACCACCCCCCCCCAACACCCAACAAAATCCTTTGATTCTACCTATACTCAGAACCCTATTGACCTCTGATTTGAGTGAACTAGATGACTGAGCTTGGATAGAGAATTCTAAATACTCTACACACACTGAGTGAAGATACTGTTCTGCTCTCAGTTTTTAATGACCTGCCCCGTTCTGAGATTATAATCATCAGCTTTAGAATCTTTTAGAATACAGACCTAGTTTTCTCAATCTCTTTGTGCGGCAAGCCCACCATTCCAGGAACCAGTCTGGGGATTTTTCAATGCACTCTCTATATAGCAATAAAACTATGTATCCTTTTAAAAATAAGATTAATCTGTAAACAATACACCAGGTGCAGTTTCATCAAAGCTCTATATGATTGTAATAAGACTCCTGTACTGAAACCCTCTCATACTAAACGCACCTGTCCCTTTGAATATCGATATTATCCAACATGTCTCCTTTTACAACCAAATCTGTCTTATGCACCAAGGCTACACATTATAGTCTATCACATTCTTGCAAGTTCACTTGTTTATATCCCTTTGAAACCTCAAGATATAGATTCCCCCCTTCTTCTTGCTGCAGATGATGCTGTAAAATCAACAAAATTGGAAATATGACATTTTGTCTCCTCATTGAGGGAGACTGTGAACAGTTGGACCCAAACCCTGATTTTTGGGGTGTCTCGTTTGTCCCATCCTGCCAAATTGAGAAAGACACATTTACTTACATTCTTTGCTTTCCATATGTTAATCAATGTTTAGACCATTGTACCTGGGTTTATTGTCCCTTGGCCTGCCTTTCTTATCCCTCCCCCATCTGGTTCTATCTAACCAGCATCCTTCCCCTATCAGATTTCACTTATAGCTTTCCAGTCTCTGCCTATACCCTCCCCCCACTCCCCTCTCCCACTTGGTTTTTCTGCCACTTATTTTACCTTATCTGCTTCTACCTGTTATCCGCCATTTTCTTTCTTGGTACTGCCCCCTACATGTTTCACAGCATCCATCATCCCCACTTCACCTGGTTCCACCTATCACCTACCAGCCCATGTCTCAGACTCCTCTCTCGCTTTTATACTAACTATCTGACCTCTACACTCCTAGTTCTCATGTCAGATCTCAACCTTAAATGACTGTCCCTCTGTCTCCTCAGATGTTGCTTGAGTTCCTCCATCAGTTTGTTTTCTTCACTCTAGATTCCATCACCTACAGTCTCTTGTGTCTCCAGTTTTCAATCCTTGTTGGTATTTTACTCCATCAATTCCAGATTCTTTAACTTTGTTGATCAACTTCCTTGTGGGATCCTAATGAAAGCTTTCTGAAAATCTAAATATAGCACATCTACTAGTTAACAACAGGAATTCTGCAGATGCTGGAAATTCAAGCAACACACATCAAAGTTGCTGGTGAACGCAGCAGGCCAGGCAGCATCTCTAGGAAGAGGTGCAGTCGACGTTTCAGGCCGAGACCCTTTGTCAGGACTAACTGAAGGAAGAGTGAGTAAGGGATTTGAAAGTTGGAGGGGGAAGGGGAGATCCAAAATGATAGGAGAAGACAGGAGGGGGAGGGATGGAGCCAAGAGCTGGACAGCTGATTGGCAAAAGGGATATGAGAGAATCATGGGACAGGAGGTCCGGGAAGAAAGACGGGGGGGGGGGGGACCCAGAGGATGGGCAAGAGGTATATTCAGAGGGACAGAGGGAGAAAAAGGAGAGTGAGAGAAAGAATGTGTGTATAAAAATAAGTAACAGATGGGGTACGAGGGGGAGGTGGGGCATTAGCGGAAGTTAGAGAAGTCGATGTTCATGCCATCAGGTTGGAGGCTACCCAGACGGAATATAAGGTGTTGTTCCTCCAACCTGAGTGTGGCTTCATCTTTACAGTAGAGGAGGCCGTGGATAGACATGTCAGAAACATCTACTAGTTTCCACTTCTTCATTCTACTAATCAGATCCTTAGAGGAGAGTAACAGATTAGTCAGACATGAATTCCCTTTCTAACATCCATGGCAACTTTGCTCAATATTTTTGCTCTTTTCCAGCTGTTCTCTATAATAGTGTTCTGACATTTACTTCATAACCTGATGTTTACATATTGAGCATTTTTAGTTACTTACTGACTAGCCTGAATAAACAGGACACTGTACAGGAATCAAGACCAAACAAAGCAGGAAGAAAAAAATTGAAAAGCAATTAAAATGTCATGAAATAGCATCTTTCAGTTTTTCTGGATGTATTATATAACATCATAGTTAGTATTCTATCTTCCAGCTATCTTCTCTCTATAATCTCATTCCTCATGCAGGGTCTTCATCTGAAACATTGACGATGCTTTTTGCCTCCTCGTATGCTCATGACTCACAGAATTCCTCCAGCAGATCTTTTTTAAAGTTCGTAGAATTACTGTTCAGACCATAAGACCATAAGACACAGGAGCAGAATTAGGCCATTCAGCCCATTGAGTCCAATCTGCCATTTCATCATGGCTGATCCCAGATCCGATTCAACCCCATACACCTGTTCTTTCACCATATTCCTTGATGTCCTGACCAATCGGGAATCTATCAACTTTCACTTTGAATATACCCATCGACTTGGCCTCCACTGCAGTCTGTGGCAAAGCATTCCACAGTTTCACCACTCTAGGCTAAAAATATTCCTCCTTATTTCTGTTCTAATAGATCACACCTGAATTTTGTGGCTGTGCCCTCTAATTCTTGATACCCGCACCAGAGGAAACATCCTCTCATTGTCTAGTCCTTTGAACATTCAGTAACTTTTAATATGATCCCCAAGCATTCTTCTAAATTCCAGTGAGTACAGGCTCAAAGTTGCCAAATGCCTATCATTTGATAACCCCTTCATTCCTGGAATCATCCTCGTGAACCTCCTCTGGACTCTCTCCAATGACAATATAACCTTTCTGAGTTAAGGGGCCCAAAACTGTTGTCAATACTCCAAGTGCTGCCTATCAATTCCCCTTGAAATAAATGCCAATGTTGCATTTGCCTTCTTTACCACAGACTCAACCTGTGAATTAACCTTCTGGGAGTCTTGCACAAGGATTCCTAAGTCCCTCTGCACCTCTGATGTTTGAATATTCCCCCACTAAGATAATAGTCTGCACTGTTGCTCCTTTTACCAAAATGCATTATCACGTGATCTGTACATAGCGGCTGTGCGGTGAAAAAGGCACAACAGTGCCTCTTTCACCTCAGAAGGTTGAGGAAGTTTGGCATGGACTCCCAAAACTTAAGAACTTTCTACAGGGGCACAATTGGGAGCATCCTGACTGGCTGCATCATTGCCTGGTATGAGAACTGTACCTTCCTTAATCACAGGATTCTGCAGAGAGTGGTGCAGACAGCCCAGCGCATCTGTAGTTGTGAACTTCCCATGATTCGGGACATTTACAAAGACAGGTATGAAAAAAGAACCGGTAGGATAATTGGGGATGCAAGTCACCCCAACCACAATCTATTCCGGCTGCTACCATCTGGGAAACGCAGCATAAAAGCCAGGACCAACAGGCTCCGGGACAGCTTCTTCCACCAGGCCATCAGACTGATGAACTCACGCTGATTTGAGTGTATTTCTATGCTACATTGACTGTTCTATTTATTACAAATTATTATAAATTACTGTGATTGCACATTGCACATGTAGACGGAGACATAATGTAAAGATTTTTACTCCTCATGTATGTGAAGCATGTAAGAAATAAAGTCAATTCAACATTCAACATACATTTCCCAACACTGTATTCCATTTGACACTTCTTTGCCCATTCTTCCAATTTGTCTAAGTCCTTCTGTAATCACATTGCTTCCTCAGCATTATCTACCCCTCCACCTTTCTTTGTATCATTCGCAAACTCTGGCCACAAAGCCATTAATTCCACTATCCAAATCATTGACAAACAATGTGAAAAGTAGCAGTCCCAATACGGACCCCTGAGGAGCAACACTAATCATCGACAGCCAACCAGAAAAAGCCCCTTTTATTCCCACTCGTTGCCTCCTGCCTGTCAGCCATTCCTCTAACAATGCCCGTATCTTTCCTGTAACACCACAGGATTTTATCTTGTTAAGTAGCCTCATGTGAGGCACCTCAACAAATGTCTTCTGAAAATGTAAGTAAATGACATCCACTGCCTCTCCTTTGTCCACCCTGCTTGTTACTTCTTTGAAGAATTCCAACAGATTTGTCAGGCAAGATTCCCCTACAGAAAAACAATGCTGTCTTTGATTTATTTAATCTTTAGTCTCCAAGTACCCCAAAACCTCATCCTTGGTAATGGACTCCAACACTTTCCCAACCACTGAGGTTAGGCTACCAGGCCTATAATTTCCTCTCTTTTGTTGTCCTCCCTTCTTAAAGAGTGTAGTCACATTTGCAATTTTCCAGTCCTCTGAGACCATGCCAAAATCAAGTGATTCTTGAAAGATCATGACCAATGCATCCGTTATCTCTTCAGCAAACCCCTTTCAGAACTTTGGGATGTAGTCCATCTGGTCCAGGTGACATAACCACTGTAGAACCTTTGAGTTTGTCTGGAACTTTTTCCTTTGTAAGAGCAATGGCACTCACTCCTGCTCCCTGACATGCACAGATCTCAGGCACACTACTGGTGTCTTCCACAGTAAAGATTGAAGCAAAGTACTTATTAAGTTCACCTGCTATTTCTTTATCCCCTTTTACTACCTCACCAGCATCATTTTCCAGTGGTCCAATAGTAACTTTCACCTCCTTTTATTCTTTATATAACTGAAAAAACTTTTAGTATCCTGCTTTATGTAATTGGCTAGTTTGCGTTCATATTTCAGTTTGACTTCCTTGTTGGGGAATATTATGGGTGGAGCTGAGTCCATGCCCAGAATCGCCATGATCTTACCGAATGGCAGAGCAGGCTCTGAGCAGTCAGATGGCAGACTCCTGCTCCTATTTCTTATGTTCTTGTGTAACAACATCTCCTCATCATTTACCATTGAGGAGCATCTCAAGGTATGCTTAGCATCCCGCTCTTCTCCCTTTTCACACACTACCATGTAGTTAAGCATAGCTCCAATACCGTATACAAATTCACAAAGTTGACAAATAAATTTTCAGGCTTCCAGCTAGGTGTAGGTATTGACTTTAATTGATGTTTTGAAACAAACTCTGCCAACTTCATCGGCGCATGTCTACTTTGGTGTTATTTATACGCCAATCAGCTGTTCCTCCTGATTGGTTAGTCCTCATCCAACCAGGTCTCCACTACCCCATCTTGCTTACGTTGAATTCCAGTTCTTACTTAAAGTGAGACCTTCCTCTTCGAGTCACAGTGCTCAGTAATCCCCTAAATTAACCCTAGCCTAATCACAGCACAATTTACAATGACCACTTAACCTACCAACTGGCATGTCTTTGAACTGTGGGAGGAAACCAGAGCACCTGGAGGAAACCCACTGGTCATGAGGAGAACGTACAAACTCTTTGCTGGCAGCGGTGGCAATTGAACCTGGGTCACTGGCCCTGTAAAGCGTTGTGCTAACCACGACACTACCATGTCACCCAAATAAAGATTTGCTTTGTCTGTCACATGTACAGCAAAGCATCAAAACACCAATGAAACGCGTCATTTGCATCAATAACTAACACTGTCCAAGTGCATACTGGGGGCCAGCCCAAAGTATTGCCATTCTTCAGGTGCCAACATAGCGTGATCACAACTTACTAACCCTCACCTGTACTCTTGTGGAAACTGGAGCACCCAGAGACGTAAGACACCTGGTTGAACAGTGCTACAACAACCTCTCTCTCAGCATCAGTAAAACTAAAGAGCTGATTCTTGACTTCAGGAATGGAAGGAAAGCGAACATGTACCGGTCTACATTGGTGAATCAGTGGCAGAGGGGGGCAGCAGCTTTAAATTCATGGGCATTAACATATTAGATGATCTGTACTGGGCCCAGCATATACTGAAGATGTAATCACAAGGAAGGTATGCTAATATTTTTGCTTTCTTAGAAAGCTAAGGAGATTTAGTTTGTCACCAAACTGTTGAAAATATTTTAACTGGTTGCATTATGGTTTTGTATGGCAATTCAAATACACAGAAATGAAAAAGATGCTTCAGAGAGTCATAGACTCAGCCCAGTACATCACTGGCGCATCCCTCTCCTACCACTGACAGCGTCTACGTGATGTAGTGCCTTAAGAAGACAACATCTATCATCAAAAATAAGACCATAAGATAGAGGAGCAGAATTAGGCCATCTGGCCCATCGAATCTGCTCTGCCATTTCTTCATGACTGATCCATTTTTCTCTCAAGATCGAAGATTCCCACCGTCTCCTTGCAGCTACAGCAGGCAGGAAGTACAGTGGTCTGAAGTCCCATATCACCAGGTTCAAGAAGAGGTGCTTCCATTCAACCTTTCAGTCACGGAATCAACCTACACAACCCTAATCACTATCTCAGTACAGTAACACTGTGACACTTTGTGCTACAAAGGACTTCAATTTTTGTTATAATTGTGTTCTTTCTTATATGCTTCTGTATCATTTATGTTTGACTTGATTTTTACTTGTGAGTGTTTTGTCTCTGATGCTATGCACCTATGAAGCTACTACAGGTAAATTTACATTACAGCCTGTGCACGCAGGTACTTGTGCATATGATAATAATACCGGCTTGAGTTTGACTTGAAGTGTGGTCTCTGTTTTGTAGGTAATCAAGCTGTGTTGCATGCAGACTAATCAAGTGGGGGACCTATTAGATATCTAAAGATACAATTCTGATGTTGGATGCCACCTGTGTGGTATTTGCATGTTCTCACTCTGATTGAATTGAGACATCCTCTTCCTTAAAGGCTGTGGATCACAGAGTTCTGTTGTGAACCTTCTCTGGGGGCCTTTTTGGTTGGCTGCTGGTGACTAGTGGTATTCCACTGGGGTTGGTGTTGGGACCACTTCTTTTCAAGTTATACAGCAATGATTTGGATGACAAAATTGATGGCTTTATGGCCAAGTTTGTGGACAATACATAATGACAGTTTGTGGAGGGGCAGGCAGTGTTGAGGAAGTAAGGAATCTGCAGCTGGACTTAGAAACTTTAAGAGAAAAGGCACTTGTGCCAAGTACAGCAGCTCTGAGAGCGCCTCACATCTGATAACCAGGTTCTTCCCAGTTATCAAGAGATTCCCAATTTCTGTTTTATCTTCTCGGACCACTTCAGCCAATTCTTTTTGCTTGCCTTGGCCTCTCCCAACCAGACCCCGGCACCTTCAGGAAAGCAGACCTGACAGTCAAAGAGACATTGGATCGATTGGGTCTGTGACTCAAAAGCTTCGCCTCAGTTTTCGTGCAGTTAACACTGGCCTCTGATGCTAATTCAAACTGATCAAAGATGCTGATCAACCTGCGAACCAACCTTGGAGCTCAGCAGAAGATGGTGACATTGCTATTATATAGTGAGGTTTTCATTTGGGTCACTCCACTGTCCAGCATGTGGAAGCTCTTCCTGCCAGGTACAGTACAGGTTTGTTCAAGCGGATCATCTGTCCCAGATCAGACTTAACTGTATTGGCGATGGCCCTGGACAGGATCTTGTAACCTATAGACAACAATGAGCTGGGCCTCCATTTCTAATGTCATCCTTCTCCTCCTTCTGCTTGTAGATAAGGGTAATAATGCCCTTCCTCTAGTTTGACATGCTGTCAGCTAGAAGCATAGTGTTGTACACCTCCAGCAGGTTTGAGCCCATCCACTCTCACAGATCCAAGTATAACTCAGCCGGTAAGCAGTCGC
This sequence comes from Mobula hypostoma, assembly GCF_963921235.1. Taxonomy (NCBI): domain Eukaryota; kingdom Metazoa; phylum Chordata; class Chondrichthyes; order Myliobatiformes; family Myliobatidae; genus Mobula; species Mobula hypostoma. Next base: position 39,816,101 of record NC_086121.1, on the reverse strand, counting down.
TCCACTTTTGGGAGTTTTATTCAGGTTGATAAAACAGATGGAGCCAATGGGCTCTGCAGGATCTGTGGCTGGTCCAGACTCTCCTGCTTGCTGGCATCTAACACCTCTGTGACAGAGGACAGGACGTTTTGGAAGGCTGCACTGTCTGTGGCCTTTCTGTCATACAGACCAGTAAAGAAGGATCTGCACATCCTCAATATATCCGTCTATGAGGATGCCACAGAGCCATCGTCTTCTGTAAGGCTGTGGATCACAAAGCTCCATCTGTGAACCTTTTGGAAGAAGTTGCATGAGCACACCTCGTTCTGCTTCATGGAGTGGGCCCTGCATTGGTAGATGATCTTGGAGGAGTTGGTGACAAAGAGTTGGGCTTTCTGGCTCTTCACCTCTCCTAGTTCCTCTTCCACATCCATCCCACTGCACTGCAGAAGGAAAAGATGCTGCAACTCTGTTTGCCGTTGGCTTTCTGAACAAGGGTTCTTCCCTGCTTTCTAAAGAAAGCTTTCAATGTTCTCCAAGCCTGCGTAAGCCCTCTTTAGCTCCTCATTGTTCTCTGGGGTCAGCAGCTTGCTGTTCAACTTCCATATCCCCTGCACGCCTTCTGGTCCTCCTGTAGGTGACGGGATGCTCAGAGGAGACAGTAGTCAGAGAAGAACATTAGATCGTCCAGCCTCATCAACAATGCAGTTGAAGTCATCGGCCAGAATGACAGGCTGGGACGTCACTAGCAGCAGTGTGAGCTGCTCAAGGCCGGCCAGACACTCCTCCGCACGGGCGAGACATACACATTAATTAACAGGAGTGAAGTGTTTTTGTGCATTACGCCTGACAGGAGGAGACACCCCAACCAGCTCTCTAACTTGGGTGATTGAGAATATGACTCCCCGCAACAGAATTCCCAAGCTGGGAAGTGTGACAGTCTTTGCCCCATGACTACACAGGCAAACCATGCGGCCACCATCATACCCACCTCCAACAGTTGCTGAGGTGAGGCAACCCACACTCTTGCAAAAAAGGTCACTTCAGCCTTGACCTTGGCAAGGTATTGCAAGGCATTGACACATCACGCAGTGCTCTCCACCTGGCACATGTTTAAGAATGCCAGTTTTATCTCCATGATTGAGTTGGAATCACAATTCTAGTCCCCTGTCACTCAGAATGAGCTGCCATGCCCTCAGACTTGGTGAAATGCCTCACTGTTTTTGAGCTCAGATGCTGGGAATGGTCCTCTGGGGTGAAGTGATGCTGGAGGTATCTCTGGGGGGATGTTAGTCTCTGCTGCTGCTTGGACATCTTGCTATGGTCAACCTGCATATCTCTGAGCTGGGTTGGTTACCAGCTCCTGCTGCTCCCAGTCTCCAGGAGCTGGGGACTGGTGGCTCCTGTTCTGCTCCTGGTCCTCAGGAGCTGATCTGTCTTAGATGTTGTGCTGCCCTGAGTTTCCTGGAGCTTGGGGCTGATGGCTTCTGTGCTACCCCCGGTCTCCCGGACCTGGGAAGAGTCAGCAGAATTTCTTCCTTATCCCTATTTGTCTATTGGCTCCCTTCCACTTTATCCTGTCCAGTTTGGAGCTTCCTCTGTCTGTGTCACTGTTTTCCAACATCTGCTTCATCCTCCAATGAGGAGAGTTTGCTGGAATCTGTCTGATTACCTGTTCTTTTCTTCCCACTTCTTTTACTCTTGGCAACCTGTTGTCTCTTTGGTGGTGTCTTCTTGGATTTCTTCTTCTTCAACACCTGCCATTCTTCTTCTTGACCATCTACCCTCACATCTTACACTCTCTTAGAAATTCTGCCAAATGTTTTAAGGGGACATTGATCAAGGACACTTAACTGTGACCTGCTGAAGAGAAGAACGAGGGAAGCTGGGTCCAATGCAGCCACTTCAGACAGGTGTTAATAAAATCCCTGTGAAAATCCACAAGGATTTCAGCAACAGATGAGATGAAGAAGTTTATTATGCTTTGGAATCAATATTGAATGTTGCAAAGAGTTTACCTACAAACACTTTAATAGTATTAAGAATTCTAAAATGTTTTTCCATGATGGACAGCCGCTCAAAACACTTTTAATCTTAATTTAGAACTGAACAGACAGTATCAATGCAGTAGGTGTCTGATTAACTGCAGTCTGATCAGAGATTAATGGATCATTACCGTGAATTCTCCTTGTTGTTAATAAAAAGCATGATACATTTTCCATGGTCTCTAGGTATGAAGTTGACAGATGTTTTGCTTTTTTGCACCATTGCTTTATTAAGTTATAACTACATCAGACACTTGCTGAATTGCAAAAAAGAGAATGAGCGGAAAGAAACTGAAAACTCCAATTCCAAACTCGGGGAGATGGGACTTGCTGGCCTTGCCAGGCAGTCAGCCTAGGGGAAGGAACAGTGCGATACTCAATCTACAGCCTTGCCGTCGCTGTACTTGTTGCTGTGCCATTGTGGAACTTGCCCCGGCCTAAAGAGCGGAATTAGTTCACGCGCGCTGATCCTCACCACAAACCTACACAGCACAGGTGGGAAGAAAAAGAATCCCACAGTGATGGAGAAGGGGCACCTCTATAGTCACCAACGATCATGCCATCAATCCTGAGGATTCCCATTCCCTCCTGATATTTTCAAGCAAAGATCCAGCCATCATCATCATTAATATTTGAGAAATCTTGTATATATATTGTTTGATCAAGCATTATTGTTCATTTAAATAATTTGCCATGAGTTATATGTAAAAATACGTGAATTACATATGTCATCGTGCTACTAGGTGATACAAGTGCAACTTGCTTAAAGCAAGCACAAAGCTAGACTCATATTTTGGGCTCCTGCATCTTCCTTTGAATTAGTTTAATGTTTTAAAGCTACAAAACACAACACCAGCTTTTAGAGGAACTCAGTAGGGTCAGGCAGCATCAGTGGAGGCAGAGAGGTAGTCAACCCAAACTGGCCCACTGATTTCCTCTAGTAGTTTGTATTTGGCAAAATAAAATGAATATGAGCTGAAATACATGAATCTATAGTTTGATTAATTAATGTTAACTGCTGACCGCTTCATTGTTTACTACGTCCCAGAAAAAAATCTCAGCTGATTGTGGATACATGAGCTGAGTGAGTCTAGGCACAATTTTCATACTCAAACAAAACACTTCCTTTTCTCATTAATACCACGAGGGAGGATGTACAGGAGCCTGAAGACCCACACTCATCATTTTAGCAACAGCTTCTTCCCCTCTCCTGTCAGATTTGGTGAATGGTCCATGACATTACCTCACTATTCCTCTTTTACACTATTTGTGCATTTTATTTATTTCTTTCTTTATTAATTATTTATTTGGTTTATTGTTGTAACTTATAGTGTTTTTAACATCTCGTACTGCTGCCACAAAACAACAAATTTCACGACACGTGTCAGCGATAATAAACCTGATTTTGATTCTGGTTCTGAAACTAGTCAAAACTTCTTGTCATGATGGTAAGTAGATTCCTAACCTTGTGGACCAGTGTTATTGAGAGCAAGAAGCCCATCAGTCAACTCCTGCAGCCCCAGCCTTTAGTGATGGCTATCTAGCAGATTTTCTGTGCTCTGTTTATATTCTAAGGCACTAAATTCACTGGGTTTTACAGCATATGTTGCACCATATAATGATACACCTTCCAGCATACCCAGTAAGCTTCAAGGCAGTGTGGGTAACAACAGCAGAATATCTTCAAGAGGTTGTGCCTCGAGAAGGCAGCATCCACCAACCTTCACCTACTCATGGAACCAGCAGGATTTCCCAGTAACCGGATATCTGATTGTAGGCATTTTACTATATATTTTGATTTTCATCTGTATCTGAATGGTGACAACTTGGAAAACTAAAGCTGTGATGAAAGGTTCATTGACCTGAAATGTAAACTCTGTTCTCCCTCCACAGGTGCTGCCTGATCTGGTGAGTATTTCCAACATTATATATTTTAATTATTGGTAACAGCTTTGTATTGTGATAGACCAGAATCAAGTTTACTATCATTGCCATATGTCATGAGATTTGTTGTTTTGAAGCAGCAGTACGGTGTAAGAGATAAACAATTACTATAGGTTACAGTAGTAGATAGATAAATGAATGCATGCATGAATGAATAAATAGTGACCATAAGCCACCAGTTTGTGTCTTTAACAACCCCAAATACAAGCCATCCACTCGCAGTGAGCACTTGAGCTCCAAGTGTATAATTGTCAAGTCATATACTGTCCACTGAAGTTGAATACCACTGACAATTTCTTGTGCCATCCCATATTATGAACCATTTTTGCCAGTTGCTAAAATGATCTCAGAACTGCATGCAAATCATGTGAGTGTAAATGCAGCTCTCGTAGCAAAGACAAAATCAAAGCTGCAATGAAGCAAGTACGGCTCTACCGCTGTAGGTGAAAGAAACTCAGTCAGTGTAAAAGGAAACACATTGTGGAAACTACATGACTTTTGATATCATACTCCTACTGTTCTCAGTGAACTTGCACTGCATCCCGCACGCTCCAGTGGAATGACACATAGCTATTGCTCAGAAGGGCCAAAAATCAATTAGGGAAGTGAAACATTTGTTTAGATAAAATATATGGCTCCCAGGGATAAATCATTTGGTTGTACATAAAATCAATAAACATCCAGGACTTTAAGCAATTAGGATGTCAGCCTAAAACTATTGAAATTGGTCTCAGTGACTTTGGTCAAACTTAGTGCTGATTTTGCAGATCTGGCCTTTGGTAATTATCTAGTAATTGTTGAGCACCACATTAGATTCCTCATTATCGAAATGGCTAGTTCAATATCCAGGAAATCTATCACCCAAAGTTTGATCATATATTTGTGCTGTTTGGTGTGTTGCAAGCAGTATGCTTAAATAATAACCAGCTCATAAACATTGTGGTCTTCGGGAAGCTTGCAACCTCCTTGGCTTTTGCATGCTTCAAATCTACACCTTGCCAGTCAGGGTGAGATGAGGGAACACACACCAGTCCTCATAGAGGGATCACAAGTGAGCAATTTCAAATTCCTGGGTGTCAATATCTCTGAGGCTCTGACCTGGTCCAAACATATCAATGCAACTACAAAAAAGACATGACAGCGGCTATATTTGATCAGGAGTTTGAGAAGATTTGGTTTGTCACAAGAACACCTGAAAATTTCTACAGATGTACTGTGGAGAGTATTCTGACAGGCTGCATCACCACGTGGTATGGGGGTAGGGGGGGGTGGGGGAGGGGCTACTGCACAGGATCGAAGCAAGCCTTTGAGAGCCGTAAACTTAGTCAGCTCCATCATGGGCACTAGCCTCCGTAGTATCCAGGACATCCTCAAGGAGCGCAGCCTCAAAACGGTGGTGTCCATCATTAAGGACGCCCATCACATGGGTCATGTCTTGCTCTCATTGCTACCATCGGGAAGCAGGTATATTAGCCTGAAAGTACACTCTCAATGATTCAGGTACAATTTCTTCCCCTCTACTGTCGGATTTCTGAATGAACATTGAATCCATGAACACTACCTCACTATTTTTTTAAATGCCTATTTTTGTATTTAGTTAATGTAACTATTTAATTTATAGAGTATATACTTCCTGTAATTCACAGTTTTTTCTCTATTACCATCTATTGCATTGTTCTGTAGCCACAAAGTCATCAAATTTCACAGCATACGCTGGTGATATTTAGCCTAATTCTGATTCTATGTTTTGCTCCATTTAGCAAACCCTTTCCCATTGACTTAAGCTGCCTATATCCTTTTGTAGCCTCTGATGCCCTCTTCACAGCTTATTTGCCTACATGTGTCATCAGCAAACTTCACACACACACCTTTGGCGTCTTCGTGCAAGTCGGTGAACAATGGTAAATGCACTGGCCACAGCATCGAACCGTGCGACACAACTTGTTGCATTTTGCTGACGAGAAGTATACCTATTGAAGCCTGCTCTCTGTTTCCTGTTAGTCAGCCTGTCATCCAGCTGAGGCAACATATTACCTCCTATACCACTGGCTTTTTTCCTGCATTACCTGTGGATTTGCATCTTATCAAGTCCTTGCTAAAACTCTTAGTAACGGCAGTCCCTGGGCTACATAAAGATTCTGTTCCCAAGAGCCATCATTTAGGTGATTTTTCCAAAGGTCAGAAATAGTTGTTTTCCATCATAAACCCTGTTGTATTGCTCCACATTTGCTATAGTTCTTCTGTTTCATTGAATAAAAGAATGAAATCCATCACCCAAAGTTACCCATAATTAATGGAATATATACTGTATCCAATCATTAATGAAGCATGTCCATAACCTTTATCACCCTTACTAATCAATAATGAATCAAATTCCACTTTAAATATACCCAATGACTTGGCCTCCACAGCCTTCTGTGGCAATGAATTCCACGGATTTACTACTGTCTAGCTAAAGAAATTCCTCCTCATCTCTGTTCTAAAGCATGTCCCTCTGTTCTGGGGCTGTGCCCTCTGGTCCTAGACTTCCCCTGTCACAACCAGGGGTCGTTGTTAAAAGAAAAAGAAGGGATATTTGTCAATTTGTGGATTGTATTTTCTCAGTGTCACCTGGTGGGTATGTTGTGTTCCTTGAATTGTTTACCTTTTGCGTCTAACTGTTTGTCTTTGGACTAGTTCTGGGTTTACACTTTGTGTTGCAGGTGTTTCATTTGGTATCTTGGGAATTGTTAAGCTCTCTTTGTATTTATCACTTTGGGATAATTTAAGTAGCACGGCGTTTTCAATGTCTTGCATTCTCACGTGCTCCAGGGTGTATTTCAAGGGGCCATGCCAACCCCTCTTTGCTCAGCCGTTGTGGTTCGTTGTCTGGTCAAATTCAGACAAGTTCTCCTATGTATCATGAGTGATTTCAGTTCTTCAGTATTCTGTATAGTTTGCCTGAGCTCTTGTTCATTTTGCTGGTTAATTTCTGTAATAAATCTTTAGTTTTGTTTGAGTTGCCAAGGTCTCTGTCATCCCTGCACTTGAGTTCCTTACTGACCCTTACTCTCCCACTGTAGGAAACATCTTCTCCACATCCACGCTATCTCGGGCTTTTAATATTCAATAGGTTTCAATACGATCCCCTCCTCGTTCTTCTAAATTCCAGCGAGTACAGGCCCAGAGCCATCAAACATTAACTCTTTCATTCCCGGAATAATCCTTTGGATCCTTGCCAATGCCAGCACATCTTTTTTCAGATAAGGGGCCCAAGTATACTCCACATGATACTCCAAGTATATCCACTGATTCACTTTTAACCACAGCACATCACATGATCAGAGAGCTCCAATACCTTGAGCAAACATGATTGCTTCTTCCTAAATAGAGAACATCGAACAATACAGCACAGGAACAAGCCCTGCCAAACCACTGAAATCAGTAATCAAATGGCCAACTAAACTTATCCTTTCTGCCTACACAATGTCCATATCCTTCCATTTTCCTCACTTCATGTGCCTTTTAAAAGGTCTTTTAGAAGTCCCTTCAAAAATCCAGGCACCCACCACTCTCTGTATGCCCTCTGGTATTAGACATTTCAACCCTGGCACAGATATTGTCTGTCTACTCTGTCTATGCCTCTCATAATGTTACAAACCTCTATCAGTTCTCTCCTCAGTCTCTGCCGCTTCAGAGAAAACAATCTGTTTATCTAACCGCTCATGATTGCACATGCCCTCTAAACCAGGCAGTATCCTGGTAAACTTCTGCATCCTCTCCAATGCCTCAAAAATCCTTCCAATAGTGTGGTGACCAGAAATGTATGCAATAGTCCGGATGTGGCCTAATTAGAATTTTATAAAGCTGCAACATAACTTCCTGACTTTTGAACTCATTGCCTCAACTAGTAAAGGCAAGCATGTCACATGCCTTCTTAGCCACCCTATCAAACTGTGAAGCCACTTTCAGGGAGCTATAAACTTAGACTTGAAGATCTCTCTGCTCATCAACCCTGTTAGGCGTCTTGCTCTAACAATGTACTATCTCTATATTTGACCTACCTCGGTGCAACACTTCATATTTGGTGGGATTAAACTCCACCTGCCATTTCTCTGTCCATATCTGCAACTATATCCCGCTGTATTCTTTGCCAGACTTCTACACTATCCTTAACACCATCAATTTTTTTTTTATCATCTGCAGACTTACTAACCCACCCATCTATACTTTCATCCAGGCCATTTATATACATCACAAACAGCAGAGGTCCCAGTTCAGATTCTTCCAGAGCACCAATAATCATAGACGTCCAGCTAGAATAAGTTCCATTGACCACTACCCTCTGTCTTTTATGGGCAAACCAGTTATGAATGCAAGCAGCCAATTCACCATTGATCCCATGCATCTTAATGTTCTGGATGAGCCTCCCAGGAGGGAACTTGTCAAATGCCTTACTAAAATACATGTAGAGAACACCCACAGATCTACCTAAATCAATCAACCTTGTCACCTTGTCAAAAAACTTAAACAAATTAGTAAGACATGCACAAAGCCATGCTGGCTCTCACTAATTAGGCCATGGTTTTCCAAATACTCATAAATCCTATCCCTAAGAATTCTCTCCAGTAACCTCCCTACCACTGTTGTGAAACTCACCGCTCAGTAGTTTCCAGGATTATCCCTGGTTCCCTTCCTGAATAATGGAACAACATTAGCTACTTGTCAATCATCTGGGACATCACCTGTGGCTAAAGAGGGCATGAAGATATTGGTCAAAGCTCCAGCCGTCTGTCCTCTTGCCTCTCTCAGTAATCTGAGGTTTACCCCTTCAGGCCCTGGGGACATCCACCATAATGCTCTTTGAGTCCCAACACTACCTCCTTTACCTTGAAATTCCCAAGCATGTCAATGCACTCAGCACTGATCTCCCTATCCTCAACATCATTCTCCTTGGTAAATATTGATGTAAAATACTCATTATGGACCTCACCCACATCCTCTGCTTCCAAGCAAATTTCCCCCCTTTATCCTTGAGTGGTCCTATCCATACCCTAGTTATCCTCTTGCTCTTGATGTATTATACACTGCCTTGGGAATCTCTTTACTCCTACTTGCCAAGGGCTTTATTTGTCCCACTCTTGGCTTTCCTAATTCCCCTGTTTTTTTTTCTGGCTTCTTTATAACCTCATGCGGTCTGTTTGATTCCAGCTTCCTAAGCTCTACATACTTTTTCTTGTTCTTGACAAAATTCATCTCCTCTTTTGACATCCAAGGGTATCTTACCTTGCCATCCTAGTCCTTCTTTCCGACTGGAACATATCTGTCCTGTACTCTGTGCTGTTGGTCTTTAAACTCCCTCCACATGTTGGATGTAGATTTGCACAAAAACAGCTGTACCACTTAACTCTACCTAGATCCAGCCTAATTTGCCTTGCTCTAATTTAATACTCTCCCACAACGTCCATACTTAATCCTTATCTACAGCTCTCTTAAAAATCAAGGAATTGTGGTCACTGTACCTTAATTGCTCACCCACTGAAAGACTGATCACCTGACCAGACTCATTACCCAACACCAACTCCAATACAGCCTCTCTTCTTGTTGGACTACCTGCATATTGATTTAAGAAACCCTCTTGAATGCACCTAATAAATTCTGTCCCGAACGACTTCCGGGGTTGAATATGGCGTGAGTCGGTGCGTGTGAGTGTGGCTCCTGATTTTTATTGAAAATCTACCTGTTTATCTTTGCCGTATGCTCGAGATAACTGGATACTTACCATTGTGAACAACGCGGGACATAGCTGGACATTGAAATGGCAAGTAGAATGTACCTTCGAAGTCAAACGGGGGAAAAAGATAGCGAAGCCTCAAGCAAGAAGGCGGATGTTACAGTAATGGTGCCGTTGCATGCTGCTGGACCTGGACCCGGACCTGCGCTACCCGATGACTTGGAGAGGCTTCGTTTAGTACTTATTACTGACATGACGCAAGCGGTGCATTCTGCCCTAAAAAGAGAACTTGAAGATGCTTTATCACCAGTGAATGCTACCATGGAACAAATTATGTCTTCTTACGAGTCGCATGACGAACGTATTTGTGAGGTTGAAGATGGCCTGAGTGATTACAGTGACCGACTGGTGAGCGCCGAAGTCGCCATTACAGCGTTGCAGAGTGAAAACGCATTTCTGAAGGGAAAGCTAAATGACCTTGAAAATCGGTCGCGGAGATCCAATTTGAGAGTGGTCGGCATTCCTGAAAATTTGGAAGGTTTGGACCCTGTTAAATTTATGACCGAGTTTTTTGACAAAGTGCTGGGGTCAAATTTTTTCCCGTGCTTTTGCGTGCTCACCGAGTCGGACGTAAACCATCTGGTGTCTCTGGAGCCAAGCAAACGAGACCAAGAACGTTCCTGGTTTGCCTTCACTCCTCTCAAGATAAGCAACGCATCATCAATAGATGGAAGCAGGAGCCGTATTTCCGCGGACACTGCGTGTTTTTTTATGAAGATTTTAGTGCGGAGCTAGGGAGAAAACGAGCAGCTTTCAAGGAGGTGAAATCCCTGCTTTACGGGAAGGGGATCAGGTTTGGCCTCTTGTATCCCGCCCAGCCCCGGGTCATGCATGAAGGTAAAAAGCATTATTTCGATACACCAGAGGCGGCCAAAGAGTTTTACCATTTGCACTGGGGAGAACAAGAACGAGAAGAGCAATGACTTTTTTTAAAGTTATTCATGCAACATTGAAGGGGCCTCATGCCAAGGCAAACTGTTAATTTTCACAATCCACTTCTTTGTTCATTTTTTCCAGTTTAATTTGTGGAATGCGATCGGGTCGAACTGCTATGCTGCCGAAACTGATTAACAAAAAACTTTCAACCAGCAAAATGTAAATATGTGGGATTTGTATCTCGGGCGTTTAAGTTGCCTAGTGTTTTTTTTTGTTTTTAATGCTTAGTTTGACCTGTGTCATCTTTAGCCTATATGTTATATTAAAGGTAGTATAAGTGATAGGATAAATTTTAAGAAGGGGAGCCACCCTAGATTAGATTGAAAGTTGGGCTGTATGGGGAACACCTTGGAAGTTTTTTGTTGGGTACTGCCTGCGATCATCCTCAATTGGGGAGGTAGATCTAGGTTTCGGGGGTTAATTGGGTTTTTTTGTTGTTTGTGTAAAGGGGTGGGGGGAGTGTTTTGGGGGATTACCATGGCAGTTTATTCTTTTGTGTGTTACAGATTGATCAGACTTTCTTTTCATTGTGCGTTATTGTGTGCAATTTATACCCTCGCATTGTTTCGGATTGTAGGCCCTGTGTGTCTTTTGATATGGTTAACATGAGTGCTGCTGATGGAAGCCACCCTGTGAGGTTTATTTCTTGGAATGTAAAGGGGCTCAATGGTACGGTTCAAAGAGCTAAAGTTTTCTCTCATCTGAAACAATTAAAAGCAGATATACTATTTCTACAAGAGACATACTTAAGAGTGGAGGACCATAATAGACTTCGTAAAGCATGGATTAGTCAGGTTTTCCATTCCAGATTTAATAGCAGGTCCAGGGGGGTGGCAATATTAATCATCAAAAGAATGCAGTTCACACCATCTGATGTAATCAGTGACCCTAATAGTCGCTTTATTATAGTTTCTGGCTCTCTCTTTCAGATACCTATTATTTTGGTAAACGTTTATGCCCCTAATTGGGACGATGTCCAATTTGCAAATAAGGTTTTGTCATTAATACCTAACCTGAATACACATAAGCTAATCTTTTCCGGAGAGTTGAACTGTGCTATTGACCCACAGCTTGATAGGTCTTGCCCTAGGGGAACATTTTCTGGTATGGCAAAGGCCTTCTCGATGTTTATGCAACAAAATGGCTATATGGATCCTTGGAGATTTTTGAATCCATCAGTTAGGCAATTCTCTTTCTTTTCTCATGTTCACCACTCCTATTCCAAGCTAGACTATTTCTTTATAGATAACTCCTTGATACCAATGATTAGACAAATTGAATACACTGCTATAGTTATATCTGAACACTCGCCCGTGAAACTGGACCTATGCTTTCCTTTAAACATTAGAGAATGACCTCTGTAGAGACTTAACCCCCTTTTTCTTTCTAATGAGAAATTTTGTAGTTATATATCGGCTAACATTGACACATTCTTTGAGACTAACAAAACTGATTCGGTATCATACTCTTTACTTTGGGAAACTTTAAAAGCTTACTTGAGGGGTCAAATAATATCTTATACTTCACATGCCAATAAAGAGCGTAGGAAGGAAATGCAAGTGTTATTGCAATCTATTTTGGACCTGGGTAGAAAATACTCTGAGGCGCCCACTGCGGAATTATATAAAAGCCGGGCTGATTTGCAAACGAAGTTTAATCTTCTATCTACAAACCTATCAGAACAATTAATTCTTAAGACACGTGGCCTCTATTATGAATATGGTTACAAGGCGAGCTGGCTTATGGCTCGTCAGTTGAAACGTCAAGCTGCATCACGACTTATTCCCCAGATAAGAAACACGCACCAAAACCTGACAAGCAATCAAAAAGAGATTAATAACATCTTTGCAACTTTTTATTCCTCTCTGTATGCCTCAGAGTTCCCCTCAGATAAAACGAATATGGAACGTTTTTCAGATAATTTGGAAATACCAACTCTTGAACCAGAGGGGGTGGAGAACCTAGATCGGGCTCTTGGGCAGGAAGAGATTAATAATGCCATTAAGGCTATGCAGAGTGGTAAGTCCCCAGCTCCTGATGGTTATCCAATAGAATTTTATAAGAAATTTAAGGATAAACTCATACCGGTCCTTCTAGAAGTGTTTCAGGAATCTTCGGAGAATGGCTCCTTACCCCCTTCTCTTTCACAGGCAGCTATTTCACTACTTCTTAAAAAGGACAAGGACCCGACTCAATGTGAAACATATCGCCCCATCTCACTTTTGAATGTAGGTGTGAACATTTTGGCTAAAGCGCTTGCATGCCGTTTAGAACGTCCCCTTCCCAAGATAATTTCAGATGATCAAACAGGTTTTATTAAAAATCGCTATTCTTTTTTTAATATCCGTCGACTGGCTGATGTGGTTTATTCACCCAGTGATTCTCCAAGTCCAGAGGTTGTTATCTCCTTGGACGCGGAGAAGGCGTTTGATAGAGTGGAGTGGGTATACTTGTTTAGTGTTTTGGAGAAATTTGGATTTGGCAGAATACTTGTAGCTTGGGTTAAGCTATTATACCACTTGCCTTTAGCATGTATACAGGCAAATTATTTTCGATCTGACTATTTCCCATTAACACGTGGCACTCGCCAAGGCTGCCCATTGTCCCCTCTTCTTTTTGCAATTGCAATTGATCCTCTTTCTATTGCACTTAAGTCAACTACTTTATTTCAAGGTGTTAGAAGAGGGGACATGGAACACCATGTATCCCTATATGCTGATGACCTCTTACTTTATGTTAGCGACCCTGTAGGTAGTAGTCCTGCTATTGTGTCATTATTAGGTCAATTTGGAGCCTTCTGTGGCTACAAACTGAACTTTCAAAAAAGCAAATGCTTTCCCATTAATAACTTGGCCCTACAGATTCCTTTACCTCAAGATGGTTTTGTATACCTAGGAATACATATTACTTGCTCTTTTACATCTCTGTTCGAAGCTAATTACAGGCCTCAGGTTAGCCAAATGAAGGCTGATTTCGAGAGATGGCGCAGTTTACCCCTTACTATAGCTGGGAGAATCCAATCAGTGAAAATGACTATATTTCCTAGATTTCTTTATTTGTTTCAGTGTTTGCCAGTTTTCTTATCTAAGTTATTTTTTAAATCAGTCGACCAAGCTATAACCTCCTTTATTTGGGAAAATAAGGTCCCAAGGGTTAATAAGCACACTTTCCAAAGAGGTCGTGACATAGGTGGAGTGGGTCTTCCCAGCTTTATTCATTATTACTGGGCATCGAACATTCAAAAAGTATTATTTTGGCTTCACCGGCCAGATATAATCTGGTGCCTGCTTGAGTCACGGTCTTGTCACTCCTCGTCTCTCCCAGCTTTGGTGTATTCTTCCTCACCATTGAAATCCTCTCAGTTCACATCTAACCCGGTCGTGCTCTCCACCCTCAAAATTTTTAATCAATTTTGCTGCCACTATAAGTTCATATCAGCTTCAGTTTTGGGCCCCATTCATAAAAAACATTTATTTCCTCCCTCCACATTCGATTCAGCTTTTAGACAATGGGGTTTGAACGGTCTTATGCGCATTAAGGATTTGTATACTGATAACATATTTGATAGTTTTGATAACCTGCGCGGTAAGTATGGCCTTCCGCATAATCATTTTTTTAAATACCTGCAGATTCGCCACTTTGTCAAGGAAAAATTTCCCTCTTTTCCTGTTCTACCACCTGCTATGTTATGGGAAAAATTCACTCTTAGCTTTAACAATAAGGGGCTGATTTCTGAACTATACTCTCAGCTGATGTCTTTGGGAGTTCAAGATCTAAACAAAATTAAGAGGTGGGAGGACGACCTCGGTATGGACCTTGCGGAAGAATATTGGGCAAAAGTATTGAATAGGGTTCATTTCTCATCATCATGTGCTAGACTGGGGCTCATACAATTCAAAGTTTTACACAGGGTACATTTAAGTAAAGCCAGACTGGCAGACATATACCCTGGGACAGACGTTGGCTGTGACAGGTGTTCCTTCTCTCCGGCTGGTTTAATACATGCATTTTGGTCATGCCCTGGGCTTGATGACTGTTGGGCACTGGTTTTTAAAATTATCAGTGAGGTTTTGGGGGTGACACTGAGACCTTGCCCGCTTATAGCTGTATTTGGTGTGGCAGATGATGATTTGGGTTTAAATGCAAGCCAGTCGGATATCATTGCATTTACATCGCTATTGACCCGTAGGAGAATTTTGCTGGTTTGGAAATCTGCCACTCCCCCAACTGCTGCTGCTTGGTTAGAAGATGTAATGTTTTTTCTGAAATTAGAAAAGATTAAATTCACTTTGAGGGGGTCTGTGAAAAAGTTCTATTCGAAATGGGGACCTTTCTTATCATATTTTGGAAGTCTTAAGGAATTACCTACTAGTTGAGGGCATTTGATTGTACTTGGGAAGTTGCCTCCCATTTAACACACTTATAATTTTCCTCACAGGGTGGTTGATGAATTGTAAATATGAGTGTATTTTGGATCATCTGACATGTTGCAGATGTGTGTGAGCCGTCGTCTTGAAGTAGTGTGGGGGTACGGTTGTGAAATGTCCGTACTTGTATTTGTGAATTGTTGTGTTGTAAATATATTAGCTGCCATGATATGTTTGGGAAGGGCAGGTGGGAGGAGATTTGCTTGGGGGTACGATATTAAAGCAAACTGGAGGAAAATTATATATTCTGTATTGTGTCATTCCTTCAATAAAAATAAAAAAAAAATCTGTCCCATCTAAATCCAGTTTATATTAGGTAAGTTGAAGACACCATGACAACAACATTATTGTTTTTACATATTTCCTTAAGTTACCTGCATATTCTGTTCCCAGTGTCCTGGTGACTACTGAGTAGGGTGGGGGGTGGTCTCTGTAGTACAATCCATTCAGAGAGATTACACCTTTCCTAATTTTGAGTTCCACCCATATAGACTCAGTGGACGAGCCCTCCATTATGTTCCCTCTGAGCACAGCTGTGATATTATCCCTGATTAGTAGAACAACTCCCTCCCACGTCTTTTACCTCCCTCATATGTCACCTACATCTGCCCAACCTACATCTACGGATCTGACACCACTCATTTATTTTCCCTCTATTCGCTTTGAGCAGTAATGATGGACTACAATTAAGTGACACTAAGCACTATATACCCAATTTTTAGTCAAACTGTGAATGACATAACCACACTGCTTCTTAAAGTAAACACTGGGGTCAATCTGAAAGCAGGGAATCTAACTCTCTGCAAGGTGCTCTGATAGAAAGTCCATGCCTGTGAAACTGACTGACACTTAAAATAAAGTTTCTAATATTTAGACAGCTCAGCATTTCATATCCATCCTAGGTGTCCATGAAAAGATGATGCAGAGACTTCTTGAACCACTGCTTTCTGTAGAGTAAAGGTACTTCCGCACCGATGATCGTCAGGAAGTTGACTCAGTAACAAATAGGAATGATGGTAAATTTCTAAATCAGGGTGGTGTGTAGGTTGATGAGGAACTTGGAGGTGAAATTCTCTCCTGAATCTCCACTTCACCTTCTCAGTGGAAGAGATTGTGTCTCATTTGGAGCATCTTTCCTTTGTTAGTCATTTATGCACTGACAATTTCAAGCAATCGTACACAAGCTATTCCAAATCATTCCAGCCACATAATGGATTAATAATTGCACATAGCACATTCATAGCCTTATATTAAAGGATTAATTTTGTTGGTTTCAGCCGAGTTCGAACCCATTGCTTTCTGAGGAAAATGGGGTATTGCTTCACTCACTGCACAATTAGTATCTCAACCGGTTAGATTTTGTTCCACCAGTTTGCGATGTTCCATACTGGAAAATAAATTTCTGGCAATTAGATAGGAATTTTAATGAGTATTTTTGTGTTTATGTATATTTGCTGCATTACAACAGCTCAAAGAATCCCATCTTTGAATATTAGCATAACATTACACTTCAAACATAAAAGTTGATGCTCTTAATTGTGATGCTCTACTGGAAATTAAATTTCACGGATGAAATCGTTGCTATTAAAGCAAACCAAAACAGGAATGACATAAATACGTGCTCTCACTTCGCAGCCAGTACCAGCTTCTCTGTTCTGGAGTGTAATGATGGTGTTCTGATTAATCAAAGTGGTAAATCTTCTGAAGACTTTGGCAGCACATTGTTGTGGCTTTGAAATTGTATTCTCTCTATGCATGGAAGCCAATATAACAGCTTTCTGACTTCTGCTCTTTCCTGATTACTCTCCAGCATTTGACAAGTTTTATCACACCTTCTCTCCTAATGCCATTAATTCCATCAATCAGCATGGTGGAATAAACCCACTATTTCCACCTATTCATTCGTAGCCAGAGAATTGGCAGCAATGGTATCTCTGCTAATGCTCCTCATTTCCTTGACCAGTTTCTATTTCCCATCTATGTTTTGCCCCTGGACAATAGCTTTTGAAATTTTAACGCCCCTTTCCACACATTTGCTCACAACATTCATCTCCAGTTCACCTTCTTCTTCCTTGGCTGGTACACAGGAGATGAGATGAATTTTTGCCATCAGAGCCTGCTTTTGTTAGCAGATGACCACTGAGTAATTAAACTCACACCACTTATTGAGTGGAGTATCACTACCTCAATATATCACCTTGAACTATGATTATCTTTTCTGCTTCTATTTGTATTATTTTTGTAAAAAATATAAGTAGATGTTATACTTCCTCAATGTACTGTTGTAATGAAGTGATTTGTATGGATGGCATGCAAAACAATATTTTTCACTTTATCTTTGTAGATGTGGCAATAAATTCCATCTGCTATTTTTCAGCCCATTTTTTTCAGCTGATCCAGTTTTGATAGTCATCCTCTCTGTCCACTACATCCCCAATCTTGGTGTCAACTGCAAATTTGATAATCCAGTTAACCACAGTATCATCCAGATCATTGATATAGATGACAAAGAACAACGGACCGAGCACTGATCCTTGTGGCACTGCACTGGTCACAGGCCTACAGTCAGAGAGGCAAGCATCTACTACCACCCTCTGGCTTTGCTCACAAGGCCAATACCTAATCCAATTCTTAAATCTAATTCTCATCTTGAATGTTGAGTGACTAAACCTCCTTGGCTAACCTCCCATGTGGGGTTTTGTCAAGTGCCTTGCTAAAGTCCATGTAAACAATATCCACTGCCTTGCCTTCATCAACGTTCTTGGCAACTTCCTTGAAAACTTTGTAAAATTGGTCAGATATGACCTACCATGCACAAAACCACGTTAACTATCCCTAAACAGTCCATGTCTATTCAAATACCTATATATCCAGCCCCGTAGTATATCTTCCAATATTGTACTGTTGCCAGGCTCACTGGCCTATAATTTCCTGGTTTATTTTTAGAGCTTTTCTTAAACAACGGAACAATATTGGCTATCTTCCAATCCTCCAGTACCTCACCTGTCGCTGTTCGATTTAAATATCTCTACTAGGGCCTCTGCAATTTCTGTACTTGGCTCTTACTGCGTCTGAGGGAACACCTTGTTAGTCCCTGGGGATTTATCCACCCTAATCTCCCTTAACATGGCAAACAACTCCCCCTCTGTAATCTGTATACTGTAGCATCCTTGAAGTCAATGCAGCATTGCCTTAGTTCTATAGACTTTGTGTCCATCTCCTGAGTAAATACAGATGCAAATAAAAAATCACTTTAAGATCTCCCTGTCTCATCTGGCTCCTCGCATAGGTACCATTTTGATCTTCCAGAGGCTATTTTTGTCTCTTGTAATCCATTTGCCCTTAGGATTCTCCTTCACCTTGTCTGCTAGAGCAACCTCATGCCTTCTTTTAGCCCTCCTGATTTCTTTCCCGTGCTCGCTTGCATTTCTTATACTCCATAATTACTTCATTTGTTCTTACCTACGTATACCTGCAATGTGCCTCCTTTTTTCTCTAAATAGGACATTACTGTAATAGAACATTACAGTACAGTACAGGCTCTTCAGCCCATGATGTTGTGCCAGCCTTTTAATCTACTCTACGATCAATGTAACCCTTCCCTCCTATATAGCCCTCCATTTTTCTGTCATCTAAATGTCGATCTAAGAGTTTCTTAATTATCTCTAACATATCTACCTATCCCACCACCCTGCAGAGCGTTCCATGCAAATACCACTCTCTGTGTAAAGAACTTACCTCTGAGACCCCCTCTATACTTTCCTCAAATCTCCTTAAAATTATATCTCCTGTTATTAGCCACTTCCACTCTGGGAAAAGGTCTCTGGCTAACCACTCAATCTGAGCATCTTATCATTTTGTATACATCTACAAATCATCCCTCACCCTCCTTTGTTCCAACGAGAAAAGCCTGAACTTGCCCAACTTTCCTCATAGAGGGGCAACATGAACAAGGCAGAGCAGTATAGGTTGGTGAGCCTTCTGTCAGTGGCAGGAATATTACTTAGGACAAGATTTACTGCATTTGGAAAAGCATGGATTCATTGCGGTAACCATTGTTTATTTATTTGGAGATATATCACAGAACAGTCCCTTCCAACTCAACAAGCTGCTCCACCCAGCAACCCATCAACTTAACATTAACCTAATCACAGGAGAACTTACAATGACCAATTAAAGCACTAATTGGTATGTTTTGGTATATTGGTATGTGGGAGGAAAGCGGAGCACCCGAAGGAAACCCAAACGGCCACAAGCAGAATGTACAAACTCCATATAGGTGGCACCAGAACTGAACTCTACACTCTGGAACCCCCTGAGCTACAACAGCATCACGCGAACCATTACGCTACCCTTACCCATGATTTAGTGCAGGGGAGATCCTGCCTCATAAATTTTATTGTTTTGATGAGGTAGTGACAAAGATGATTGATGAGAGTAAGACAAGTGGATGTTGCAAATGGTAGGTTGGTTTAGAAAATAACTCACTTGGGATCCTTGTGAAGTGGATATAAAATTGGCTGGTTATAGTTGACAAAGTGGTAGAGGGATGCTTCTGTGACAGGATGTCTATGACTCTTGGTGTTCTGCAGTGATAAGTACTGGGATCTCTTTTATTTGTGATATATATCAACGTAAATGGCAACACAAATAGTTAAACTTCCGCTAATGCCCCACCTCCCCCTCGTACCCCATCCGTTATTTATTTTTATACACACATTCTTTCTCTCACTCTCCTTTTTCTCCCTCTGTCCCTCTGACTATACCCCTTGCCCATCCTCTGGGATTCCCCCCTCCCCCTTTTCCTTCTCCCTGGGCCTCCTGTCCCATGATCCTCTCATATCCCTTTTGTCAATCACCTGTCCAGCTCTTGGCTCCATCCCTCCCCCTCCTGTCTTCTCCTATCATTTCGGATCTCCCCTTCCCCCTCTCACTTTCAAATCTCTTACTAGCTCTTCCTTCAGTTTGTCCTGACAAAGGGCCTCGGCCCGAAACGTCGACTGTACCTCTTCCTAGAGATGCTGCCTGGCCTGCTGCGTTCACCAGCAACTTTTATGTGTGTTACACAAATAGTTAAGATGGTAAAGAAGCCTTAGGACAGGCTTGCCTTAATAGTTCAGGTCATTGTGTATAAAGTTGGCAAATATTGTTGCAGCTATACACAATATTAGTTGGGCCACATTTGGAGTATTGTTTGCAGTTCTGGTTGCTACACTGAACAAAATCTGTTGATGCTTTGGAGAGGGCGCAGGAGAGGTTCACCAGGTTGCTGGTAGATTGGAGCTAAAATGAGAGGTTGGACAACCTTGGATTGTTTTCTCTGGAATATCACAGGCTGAAAAGCAACATGATGGAAGCACAAACAACGGGAATTCTGCAGACGCTGGAAATTCAAGCAACACACATCAAAGTTGCTGGTGAACGCAGCAGGCCAGGCAGCATCTCTAGGAAGAGGTACAGTCGACGTTTCAGGCCGAGACCCTTCGTCAGGACTAACTGAAGGAAGAGTGAGTAAGAGATTTGAAAGTTGGAGGGGGAGGGGGAGATCCAAAATGATAGGAGAAGACAGGAGGGGGAGGGATGGAGCCGAGAGCTGGACAGGTGATTGGCAAAAAGTATACGAGAGGATCATGGGACAGGAGGTCCGGGAAGATAGACGAGGGGGGGTGACCCAGAGGATGGGCAAGGGGTATATTCGGAGGGACAGAGGGAGAAAAAGGAGAGTGAGAGAAAGAATGTGTGCATAAAAATGAGTAACAGATGGGGTACGAGGGGGAGGTGGGGCCTTAGCGGAAGTTAGACAAGTCGATGTTCATGCCATCAGGTTGGAGGCTACCCAGACGGAATATAAGGTGTTGTTCCTCCAACCTGAGTGTGGCTTCATCTTTACAGTAGAGGAGGCCGTGGATAGACATGTCAGAATGGGAATGGGATGTGGAATTAAAATGTGTGGCCACTGGGAGATCCTGCTTTCTCTGGCGGACAGAGCGTAGGTGTTCAGCAAAGCGGTCTCCCAGTCTGCGTCGGGTCTTGCCAATATATAAAAGGCCACATCGGGAGCACCGGACGCAGTATATCACCCCAGTCGACTCACAGGTGAAGTGATGCCTCACCTGGAAGGACTGTTTGGGGCCCTGAATGGTGGTAAGGGAGGAAGTGTAAGGGCATGTGTAGCACTTGTTCCGCTTACACGGATAAGTGCCAGGAGGGAGATCAGTGGGGATGGATGGGAGGGACGAATGGACAAGGGAGTTGCGTAGGGAGCGATCCCTGCGGAATGCATGGGGGGGGAGGGAAAGATGTGCTAATTGGTGGGATCCCGCTGGAGGTGGCGGAAGTTACGGAGAATAATATGTTGGACCCGGAGGCTGGTGGGGTGGTAGGTGAGGACCAGGGGAACCCTATCCCTAGTAGGGTGGCGGGAGGATGGCGTGAGAGTAGATGTAACCTGATGGCATGAACATCGACTTCTCTAACTTCCGCTAATGCCCCACCTCCCCCTCGTACCCCATCTGTTACTTATTTTTATACACACATTCTTTCTCTCACTCTCCTTTTTCTCCCTCTGTCCCTCTGAATATATCGCTTGCCCATCCTCTGGGTCACCCCCCCCCGTCTTTCTTCCCGGACCTCCTGTCCTATGATCCTCTCATATCCCCTTTTGCCTATCACCTGTCCAGCTCTTGGCTCCATCCCTCCCCCTCCTGTCTTCTCCTATCATTTTGGATCTCCCCCTCCCCCTCCAACTTTCAAATCCCTTACTCACTCTTCCTTCAATTAGTCCTGACGAAGGGTCTCGGCCTGAAACGTCGACTGCACCTCTTCCTAGAGATGCTGCCTGGCCTGCTGCGTTCACCAGCAACTTTTATGTGTGATGATAGAAGCACATAAAAGTATGAAAGGCATGATTATGGTAATTGAAATATTTTCCAGTTGTGGCAATGTTAAGAACTGAAGGGCAAAGGTTTAAGATGAAAGGGGGAAAGTTAAAAGGAGATGCGTGGTGTAAGTTTTTACACAGAGAGTCATAGGTGCCTGGAATGTCCTGCCAGGAGATGTGGTAGAAAAAAATACAACAGCCTTTAGGAGGCATTTAGAAAGACACATTGATAGGCAAGGAGTAGAGGAATTAACTTCCGGTTAAGATGGCGCTGCCGAATGTGTGCGTCAGCTTCTGGTAGTCAAAAAGATAAGAAATCAGACTAAAAACATCACTAAAAATACCTTTTCTGTGGTAAATTGTATTAAATTATTGCTGCAAACAGTGAAGGGTGAGGAGAGTTTGTGGAGTGTTGCAGGATCGGGGCAGAGAAGTTCCAATGCTCGTTCAGTTGAGTGTGAGGTTCGACCCTGATCTGAAGAGCTTGAGTGGGGGCTGAGAGTGAGTTGCTAGGGGCGTGGTCTAGACCCAAGCCTTTTGCTGCAGCTAGGTCCAAGTATGAGGTACAGTGCTCTGTTTAGTCAATTTAAATAGCGGTCCAAGTCAAAGGTGAGATCCGTTATCGCTTGGTCTCTACGTTGGTCACTCCTCTCCATGATGCTGAGGCTATGAAGACTGCCCGGCTGCTATCCTCCATGCCCGCTAATATGATGAACTGATAATCGAGTCCTTGGGCCTACTCCGTGCTGCTCCAGGGTTCAGATTTTAACTGGGACCCTTCGTCTCTGCCCAAATCGTCGACTGTTTACTCTTTTTCATAGATGCTGCCTGGCCTGCTGAGCTCCTCCAGCATTTTGTGTGCGTTGCTCGGATTTCCAGCATCTGCAGATTTTCTCGTGTTTGTGATCTTCACCCCTCACTCAGTTGCCCATACTTCATCCCTCTCTCTGGTTACAGTTTTGACTGAATGACATTGCTTACAACCTTACATATTGCAACTCGAGCTGAAACGCATGTGTAACAGGCTATGATAATCTACTTCCCCGCCAGAAAACTGACAGTCCAATGCTGACCCTTCTTCAGCTCTCCTTCTGCTAAAACTCTCGTCCCTGCCTATGATCCACTGTCCTGACATAGTCCTCCTTCTCCTGCGTCTGAGATGAGATAAAAATAGCCTGTGTTGATAGCAGCTGAGATCAGTTCACGACCACGAAAATAGGGATTGGAATTGGAATTGGTTTATTGTTGTCACATGTATTAAAGCACGGCGGATAACTTGTTCAGATCATTACACAGTTCACTGAAGCAAAATAAGGTAAAACAATAACAATGCAGAATAAAGTGTAGCAGCCGCAGAGGAAGAGCAGAGAAGGTAAGCAGCAAGGTGCAAGATCATAACAAGGTAAGTTGTGAGGCCAAACGTCCAACTTATCATACTAGAGAATTATTTATTGGTCTTCTATCAGTGGAGAGAAACTGTCCTTGAGCATGGCGGTACATGCTTTCAGGCTTTTGTATCTTCTGCATGATGGAATTGAACCGCGAGCAAATATTCTTCAATATGGCAGGATGTGATTACGAGCTATTAACGCCTGATTTATTTGGCTGCCCTTGATTCAACAGTCAAGCTCCCAGGCTCTGTGATTCACTCCCTAAGCCTTTTGAGCCTTCTACTTCTCTCTACTCATATATCCTCCCTTTTTCCAATCTGACTTGTCTAGGAGAGGAATTTGCTTGTTAATAGTCCTGTGAGATACCTTGGGGCATTCTACTGCAATAACTGTACTAATATACACACATACTAATGTTCTCTCATCTTCACGTAATGGACTGCTGTTTATCAACGGCTTAAGCATCCAGTGAAATTTTCATAATTAAAAGTTTTGCCTGCAGTCATACAAGATAGACAAGAATGAATATTGAATACAAATAATAAGCACGACTTCAATTCCTTATCTTTTTCAGTTCATTCGATTAAGTCACCTACCCAACAAATCCTCTTGGAGTAGTTTGCAAAGTAAGAGGCAAAGTGTGTGATAAGGGAGTAAGAGTATTGACAGCTTCCCTCACTCTTTCCCTTCTAACTTGGATTTACAATTTATTTTCCCACACTCTCTGCAGGACATGGTGTAGGAATAATATGTTTTGCTTGGAGTAATTGTTGTTCAATCCCTTGAGATATTTATTTAAGGGTCATAGAGTCATGCAGCACAGAAAGAGGCCCTGCCGCCCCCCCCACCCCCAAATCCACACACAACAACCATATACACAATCCTGCATTAATCCCAATTTTCTTTCTTCCTAGGTTAGAGTCATAGAACTCTTTTACCACAGGATCTGGCCCTTTGGGCTATCTTCTTCATGCCATACCATTAATCTGCCTAGTCTCATCGATTTCCACCCAGACCACAGACCTCCATGTCCCTCCCATCCATGTAACTATCCAAATTTCACTTAAGTGTTAGAATCGACCCCACATCCACCATTTGCACTGGCAGCTCATTCCACACTCTCACCACCCTCAGAGTGAAGAAGTCCCCCCTCATGTTCCCCTTAAACATCACACCTCTCACCCTTAACTCATGACTTCTAGCTGTAGTCTCACCCAAATTTGTATTTACCCTATCTATACTCCTCATAATTTTGAATACCTCTATCAAATCTCTCCTCAGTCAGCAATGTTCTAGGGAATGAAATCCTAACCTATTCAGTCTTTCCCTAGAACCCAGGTCCTCAAGCCCCAGCAACATTGCTGTAACTTTTCTCTGCACTTTTTTGATCTTATTGACATCTTTCCTGTCGGTAGGTGACCAACACTGGACACAATACTCCAAATTAGGCCTCACCAATGTCCTATACAATTTCAACATAACACCCCAATTGCTGTACTCAATGCATTGATTTATGAAGGCCAATGTGCCAAAAACTTTCTTATCAGCCATCACTTACATATGGATCTGTATTCCCAGGCCCCTCTGTTCTGCCACACTCCTCAGTGCCCCACTGCTCATCATGTGAGAACTACCCTAGTTTATCTCCCAAAGTGAAACACCTCACAGTTGTCTGCATTAAATTCTATCTACCATTTTTCAGACCATTTCCTGCTGCAGGCTTTGATAGTCTTCCTTGCTATCCACCATATCCCTATTCTTAGTGTCATCTGCAAACTTGTTGATCCAGTTTACCACTTTATGATCCAGATCATTGACATACATGACAAAACACTGATCCCTGTGGCACACCACTAGTCACAGGCCTCCAGTCAGACAGACAACCATCTCCAACCATATCTCTCGAAAATCAAGGTTCCCTAAACACGTTATCCTTGCCCTCTATTCTGACAGGAACATACAGAATCTGCACTCTCAAAATGTCACTTTTGAAGGCCTCTCACTTACGAAGTACACTTTTGCCAGAAAACAGCCTATTCCAGTCCACACTTGCCTGATCCTTTCTGATACCATCAAAGTTTGCCTTTCTCCAATTTAGAGTCTCAACCCGAAGACCAGACCTATCCTTTTCATATTTACTTGGAAACTAATGGCATTATGATCTCTAGATTCAAAGTGTTCCCCTCTGGAAACTTCTGTCACTTGCCTTGTCTCATTCCCTAATAGGAGTTGTAGATTCACACTCTCTCTCGTTGGGACTTCTGTGTACTGATTATGGAAATGTTGCTGAACACACTTGACAAACCCTTTCCCATCCAGCCCTTTTACATTATGGGAGTCCCAGTTAGTACGTTTAAAGTTAAAATCTCCCACTATCAAAACATTACGTTTCTTGCAACAGTTTGTGGTCTCTCTACAGATTTGCTCCTCTGAATCCCATAGACTGTTGGGTGGTCTACAATTTAATCCCATTAAGGTGGTCATACCTTGCTTAATCCTCACTTCTACCCATAAAGCCTCCCTAGATGAGCTCTCCAGTCTGTTCTGACTGAACACTGCATGATGCTCTCCCTGACTAGTAATGCTAACCCTTCCCCTTTAATCCATAAGACCATAAGATAAGATATAGGAGAGGAAGTAGGCCATTCGGCCCAACAAGTCTGCTCTGCCATTCAATCATAGGTTGATCCAATTCTTCCAGTCATCCCTACTCCCCTGCCTTCTCCCTAAACCTTTTGATGCCCTGGCTAACCAAGAAATTAACTATCTCTGCCTTAAATGCATCGATTGACTTGGCTTCCACAGCCGCTCGTGCAACAAATTCCACGGATTTACCACCCTCTGACTAAAGAAATTTCTCCGCATCTCTGTTCTAAATGGACGTTCTTCAATCTTGAAGTCATGTCCTCTTGTTCTAGACTCACCTACCATGGGAAATAACTTTGCCATATCTAATCAGTTCAGGCCTTTTAACTTTCAGAATGTTTCTATGAGATCCCCTTCATTCTCCTGAACTCCAGAGAATACAGACCAAGAGCTGCCAGACGTGCTTCATACCGTAAACTTTTCATTCCTGGAATCATTCTCGCAAATCTCTGAACTCTTTCCAATGTCAGTATATCCTTTCTAAAATAAGGAGCCAAAAACTGCACACAATACTCCAAGTGTGGTCTCATGAGTGCCTTATAGAGCCTCAGCATCATGTCCCTGCTCTTATATTCTAGACCACTAGAAATGAATGCCAACATTGCATTCGCCTTCTTCACCACCGACTCATCCTGGATGTTAACCTTTAGGGTATCCTGCACGAGGACTCCCAAGTCCCTTTGCATCTCTGCATGTTGAATTCTCTTCCCATCTAAATAATAGTCCGCCCGTTTATTTTCCTCCTGCTCTATCATGTCTAAAACAACGGAACCCGGAAAATTCAGCTACTTCATCTTCGGCTCTATTATCTACCTTTCCTACGATACCTCTTGTATTGGAATATATGCAACTCAGGACACTAGTTGCACCATGCTCAAGCTTTTGATTCCTAACGTCCATGTTTGATTACCATCATCCGCCTCCACAACATCTCCACTATCTGTTCTGGCACTCTGGCTCCTATTCCCCCACAACTCTAGTTTAAACCCCACCATGCAGCATTAACAAACTTTCCTGCTATGATATCAGTCCCCCTCCTGTTCAGATACAAACTGTCTCTCCTGTGTAGGTCCCACCTTCCCTAGAAGAGAACCCAATGATCCAAAAATCAGAAACCCTCCCTCCTACACCAACTCCTTTGGCCCGTGTTAAACGGTATGATCTTCCCATTTCTGCCCTCACCAACACCTGGCATGGGTAGCAATCCTGAGATCACAACCCTGACGGCTGGTCCTGTCCTCTAACTTAGTACCTAACACCCTGAACATACTTTGCAGGACATCATCACCCCTCCTACTCATGTCATTGGTACCAACGTGGACCACGATCTCCGGCTACTCCCTCCCACTTAAGAATGCTGTGGACTCAATCTGAACTATCCTTGACTCTGGCACCTGGGAGGCAACAAACCATCTGGGAATCTCATCTTATCCACAGAACCTCCTCTCTGTTCCCCTAACTAACAAATCCCCTATCACTACAGCTCGTCTCTTCACCCCCCCCCCCCTTTCCCATTTGAGCCGAGCCACAGAGCCAGATTCGATGGCAGAGACCTAACTGCTGTGGCTTTGCTCTGGTAGGTTATTCTCCCCAAAGTGGTGTACCCGGTGTTGAGGGGCAAGGCCACAGGAGTCATCTGCACTGGCTACCTATCCCCTTTCCTCCTCCTGATGGTCGCCCAGTTGTCTGGTCCAGTACCTCGGGTGTAACTCCCTTCCTGTATGCCTTGTCTATCATCCCCTCAGCCTCCTGAATGATCCAGAGTTAATTCAGTTCCAGCTCTGAATGCTTAATTAGAAGCTGCAGCTGGATGCACTTTAGCCATCGGGGACACTGGAGGTCTCCCTACCTTTCCAAGTCCCATAGGGAGCATTCCAGTATCCTGCCTGGAATTCCCACTGCTCTAAATAAGCGACATGAAATAAAGGAAGAATTAGTAATTTTTATAAAATTCCACCTATGGCCTAACTTCTCCTTTCCAAAGTCTTGCCTCAACTTTCCGCTCCAGCACAGGCCCATTTGCACAATGGCGGCTCCTCTAGCTATTTTTTATTAGGCCTTGACAAATACCTAATTATGCACAATCCAATGTTTCCTCAGGACTATTGTGTTAAAAAGTGTGCTTGCTTCTTTTAATCTCTCTCTACCTCCAAGCAATCTGGTGTCTCCTTGGGAATGTGGTGTACAAAGTGAGTGAGGTTCTATCACTCATTTGCAGATTGGAGACAATTTACAGTGGCCAATTCACCTACCGACTTCTCTGTCTTTGGGATATGGGAAGAGACTGGAGAGCCCAGAGAAAACCCATGTGGACACAGGGAGTACATGGAAACTCCTTATAGCCTGCATCGAAGGTCGGGATTGAACCCAGGCCTCTGGTGCTGAGAGGCCATGGCTCTACCAGTAAGGCCACTGTGAAATGACAATTATAAACCACGTTAGTGATCTTTATGTGTCCTATCTTAAACTGGGAAAGAGCACTATAACTCAAACTGTTTTAAATTAATCACTGAGACGGTACTCCAGGGAAATTAAATTCTTCATTAATTGAAGAATTTGTCATTGGGTTTTCAACCTCTTCAGACGTTAGCTGATGAATAAGGCAGAGCTTGTGCCAAACTGCTTGCATCTTTTATACGCTTTGAACAGCCCACTCAGAATTTGTTGAAGTTTCAATAAATGATTCCAATGCTACCGCTTGCTGTAAATATGCATTGACATACTGCTCGTCCAGATCTAATTGAGAATGTTCAATGGCTTCTCAAAAAATTCCTGAATTGCTAACGTGATGATGGTTTAAAAATTATAGATTGTTGTCAGTCCTGCCCAAATTCCACACTCCTGCCCTTTATATTAATGCTTTGATCTGGCTGTCTACATTAAAAAAAAACAGACACCCTGACACCCTGACTCTGCTTTTCTTTCCACAGATACTGCCTGACCTTCTGAGTGTTTCCAGTTCTTTTCTGCTATCTGCTTTGGAACTGTTGTAGCAGCCAGAGCAGCCGCTGTGAAAATAGTGGTTTCTGGTTGGCTGAGGTGCTACTTATTTTGCCAATAAAAAGTAGGTAGAGCCAAGTGGAGGGACCACTGTGAGAGTGGACTTGAGTAAGAGTGTGAATTAAGGTTTTGGTGGGTAAAAATCAGGTAAAGTTTTTTTTTTCCCTGTTAATCTGTGAGAGAGTAGATGAACTGGCAGTCAGGACAGAGGAATGTTCCTTCTGTAAGACATAGGAAGCCAGGGAATTCATAGTCTCCCTGATGTCTACGTCTGTGGGAAGTGCACCCAGCTTCAGCTCCTGACCGACTGGGTAAAAGAACTGGACTGGGGTTAGAGTCAGGATCACCTGGGACTCTGAGGATATCATGGGTGAGAATTTTAGTGAGGTGGTCACATCTCAGGTACTGGCTGCAGCTAGATGGGTGACAGACACAGCAGGGTTCCTCTACGGCCATTACCCTCACTAATAAGTATAATCCTTCAGATACTGTTGTGGAGGGGGTGTGGTGTGGGGGATCTCCTTTCAGAAGGCCACACCAGCAGCTGGGTCAGTGGCAACATGCAAAAGAAAGTGAAGGGTGAAGAGAAGTGGGAAACTTGCTTCTAAGGAACATAGAGGTGTTTCTGTGGTTTCAATCAAGACTCCAGGATGCTGCGTATTCTCCTCTGTGCCGGGGCCAGGGATGTCTTGCGCTGGGTACAGGACATTCCGAGAGGGGTGGGTGAACAGCCAGAGGTTGTGGTCCATATGGATACCAATGACAAAGGCAGAAGGAGCAGGGATGAGGACCTGCAAATTAATTTTAGGGAGCTAAGTAGAAAGTTTAAAAAGCAAGACTTTTAGAGTTGTAACCTGAAGAATTGTACCTGTGCTGTGTGCTACTGGGTGAGAATCTTTTAAAAACAAAATAAACATTATTCATAATAAAAAAAAGTTTTACATGAGTAAACTGTGCAGTGCTTTTCATTCTCTACATTCAGTATCAATGCTTTCGATACTCTTCTATTAAATTCCTGCACATCCATGGCACTGCTGCCACTCGTGTTATCTTCCTGGATAATATACCACTACAATAATTGAGGAGCTTTCTCCCTCTTCAGAAGCAGAAGAACCCTACACTGTGGTCCTTCCCCACAGAGCCCTTGCAGTGGCAGAATTTCTCCACCACAGACATCTTGATGAGCAGGTGGACCAAAGGGGGTCTTTCACCGAGTTGATGGTCTGCTGGAAACTCTGTCTGTGTGTGTCCCTGGGAGCAGCCTTAAAGGTCAAACAGTCCTCTGTCACACAACTGCTCAGGATGAACCGCGGCACAGGCCCTTGCATCTCTCTCCAAACTTCGCAAACCCACAGTCTGAAAGGAGGTGAGCCACTGTCTCTTCCCTGCTACAGTCATCCCATGGGCAGCGCGCTGTGGGACTGATGCTTGGGGCATGCAGGTAGGGCCTGACTGGGAGGCACTCTTACCACCAGCCAGGCTAGGTCCTGAGTGCCCTTGGTGATGGCTGGCAATGAGTCATTCTGCCAGATGGTGAGCTGAGAAATTCTGTACATGCATAATGCAGTGTCTTACTGGGCTACTGAGCTGGTGCAGAGGGAAGAGCTTCAGATTTAAGGATCATTGGGCTCTCTTTCAGGACAGGTGGCACACGTATAAACAAGATCGTTTCCATCTGAACTAGAGAGAACCAATTCCCTTGCTGAAAGATTTGTGAGTGCTACCAGGGAAGCAAGGAGATGGGAACCATTACAACAGAGTAACAGATAGTTGAGCACAAGAAAAATGGTATGACAACTCTTCTTCTTCGGTTGTCCATCGAAATCTGATGACGACGTCCACTCCTTTAACGGTGAGATCTTTGATGACTATACTTCCTATCCTGGACCCATAAGCTCTATTGCAGGTGGGACATGTATATGTGGTAGTGGTGGCAACCATGGCTGCATTTCTCCTGGCTCTCTTCTGCTGCCTTCTGGTTGTTCTTTCCATCTCCAGAATACAAACCCCGTCCCTACACAGCTGTCGCCAAGTGGTACGGTCAGCAGCAACCTCGTCCAGGTCCTTGGGTCTGATCTTGCACTTCCTTAAAGCATTCTTCATCTGATCCTTATAGCACATCTTCGGCCCTCCAGCTGAACATCGACCATGATGTAGCTAGCCGTATAACACTCTGCAGGGTAACTGACATGGGGGCATACTTATCACGTGCCCCAGCCACTGCAGCTGACACTGGGTGATCATAGCCTCAATACTTCTGCAGTTGGTCTTTACAAGTATCTCAGTGTGAGGCACCTGCTCACACCAGGTAATTCCCAGGATGCGCTGGAGGCAGCTTATGTGGAAGCACTCCAAGGACTTGATGTGACAGCTGTAGGTTACCCAAGCTTCACAGCTATAAAGGAGGGTGGTGACACAGACCGCTTGGTATACAGCGACCTTTGTGGAGGGACGAAGGACAAGAGCACAGTCGTCTGCATACTGCAGCTCCAGGACCCGCTCTCTACGGAGTTTGGTGGTTGCGTGGAGCCTCCTGATGTCAAAGAGGTTGCCATCTAATCTAACGTCCACTGCCACACCGCTGCTGTCTTCAATCTCGTTGTGGAGAGGCTTGGTAACACACAAGACGAAGCTGTTAAAGAGCACAGGCGCTAGCACACACCCCTGCCTCACCCCTGTGTGTACAAGGAAGGACTCGGACTCCTGTCCTCCTATGGTCACCCGAGCAGCCATCCCATCGTGGAACTGGCAGAGGATGTTAACAAATTTATTGGGACAGCCAAACCTGAGGAGGACATCCCATAAGAGCTCTCTTTGCACAGTGTTGAATGCTTTGGAGAGGTCGACAAAGGCCATAAACAGGTCTTGATGTTGCTTCTGGAACTTTTCCTGAAGCTGCCGGGCTGTAAAGATCATGTTGATCGTGCTCCTGTTCTTCCTAAATCCACACTGCGATTCAGGCAGCATTGACTCGATGATGTTGCTGATGAGTCTCTGAAACATCATCTTAGCCAGGACCTTTCCAGCAACAGAAAGCAGTGATATGCCCCTACTATTGCCGCAGATGGCCTTGTCACCCTTGTTCTTATAAGTGACAACGATGTTTGCATTTCTCCATTGCTGTGGGATGTTCTCATCAGTCCAGGCCTTGGTGATGTACTGGTAGAGGATGCATATACATATGCACCGTCCGTTCTTCAGTAACTCAGCAGGGATATTGTCAGTGCCAGGGAACTCGTTGTTCTTTAGGGAATGGACTAAGACGGAAAGGAAGGACTGCAAGGGGTAGGTTAGTATACATGGTGGGACTGATGGGCTGAAATGTGTCTGTTGCACCGTTAGGAGTATTGTGGGTGAGGAGGATGAACTTAGAGCCTGGATCAATATATCTAATATTCTTATATCTATGTGCGGGGCAGGACTGGCAACTCAGTGTTCTGTGGTTTTGTTGCTTTAGGTGTGATAGAGTGGGTGGGAAGTGCTAAACTATGTAGAGGGATTGCGCTCAGAGGACATACTGGAGGATTCATCCACAGAGACAGTTTGGGTGGAGCTCCGAAATAAGAAATATGCAACTACGCTGATTGGATTAGACTACAGGTCCCTGAGAAGTGGAGGAACAGATATGTAGAAAACTTATTGAAAATTGCAGAAACACAAGGTTGCCATAGAGTGGGATTTCTTTAATTGATTGGAACATCTTTAATACAAGAAGTTTAGATGGGTGGGATCCAAAGGGGGTCCTTGAAATCGTATGTGGAGAATTCAACTAAAGGATAAAACATCGTGGATCTTGTTTTGGGAACTGGGCTACGCCAGGTGACAGACCTGGTAAGGGGTGAACATTTTGGGAATAGTGACCACAACTCATGTCAGAAGAAACTTACATGTGAGGGAAACAAGTAAGATCCTTCAGAAAGGTATTAAATTAGGGAAGGCAAACTATGACAGGATATGCTCAAGGGCATTAATTGGGAGCAGCTGATGTCAGACAAGCCCATTCCTGGCATGTGGGTGTTACTTAAAGATCAACTGATCCAAGTTCAGGATCAGCATGTTCTGATAGGGAACGAGGACAAGGATATTAAGGGAATCTTGAATTACTTGAGAGGTCCTAAATGTAGATTAAAAAAAGACATATGCAAATTTTAAGAAGCTAAAATCAGACTAGAATATAACAATAGCGGGTAAGTCCTCAAGCAGGTGGTCAGTAAGACCAGAAGGACAATGAGATGGAATTGGTGAGCAGGATCCAGGAGAATCCCAAAGCATCTCATACTAAAAAGAGGATAACTAAGGACAGAGTAATCCACAGAAGGATAAAAAAGGGACCCCACTCACCCTGGACATTCTCCCTTCTCCCTTTTCCCACCGGGCAGAAGATACAAAAGGTTGAAAGCTTGAACCACCAACCTGAAGGAGAGCTTCTATCCCAATGTTACCAGACTTCTGAACAGACCTCTTTATAAGATGGACTCCTAACCTTATCATCTACCTTGTTATGATCTTGCATTTTATCATTTACCTGAACTGCACTTTTGTTAGGTTTTTACATTTTGTTATATGGCCATTTTCTCACTCAATGCACATATAATGATTTGATCTGTATGAATTGCATACAGGTTAAGCTTTTCACTGTATCTTAGTAACCAATTCCACTTTGTGCTTGGAGTCAGAGCAAGTGGCTGGGGTACTTTGAGTTGATATTTACCATTAGATATTGAAGGCAGAGTGGGCATGCCAATGTGCTGGGATATTTGAATTGAGGGGGCATTCCGGTCTTCTATGAAGCAATAAGATGGCTATTTTCCTGGTGCCTGATGGCATATATTTCAGAAAATTGAAATAAACAAGTGAGGAGATTGCTGGGGCTTTAACAAAGTTCTTTGTGTCTTGGCAAATGACAGATGAGGTCCTGCAGGAATGGAGAGTGAAAAATGTTATGGCTTTGTTCAAGAGAGAGAATAGGGATAATCCAGGTAGTTATAGGCCAGCGACCCTCAAGTCAGTGGGGGTGGGGGGGGGTGAGGGAGGGACGCTGGCCTATAATTATGTTCAAACATTCCCTCCTCAAGTCAGTGGTAGGGAAGCTATTGAGAGGCTACTAGGGGATAGGATTTATGTGTATTTAAATGGCTTCATCTGCTTGGAGATGGTCAGCAGACTTTGTACAGGATGGTTCATGTTTTTCAAATTCAAGGTATTTTTTGAGGCGGTAAAGGAGCTTGATGAGAGTAAGATAATGGATGTTATTTAGAACATTGAACATAGAACATAGAATACTACAGCACTGTACAGGCCCTTCAGCCCACAATGTTGTGCCCACCCTCAAACCCTGCCTCCCATATAAGCCCCCACCTTAAATTCCTCCATATACCTGTCTAGTAGTCTCTTAAACTTCACTAGTGTATCTGCCTCCACCACTGACTCAGGCAATGCGTTCCACGCACCAACCACTCTCTGAGTAAAAAACCTTCCTCTAATATCCCCCTTGAACTTCCCACCCTTTACCTAAAGACATGTCCTCTTGTATTGAGCAGTGGTACCCTGGGGAAGAGGCACTGGCTATCCACTCTATCTATTCCTCTTATTATCTTGTACACCTCTATCATGTCTCCTCTCATCCTCCTTCTCTCCAAAGAGTAAAGCCCTAGCTCCCTTAATCTCTGATAATAATGTATACTTTCTAAACCAGGCAGCATCCTGGTAAATCTCCTCTGTACCCTTCCCAATGCTTCCACATCTTTCCTATAGCGAGTTAACCAGAATTGGACACAGTATTCCCAAGTGTGGCCTAACCAGAGAATTATAGAGCTGCATCATTACAATTTAAACTCTATCCCTCGACCTATGAAAGCTAACACCCCATAAGCTTTCTTAACTACCCTATCCACCTGTGAGGCAACTTTCAGGGATCTGTGGACATGTACCCCGAGATCCCTCTGCTTCTCCACACTACCAAGTATCCTGCCATTTACTTTGAACTCTGCCTTGGAGTTTGTCCTTCCAAAGTGTACCACCTCACACTTCTCCAGGTTGAACTCCATCTGCCACTTCTCAGCCCACTCCTGCATCCTATCAATGTCGCTCTGCAATCTTCGACAATCCTCTACACTATCTACAACACCACCAATCTTTGTGTCATCTGCAAACTTGCCAACCCACCCTTCTACCCCCACATCCGGGTCGTTAATAAAAATCACGGAAAGTAGAGGTCCCAGAACAGATCCTTGTGGGACACTGCTAGTCACAATCCGCCAATCTGATTGTACTCCCTCCACCACCACCCTCTGCCTTCTGCAGGCAAGCCAATTCTGAATCCACCTGGTCAAACTTCCCTGGATCCCATGCTTTCTAACTTTCTGAATAAGCCTACCGTGTGGAACCTTGTTAAATGCCTTACTAAAATCCATATAGATCACATCCACTACACTACCCTCATCTATATGCCTGGTCACCTCCTCAAAGAACTCTATCAGGCTTGTTAGACACGATCTGCCCTTCACAAAGCCATGCTGACTGTCCCTGATCAGACCATGATTCTCTAAATGCCTATAGATCCTATCTCTAAGAATCTTTTCCAACAGCTTTCCCACTACAGACATAAGGCTCACTGGTCTATAATTACCCGGACTATCCCTACTACCTTTTTTGAACAAGGGGACAACATTCGCCTCCCTCCAATCCTCCGGTACCATTCCCGTGGACAACGAGGACATAAAGATCCTAGCCAGAGGCTCAGCAATCTCTTCTCTCACCTCGTGCAGCAGCCTGGGGAATATTCCATCAGGCCCCGGGGACTTATCTGTCCTAATGTATTTTAACAACTCCAACACCTCCTCTCCCTTAATATCAACATGCTCCAGAACATCAACCTCACTCATATTGTCCTCACCATCATCAAGATCCCTCTCATTGGTGAATACCGAAGAGAAGTATTCACTGAGGACCTCGCTCACTTCCACAGCCTCCAGGCACATCTTCCCACCTTTATCTCTAATCGATCCTACCTTCACTCCTATCATCCTTTTTTTCTTCACATAATTGAAGAATGCCTTGGGGTTTTCCTTTACCCTACTCACCAAGGCCTTCTCATGCCCCCTTCTTGCTCTTCTCAGCCCCTTCTTAAGCTCCTTTCTTGCTTCCCTATATTCCTCAATAGACCCATCTGATCCTTGTTTCCTAAACCGCATGTATGCTGCCTTCTTCCACCTGACTAGATTTTCCACCTCACTTGTCACCCATGGTTCCTTCACCCTACCATTCTTTATCTTCCTCACCGGGACAAATTTATCCCTAAAATCCTGCAAGAGATCTCTAAACATCGACCACATGTCCATAGCACATTTCCCTGCAAAAACATCATCCCAATTCACACCATCAAGTTCTAGCCTTATAGCCTCATAATTTGCCTTTCCCCAATTAAAAATTTTCCTGTCCTCTCTGATTCTATCCTTTTCCATGATAATGCTAAAGGCCAGGGAGCGGTGGTCACTGTCCCCCAGATGCTCACCCACTGAGAGATCTGTGACCTGACCCGGTTCATTATTTAGTGCTAGATCTAGTATGGCATTCCCCCTGGTCGGCCTGTCTACATACTGTGACAGGAATCCGTCCTGGACACACTTAACAAACTCTGCCCCATCTAAACCCTTGGAACTAATCAGGTGCCAATCAATATTAGGGAAGTTAAAGTCACCCATGATAACAACCCTGTTATTTTTGCACCTTTCCAAAATCTGCCTCCCAATCTGCTCCTCTGTATCTCTGCTGCATTGACTTCAGTAAGGCATCTGATAAGGTCATTCATGGTTGGTTTTACCCCAGTCTCTCATGGTAGATTTCTCCCCAATGAATCCATTAGTTTTTTTAGAAGATAAAGATGGACGGGATCCAGGGTGAATTTTAAGTCTGGTTTCTGCTGCGTTCACCAGCAACTTTTATGTGTGTTGTCTGGTTTCTGAACTGGCTTGCCCTTGAAAGACAATATGCATGGGAGGCCATTATTTTAGTCTGTTTAGTCTATGGCCACTGATGTTCCACCAGGATTGGTGCTGGGACCTCATTTTGTGATATTTATCGAAGATTAGGCTGAAAATGTATATGGGTGGATTGGCATGTTTGCAGATGGCATCAAGACTGCCAGAGTTACAAACAGTGTAGAGGATACAGCAGGACATACAGTGGCATGCAAAAGTTTGGGCACCGCTGGTCAAAATTTCTGTTACTGTGAATAGCTGAGCGAGTAAAAGATGAACTGATTTCCAAAAGGCATAAAGTTAAAGATGACACATTTCTTTAATATTTTAAGCAAGAAAACTTTTTTATTTCCATCTTTCACAGTTTCAAAATAACAAAAATGGAAAAGGGCCTGAAGCAAAAGTTTGGGCACCCTACATGGTTAGAACTTAGTAACACCCCCTTTGGCAAGTATCACAGCTTGTAAACGCTTTCTGTAGCCAGCTAGGAGTCTTTCAATTCATGTTTGCTAAGGATTTTCAACCATTCTTCCTTGCAAAAGGCTTCTAGTTCTGTGAGATTCTTGGGCCATCTTGCATGCACTGCTCTTTTGGGGTCTAACCACAGATTCTCAATGATGTTTAGGTCAGGGAACTGTGAGGGCCATGGCAAAACCTTCAGCTTGTGCCTCTTGAGGTAGTCCATTGTGGATCTTGAGGTGTGTTTAGGTTCATTATCCTGTTGTAGAAGCCATCCTCTTTTCATCTTCGGCTTTTTTACAGACAGTGTGATGTTTGCTTCCAGAATTTGCTGGTATTTAATTGGATTCATTATTCCCTCTACCAGTAAATGTTCCCCGTGCTTAACAGTTGGAGAGGGTTCTTTTCATGAAATTCTGCACCCTTTTTCCTCCAAACATACCTTTGCTTATTGCGGCCAAAAAGTTCTATTCAAAAGGTTCAAAGGAACATCTAAACAAGCCTGATGCATTTTGGAAACAAGTTCTGTGGACTGATGAAATTAAAATGGAAATACTAGCAAATTTAAAGGAGACAAGGGATACAATTTTCATGCAGAGAGTGGTGAGTACCTGGAATATGTTACTAGGAATAATAATGGAATCAGGCAGTTTAATACAAATTCAAAGGCTTTTAGATAACACATGAATAAGAAGGGATATGGATAATACACAGGACGACATAGTGTAAATTTGCACGAAGACATGTGGGCCAAATGGCATGTCCGGATCTGTATTGTTTTATTATGTTTTGTGTGGCTCAGAATTTGCATACATGTGCCTGAAAAGGTGTGAAAGAATGTGAAGCGTCAAATGGCAGATCATACTTGTGGAGCTCAACTTTGGAAGAGATTGAGATAAAACTGGGGGGCGGAGGGAACAGAAGAACATTTCTCACTCACAATCTCTAATTGGCCAAATGGTGACAGCATATTTTCATGAATACCAGAACTGGATTTACTGAGTATACCTGCAAAGCTCAGGGTTGTATATGGTGACATACACAATATTTACTTGGATAATAAATTTACTTTGAGCTTTAACTTTGAATTGTTGATATTGTGTGGTACTACCATCGGACAGGAGATACAGAAGCCTGAAGTCGCACGTCACCTGATTTATGAACATCCTCCCTTCAGTCAGTCATTTCTTCAACCAATCTGCACAGCCTTAATCACTAACTCAGTATAGCAATGTCGTGATCATTTTACACTACAATGGACTTATTTTTGTTCTTGCAGAATTTTTATATATGTTTTTGTGATCTGCTTATCTGATTGTATGTGCCTGAGGCTGTTGCAAGTAAGTTTTTGATTGCCTGCTCCTGCACATAAATGTACTTGTGCATATTAACAATAAACTTTGATTTGATCCTTTGATTGAATGCTAGTCTACAAGGATGGAGTGACCCATAAAGGCCACCGAGGGTTTCTGATAACACAGTTCATGTTTCTACCCCAAAACATTCACATGCTCTTCTGTCTAAAAAGACTAAGTTGATTTCTTCAGAGGCAAAGTTAGGTAATATATAGGTTGATAACCACTTCCTCACGTGTGGCACCTCTGTCACATCCAGAATGAAGATATAAAATGTCCAATAACAGAGCAGTTAGTTATTCAGCTGACCAAGTCAATTCCAACTAGTGAGCACCCTTCCAGTAATTGATCCATAGCCTTCTAAGCCTAGGTGATTCAAATGCTTGTCAAGACACTTAACTGTTGTCGTGTCTCTACTTCCACCACTCTCTCCAGCAGTGTATTCCATGTACTCACCACACTCTGGGCGGAAAAAAAAAGGGTCCCCAAAGATCCCTTCTAAATCCTTTTTCCCTTACCTTACATCAATATCCACTGTACATCCGGAGGATGGAACGCCAATACAGATTTAAGCAGAGTCGGAACTCTAAGATTACATTTTTTAAGAAAATAGGAAAAACGTTGCTTTCCTCTTGTTGGGAAATAGGTTCTGAGGGACAATTAAGTGATGAGAGATATTTAAAATTTCCTTGAAGGAAGGAGAGGAGAAAATAGGACAAAAGGTTACCCAGTTGGCATCTGAGCAGAAGGCAGAGCTTTTTATGGGTCTAAGAGAAAATTATTTTGACACCAAATATAACCTAAGTGTTAATCAGAAGAAACTGTAAAATTGTTTGTTTTCTCCGATCGTGTGTTATTGACAGTCTTATCAAACTGCAATTGAAGCTTGTTAATCAGTTAAGTGTTCAGTCTATAATTAGGCTTCAGACTCTGAACATTTGTCTCACTCAATTAAAAGGTGAACTACAATGCAACTCAAATGTTGGAATAGGCTGTATAAGTTCCACACAGATTGTGTTCCAGAAGATATACGAAATCAAAATTATCATAGTGCTTTTAAACCAGAGGAGCTAAATTCTTGAAAATATCTCCGTCAAGGTGTACCTTTTTAGGTCATCTGTGAGTGACACAAGGTTCTTAGAAAATACTCATTGGACTAGTTTTCTATGACCAAGTAAAATACATTTTATACGAGATAGTTTCCAGGATGTGAGAAGCTGGTTGTTTAGTGCATCTGACATATTTTCCCAGTGTCAATTATGGGTTTAATGACGTCACCTGGTGAGCTGTGGTTAATTTTGCATCTCATAACTGAAACTAGCTGTTGAAAGTATGACCTACAACCATTGTTTACACTCAGTTATAAAAGGGAAAAAATCTTGCCACAAATTGGTAAAAGACGAGAACTTAAAAAATGAGGTGGGGGGTGGGAGTAGCACCCCAAGAATCCCCACAGACAACTAAAGATATTTAATGCTCCCTTTACATTTGTCAATTATGTTACTGATACGGTGGAGTGAAGGAGTTTCCCCTCATGTTCCCCTTAAACTTTTCATCTTTCATCCTTAACCCATGATCTCTAGTTGTAGTTCCACTCAAGCTTAGCGGAAATAGCCTGCTTGTATTTACCATATCTGCATCCCTCATAATTTTGTATACCTTCATCAAATCTCCCCTCAATCTTCTACATTCCAAAGAATAAAGTCTTAACCTATTCAGTCTTTCCTTGTAATGTCTATTTATATTTGTAAGATATTTCCTCATAATTTTTATAATTTCAACCTTTCCTGGAGGTAGGTGAACAAAACTGCAATATATAAGTTCATGCAGGAAGTCAGGGGCATGTGATCTGGGGAAACTTGGCTATGTGGATTCAGAATTAGCTTGCCTACAGATAGCAAGGGGTAGTAGCAGAGGGACTGTATTTTACCTGGAGATTGGTGACCAGTGGTGTTCCATAGGGATCTGTTATGGGACCTCTGCTCTGTGATTTTTATGAACGATGAGGAAGTTAGTAAGTTTGTAGATGACATAAAGGTTGGTGGAGTTGATAGTGTGGAGGGTTGTTGTAGGTCATAAGAGGACATTGATATGATGCAGAGCAGGGCTAAGAAGTGACAGGTGGAATTCAACCCACAAAAGTGTGAAGTGATTCGTTTGGGATGGTGTAACTTGAAGGTAGAATATGGGGTTAATGGCAGGATTCTTAACAGCATGGACAAGATAATAAGAGGAATAGATAGAGCGGATAGCCAGCGCCTCTTCCCCAGAGCACCACTGCTCAATACAAGAGGACATGGCTTTAAGGTAAGGGGTGGGAAGTTCAAGGGGGATATTAGAGGAGGGTTTTTCACTCAGAGAGTGGTTGGTGCTTGGAATGCACTGCCTGAGTCAGTGGTGGAGGCAGATACACTAGTGAAGTTTAAGAGACTACTAGACAGGTATATGGAGGAATCTAAGGTGGGGGCTTATATGGGAGGCAGGGTTTGAGGGTCGGCACAACATTGTGGGCTGAAGGGCCTGTACTGTGCTGTACTATTCTATGTTCTATGGAGGATGTTGGGGTTCACATCAACAGATCTCTCAAAACTGTAGTACAATATAATAGGGTGGTTAAGAGGGCATATGGTGTGTTGGCCTTCACTAGTCCGAGGATTGAGTTCAAGAGCCACACGGTAATGTTGCAGATCTATAAACACTGATCAGATCACACTTGGGAGTGTTGTGGTGAGGTTTGGTTGCTTCATTATAGGAAGGATGTGGAAGCTTTAGGGAGGGTGTAAAGGAGATTTACCTCAGTGCTACTTGGATTAGACAGCAGGTTTTATGAGGAAAGGTTGAATGAGCCATTTTTTTTTTGAAACAAATGAGGATGAGTGGTGATTTGATAGAGGTGAACAAGATGATATGGGCATACAGTAGATATAATGGATAACCAGAGACTATATCCCAGAGCAAAAATGATTACTTGAGCACAGTAGTTGTCCCTAGTCTGTAGGTGAATCTTAGAATCTGGGAGGAGTTGATGGTAAGGGGAGAGAGTGGTATTAATGTCAGATTAGCATAGTGGCTAGCACAACACTTTACAGTACCAGTAACCCAGGTTCATTTCCTGTTGCTGTCTGTAGGGGGTTTATACATTCTCCCTGTGAACATGTGGGTTTCCTCCAAGTGTTCTAATTTCCTCCCATAGTCCAAAGATGTATTGCTAGGTAGGTTAATTGGGCATTGTAAGTTATCCTGTGATTAGGCAAGTATTAAATCAGAGATTGCTGGGTGGAGTGGTTTAAAGGGTCGAAAGGGCCCATTCCACGTTGTAGCTTAATAAACAAACGCGTCTGATGGTTGGTGCAGACTGTATGGGCTGAAAGGCATGTATCCATGTGGTATGAGCCCATGAGCTGCACTCGTGTAACTCAACACACTGTAGAAATACCATTCATTGCATTGATTTAACTCCATTGGCAGCAGCTGTCAACCAATTGATCAGTTCTTGTGAAACCCAGTCAAAAATTAAAATCTGTGGGCAACCCCTCATTATCGATTGTGTTGTCTTCTAAGTGTAAAGAGGCATGGCAGGAAACAAAGTATCAATTCCAGTAAAAGGTTTTCATTTACATTGAATAGAAATTTATTTTGATTTGAGTTAAAGCAGCTGTAAATACAACAATTTGAATGTCAAATAATTTAACAACAGTT
The DNA here is from genome assembly GCF_963921235.1 of Mobula hypostoma. Lineage (NCBI taxonomy): Eukaryota > Metazoa > Chordata > Chondrichthyes > Myliobatiformes > Myliobatidae > Mobula > Mobula hypostoma. The sequence goes on along the minus strand of NC_086121.1, from coordinate 39,773,588 downwards.
CCCAAAACAAGGAACATTGTTCAAAGATTATTTCTTTCTACAAAATTACTTAAGAAATTTACACAATAAGGAAAAAAATACTAAATCTAACACTATGCAGTAATTAGTGTCACTCTGCAATTTTCAATACTTTGTTAAGTGTTGATATTAATGTACATGTGTTGGACAGTTCAGTATTGTTGAACTGATTACCTTCAGCTCTTTGTAAAATAGTCATATCAAAATACACTGTGGTAGACTTTCTTTTGGTCACTAGGTATAAATTGGGAAACTGTTATTATATTTCCACCTTTTTACTGACCACAGAAATTACACATGGTTGACCTAACGAGGTCTTTGTAAATGGTCTTATTCAAATTTAAGGATGTGATGGGTGAATTTAATTTTAGAAAAGGGCAACATATTTGGGGCAACTCCTTCAGTCTCTGTGAGTAGAGGCATCCATGTAACAAGCAGATCTTATACATCAGCAATTCTCATGGCAAGGTTCTCATGCACCATAGGAACTTTGGCACAGAGGGAAGAAAACCTGGTGCCATAATCAGTTCACTCCTGATATTCACAAGGGGGAATATCTCAAAAAGCACCTGAAATCTGGTCACACAAATAAAGAGCCAGTTTATAAAACTGAGTCCATTTCTTCTTGTTGGATCACTGAATAACTTAGAAACATGCATCTGAAAACTGGTTGCAGCAAGCATTTTGTTCCTTACCTTTTTCAACAGTTCAGTGTTATATAATTTATATTAATCAGTTTGCATTTATTTATATGTCACATTATAAATTAAACTGTCAATAAGTTTTTTATTATTATTCATTTTTATTCCTCTCTAAACTGACAGCAATCTAATTTATATTAAATATACTTGTTAAGTATTAATGTTTTAGCTTTTTAAAATATGGTTCAATACCTACATTTGATATACTCTATGTTGTGTCTGTTTTGTTTAGAGGGTTGTAGACAGGATAGATAGTTGGTCTTTTTCTCAGGGCATGGGTAATATAGATCTAGAGGGCAGAGGTGGGAGGAAGTAATTCAAAGGAGATCTTAAAAGGTAAATATTTTACTCGGAGGTTGGTTGTTAATCTGAAATAAACCAGCAGATGAGGTGGTGGAGGCAGATTCAATTACAATGTTTAATAGGTGTGTGGACAGGAACTTGGAATGGAAAGGTGCAGAGGGATAAAGGCCTAATGCAGGCAAATGGGGCTAGTGTAGATAAGGCATCGCAGTCGGCAAGGACGAGTTAGGTTGAAGAGCTTGTTCCTGTGCTGTGAATCTACTTAAAATGAAATAGGTGAACATAGATTACCGGAATTTAAGAGCCAAACAACTTTTACCTGGGATTCATAGCCAGGATTATCGGATAACAGAATACTTGGTCTTTTATGTTTTTGGATCACACTTGCAAAGAGCACAAACTTCAAGTTAAAAAAGTCCATTGTAATTGATGTAAAAATCTACTGCTGGATATGAACTATCAGCTTTCACTTACATTCAAGTACGTAATGAAGAATAGATGCAGTCAGCTTGTGTTTTTAAGTTAACCATGAAATTGTCCTTTGAAACAGTAGCTAATTAGATACATGTGAGCTCCTGTTGAATGACAATGCTCCTTAAAAAAGATGAATGCATTGATTCTGAATAATAATTAGTTAATTTATAGATGCAATGAGATAATTTGTGCTGCATTCATATAATTCTCTTCTTCTGAACTAGGAACTATAAATTGATCTTTTTCGTTATAATGTTTATGTACACTTTCACTTTCTGAGCAGTGAGCCATGTCTTCCATTTTAAGGAGACACCAAATATCTTTTAACTTCCCTGCTTGCATGCCCTACCTGACTACCAAGTTTCTGTGCTAAAGGCAAGACATATGCTTGGATAGGTGTTCTAGTCACCTTCCAATACATCCTTCATCCTTAGGTGACCACGACCAACACGATGCGTTCAAAATATTCTTGAATGGGAGTCAAAAGGAATAGAAGTTCTTGTGGCCTGATGTTCAAAGAATTTGACCTTTCATTGTAAATTTATAAAACTTGGTGAAAAGTGAGCCAAAATCTCAAATATCCTCCAGCCAAAACTTGCCCAAAACATTAATGGGTTTGTTAATAGAAAATAGGAGGAATGAGAGTTCAGACTAGCTTTTTGCTCTGTTTTGCTTAGTTAGTTGAAACCCCCTTACACTTGTCATGGTTAGACTTCTGAATGTTGGTTATCTGGTCAATGTGATAAGTATCAGACTTCTTTAAGTGAACTGGGGGTAGGGGGTAATGAAGAAATAAATTAATTATACAAATCCTGCATCATTGTTACACTCAACTCCCAACTAGTTTAAGCACTTAAGTTTAGTTGTACTGGTAATTCCCACTGAATTGCCTTTTCAGTCACTTCTTTGTCCCTACACTTCTGATTTCATCCAAGGTTTTCAGACATTTTAATGTGGATTGAATTTGATTTGAAATTGGGTTTTTATTCAAAAGAGAAGCATGCAATAGAGAAAAATCAAGTTTAAAGGGAGGAAGTTTCACATAAAATGTTGCTGGATTGAACTGCCAGAGGAACTGGTGTTGACAGGAACAGTAGCAACTTCTAAAAGGCATCTGGACAGGTACCCGAATGAGTAGGGCATAGAGGTATATTGAATTAATTCAGGCAAATGGGTTTATTATCGATAGGCATGATGGTTGGTATAGATGTATTGAGCTTGTTTCTATGTTGTACAGCTCTGTAACGTATATCAGTCAGACATTTCTTGAAGGTCTACGCAACAAAGAAACCAAATTATTGAAGGTAAAGATATTGGCTTGGCTTAAATAGCAGTGTTTTGCATATGCAAATAGACTGCCAGAAATGCTACCATTCAAACAAGACATGAAACTGACGATCACATATTTGAAGTTGCAAAATGTTCTGCATTCAGAATAGAGGATCTCCCGGTTGCTCTGCTAAAAACTCTATCATTACACATTAGCTACTAATTGCTGGAACCTTGCTGAGCATAAATTCGCCAGCCTGGTCGTCTGTCTCCGCAGCAGCTGCACATCAACAGTTTTTGGGGACTGTGAAGCACTTTGAGAAGTCCAGAGGATTGAGACAGATACAAGTTTTACTTTCAGAGTCCATTTAACATCCTATGAAAAGCACATGATCATACAGGAATTACTGTCATTGCTTTCCCCAATGACACGTATAAAGAGTTGATGATATTATCCTGCAATATGTAGGCAAGGACATCTAGTATCATTTAGGATGACAATGGAAAACACGCACTTGTATGATCTCTGCTGGCACTGTGCTGTATGAACATTAACTTAGCACCCATGGTTGAAGAACAGCATGTGGGTGATAAGAGTGCATGGCAGCATCCATGGGACAATAGGAGAAGGGAAGAAAGGGCAAGAACTTGAAGCAGTATCCACGTAAATACTTAAAAATAAAACACCAAATGGAATAAAATTGACTGAAACAAAAATTTGTCTTGCAACATGTTTGACTGAAGAGCCTGCTCCTGTGTGTAGTGTTTGAACGTATGGTCAATGGTCCTTTCTCAGATCATGTTCCTTCTTAGGGAGACAGAATGTACAACTGATGTGAATTTACAGTCCTGGTTTGTATTCCTGAGGCCTGACTATGGAGACTGACAGCAATCTGGAAGAAAATCATTCAAATTGGAACAATCTTGGCTCAGCTAGAAGATGGAACACTGTATTAACATGACAGCTTTCAACTTTCGGCAGTGACAAGAAGATTTCTTCACTATCATATGCAAGAAGTATAATTAGCAAAGAGGTCATTAGAAACTACTGAGAATAACCATTTATCCCACTACTTAAACTTGTCCTCTTAAAAATGGTGAAAGTATTCCGAATCCATCTAACCAACAGGGAAACTGCACTCATAACATCCCCTGTAGACGTCGTATGGAGTAGCATCAGGGAGTCTGAAATCATTTATCACCAAGGGAGGAAAAAGTTGACAAAATAAAATGCAATTACTCTGGGTTTTTTTTTGCATTGTGACAAATTTCCCTTTTTTAAGCATTTTTTGAAGTCTCTTAAAATGTATAAATAAATTACAGAGCTGATACATTGGGGAGAGGGATTTTGACTCCCAGTTTAATCAGTATGAGACAGATGCAGAATCCTCCACCACCTATGATAACTACTCCTATAACTGCCTTGAGGAAAGATCTTCTTGACCGATAGAAGTCACTTGGAGCCAGAATGCTGAGCAGGGCTGTGTTAACAGTTAATGTGTACAGGATCGAGATGCCTGTATTCAGGGCAACAATCTTCCCAAACTTGGCAAATGGAATAATGATGCAAAAGAAGAGAGGGACTGTTGCTATGACAGTGGTGATGGCACTGGATACGATGGCAACACCAACATGTCTCACAGCTGCCAGAGTTCTCCATTTCCCTGCTTTGCATTTATCCTATTAATCAAACAAGACAGAATATTAGTGGACATGTTCAACCAGCCATTGAGCAAGAAAAACTGCTGATGCTGGAGGTTTGAAACAGAAACAGACAATGCTGGAAGTACTCAACAAGTCAGGCAGCATCTGTGGAGGGAGAAATTGAATTGTTATTTGGGTTAATTATTTTTCATCAAAACCAGGAAAATTTAGAAATTTAATATGGTTAAGTTTGCTGAAGGAGGGAGATGTGCAGAGAACAAAGGGAATATCTACAACCATTCTATCCAAAACATGTGCAACCATTCCTAAAGACAGCGTCTATCCCACAGATATCTCCTTGAATGGACCTCTTATATGCTAAGGATGATCTCCCAAGCTATGTTGTTGTGGGCCTTGTACTTTATTAGTTTCCACGTGCTGCATTTTCTCTGTAGCTGCTGCACTATATTCTGCATTGTTTTAAACCACCTTAATGTACTATGAAAGGTTTGATCTGCTTGGGTGGTACACAAACAAAAGCAATTCACTATATCTTGGTACACGTGACAATAGTAAACCAGTTCTAAATTTTCCAGACCTCACTCTCATTCAGGCTGACACCACCATTCTTGTGTTTCTGTCTTCTGCTATCTTTCCCCTATTCACAGTCCTAATCTTCATATACAGGACACACACAAAATGTTGGAAGATTGCAACAAGTCAGGCAGCATCTATGGAGAGGAATAAATATTTGACCTTTTGGGCTGAGACCATCCCCAAAATGTCCACTCCTAATTCTCCTCCAAAGGTGCTGCCTGATTTGCTGAGTTCATCCAGATATTGTGTGTTGCTCAGATTTCCAGCACCTGCAGAACCTCTTGGTTCCTAATCTTGATTATCTCATCTTTGTCTCATTTCTCTCTTAGGTTCCCCCATGCCATTGCTTTGCTCACCTTGTCCATAGTGTCTTCCCCTATTTTCACAGGTAGATAGATAGATAGACATACTTTATTGATCCCGAGGAAAGTTGGGTTTCGTTACAGTTGCATCAATCAAGAATAGAGCAATATAAAACCATAAATAATTAAATAATAATATATAAATTATGCCCGATGGAAATAAGTCCAGGACCAGCCTATTGGCTCAGGGTGTCTGACCCTCTAAGGGAGGAGTTGTAAAGTTTGATGGCCACAGGCAGGAATGACTTCCTATGACGCTCTGTGCTGCATCTCAGTGGAATGAGTCTCTGGCTGAATGTATTCCTGTGCCGAACCAGTACATTATGTAGTGGATGGGAGACATTGTCCAAGATGGCATGCAACTTGGACAGCATAAAAACCCAGTAACTACTGTCCTGCTGCTCGTGTGGTCAGAGAGTAGCTCCCTCTCTTTGGGTATTTTCTCTGGTTTCAGTCAAATGCCTCATCTTGCTCTTACTGAAAACACACACTTCACTCTATTGCCCTTCCTAAAACCATCTAAAAGGGACGAGACATTCTGCAGATGCCAGACTTGAGCAGCAAATGACCTTGCATACTAGGGAGATGCGTGAGATGCTACAGCTCATGGTGCTTCTGAAGATGCACAGTGACAAGAAGGACCTGTTGTTAAATTCCCCTTATCTCTCTGAGTTTAGAAGTGAATGCCAGCAAGGCAATGATTTTTTCTACAATTCTTCCTTTAGTACAAACGAAACTCTGGAGGAAATCAGCAGGTCAGGCAGTATCTATGGAGGGGAACGAACAGTCCTGATGAAGGGTCTCAGCACGAAACATCAACTGTTTATTCCCTTCCTAGATGCTGTCTGACCCACTGAGTTCCTTCAGGATTTTGTGCGTTTTCTAAAACCATCTAATCTGCCCTTTTATATCTACAGTACGTTCCTGAAAACATCGCTTTCTATATCTAAGTCAAGCCTCCAGAAAACCAGTGTTCACAGAGAAACTAGAGGTGAATCTCTCCCTTTGCAACCGTGAGCATTGCATAGGCTCCAGATTTCAACAGAAAGTAGTCACATCAGATGCAACAACCAGCAGAGGGAGTTGGGTGAAAAGCTTCCATTTCAGCTCCTTTTCTCCCAGATCCATAACTGCACATAAAAATGACACTGTAAACAGCCTTCTTGTTGCCATCTCTTAATCTTAGCAAATATTTGTACCACTGATTGATAGAAAATAAATTGTGTAAGACTTGGGCTTTTATACAGTTCCCTGCTGCTATGCACAATTGGTTACCATGACATTAAGTGGTAATTGAATCAAGTATGTGATTTGCCTCAAATTTCTCTCAAATGTACAGCTACTGATCTGTGCAGTTAAATGTTTTTCAATTTTTCCAAAATGTATTTTTCATATAGTCTCTCATTACTTTGTTGTTCCTTTTTGTGCCTTGTGACGCATTGGGTGGAAATTTTGTCCTTTCTGTAGCATTTGCCTGTTTTCTGTGAGGTCAAGTTACTAGTTTGATGCTCAGTCCAGCGTGGATGGAAAGCGTGCAAGGAGCCAGCTGGATACAAACTTGGGACCGTTTGCCTCGAAGTCTGGTGTTGATGCCACTACACCACCGGCCGGCTAACTCATTACTTTGTTTCACAGTAATTTACATGGAAATCCTGTAACTCCCCACCTTCACTTTTGTTGTTTCCTTAGCTAGACCACATCCCTAGATGTTAGGTATCTCACATAGTTCTGGTTTTTGGAGCCACAAGGTAGATAATGGGCTATAAATCAAAAGAAAGTTCAAAACATTTAGTTGGTTCCACTTACATCAGTCTCGGCTGTCGGAAGGGTTTCCCCTGCCAGCAGGTAACCCTCAACGAGATGGACACAATAATCCACAGAAGATCCCACCAGGATTGACAATGAGATGGCTTCCACTGCTCCCATTTCCCAGCCCAACCAGTACATGATAGCAACCATCAAGCATATTACACCTAGTGAAATATAACAGATAAGCACATTATTGTACAGAGCATGTGACCACCCCCCCCACACTTCACCAAGGACAAAGAACATGGGAAAGGAATGTGGTATAGATACTGATGCATTGTGTGTAAACAAGTATCCTGTTTGTACAGAACAATATCATTTGAATAGACAAGATGAATAGTCCTGATGAAGGGTCTCAGCCCGAAACGTTGACTTTTCCATTAATGCTAGGTGATGGATGTAACATGAATGTAAGGAAGGACAAGCCAATGATTGGGTACAAATGCCGGCAGAGCAAAGAGTTAAATTGTACCACAGAGGCAAAATTCAAAGGGGTGAAGAATGCAGGACTGAAGGTGCAGTACTTAAATGGGCATAGCATTCGGAATAAGGTGGACAAACTCATGGCACAATTAGAGATTGGTCGGCATAATGTTATGGGCAGAAAGAAGGCCATAGTTAAGGAGCTTAACACAAAAGGACAGGCAGGAAGGCATAGACGATGGTGTGGCTCTACTGGTAAGAGTTGGAATTACATCTTTAGAAAGAGGAGAAATAGGGTCAGAGAATGTTGAATCTTTGTGGAACAAGTTAAGAAACTGCAAGGGTAAAAAAACATTATGGGATTTAAATATAGGCCTCTAAATAGTAGCTCAATGTGGGGTTGAGATCGCAAAGGCAGCTGAAAAAGGCATGTAATAAGGATAATGACAGAATTGTAATGCGGGACTTCAATATACAAGGGGATTGGGAAAATCAGGTTGGTGTCGGATCACAAGAGAGGGAATTTGTTGATACCATGAGGTGGCTTTTTAGAGCAGCTTGTGCTTGTGCCTACGAGGGGAAAGGCTATCTTAGATTGGGTGTTGTGTAATAACCCAGATCTTTTTGGGGAGCTTAACATAAAGGAACTCTTAGGAGGTTGTGATCATAATATGGTTGAATTCATACTGCAATTTGAGAGGGAGAAGCATAACTCACACGCATCAGTATCACAATGGTATAAAGGGAATTTCAGAGGCATGAGAGAGGAGCTTGCTCAGGTGGATTGGAGGAGGATACTGGTGGGGATGATTGCCAACTAGAGATGGCTGAAGTTTCTGGATATAGTTCACAAGGTGCAGGATAGATATGTCCCACAGAGGAAGAAGTTCTCAAATGGCAGGTATAAGCAACCATGGCTGACAAAGGGAATTAATGATGGCATGAAAGCCAAGGAAAGGGTATATAAGGTAGCAAAAGTGAATGGGAAGTTGGATGATTGGGAAGATTTTAAATTCCAACATAAGGCAATTAAAAAAGCCCCAAGAAGGGAAAATATGAAATATGAAGGCAGACGAGCCAATAATATAAAGCAGGATACCAAAAGTTTTTTCAGTTATATAAAGAGTAAAATGGAGGTGAGAGTTGATATTGGACCACTGAAAATAATGCTGGTGAGGAAGTAAGGGGGTGGGGGTGGGGACAAAGAAATGGCAGATGAACTTAATGAGTACTTTGCATCTGTCTTCACTGTGGAAGTCACTAGCAGTGTGCCAGAGGTCTGTGTGTGTGTCAGGGAGCGAGAATGAGTGCCATTGCTATTACAAAAGAAATAGTGCTAGGCAAACTCAAAGGTTTTAAGGTGGATAAGTCAACTGGACCAGATGAACTACATCCCAGAGTCTTGAGAGAGGTTGCTGAAGAGATAACAGATGCATTGGTCATGATCTTTCAAGAAAAACTTGATTCTGGCATGGTCCCGAAGGACTGGAAGATTGCAAATGTCACTACACTCATTAAGAAGGGAGGAAGGCTAAAGAAAGGAAATTATAGTCCAGTTAGCCTAACCTCAGTGTTTGGGAAAGTATTGGAGTCCATTACCAAGGACGAGCTTTTGGGGTACTTGGAGACTAAAGATAAAATAAATCAAAGTCAGCATTGTTCTTCTAAAGGGAAATCTTGCCTGACAAATCTGTTGGAATTCTTCGAGGAAGTAACAAGCAGGGTGGAAAAAGGAGAGGCAGTGGATGCCATTTACTTCGATTCTCAGAAGGCATTTGATAAGGTGCCTCACATGAGGCTGCTTAACAAGATAAAATCCTATGGTGTTACAGGAAAGATACTGGTGTAGATAGCGGAATGGCTGACAGGCTGGAAGCAGTGAGTGGGAATAAAAGGGGCCTTTTCTGGTTGGCTGCCGGTGATTAGTGTTGTTCCTCAGAGGTCAATATTGGGACTGCTGCTTTTCATATTGTTTGTCAGTAATTTAGATAATGAAATTGATGGCTTTGTGGCAAAGTTTGCGGATGATTTGAAGATAGGTGGAGGGGTAGGTTGTACTGAGGAAGCAATGCAATTGCAGCAGAACTTAGACAAATTGGAAGAATGGACAAAAAAGTGGCAGATGGAATACAGTGTTAGGAAATATATGATCTTGGTAAAAGGAACAATAGTGCAGACTATTATCTAAATGGGGAGAAGGGTCAACCATCAGAGGTGCAGAGGGACTTCGGAGTCCTTGTGCAAGACTCCCAGAAGGTTAATTTACAGGTTGAGTCTGTGGTAAAGAAGGCCAATGCAATGCTGGCATTTTTTCCAAAGGGGATAGAATATAAAAACAAGGAGATAATGCTGAGCCTTCATAAGACACCAGTCAGGCTGCACTTTGAGTATTGTCAACAGTCTTGGGCCCAATATTTCGGAAAGGATGTGTTGTCATTGGAGAGAGTCCAGAGGTTCATGAGGACGATTCTGGGAATGAAGGGGTTAACATATGAGAAGCATTTGGCAGCTTTGGGTCTGTACTCACTGGAACCTAGAAAAATGTGGGGGGGGGGGGATCTCATTGAGACCTACCGAATGTTGAAAGGTGGATGTGGAGAGGACGTTTTCTATGATAGGGGTATCCATACCTAGAGGGCACAGCCTCAAAATTGAGGGGTTATCTTTTAGAACAGAGGTAAGGAAGAATTGCTTTAGCCAGAGAGTAGTAAATCTGTGGAATGTTGTGCCACAGACTGCTGTAGAGGCCAAGTCTGTGGGTATATTTAAGGTGGAAGCTGATAGTTTCCTGATCGGTTAAGGTATCAAAGGATATGGCGAGAAGGCAGGTGTATGGGGTTGAGTGGGATCTGGGATCAGCCATAATGGAATGGCAGAGCAGACTCGATGGGCAGAATGGCCTAATTCTGCTCCCATGTCTTATGGCCTTAAGCTGTCTGGCCTGCTGAGTTCCTCCAGCATTTTGTGTGTGCTGCTTGAATCTCCAGCATCTGCAGATTTCCTCGTGTTTGTGAGTCGGGATAACTAACCAGGTAACCAAACATTTTTTGAAGCATTGATTGGTTGATTAACACTGGCCAGCAGCCAGTTTTGTTCAACTTCAAGGACCCTTAGGTAATGGCTTGTTGCTGATATAGCACTTCTGAAAATAAAACTGCACTGAAATGTCAATATTGATTATGTGCTTAAATCTCAGGAATTCCCTGAATCCATTACCTCTTAACTCAGGAGACTCCATGTGATATCAAGATCGGCTGACTACAAGAGAAACGGTAAACCCAATGGGCCTTAGTAATTCCCAGGTGTCACACAAATCTTTTCCAAAGTCAAGGTCACATTGAGCCGAGCTGTGACAATAGATCTATACCACAGGCAGCCTCCCATCAAATAAAACATCACACGTTCAGGAAAGTGACAAATTCTATCCAGTTACCTACCACTGAAGAGATACAAAATGTTTTATTTGTCATTCTCTATTTTATATTTTATTATTAAGGATGTGGAAGTTTTAACAAAGCTGTGGAGGAGATTTCCCAGAACGCGGCCTAAATTAGACAGCATGTCTTATTAAGAAAGGTTGAGCAAATTAGGGTTTTTTCTTTGGAGTGAAGGGGGATGAGAAGTGACTGGGATAGAGGGGTATTAGATTATAAAAGGCATAGACAGAGTGGTCAGCAGGTACCTTTTCCTTAGGGTGACAGTTAATATCAGAGAAAATCCATTTAAGGTGAGTGGATGAACATTTAGGGATGATATCAAAGGCAGGTTTTTTTATACAAGTGCCTGGAATGCACTGCCGGGCATGGAGTCTCCTGGATAGGCACACGGATGAAAAAAAAAATGGAGGATTATGGACTGTGTAGGAAGGAAAAGTGAGATTGATTTTGGAGTAGCTTAAAGGGTCAGTACAGCATTGAGGGCTGAAGGGCCACTACTACGCTGTACCGTTTTACCTTCCGACAGTGCTGTCGAGCAGCACCGTTTAGGAAAACAAGTGACAAACACCTGGTCTGCACACAGCTTTTACATATGGAAAACTGGTGGATTGATTTGCCAGCCAATGTGGAGTGCACGCACCTTCTGCTGTCTGGAAGCTCAGATCGTAGCTGGTTTTCTGACTTACAGACAGTTTACAGGAACAGGATCCTGTGTCTGCATGTGCAAGATGGCGAGTTTGGAAAGAGCTTTTGTTTCTCATATGTCTTAATCAACCAGTGGCAAGTGGCTTATTTATTCTTCTGCATGACAGCCTTCCACTCTCCTGGTATTCCTTGCTTTCCACTTGACAGTTTGCACTCTTTTTGCCACAATTCTGGGAAGATAATGTGTTTTGAAGCACAGCAGAAATAGCAGGCGGGACAAGCAAGTGATATTATTTAGGAGTGATGACGTCTATAATTTTTGTTTTCACTGGCTCCAGGTTTGCAGTAACAACCTGAATTATAAGCAACTGTTAAGTAAGTAGGAGGAGAAACAAATGCACAATGTGAGCGAATGTGCACAGTGATAATTTACTTCACTGATTGGTTATTAATGAACACTCAAACCAGGCCATTCAACCAGAGTGCAGGAGGCAACACCTGTGCAACTGCAAAAATGAAGAAACAGTAATATAAATAAATAAGCAATAAATATTGAGAACACAAGATAAAGAAAGTGAATCTATTTGCTGTGGGAATATTTCAATGATGGGGCAAGTGAAGTTGAGTGAACATATTCCATTTGGTTCGAGAACCTGATGGTTGAGGGATAATACCTATTCCAGAACCTGGTGGTGCGAGTCCTGATAGCAGCAGTGAGAAGAGAGCATGTCCTGGGTGGTGGGGGTCTCTGAGGATGGATGCTGCTTTCCTGAAACAGCATTTCATGTAGATGTGCTCGATAGTTGGGAGGACTTCATTCGTGATGGACTGGGCCATATTCACTAATTTTTGCAGGATTTTCCATTCAAGGGCATTGGTGCTCCCACACCAGGCTGTGATGGTATAATTGCAACATTTAAAATGTCTTTTAAAAGTTGCAATTATACCTGCCTCTGGCACCTACTTACCACTTCCTGGGTGGGAACATGCCAATCAGGTCCTCTTTAAATCATTCCCTTCTCCCATTAAACCTCAAACCTAGTTTTAAACTCGCAAAAAATACTGTGGTTATATATTAATGATTTAGATGAGGAAATTAAAAGTAACATTAGCAAATTTGCCGATGACACAAAGTTGGGAGGTAGTGTGAAACGTGATGAGGATGTTATGAGAATGCAGGGTGACTTGGACAGGCTGGGGGAGTGGGCAGATGCATGGCAGATGCAGTTTAATGTGGATAAATGTGAGGTTATCCACTTTGGTGGTAAGAATGGGAAGGCAGGTTATTATCTAAATGGAGTCAAGTTAGGAAAATGGATCTAGGTGTTCTCGTACATCAGTCACTGAAAGCAAGCATTCAAGTACAGCAGGCAGTGAAAAAAGCTAATGGCATGCTGGCCTTCATAACAAGGGGAATTGAGTATAAGAGCAAAGAGGTTCTTCTGCAGTTGTACAGGGCCCTGGTGAGACCACACCTGGAGTACTGTGTGCAGTTTTGGTCTCCAAATTTGAGGAAGAACATTCTTGCTATTGAGGGAGTGCAGCGTAGGTTCACAAGGTTAATTCCCGGGATGGCGGGACTGTCATATGTTGAAAGATTGGAGCGACTGGGCTTGTATACTCTGGAATTTAGAAGGCTGAGAGGGGATCTTATTGAAACATATAAGATTATTAAGGGATTGGACATGCTGCAGGCAGGAAGCATGTTCCTACTGATGGGTGAGTCCAGAATCAGAGGCCACAGTTTAAGAATTAGGGGTAGGCCATTTAGAGCGGAGTTGAGGAAAAACTTTTTCACCCAGAGAGTGGTGGATATACGAAATGCTCTGCCCCAGAAGGCTGTGGAGGCCAAGTCTCTGGATGCTTTCAAAAAACAGATGGATGGAGCTCTTAAAGATAGTGGAATCAAAGGTTATAGGGATAAGGCAGGAACTGGATACTGATAGTGGATGATCAGCCATGATCACAGTGAATGGTGGTGCTGGCTCGAAGGGCTGAATGTCCTACTCCTGCACCTATTGTCTATTGTCATTCATCTTATCTAGGCTTCTCATATTTTAAACACCTCTACAAAGTAACCCACAAGCCTCATTCACTCTAGGGAAAGCAGCCCCAGCCTATCAAGTTTATCCTCATAACTCAACCCTAACAGATCCAATTTTACCCCACAAATTACTGACATGTCCAGCTGCTGACCCATGTTCTACAGTATTATAAAGTATTACAGTACAGGGTGTTGGTGAGGCCACACCTGGAGTAGTAGGAAGTTTTGGCTCCTTTACCCAAGAAGGAACGCAGTAGCATTGGAGGCAGTCCATAGGAGATTCACCAGGCTAATTCTTGGGATGAGAGGGTTGTCCTGTTAAGAGGTATGAAACAGGATGTGTCTGTATTCTCTGAAGTTTAGAAGGGAATGTGATTTTACTGAAGCATATATGATCTTAAAGTGACATAACAGGGTAGAAGTTGAGATCTTTTCACAGTAGGAGGGTCTTGAACAAGAGGGCATAGTTTCAAGATAAAGAGACGGTCATTTCAAATTGAGGTGTATTGAAATCTCATCTCATAGATGGTAGGGAATCTCTGACAATCTCTACCCCAGAGAGCTGCGAATACTAGAAATATTTAAAGTACAGTTAAAAAAATTCCTGAAGGATTTGAGGATTGAGGTCTTGGAGAACTGGAATAGAAGAGAAAATGCGAGCTGGAGGAGATCAACTTGAGGGGTGGAGGGGACTACTCCTGCTCCTATTCTCTTATCTTCTGATAGGAATTGATCAAATTCCATGGACAATTAACCTGCAAAGGTTTACTCAGAATTGGCTGTAAGATCTTTGATGAGGTTTGGACTCTGAATGGCAACAACCTTAACATTGACTTACTGACAGTTACTTCTGAGAAACAAGCATACAACAAATTAAGTTTTATACAAATTGGTTCAACACCAGTCTAAATAACTGCCTTGTGTTTGGTGATTATATGTATGTATTTTGGAAGATATTATTATATTTTGATAACATTGCTTCTGTATTTGACTTTGATGTGGCCTGATAAACGATGGAGATATCCTTCTAACTTAATTTTAGTTCTGCAAGTGCAATAATGAGTTCCCGTAAAGCTGAAGAGTGAAAATGCAAGACCAGGGGACCCTGGATATTAGGAGATATCAATGGTTTGATAAAGAAACAAAGGGAAGCATATCATAAACACACAAAATGCTGGAGGAACTCAGGAAGTCATGCAGCATCTATAGAGGGGAATAAATTGTCAATGTTCTGGGCAGAGGCCCTTCATCGAAACTAGAAAGGAAGGGAGCAGAAGCCAGACTGAGAAGGTGGAGAGAGGGGAAGGAATACAAGCTAGAAGTTGATAAGTAAAACCACATGAGCAAGAAGATGGGTGGGAGAGGAGATGAACTAAGAATCTTGGAGGTGATAGGTGGAAGAAGTGAAGTTCTGAAGAAGGAGGAAGCTGATGGATGAAGACTGTACACTATGGAAGAATGGAAAGGAAGCGGGTAACTGGTGGGAAATGATGGGCAGGTGAAGAGAAAAGGAAGGATGAGAAGGTAACTACGAAGGGGAATAGAAAGAGAGCAGGATGGAAGGTTGGGGGGGGGGGCGGGGGAGAAATGGCCGGCAGTTAGAGAAATGAACGTTCATGCCATCAGGTTGGAGGCTACCCAGACAGAATATAAGATGTTTCTTCAACCTGAGTTTGGCCTCATGGTGGCAGTTGAGGAGGCTGTGGACAGACATGTCTGAAAGGGAAGTTGAAATGAAATGGGTTGCAACTGTGGGATTCTGTATGTGTGGAGGAAAGAGCACAGGTGCTCGACAAAGCTGTACCTCAATATACTTTGTGTCTCACCGCTGTAGAAGGGTGTATTGAGAGCACAGATATGATAGATGACCCCAACATATTTGCAGGAGAAGTATTGCCTCACCTGAGGAATTTATGAAACTTATAGAGTACTGGGACTTAGGGAGGCCTTTCAGTGGTATGGAAAATGTGCATAGTACTAGGACAACGATTAAAGATTAAAGTCTGTCACGAGCCTTGTGGCCCATTAGGCCGGTGCTTATGTTGGTTTCCGTGGCATGAAGCGACTGACAGTACAAGACTCCCCGCCCCGGATAGGACACCAGTCTATCGTGAGGTTAACCCCCAGCATTTTTGCTGGTACCCATTCTCAGCTGGGTAGACTGGAGCATTGTGTGGCTAAGTGCCTTGCTCAAGGACACACACACTGCTTCGGCCAAGGCTCGAACCCACGACCTTCAGATCGCTAGTCCAACGCCCTAACCACTACTTGGACAAAGTGGGGGTACAAAATATTACTAGCAGATAAAATTAAGGAAAACCTATAAGTATAATAAGGGCAGAAAGGTATTAGGGAAAGAATGTGGTAATTAAGGCAATCAATGTGGAGCCTGATGATGCGGACAAGGTCTTAAGTGAATTCTTTTCAAAGAGAAAGATGCTATAATTTTGGTATTGGTTGATTATTGTCACTTGTACCAAAATGCAGTGAAAAGCTTGTCTTGCATACTGTATATACAGATCAAATCATTACTCCATGTATTGAGCTAGAATAGGTAAAAGCTACCAAAAAGAGTGCAGTTCAGGTAAATGGTAAAGTGCAAGATCATTATGAGATAGATTGTGAGACCAAGACTCCATCTTATTGTACATGAGGTTGTTTAAGATGCCAGCAGTGGGATAGAAGGAGTCCTAGAGCCTGGTGGTATGTCCTTTCAGGCTTTGGTATCTTCTGCCTGATGGGGTGGGGAGAAGAGAGAATGCCAGGGGTGGGTCTAGGGTAGATTTCAATTGGGATGGTGAAATTTCACAGCATGATAAGATGAAAAAAGAGGAGATACTAGATATTAGGCATAAGGGTGAATAACTCCCTAGGGACTGATAAAATGTGTCCAAGGCAGTTTTGGGAAGCAAGTGAAGAGATTTTGGAACCCGAATGGAGATATTTCGAACTCTGCTGTTTACAGGTGAGGTGCCAGATGACTGGAAGATCTCAAACATGGTACACAACAGGAATAAGCCAGGTAATAAGGCAAAAGTAGCTAACAGGAGAAGTCAGGTGTATGAGGATTACAGTGGAGTAAAGGGAATTATCAGAATTGATTGGAAAATAACACTGACAGGGATGATGGCAGATCATCAATGGCTGGAATTTCTGGAAACAATTTGGAAAGAACAGATATATACGACCCAAAGAGGCTAACAATGGAAGTCAAAGTCAATGTAAAAGCGAAAGAGAGGGCATATAATAGAACAAAATTAATTGGGAAGTGAAAGGATTAGAAAGCTTTCAAATACCAACAGAAAACAGATACAAAAGTCATTAAGAAGATAAAGGTGAAATACAAAAAGAAGCTAGCCAGAAATATTAAAAAGGATACCAAAAGTTTCTTCAGTTACATAAAGTGTAAAAGAGAGGCGAGAGTGGACATTGGACTGCTGGAAAATGATGCTGGAGAGGTAGTAATGGGGACAAGGAAATGGCAGACAAACTGATGAGGTATTTTGCATCAGTCTTCACTGTAGAAGACACGAACAGTATGGTGGAAATTCCAGGTGACAGGGGTCATAAAGTGTGTGAGGTTACCATGAAATAGGGAGAAGGTTCCTGGGAAACTGAAAGATCTGGGGAGCAAGGACATGGCAGACCAATTGAATAACTACTTTGGTTCTGTCTTCACTAAGGAGGACATAAATAATCTTCCGGAAATACTAGGGGACAGAGGGTCCAGTGAGATGGAGGAACTGAGGGAAATACATGTTAGTAGGGAAGTGGTGTTAGGTAAATTGAAGGGATTAAAGGCAGATAAATCCCCAGGGCCAGATGGTCTACATCCCAGAGTGCTTATGGAAGTAGCCCAAGAAATAGTGGATGCATTAGTGATAATTTTTCAAAACTCTTTAGATTCTGGACTAGTTCCTGAGGATTGGAGGGTGGCTAATGTAACCCCGCTTTTTAAAAAAGGAGGGAGAGAGAAACCGGGGAATTATAGACTGGTTAGCCTGACATCGGTGGTGGGGAAACTGCTAGAGTCAGTTATCAAAGATGTGATAACAGCACATTTGGAAAGCAGAGAAATCATCGGACAAAGTCAGCATGGATTTGTGAAAGGAAAATCATGGCTGACGAATCTCAAAGAATTTTTTGAGGATGTAACTAGTAGAGTGGATAGGGGAGAACCCGTGGATGTGGTATATTTGGATTTTCAGAAGGCTTTTGACAAGGTCCCACACAGGAGATTAGTGTGCAGACTTAAAGCACATGGTATTGCGGGTAAGGTATTGATGTGGATAGAGAATTGTTTGGCAGACAGGAAGCAAAGAGTGGGAATAAACGGGATCTTTTCAGAATGGCAGGCAGTGACTAGTGGGGCACCGCAAGGCTCAGTGCTGGGACCCCAGTTGTTTACAATATATATTAATGACTTAGATGAGGGAATTAAATGCAGCATCTCCAAGTTTGCGGATGACACGAAGCTGGGCGGCAGTGTTAGCTGTGAGGAGAATGCTAAGAGGATGCAGGGTGACTTGGACAGGTTAGGTGAGTGGGCAAGTTCATGGCAGATGCAATTTAATGTGGATAAATGTGAGGTTATCCACTTTGGTGGCAAAAACAGGAAAACAGATTATTATTTGTATGGTGGCCGATTAGGAAAAGGGGAGGTGCAACGAGACCTGGGTGTCATTATACACCAGTCATTGAAAGTGGGCATGCAGGTACAACAGGCGATGAAAAAGGCTAATGGTATGCTGGCATTCATAGCAAGAGGATTCGAGTACAGGAGCAGGGAGGTACTACTGCAGTTGTACAAGGCCTTGGTGAGACAACACCTGGAGTATTGTCTGCAGTTTTGGTCCCCTAATCTGAGGTAAGACATCCTTGCCATAGAGGGTGTACAAAGAAGGTTCACCAGATTGATTCCTGGGATGGCAGGTCTTTCATATGATGAAAGACTGGATTGACTAGGCTTATATTCGTTGGAATTTAGAAGATTGAGGGGTGATCTTATTGAAACGTATAAAATCCTAAAGGGATTGGACAGGCTAGATGCAGGAAGATTGTTCCCGATGTTGGGGAAGTCCAGAATGAGGGGTCACAGTTTGAGGATAAAGGGGAAGCCTTTTAGGACCGAGATGAGGAAAAACTTCTTCACACACAGAGAGTGGTGAATCTGTGGAATTCTCTGCCACAGGAAACAGTTGGGGGTCAGTTCATTGGCTATATTTAAGAGGGAGTTAGATATGGCCCTTGTGGCTAAAGGGATCAGGTGTATGGAGGGAAGGCTGATACAGGGTTCTGAGTTGGATGATCAGCTATGATCATACTGAAAGGTGGTGCAGGCTCAAAGGGCCGAATGGCCTACTCCTGCACCTGTTTTCTATGTTTCTATCTGAAGGTAGATAAGTCATCTGGACCAAATGGTGTACACCACAGGTTTCTGAAAGAGGCGGGTGAAGAGATTGTGGAGCCATTAGTAAAGAATCAATTGTTTCAGGCATCGTTCCGGAAAATTGGAAAACTGCAAATTTCAATAAGAAGCAGGATAGAATCGGTTGATGTTGTGTACTTGTATTTTCAGAAGACCTTTGACAAGGTGCCACATATGAGGCTGCTTAACAAGCTATGAGCCCGCATGTTACAGGAAAGATTCTAGCGTGGATAAAGCAGTGGCTGTCTGGCAGGATGCAAAGAGAGGTTGGCTGCTGGTTGCTTGTGGTGTTCCACAGGGGTCTGTGTTGGGACCGATTCTTTTTAAGTTATATGTCAATGATTTGGATGATGGAATTGATTGCTTTGTTGCAAAGTTTGCAGACAATACGAAGATTGGTAGAGGGGCAGGTAGTTTTGAGGAAATAGAGAGGCTACAGAATGACTTAAACAGATTAGGACAATGGGCAAAGAAGTGGCAGATTTGGAATAGAGTGTTGTGCAATGTATGGTCATGCACTTTGGTAGAAGAAATTAAAGGGTTGACTACTTTCTAAAAGGAGAGAAAATACAAAAATCTGAAGCACATAGGGACTTGGGTGTCCTTGTGCCGGATTCCCTAAAGGTGAATTTGCAGGTTGAGTCTGTGGTGAGGAAGGCAAATGCAATCATAGTATTCATTTCAAGAGGATTAGAATATAAAAGCAAGGATGTAATGTTGAGACTTTATAAAGCACTGGTGATGCCTCACTTGGAGTATTGTGAGCAGTTTTGGGCCCCTTATCTTAGAAAGGATGTGCTGAAACTGGAGAGGGTTCAAATGAAGTTCATGAAAATGATTCCAGGATTAAACAGCTTGTCATATGAAGAGCGTTTGACGGCTCTGGGCTTGTATTCACTGGAATTCAGCAGAATGAGGGGTGACCTAATTGAAACCTATCAAATGGTGAAAGGCCTTGCTAGAGTGGATATGGAGAGGATTTTTCATATAGTGGGAGAGTCTAAGACCAGAGGACACAGCCTCAGAATAGAGGGGCATCCTTTTGGATCTGAAATGTAGAGGAATTTCTTTAGCCAGAGAGTGGTAAATCTGTGGAATTCATTGCCACAGGCATTGTGGAGGCTATGTCCGCATGTATATTTAAGGCAGAGGTTGATAGATTCTTGACTGATCAGGACATGAAGGAAAATGGGAGGAAGGCATGAGATTGGGGCTGAGAGGAAATGATGAAATGGTGGAACAGACTCGATGGGCCAAATAGCCTCATTCTGTTTCTATGTCTTATGGTTTTATGTTAGTTGTAGGTCAGTTAGTCTAATGTCAGTGATAGGGAATTATTGGAAAAAAAATCTGAGGGCCAGGATCAATCTGTACATAGATTTGATGGAATTTATCAGTCACATTCAGCATGGCTTTTTTTGCTGGAAGATTCTATCTCATTAATTAAATTTAGTTTTTTTTTAAAGAAGTAACTAAATATATTGAAGATAGCAGAGCAGTTGATGATGTCTAATGGACTTAGAAGAGTACTGAGAGGCTTAGAGGGGATCTGAGTAACATTTTTTTCATTCACAGGATAATTGGAATCTGCAGGTGGTGGAGGGAGGCACTTACAGCATTTAAAGATCATATGGACGGGCAATTCGGGCAATTGAATCTCCAAGGCATAGCAGGCTGCAGACCAATTGCTAGTATATGATATTAGTATGGATAGAGTAGATAGGTTAAACATAGGAGATTTCTAGAGGAACACACACAAAGTGCTGGAGGAACTCAGCATGTCAGGCAGCATCTGTGGAGAGGAACTACTTGATACTGCAAACCTCGACTCCGTTTTGGGATGAGACCATTCATGAAGACTGGAAAGAAAGGGCGCAGAAGCCAGAACAAGAAAGTGGGGGGGGGGGGGGGGGAAGGAATACAAGCTGGCAGTTGATAGATAAAGCCAGATGGGAGAGAAGGTGGTTGGGTGTGGGAGAGGAGATGAACTAAGAAACTAGGATTGAGAGGTGGAAGGGGTGACGGGCTAAAGAAGGGGGAATCTGATAGGTGAGGACACTGGGCCTTTCAAGAAAGGGAAAGAGGAGGAACACTGGAGAGAGATGATTGGCAGGTGAGGAGAAGGATTGTGAGGGGAACCAGAATGGGGAATGGGAAAAGAGAGAAGGGAAGGTAAGAGAAATTAGAGTTAATTGTTGCTCTAGCCATCAGAATGGAGGTTACAGAGATGGAATTTGAGGTAGCAGTTGAAGCCATAGGCAGACATGTCGGATGGGAACAGGAAGTCAAATTGAAATGGGTGGCGACTGGGAAATCCAGCTCTTTGAAGGTGCTTGATGAAGCAGTCCCCCAATCTACATTGGGTATCACCAATGAAGAGGAGGTCACACCTGGAGCACCAGATACAGTAGTCTCACCTGGAAGGACTGTTCTGCGCCCTGGATTGTGTTGAAGGAGGAGGTGTAGGGGCGGGTGTGGTACCTATCTTGCTTGCAGGGTTAATTGTCAGGAACAAAATCAGTAGGGAGGGATGATTTGACAAAGAAAGCAGAGAGCAGGGAAGGGTAGGAAACGTGCTTAGTGGTAGGAACTGACTGAGCCAATGGGAATATAATGGAGTTGAGATATGTGGAATCAAGTTCGGAGGGACAGGAGCGGGTAGAATTAATATCACAAGCAGATGGACTCTTACCGATGGTCAGCTTTGACACGTGGAAGGGCCTGTTTTTGTGCAGTGTGGCTCTATGACAATTCTTCTTACTTCTGAGCTAACTCTGCAAATCCACTTTCTGGAACAAGGTTCATAGCCCTGCAGTTCACACCAAGTACAGAACCAATCTTCCTACAAGATAACCTTAATGCTTCATAACTTTCAGGCTTTCTCGCACTGAGGATTGACTCCACAATATAACTGAAGGAGTGTCAAGAATACATACACATTTAGCAATGTGTACAGTATATGCTCTATGCAATTACTTGTTGTTTTGTGGTTATCTGAACTTTTTGATCAAGTTTTCAGTTATTGACAGGGTGGTGGGGTGGGGATATGTCTCTACCAAAGGAGGTGTAAGGCTAGCCTGCAGGTCACCCTTGGGAAAGGTGTAGCCTCTTGGTCAGGGTCATATAAAGTCATTGGAGTAGGTAGTGGATGGTCGTATGAGCAGCTGGTGCATACTACGTCCTGGTTATGGGACCACAGATGCCGGGCAGACAGTCGCTGAAGTGCATTGATAATGGCTGGGGTCACCTGTGTTGCTAAGACACTGCCCAGAAGAAGGCAATGGAAAACCACTTCTGTTGAAAAATTTGAAAGAACAATCATGGTCAAAGACCATGATCGTCCAGATCATACGACATGTCACATAATGATGATGTCATATGACACATCAAATAATGATAGTCATATCAGTCATTGAGTTTTCTTCATATTATTAATTAGTGACAAAAATTGAGTTAACTGTAATAGACTCTAAAATCCTAAAACATAATTAGCATGGATTTTATTAATATTGAAGAAAGCAGAGTGATATTGGTCTGTTTTGATGCTTCACCTTTTCTCAGGTTTATGCAACTATTTGTGTTGGAAGTGCAGTTAGTTTTATGTTAACGCTTCTCCTCATGTAGTTATTCAGCTACTGCCATTCTGGGTATTGAACAGAACAGCAACACTTCTACAATGAGACCGAAAGGCTCCATCAGACAACTTATCAACTTACTTCAATCAACATTGCAATTAGTAGGGTGCATAACAGACAGCACAAAATATATATTGTTTCTCTTACCTAAAATGGTCAAGAGCACTGGTAGAAGTAGTAGAACGTGAGTAGTAAAAATAGCAACTGCTGCGACACAGATTATCAGAGAGAGCATCAAACTATACAGTGCACTCTGAACACCTGCGGAGGGAGAACAGACATTGGTGAGCTCTCTGAGGCATGTCAAAAGAAAATGGAACACAGAATCTACTTAAACATAAATCTCCAACCTACATCACAGACAACCACAATTCAGTTAGCACCTTAACTTACTTCTAGATTTTCAGCTTTGTGTTCACTTACTTGTGTGATACCAAGTAATGCACATTTGTAGTCTGCTCTAAAACTGTTTTTATTCCTTTGCTGCAAGTAATAAACTGGCCCTCACACAGAACAATAAAATCAATTATAAGTTGAATGTTTATAAATTCAACTGCTTATGAATTTTGGGTTGTAGGTAAGTAAAATTGGTCTGATGAAACTGATTTTGCTGTATTTTTTAAATACTGTATACATTATGATGCATTGTAGTGGGATGTCATTGAAACTACAAGCATATTATCAGTGTGTGCTTTTACCAGTGGAAATTCTGCATGTCTATTTTCTTGTGTGTGATTACTCTTCACACTTCAGCATGCCACCACATCTTCTGCTCTGTAGTTCATAATCAAGCTTTATAAACTTACAAGTATGACCTAGAAATGATTGTACAATTATGAACTTCAGGAAAAAAGTTCGATCACATGGTCTTTGCCCAACAGCATCACTTACCTTAAATCAAAAATGGTGATGAATACAGAATAATTTACTTCAAATTAGAAAGGGCGGTGAAATGAGACTGAAGGTGTTATATTTGAATGTATGCAGTACAGTATATGGAATAAGGTCGATGATCTTGTAGTGCATTTAGGATTGGCAGGAATGATGTCGTGGGCATCCCTGAGTCTTGGCTGAAAGAAGATCACAGTTGGGAGCTTAACATCCAAGGACACACATTGTATCAAAAGGACAGGCAGGTAGGCAGAGGGGGTAGGGTGGCTCTGTTGGTAAAAAATGAAATCTAATCCTCAGAAAGAGGTGACATAGGATTGGAAGAAGTAAAATCTTTTTGGGTAGAATTAAGAAACCGCAAGGGTAAAAAGACCCTGATGGGTGTTACATACAGCTCTCCAAAAAGTAACCAGGATGTGGGCTAAAACAGAAGATAGAAAAGGCATGTAAAAAGGGCACTGTTGCAATAATCATAGGGGATTTCAATATGGCAAAGTGGGAAAATTAGGTTGGAGCTGGATCTCAAGAGAGGAAATTTGTAGAATGCCTAAAAGATGGATTTTTAAGAGCATCTTGAGGTTGAGCCCACTGGGGGAATGGCAACTCTGGATTAGGTGCTATGTAATGACCCAGATTCGATTAGTGATCTTAAGGCAAAGTAACCCTTAGGAGACTATGATCATAATATAAGACCACAAGATATAGGAGCAGAATTAGGCTATTTGGCCCATCAAGTTTTCTCTGCAATTTCATCATAGCTGATCCATTTTTCCTCTGAGCCCCAGTCTCCTGGTTTCTCCCTTATCCCTTCATGCCCTGATAAATCAAGAATCTATCAACCTCTGCCTTAAATATACCCAATGACTTGGCCTCCACAGCCACCTGTGGTAACGAAATCCATAAATTCACAACTCTGGCTAAAGCATTTCCTCCTCATCTCTGTTCTAAAAGGACATACCTCTATTCTGAGGCTGTGTCCTCTGGTCTTAGTCATAGTCCTCAGCACCCACTTAATCAATGTCTTTCAACATTCAATATGTTTCAATGAGGTCACCCCTCATTTTTCTGATTTCTAGTGAATACAGGCCCAGAACCATCAAACAATGTTCATTTGATAAGTCTTTCAAATCTGGAAACATTTTCGTGAACCTCCTATGAATCTTCTCCAATGTCAGCACATCCTTTCTTAGATAAGAGGTCCAAAACTACTCACAGTACTCATAGTGAGGCTTCACCAGTGTTTTATAAAGTCTCAACATTACATCCTTGCTTTTATATTCTTGTCCTCTTTAAAGAATGCTAACATCACATTTGCTTTCCTCACCACTGACTCAACCTGCAAGTTAACCTTTGGGAGAAACTGTATGAGGACTCCCAAGTCCCTTTGCAACATAGATTTTGGAATTTTTTCCATTTAGAAAATAATCTATGCTTTTATTTCACCTACAAAAGTGCATAACCATACATTTCCTGACACTGTATTCCATCTTCCACTTCTTAGCCCATTCTCCTAATCTGTCCAAGTCCTTTTGTAGCCTGTCTACTGTTTCAAAGCTATTTGCTCCTCCACCTATCTTCATATCATCCACAAACTTTGCCACAAAGCTATCAGTTCCATCACCCAAGTCATTGACATATAACATGAAAAGAAGCGCTCTCAACACAGACCTCTGTGGAACACCACTAGTCACTGGCTCCCTTTATTCCCACTCTTTGCCTCCTGCCATCAACCACTGCTTTGTCCATGCTAGTACCTTCCCTGCAAAACAAAGGGCTCTTAACTTGTTAAGTAGCCTCATGTGTGCTTCTTGTTGAGGGCCTTCTGAAAATCCAAGTACACAACGTTCACTGATTCTCTTTTGTCTATCCTGCTTATTATTTTGTCAGAGGATACTATCCAATTTGTCAGGCAAGATTTTCTCTTCAGGAAACCTTGCTGACTCTGGCCTTTATAATGTGCCTCCAAGTATCCCGATACCACAACTTTAACATCTTCCTAACCACTTAGTCAGACTAACTGGCCAAAAATTTCCCTTCTTCTGTCACTTTCTCTTCTTGAGGAGTGGAATAACATTTGCAATTTTCCATTCCTCCACAACCATGCCAGAAGCAATCGATTCTTGAAGAATCATTACTCATGCCTCCACCATCTCTTTCAGAATCCATATGGGTGAATACCATCTGGTCCATGGGTAGAAGATTGACTTATTTGCTGCAGGGGTGGATATGGGGACTGTTTCTTTTCATATTATATATCATTGCTTTGGATGAAGGCTTTGTGACCAAGTTTGCAGATGAAAGGAAGATAGGTGGGGGGCAGGTAGTATAGAGGAATTAGGGGGTCTGCAGAAAGATTTAGACAGATTGGGGGATTGGGGAAAGAACTGACAGATGGAATATCATCATGCACTTTTGTAGGACTAATAAAAGTGTGACTATTTTTTTAAATGGAGGATGATATTCAAATATCAGAGGTGCTAAGGGATTTGGGAGTCCTTGTGCAGGATTCCCTGAAGTATAACTTGCAGGTTGAGTCGATGATAAGGGAGACAAATGCAGTGTTAACAGAGGCTTTATAAGGCAGACTGCACTTGCAGTATTGTGAGCAGTTTTGGGCCCATTAATCTAAGAAAAGATGTGTTAGTATTGGAGAGGGTCCAGGGGAGTTTCATACAAATTTTCCGAGAACTGAAAGGGTTAACATATGAAGCATGTTTGATGGCTCTGGGCCTGTACTCGCTGGAATTTCGAAGAATGAGAGAGGATGTCATTGAAACCTACCGAAGAGTGAATGTGGAGAGGATTTTTCCTATAGTGGGAGAGTCAAAGACCAGAGTGCACAGCTTCAGAACTGAGGCATGGCCATTTAGAACAGAGTTGAGAAAATATTTCTTTAGCACTGGGGGGGGGGGGTGAATCTGTGGAATTTATTGCCATAGGAAGCTGTGCAGGCCAAGTCATTGAGTATATTTAAGGGGAAGTTTGACAGGTTCTTGATTAATCATGGCATCAAAAGTTAAAGGAAGAAAGCAGGAAAATGGGATGCAGAGGGATAATAAATCAGCCATAATGGAATCTCAGAGTAAACTCGATGCGCTGAATGGTCTAATTCTGCTCCTATATTGTATGGTCTTCTTCAAAGAGTAAAATGAAGGGAGAAGTACAATTCATCCTAATCACTTAAATACACATCTGCGGGAAGAATTATAACAAGGTTCTATAGTAATTTCTGCTCTGGGCACCTCTCCTTGTATTCTACAAAGTATGTTACAGACAATGTGGAGAATTCACAATATTTTATCATTCAGGGTTACTTATTCTTAAAGGGAGTTTATTTCAACAACATCTATTGTGCTGCAAGAAATTTTCTTTTTGCTTATTGGGATTTCTTACAGTGCAGTTACAATCTATCCTCATGGGTGAAAAGTGAAGAATTTCTACAGAAAATAAAGCAAAAAGATAGAAGGTGAAATAAAGTATCATTAGGTTCTGTGGATCTCCTTGGTGCACTGATGATTGCGGAACATTAGGATAGGCTCTTATTTACACTTGGCGTTACCACAAATGGAGTACGGATGACAGAGAAAAAGAACCCAGTGCTTCTTTTTGCTGAAGTACTCATAGATTATATTCGTCACCAGCAAGACTGGCAACCTTTACACATCAGAAGTTGGTAGTCTGCCTCTTGAATCACTGCCATTAGTGTGGTAAAGTCTCCCATACACTTAAAAATAAAAGCACCAAGAATGTGAAAAACTATCAGGTGCTTTCCTGGCGTACATGATGCATAAATGCTTCTCAAGCCTCCAGTTGGGTACAGGTATCGATTATAACTGACGTTTCAATGACAAACTCTGCCACCTTCATCCTGTACAGGAAAGTGCTCAGGTGATGATGAAGGAACAGCAGCTTCTTTCCAAGTCTCGACAGTGCATTATTTAGAAAGGACAGGAACCTGAATGAAATAGTGCTTTTACACATCTGCTACCCTTATCCTTCCAGAACAATCTTTCAAAGGGTTGTGCATCACTGCAACTCGTTGCTACAAAGGGCTTTCGAATTAGGGTTGTTAGGTATATTTAAGGCTGAGAGAGGGAGTCAGGAGGTTGGGGGAAAAGGGAAGAAGGTGGCGACGAGGAGCGTCACATCAGCCAGCCAGCACCCTCTGAATGGAAGAGCAGCTAGAGGAACTGAGTCTTATGGTCTTAGACAGCGGTCTGCAACCCAAATAATACGTGCAATTTATTTTACAGTTGGTCAAAAGCACAAATGTGTTAAGAGCTGCAATACCTGTAGCCCATACTTGAGTACATACTGTAAGTTAACAGGCCAGAGACAGAGTAGTCTTTGGATTAGTGTTGAAGGCCCGATGTATAAACTAAACCATCTGCGAAGGCTGCTTATGGGAAGCATGTTTAATGACACAAATGCCATTGCTCCTGCCACCTTCTTGTCTCCCCTCTTTCTCTTCAGTCCAGATGAAGTGTCTCTACCTGAAACATTGTCCACTGATTTTCTTCCATTGATGCTGCCTAACCCGTTAGGTCCTCCAGTACATTTGTGTGGTTTTTCTTGCTGCTTCACCCACTGCCCCTTTATTGCCTCCTCATTGCTCCAGTATTCCCACCTCTTTGCCGATCGCACATAAACAGAACTTGCTGGGAAATGCTCATCACGTCTGGCAACAGTTGAGGAGATAGGAGCAGAATTGAGGTTTCATCAGCACTGAATGAAGAAAATTTGTGATCTTGAACTGCTGAGAGTTCAATATGATGTTAGCCCATTTTCTCCCCCCCAAGTTTGCCACCACAATGTACATCACCGATATGTTGATTGACAAGCTCGTTGACCTTTGAATTGACCTACAATAGGCGGGCCGACATAGTGGTACGTCACTTGGCATTCATCAACACAAGGAGTGCAAGAAGGATGTGACTGGCTCTCTGATGCACTGATGATATCATCATTAAAGCCACCCATCCCATCTTACAAATGCCTGTTTTTTTTCTCCGATGTAACAGTTCATTTAAGATTTATTCTAATGCCAGTAGGAGCACAGCTATAGCATGAAACATAGTACTGGGGCAAGGTTGAATGTAGAGTCATACAGCACAGAAATAGGCCTTTCAGCCCATCACATCCATACTTTCAGCCCATCTACATGAACCCCTTTTGCCTGCATTAGGACTGTATCCAATAAGTGTCTCATAAACATAGTGATTGTATTTGAGTCCCCCGTTGACTCTGGCAGCACACTCTAGATATCAAACTCTCTCTATACAAAGGACATATCCTCAGATCCCTTTTAAAATTTCTTCCTCTCACCTTAAAATTCTGTCCTCTTTTTTTTCTGATATCGCTATAATGCCAGAAAGAATTTGACAATTGACCCTATCTATGTTTCTTGTAATCTTATGTACTACCCTCAGTTCACCCCTGTCCTCCTTTGTTTTGGGGAATAAAAGACCAAATAAGTAAAACAGAGAGAACGGTAAACTGCTGGAGAAAGTCAGTGCGCCAAGCAGCACCTGCTGGGGAAATGGCTCCATGTCCCTCCACAGAGACAGTCTCAATCATTGAGTTCTTCCAGCAGTTTGCTTTTTGCTCATGATTCCAAAACCTCTAGTCTCTTTTGCATCCTAATAAGAAGAAGTTTACATTGTTGGAATGTGGCAAAATTCGGTGCCCATCAGTGTATCCCAGTGTTACACAGCGACAGAACTGTGCACACTACTGTATCCCAGGACATGGCGAACTTGATTTTCGGGAATGCAGGTACGGCACCTAGAAGTGACTGAACATCATCCACCATTGCAAGAAAAGAGGGCACTGCAGGGGACTTCAGAGCAGACTGAAGCGACAGGGAATGTGGCCACCACTCCCTGGCCAATGTGCAGTCGTTGGAGAACAAGGCAGAGGACCTGTAGGCAGGATTGCATTGGAGGGAAAGAGGGATTGTTGCATTCTCTCTTCATTGAGATATGGCTCACCCCCATATGCTCCGATCACTGTAGTCCAGCCCGAGGGGTTCTCATTCCATCTGGTGGACTGAATGGCGACTCCAGAAAAGGTCAGAGGGAGTGGCATCTGTTGCACAATTAATTCATTGTGGTGCCTGGACATAGCGGTCTTGTCTCACTCTTGTTCTCTTGACCTGGAACATCTCACGATTAAGTGCCGACTGTTCTACTTACCGAGGAGGTTCTCCGCAGTGAACCTGATTGCTGTTTACGTACTGCCAAGGCAGAAGTCAAAGCAAGCGTCGATCTACTGAGTGCCACGATTAACGAACAAGAAAAGGCCTATCCTGATGCTTTTCAAATCACTGTAAGGGAGTTCCATCAGGCTGGCATGAAGAAATCTCGGCCCAGCTTCCATCAGCACCTCAACTGCAATACCACAGGGCAAACACAACTCAACCACTGCGACTCTATCATCAAGGATGCCTGTCGACCCATTCATCAATTGTATTTTGTGATACCTGATCATCTGGCTGTCTTCGTCCTACCTGCAATTAGGCAGAGACAAAAGCGCAAGGCACCAGGATAACGACAACAAAGAGTGGTCATGGAGGCAGATGATTGGTGATGCTCCGGAAGTACAAGAGGTCCAGGTATGGCTTCTGGAAAGGCGATCTCACATGCATTTCTGGACTAAACTAGAATCACAGAGGAATGGTCCACAGCTGTGGCAGGGCTTGAATGCTATCACCTCCTACAAAACAAACCCAACCAACATAAATGTCATCAACACACACACACAAAATGCTGGTGGAACGCAGCAGGCCAGGCAGCATCTATAGGAAGAAGTTCAGTCGACGTTTCGGGCTGAGACCCTTCGTCAGGGCTAACTGAAAGAAGAGATAGTAAGAGATTTGAAAGTGGGAGGGGGAGGGGGAGATCCAAAATGATGGGAGAAGACAGGAGGGGGAGGGATGAATCAATGAGCTGGACAGGTGATTGGCAAAAGGGATACAGAGCTGGAGAAAGGAGAGGATCATGGAACGGGAGGCCTAGGGAGAAAGAAAGGGGGAGGGGAGCACCAAAGGAGGATGGAGAGCAGGTAAAGAGTTACTGTGAGAGGGACAGAGAGAGATAAAAGAGAGAGAGAAAAAAGGAAAAAGTAATAAATAAATAAACAAACAAACAAACAAACAAACAAATAAATAAATAGATAGATAGATAAATAAATAAATAAGGGATGGGGTATGAAGGGGAGGAGGGACATTAACAGAAATTAGATAAGTCAATGTTCATGCCATCAGGTTGGAGGCTACACAGACAGAATATAAGGTGTTGTTCCTCCGACCTGAGTTGTCAGCCTCCAAACTGATGGCATGAACATTGACTTCTCTAACTTCCGTTAATGCCCCACCTCCCCCTCATACCCCATCTGTTATTTATTATTAATTTTTTTTCTTTTTTTCCTCTCTCTCTGTCCCTCTCACAATAACTCCATGACTTCTCTCCAACTTCCTCTGGTGCTCTCCTCCCTCTTTCTTTCTCCCTAGGCCTCACATCCCATGATCCTCTCATATCCCTTTTGCCAATCAACTGTCCAGCTCTTAGCTCCATCCCTCCCCCTCCTGTCTTCTCCTATCATTTTGGATCTTCCCCTCCCACTTCCACTTTCAACTCTCTTACTATCTCTTCTTTCAGTTCGTCCTGATGAAGGATATCGGCCCGAAATATTGACTGTACCTCTTTCTATAGATGCTGCCTGGCCTGCTGCATTCACCAGCAATTTGTGTGTGTTGATTGAATTTCCAGCATCTGCAAATTTCCTCGTGTTTGCAATATAAATGTCAACAAGGTTTCAGTCTCGGATGAGTTCAGTGCCTTTTATGTTTGCTCTGTCCAACGGGACATGGAAACGCCTTCACAAACCGTCACACTCTCCAATGATGCTGTGATTTCAGTATCAGCGGCCACCATGACTGCATTCTTCAGGCGGTTGAATCCATGGAAAGCACCTGGCCCAGACTGCGTATCTTGCTGTGCACTGAAGAAGTGTGCTAATCAACTAGCTGGAGTGTTTACGAACATCTTCAACCTCTTGCTTTAGCAGTCGAGTCTAAAGTACCAACTTGTTTCAAGCAGGCTTCAGTCATACTAGTGCCCAAGAGGGTATAGTAGCCTGATACCTTGCCTCAAAGACTATTGTCCAATAGCATTTACATTCACTGTGATGAAGTGATTTGAGAGGTTTATTCAAAAAGACTATCAACTGCTACCCAAGAAGTAGTTTGGATCCACTACAATCTGCCAAATGCATATGCTACTTCAATGTCCCTTCAATCAGCTCTGGAACACTTGGCAATGAAGATGCATATATCAGTTTGCTTTTCTTTGACTACAGCTCAGTATTCAACACTGTCATCCCCGCAAAACTCATCACCAGTCTTGATACCTTCCTGTGCAAGTGGATTCTCAATTTCCTCACTTGCAAACCCTAGTCAGTATGGACTGGCAACATCTCCTGCACAATCTCCATCAGCACAGATGGAGTACACAGGCTGTGTACTTAGTCCCCTGCTCTACTAACTTTACACCTGTGACCGTGAGGCTAAGTCCAGCTGCAATGCCATATTTAATTTTGTTGACGACACCCCTGTTGTTGGTGATGAATTGGTGTATGGAAGGGAGATTGAAAACCTGGTAGAATGGTGCCACAATAACAACTACGTGCTCAACGTCAGCAAAACCAAAAAGCTGATTATTGACTACATGACGGAGAATTAGCAGAACCATGAGGCAGTCCTCATGAGGGGATCAAAGGTTGAGAGGGTCGGTAGCTTTAATTTCCTTGGCGCTCGCATACCAGAGGATCTCTCCCAGGACCAGCATGTAAGTGCGCTCATGAAGAAGGCACAACAATACCTTTACTTCCTGAGAAGTGAATTTGACACATTTCTGTAGATGCACAGTGGAGTGTATCCCAACTGGTTACATCAAGGCCTGGTATGGAAACAACTAAGCTGAGAAACAGAAAACTCTGCAGAAAGTAGAAATATAGCCCAGTCCGTCACAGGTGTGTCCCTCCTCACCAGTGGGCACATTTACATGGATTGCTTCCACATGAAAGCAGCATCCATCATCAAGGACTTCAACCATCCAGGGCATGCTTTTCTCTCACTACTATTATCAAGCAGGAGGTACAGGAGTCTCAGATCCCACACCAACAGGTTCAGGAACAGTTATTACCCTACAATGACCAGGCTCCTGAACCTTTGTGATAACTTCACTCACCACAACTCTGAACTAATTCTACAAACTATAGGCTTGCTATCAAGGACTCTATAGCTCATGTTCTCAGTATTAATTATTTTTTGTACATTGATTGTCAGTTTTATTTTTATGCCTAGTTTTTCATAAATTCTATTGTATTTCCTTATCTTTCTGTAAAAGCCTGCAAAAAAGTGAAACACAAGTTGTACATGGTGACTATACATAGTTTAATAATACACTTCACCTTGGGTGTTGACTGAACTGTGCAGATCACTGTGTCCCAATGTTACACGGTGACAAAATTGTGCCATTACAGTATCCTAGCGTTACACAATGACAGATCTGTGTGCATCAATATGTCCCAGTGTTTCACAGTGACAAAACTGTGCCCACAATTCTTCTGCTTCTTAAGAAAGTCCGTTGGGATTGAAATAGCAGGCTGGTGGGTAGCTTGTGCGGTGCTGTACTCCTGCTCCTCCCACAAGACTCCTGTCTTGTAGGGTCATTAAGGTAAAGCTTTAAGGGGTTATTACGGAGAAAGACAGGGCCAGATTTGAAAGGAGGTGCTGACTTGGTGGAAGACCAGTTTTGATCTCATACAGCAGGATTTGGCAATAGCAGCTGGTTGCAAGAAGGTCTAGTAGATACCACTTGGATGCAGTCAAAAATGAAATAGTGTGAGATCAGGGTAAAAAGATGAAAGGTAAGACCAACAAGTTTTAGGAACCTTGGATATCTAAAGATACCTGGGATTAGATACAAAATAAAAGATAGTTTATGGCAGGCTTACAGAACTGGAAACTGGGGAGGTCTTACAGGTGTACAGAACCTGTAGGATGGGTAATTGAAACAGTAATTAGGAGAACAAAGCGGGCACGTAGAATGGCATTGGCAGGTAATATTGTGGAAAATCCTGAAACAGTTTATAAGCATATTGCGGACAGGAAGGTTATCAAGGAAAGTGTAGCGGTCATTCAGACCAAGTGGCATTCCCTGCATGGAGCCAGAGGAAGTAAGACAGGTCTTTAATGAATACTTCTAATCTGTATTCACTGTGGAGAAAGATGCTGCAGTTGGAGAATTCACGCGGAGCATCAGTGGAACTGTAGAACAAATTGAATGAATGCATTTGACAGTCCCTAATTAATCTAACAATCTACATATTTGGGATGTGGGAGGGAACTGGAGCCTTTCTGAGAGATCTATGTCTCAATGAGAATATTTTGATCAGTGTTACTCAATACCTTTCAGTTTAATATGCTACAAATTGAAAAATTCAAGTGTTACTATATGAACCTTGAATTATGTGAGACTTGCCTATTATTTCCATGAAAATCTGCTTCCAGTGTTCACATGTCTGAAATCCATGGCGTAGTGATGATTGTTCAGAAAACTGATGGAGTTGCTCCTGGAGGTAGTTCTCCCATTTCAAGTAGTCTGCATAGGTCTGAAACGAGGACTTTCCTTTATAAGTGGTCTGTGGAGAATCAAGGAGATGAACATGGCTTTTGCAAACAGAACCAAGCAAACTGAACAAGCTTATACTGTTAAAGCACTATTAGACCAGATAATTTTGTAAATACTCAGCAGGTCATGCCACATCTGTGGGAATTGTACTCTTCCTACAGATGCAGCCAGAATTGCAGAGGATTTACAAGATTTTTTTTGCTTTTATTTTAGACTTCCCGCAACTGCAGCTTTTTTGATATTTGTTGTTGAAAGCATAGCTGCCACTCAGTGGCTGAAAGGCATAAAGGAATCTGAGTATGAGATGAACCCTTCTAAGCTGAGGCTTTGTTGTATCAAGAGCCTCGTTGATCAGAGACGAGTGTGTATGTGGGACACAGGAACAACCTTATCATTTCACTCACTGTTGAAATATTCGGTATTGATACTGGTCTATTTAGAACGGTGACAAGAATCTGAAAGAAGTACGCTGGGCTATATAATACACTGAGTGTCAGTTTATGGTTACACACACAAAATGCTGGAGGAAATTAGCAAGTCTGGCAGCATCAATGGAGAGGAATAAACAGATGACGTTTCGGGCCAACACCCCTTCATCAGGGTCTTGGCCCGAAACATCGACTGTTCATTTATTTCCATAGATGCGGTCTGACTTGCCGATTTCCTGCAGCATTTTGTGTGTATGGCTCAAGAATTTTAGAATCTGCAGAATTTCTCATGTTTATGTCAGTTTGTGGTATTCAGTGACTGTAATTGGAGGCATCTGATTAGTTGCTTCAATGCAGGGATCTAAATTTGGCAATCTACTCTGAAGGGTATTCGAAACTTTTCAACTTGTGTTATCAGTCTTCCAGAAATCCTCACAGTCTTCAAGTCTGAGTACTTAATCTTCAGGAATTTGTTCCATGCAACCTTAAAAATGAGAATCTAGATTTTTTTTAAAGTCTGCTTCTTCATCACAAAAGAAACTTCAACTTAAGTTACACATACAAAGATTCTGCTTGGTCGCTTTAGGTCACAAAGGTGTCAAATGGAGGCATTGTGAGCTAGAGAGGTTGGAAGCGAGAGATCATGTGCTGAAATCTACAAGAAATAAAGTTGGCAAACTTTGTTTGGTCAGAGTAACATAAGGAAACAGTTTCCACTAGTGGAGGGTCTACTTGCACTAATGGGAGAATTGTGATTGAGGAGGATAAGGCCATTAGGAGCAGAATTAGGCTATTTGGCCTATTAACTTTGGTCATTTGGACGGATATAGATATGGTGTAGGTAGGAGTGATTAGTATTTGTGTGTTTTTGATTTACTTTTTAGCTGGTTCGGCACAAGATTATGGGCTGAATGGCCTGTTTCTGTGCTGTACTGTTCTATGTTGTTCTAAGTTTTCTTCATCACCTGATCATGACTGATATATTTTCTCCCTCAATCCCATTCTCCTGCCTTCTCCACATCACCTTTGATGCACTTATCAATCAAGAACCGATCAACCTCCACTTTAAATATACCCACAGCTGTCCGTGGCAATGAATTCTACAGATTCATTACCTCATATCTAAGGAAATTACTCCTCATCTCCATTCTACAGAGATGTCCTTCTATTCTAATGCTGTGCTCTTCTGGTCTTAGACTCTCCTATTACTGGAAACATCCTCTCTACATCCACTCAATGTAGGCCTTTAAATATTCAATAGGTTTCAGTAAGATCCCCCACTCATTTTCCTAAACAGTAGTGAGTACAGTCCCAGGACAATAAAATGCTCCTCATATGTTAACGCTTTGGTTTCCAGGATTATTTCTGTGTACCACCACTAGGCGCTCGCCAATGCCAGCACAACCTTGCTTAGATACAGGACCCAAAACTGCTCAAAATGCTTCAAATGTAGTCTGATCAATGCCCTATAAAACCTCAACATCACATCCTTGCTTCTATATTTTAGTCCTCTCAAAGTGCACTAGGACTCCCAAGTCCCTTTGCACCTCTGATTTCTGAATTTGCTCCCCATTTAGACAGTTCCTTTATTCTTACTATTTATGGTTACCAGACAAAGGGGCAGATATTTCAAATCAGAAACTATAGGCACAGAAGAAGAGTTGAATAGTGGGGTAGACTTGAGCGGTCTGGTGGCGTTTTACAATTCAATGCATCATAGATGATAAAAACCCAGGAAGCATATAAATTAGGAAATTAATCAAAATAGTTCCATTGGCAGGAACAGGAAGGGGATTAATGCATGTCTTCAGAAATTATGACATGGGATTCACAATATTCATAAGATTAAATTGCTAAGATTAATACATCCATTATTACTTGAAATGTTTCAGGTGTAGAAATACATACGGTATTAAACTGTTTCAAGAATCAATTTATAAGCATTAAATGGAAATGAGCTGAAATTAACTTGGTATACTGACACAAAGGTTAAAAGAGGGTCTGTCAAAATCTGAAAGAGCTTCTGATTTGGATAGCTGATCTCTCTGTCTCTGAGGGTTACAAAAATATAGAGTTTGGAAACAAGATATTAACATATTAATTTGACACAATACTTTAGCCACCCTTTTTTGTCTTTAGATATGTTGCTGTACTTTTCGGTTTCAATTATTTCTTATTTCTTTCACTTTACACATTACTAAAGAGATATGGGCCAAATACAGGCAAATAGGACTAGCTCAGATGATCAGCCTGATTAGAATGGATGAGTTGGGCCGAAGGGCCTGTTTTTGGACTGTATTACTCGAGGACTGTATGCTGGGTTTTAAAGTGATTGTTACCATGACAACTTTAGTCTGCATCTTAATCTCTAACAGTTCACACAGCAGCAGACCCCAAATCCCGTTCCCCACTCACTGAGTCTCGATAAACTCATTTTCTCCCATTTCCATTTCTAATGAAGGGTCCTTGTACTGAATGTCAACTCTCTTTCCCTCCCCACCACTAACTCTATTTCACCTGATGAATGTTTCCACCATTGTGTTTTCGCTTTGGATTTCCTGCAGATTTTTATCATTTTTTGTATTAAATAGAATTGGTCAGGTAGATGGAGAGAAATTATTTCAGGTGGTGGGTATGTAATTGTAAAAATAATAACAAGGTCTTTCACTTGGAAGCATTTCTGAACCATAGAGAGCATTCTAACTGGTTGCATCACCACCTGGTATGGATGGTTGGGGGCAGCGGGGCAGGGGCTACTGCACAGGATCGAAATAAGCTACAGAGAATTGTAAACTTAGTCAGCTCCATCCTGCGCAGTGGCCTCCATAGTATCTAGAATATCTTCAAGGAGACACTCCCCAAACAGGTGACGTCCATCATTAAGGACCCCCATTACCCAGATCATGTCTTGTTCTCATTACTACCATCAGGAAGGAGGCACAGAGGCCTGAAGACATACACTCAATAATTCAGGAACAGCTCCTTCCCTTCTGCCACCCGATTTCTGAATGGACATTGAACCCATGAACAATACCTCACTACCTTTTTATTTCTATTTTTGCACTACTCACTTAATTTAACTATTTAATATATAATGTAATTTATGTTTTTTTTCTTTTCCTATGTATTGCAATGAACTGGTGGCACAAAGACAACAAATTTCACAACATATGCCATGATATTCAACAGGATTCTGATTCTGAATGCAAAGGATGGTAGAACAATAGAACCTCAGCAATGCCAGATCAATTACTTGCCTAAACTCTGATTGATATATTTTTGTTATCCAAGGAACAAAGGGCCATTTGAAACAAGAAGCAAAGTCTCAAATTGGACATGATCTCAGTGAATGACAGAATTGGGTCTACAGGCTCATCAATTCTTATGTTCACAAATAAACCATTAAGTAGACCACTGTCAATTCTGAGGTACACCCAGGTGATCCTGGAAGAAGCATTTCTCTCACTGCCTCACTCTTCTGTGCAACTGCCACCATCTAGAATTGCCCACTTTCAAAGCAGTATCGTCTAATGTTGCCCCTTCCCTCTCTGTAATCTGATTGGAAGTGAAAATGAAAAAAATGCTAAATAATGAGCAGTGTCATATTGGAACACATAATTCAGCAGGTCATATCCTTCCCAAAATCCATCTGCCAGTGAATCAGATCATAGCTATGTTTTTCCACCTACCCTCCTTTGTTCTATCCCCTTCTTCCTCCCCTCCCCCACCCACGAAAAGACGACTTGGTTGATTTGGTCGTCAATTTGTTCACAGTTTCAATTAATTGAGGTTGGTGGTGGTTTGAAAATTTCCACAACTCTCTATGTCAAGAAATATTGCCAACATCACGAGTGATCTCTTCAGAACAAAAACACTGTAATAATGTCCAGTTTTTTTTTTGTTGTGAATCCTTTATGAAGGGCCAAAGGCTTGTAATATACTATCAAAGCCAAAGAGCTGATATGTAGTGCATTTGACATCAATTTACAGAACTTCAAGGTGGGATAGAAAACTTAGCTTTTAAACCCTAAAAACCAAACCCCTGTGCAATCTGAATCCTATTAACCACTCACATTGGTTGTTTAAACATAATCATTGAACCCAGTAAGTGTTGATATAGTCAGGCACTTCATAGTTTCAAGTTTTACGGCTTATACTCTGTAGTATTTACCCAGGAAATCCAACAACTGAGGGCAAGGAGTTTTGATGGGCCGAAGGGCCCTTCTATATCATAAGATACTAATAATATGGGATCCATTACTGACTGGCCCCCTTCTCATTATTTCTGCCTAAATCTTGCTGTACTCTTGTGTTTATTTGCATTGCGAGTTAAAATATAATGTACTCTAAAGCAATATTTCTTCCTCAATATGTGGCATCGTAAACTAATAAGGTCAAGCAAGCCACAATGTACAGAGGGATCTTGCTATGATGACTAGTCTGTTTACTTATGCAGTAGCAATTATAACATTTCAAAGTATTTCACTGTATGCACTTTTCTCAGAAGGCACAATGTTAAAAACAATCCTTTTCCCTTTACTGCCAAAAAACAGTTTCTGCAATGAAGGGGTTAGGTTCTTGTTAAAATATGCTTAGAAGTTATGAAAAAAAAAACACAACTGAAGATGTATCAAGTGCTGTCACATTCAGCATGAGACCTAGCTGTGTTCGACTTAATTCTCCTTTTGCCAAGTTCTTTCTGCTTTGCTGGAGACAATGATCTTATGTGGTAGGTGGGTTCAGAGACCTAAAGAAAGCTGTATTTTAATTTTCCTGCACTGTTACTTTACTCTGTTGCAGCATGGCTTGTGTTGAGCAGAGTAATTCAGGGAAAACCATTGTTTGTAGCGTAGGGATGGTCCTTATTCCGAAAGGTAGGAAAATCCTGCAACAGTTAACATGTTACTGAAAGATGCTATAATTTCTGAATATGTAGTTCTGAGATCAGTAAAACTGCTAGTAGCTGAATTAATGTGTCGCAGAGTCAGAGAGATTTAGCACGCAACAGGCCCTTTGGTCCACTAAGCTCAGACCCATTCGCACAAACTCTTCACTATTTCCAACTTTTATTCTCCCCGCATTCTCAGCAACTACAAGCAAGAGAAAGTCCATAGACGCTGGAAATCCAAGCAACACACACAAAATGCTGCAGGAACTCAGCAGGTCAGGCAGCAACTATGGAAAAGAGTATAGTCGACGTTTCAGGCCGAAACCCTTCATCATGACTCCACCTAATCCCACATAGCTTACTCACTTCACTCATCTTACACACCAGGGCCAATTCACAGCAGCTACCCACTAGTATGTAAAGGAATTTCTTCAGCCAATGAGTGGTGAATCAGTGGAATTCTTTGACATAGGCAGCTGTGGTGGCCAAGTCTTTGGTATATTTAAGGCAGAGGTTGATAGATTCTTGATAGTCAGGGCATGAAGGGAATCAGGGAGAAGGTAGGAGATTTGGGCTGAGTGGGAAAATGGATCAATTATGATGAAATGGCTGAGCAGATGCATAAACTTGACTTTGACGTGGTATAGGCCCTGCTTTTATAACAGTGAAATTGTGGGAATAAATTCACTGACTTGCTGAAGAAGTAGATCATCTCCCAAAACAGGAAATGATAGAAGTACTGAGCACATCTTGCATCTGTAGCAGCTGTCTTCAAATAGAAGTGCTAACCCTACTTCTCTTTCTACCGACCTTCTAAGTGTTTCCCGCTTTTTCTGGATTTATTTCATGTTTTCATCATCTGTAGCTTTTTTCTGACTCAGATTTCCTTCAACTAAAGTCAACAGAAGAGGGTGAGGATGAATAGATGTATTCATGCACCTCACAAAAGGATGGAGAGGATATTTCTAACAGCAGCAGAGTCCACATCCGAGAACACAGCTTCAGAATAAAGGTATAACTCTTCAGATCTGAGATGAGGAAGTATTTCTTCAGCCAGAGGGTGGTGAGGCTGTGGAAGTTGTTGGTACAGAAAGCTCATTCATTGGATTATTTAAGGCAGAGACTGATAGGTTTTTGATTGGTAAAGAGGTTAAAGGGAGAAGCCAGGAGAACAGGGTTGGAAAAAAAAAATTCCATGATTGAATGGTGGAGTAGATCCAATGGGCTGAATGGTGTAATTTTATGGTCCTATGGAATATTATAGCTGAACAGAGTAATGGTGCAACTCTCCCTTGCTGGCGATGCAGACCATACAGGAATTTGATCACATGATATCATTACTATCCAAAAACATTGTGTTTTGTTTGATGTACACACACTACTTGCTAAAAGAACACAAGGTTATTTCCTTCATAAACCACTGCAAAGTACTCATCTCAAAGACAACTTTCTGATGAAAACCTTTAGATAATTCAACAACGCAACCAAGCACCAATAAACTTGTTCACATTTTTTTCTTTCAATGCTTACAGACTCAAAGGCCATTGAGATCCATTGAACTCTGCCATCTTTCACTCCAACAGCACCATGAGACAGCTGTCCAGGAAGCAAGTTGGGCTCTGGAATGCTCTTACACTCAGGATGTAGCATTTGCAAGAAGGTTGAAACGCTGTAACCTGCAGCACAAGAAGAACTCAGCATTACCTATGAGCAAACCTTCAGAAACTGACGGCTGATAGATCAGTAACTGACAAAAAAAAATTACACTTTTAAGGTCTGTAGCAGGCATGATGTTTTGCTAGCTGATCACTTTGACTTTACAGAAAGAGTCCAGCTGCTTTGTGTCATAGCAGCAGTTCTTGGTATGCACCAGCTGTTGACTCTGGGATTGTTCCAGCCTAACCTGTGCAAAATTTGGGAGCTGGAACAGCTAAAATTAGTCTCAAGGATGCCAGGTTTCAAAGTCAAAGTTAAACTTTCAAAGTTAGTGTATTATCAATATATATATATATGTTACCATGAGATTCATTCTTTTGCAGGTACTTATAGGAAAAAAAGAAATACAACAGAATTTACAAATACAAAGACTCACAAACAACTAATGTGCAATCAATAAGGCAAGATGTGGAATTAAAAGATAATTCTCAGAACATGGGTTGTACTGAGTCTGTACCCATACAGTCAGTTCAGAGAAGTAGTGATTGAAGTTATCCATGCCAGTTCAGGAGCCTAATGGCTGCTCCTGAACCTGGTCGCATGGGACCTAAGGTTTCTGTACCTCCTGTCTAATGGTAGTAGTGAGAAGAAAGCATGGCCTAGATGATGGGGCTTTCAGATTATGGATGCTGCTTTGCAAATGTATACAATAGTGGAGAAGGCTTTGCCCATGATGGACTGACCTGTGCCCACCACTTTCTGTCGTCTTTTCCATTCCTAGGCATTGGTGTTTCCATACCAGGCCATAATGCAACCAGTCAGGATACTCTCCATTGTGCATCTAGTGATTTTGGTGTCCATGTAAATTTCTAAGAAAGTACAGGAATTTTCATGCCTTTTTTATGATGACACTTATGTGCTGGTCCCAGGTCCAATCCTTTGATATGCCAATACCAAGGAATTTAAAGTTACTGACCCTCTTCACTGCTGTTACCCTAATGAGACCTGGCTTGTGGGGCATGTGGCTTCTTCCCTCCTGTACTCAAAAAATCAGCTCTTTTGGTTAGGAAGCTATGAAGAACATATTCTGGTTCATCCAACATATTGTGAAACATGAGGGTAGACCAAAGGCATCAAGGCCTGGTGTGCCCTTTGGAACTGTCCATGTGGAGTGTGCCCATTCTCTCTCTGACCCTGTGGATTTACTTTCCTTCCATTATCCTGAAGTCGTGGAGTTGCTAGGTTCACTGGTCTCCTGTAAATCACCTCTCATATACAGGTGAGGGGTGGAATCTGAGGGGGAGATGAAGGGAAACGACAAGTATAAAATGGAGCTAAAGTCGTGGAGTTGGTAGGTTCCCTGGCCTCCTGTAAATCACCTCTCATATACAGGTGAGGGGTGGAATCTGAGGGGGAGATGAAGGGAAACGAGAAGTATAAAATGGAGTTAATGTAGGATTACTTTACATGAATGGCTGATGGTTGTTATGTAGTTAAAGGGCCTCTTTCTGTGCTATATCACTCTATGACTATGATACATTGTATCACAATATTTATATTCTCTTGGGAAAGATTAAAAAATGATACTCCCAGACTCATTTGAAGGAAGAACTTCCAGGAGATTTATTCTACTTCCCCATTCCAGAACACAAATTTCTTCTAGGAAATCTTTCTGGCCGTCCTACTGCAGAGAGTGGGAACTGACACAACTAAAACCTCAAAACAGAAATGGATGAAGTCTGTTTGGATAATCCTCTACACCCAATTTAACAGGGAAGGCTTGCTTCATCTCTAATGCTTTCACAACAAATAAAGTTTTGAAAGAAAGTGAAGAGACTTTTTATATTAATTTTTTCCCAACTTGCTTGCTGTAAGGACCAGAAGGTTAATCTTTAATTCTGCGACAGTTTGGGAGGGGTGGTGCTCCTACTTGCTACCAACTGACAGGAGGAAATTTGTCAAAGAAGCACTTTGACTAAAAATTCAGTCTGGGTTGCAATACAGAGAAATATCCCAATGCACCATTTCAAAGAAGGCAGTGACATTTTACAGTGTCATGGTAAATTATTCTTCATCCAACGCCCCTAAAAGCAGACCATCATGTCATTATCATGACCATCATTTCCCTCTACACACAAATCTGCTGCTGCGTTTCTTCCCTTAAATGCACACTTCAAATGTACTTAACTGTCTGTAAAGCACTTTAGGATGACCTAAGATTGTGAAAGGTGCAATTGAAATTTGTCTTCCTTTTCAGATAAAAAAAATTATATACATAACACGGAGCCTATGTTCTTGTTAAAAATGACTGCAAAGTGAAAGCCTATTTTAATCAAAGATTTGCAGTGATTGAATTTGAGCAATTAAAGTGAGTGCATTGCTCCCGGTGAAGGGAAATGTATGAAGCAATTACAGGGATGTTGGTGAATAGGTAACCTCTTCTCGTAGCTCATTCCACCCATCATTAATGTGAATACTGCCTCGAACTGCTGCTTTATCCTGAGGCATTTATTCAAAGCAGCTGTCAAACACTTTGAAAATCTACTTTGGGCTTTTATGCAGTCAGGATGCTTAAAGATTTTTATTTTGAAAGAAAAGTTCACTCAC
Source organism: Mobula hypostoma (assembly GCF_963921235.1). Classification (NCBI taxonomy): domain Eukaryota; kingdom Metazoa; phylum Chordata; class Chondrichthyes; order Myliobatiformes; family Myliobatidae; genus Mobula; species Mobula hypostoma. The sequence continues at coordinate 39,729,635 of NC_086121.1, read as the reverse complement.
CACATTCTGACTAAATACTCACAGTGAAGCTGATCTGGGGAAGTTGTCTTAGTGACCTTGTAAAAACGCTTAGGAATCAATCAACTTTGATGCTGACAGGAGTGAAGCCTCCAATCAATATTGCTACGTGCCAAACAACAACTTACTGCTGCTGCATTTTATTCCATTTGCAAAGGATGTAATAAACTTGCTTCCCCACTAGGACTGATACTCTATCATACAATAAGCCAATTATTAACTTTAGTTAATAAATGGTCAATAAGATTCCAAAATTGTAAAAACCAGATCCACACTTTAAACATTATGTGAACCAAGGGAAAAGGATTGCATTAAAAATTGTGTGATTGGATGGGGTGCTGGAGGGGAGGAGATGTACAGTGAGAGGCATGTATGCACAAGAAGAGTTTATGGAATTGTCTGTTCACATGATGAGAACATAATGACAGATGTGACCATCATCAGAGCAAAGCCAGTTCTTTGGTTGGTGTCTCAATGAAAGTCCATCACGTTGCACATACAAAATCTGCAATAAAGATTCATAGGTACAACATTACAGCACTGTACAGACCCTTTGGCCCATGATGTTGTGCTGACCTTCTAACCTACTTTAAGATCAATCTGACCCTTCCCACTTAAATAAACCTCTACAGTATTTTTCTATCATCCAAGTGCTTATCTAAGAATTTCTTCCACTACCAACACCTCATGGCAGGGTATTCAACACACCCTCTACTCCCTGTGTAAAGAACTTACCTCTGACATTCCCCTATACTTTCCTTCAATCACGTTAAAATTATGCTCCTTGTATTAGCCTTTACCGTCCTTGGAAAAATCTCTGGCTATTTTTGCCTCTTATCATCTTGTACACCTCTATCAAGTCACTATCATTCCCCTCACTCCAAACAGAAAAAAAACCCCAGCTTGCTCAATGTATCTTCATAAGATATGTCATCTAGTCTAGGCAGTATCCTGGTAAATCTCCTCTGCACCCATTCCAAAGCTTCCACGTGCTTCCTATAATGAGGTAACAAGAACTGAACACAATATTTCAACTGTGGTCTAACTAGAGTTTTATAGAGCTGCGATATTGCCTTGTGGCCCATGAACTTAATCCCCCAACTAATTCAGGCCAACACAACAGATGGCTTCTTAACCACCCTAACAACTTGCGTGGCAAAATCCGTTTCTCCACACTGACAGGAATCCGATCATTAATCTTGTATTCTGCTTTCAAATTTGGCCTTCCAATCTGAATCACTTCACACTTTTCTGGGCTGAACTCCATCTGCCACTCCTCAGCCCATCTCTGCATTCTGTAACCTACAACAACCCTCCACACTATCCACAACTCCACCAACCTTCGTGTCATCTGAAAACTTGCTACTCTACCCTTCCACTTCCTCATTGAAGTCATTTATAAAAATCACAACAAGCAGGCATCCCAGAACACATCCTTGTAGAAAACTACTAGCCACTGACCCCCAGATAGAATAATCTCCATCTACTACACCCCTCTGCCTTCTATGGGCAAGCCAATTCTGTATCCACACAACTAAGTTTCCCTCAATCCCATCCTCCTAACTTTGTGAATGAGTCTACCATGTTGAATCTTATTAAACATCTTATAAAGTCTGTATTCTTTACATTTGGATTTAAAGATCCACTCTGCTATCTTCATCAATATGCTTTGTCACATCCTCAAAGAATCCAATCCAACTCATGAGGCATGACCTACCCCTCACAGAACAATGTTGACTATCCCTAATCAGGCCATGCTTTTCCAAATATTCATAAAACCTGTCTCTAAGAATCTTCAATAATTTGCCCACCACTGAAATAAGACTTGTTGGTCTATAATTCCCAGGGTTATATCTAATCCCTCTTTTGATCAAAGGAATAACATTTGCCACCCTGCATTCATCTGGTACCACTCTTGTAGCCAGTGATGACAGAAAAATTATTGCCAAGGGTGCAGCGATCTCTTCTCTCACTTCGGTCTGGTCTCAGGGACATGTACCCTGATGTTTTTCAAAAGTTTTAGTTTCTTAACATCAACCAGTTCAAGCATATCAGGGTGTTTTACAGTGTCCTCATAATCATCATCGTCCCTCTCACTGGAAATACTGAAGCAAAGTACTCATTAAGGACATCCGCAATCTCCTCTGACTCCAGGCACGTTTCCTCTTCTATCCCTGATTGGTTGTACCCTCACTCTGGCCATCCTCCTGTTCTTCACATACACGTAGAGCACCTTGGATTTTTCTGAACCCTACTCTCTAAGGCCTTCTGATGGCCCCCTCTAGCTCTCATAAGTTCATTCTTCAGCTCCTTTCTGGGTGCCTTGAAACTCTCCAGAACCCTGTTTGATCATTTCTTTCTAAACCTTAATTAAATTTCTTTCTTCCCCTTGACTAGATGTTCCACATCTCCTGTCAACCATGGTTCCTTCACGCTACCATCTTTTCCCTGCATCAATAGGACAGACCTGTCCAAACCCCCAGAAAGTGCTCTCTAAACAACCTCCACATTTTGGTTGTGCATTTTCCTGAGTACATCGGTTCCCAATTTATGCTCTCCAGTTCCTGCCTAATAGCTTCATAACACCCTCTCTGCCAATTAAATACTTTCACATACCATCTGCTCCTTTCCCTGTCCAAGGGTATGGTAAAGGTCAGGGAGTTGTTGTCACTGTCTCATATACTGAGAGATCTGTCACGTGACCAGGTTCATTGCCAAGCACTGGATCCTGTATGGCATCTCCTCCAGTTGGTCTGCCTACATATTAGGTTAGGAATTTATTCTGGACATACCTAACAAATTCTGCCCAATGTAAAACTTCTGCACTAAATGCCAATTAATGTTAGGAAAGTTGATGACCACCATGACAACAATCCAGCATTCCTATAATATTCGCACCTTTCTAAAATCTGCTTCCTGAACTGTTCCTCAGTGTCTCTGTTGCTTTGGGGGGTACTCCCAATAGAATGATTGCTCCCTTCCTGCTTCTGACTTCCACTGACAGTGAATGAGTTGACCATCCCCTCATGGCATCCTTCCTTTCTGCAGCTTGATTAGTAATGCTCACCTCTTTTATCTCCCTCCCTGTTCCTCTCAGAACGTATAAACTCCGGAACATTCAGCAGCCATTCCTGTCTTTGTGACAGCCAAGATTCTGTAATGGCCACAAGTTCAGTTCCATATACTGACCTATCCACTAATTCATCACCCTTGTTCCTGAAATAGACACACTTCTACCCATCCCACATTTTCTAGTATATTAAGTAAAAAAATTAATATTTCTACTCCAAACTTTTGAAGAAACAAATTAATATTTCAGTATGTTTCATTGTAAAATATAAAAGATGTAAGTTTGTGATGATTTCAATGTCGATTCACCATAAGATATAGGAGCAAAATTAGGCCATTTGGCCCATCGAGTCTGCTTCACCACTTCATCATGGCTGATCTAATTTTCCTCTCAGCCCCAATCTCCTGCCTTCTCCCCACATGCCTTCAAGCTCTGACCAATCAAGAATCTATCAACCTCCCTGCCTTAGATATATATATATAAAGACTTGGCCTCACCACTCTGCCTGAAGAAATTCTTCCTCCCAAGTCCATGTGCACCTCACTTTTTGTATTTTCTATCCATTTACAAAATAGTCAACCCCTTCATTCCTTCTACCAAAGTGCATGACCATACACTTCCAGAGATTGTATTCTGTCTGCTATTTCTTTGCTGATTCTCCTAATCTGTCTGTCCTGCTGTAGCCTCTCTGCTTCCTCAAAACGACCTGAACCTCTGCCTATCTTCATATTGTCTGCAAACTTTGCAACAAAACCATCAATTCCATTATCCAAATCATTGACATATAATGTAAAAAGAATTGGTCCCAACACAGACGCCTGTGGAACACCACTAGTCACTGACAGCCAGCCAGAAACGGCTCTCTTTATTCCCACTCTTTGCCTCCTGCCAATCAGCCCCAGCTTTGTCTGTGCTAGAATTCACCTAGATTTCTGTATGGTTGACCTCACTACCTACCAGTCTGCCTCATGTAAACACATTTTCAGCTGCTGCGCAGATGTTGTGGCTTCCCCACTCCTCTTTCTATCAGACAGGTCACCTCTCATCACTCTGTGCCACACTCTTTACCCATGCCCCTCTTGCAACTTTACCACGATTCCATACAAGATAGAAGGAGGCCGCTTTGGTTCTTCACCCCATCAATGCCAGCTCACAGCACAAACCCATTCCCCACTAATTTTCCCAATAACCTACAGCATTCTCTACCATCCCCATCAACTCCTCCATGCTCCGCCACTCACCAGCACACCAGCTGGAATTGGCAGTGGATAATTAACTTGGAAGCCACACTTCTTTGGGATGTGGGTGGAAACCAGAGCATCTCAAGGAAGCCCATGCAGTTACGGGAAGCCAGCTTCACACGGACAGAGAGGGAGACCAGGACTGAACCCTGTTCACTGGACCTGGGAGACTGCAGCTCTTCTCGAAGTTCCACTGTGCCATCCTACTCTTTACGCCCAATTAATTTGCATCTCTACTTCAAAAAATCTCAGCTGTCTAACCTTTGGTTCTCTTCCTGCTGTTTCATTTCTGCACCATTGATCTGCTCAAACAAGCTTTTGTTTCCACCTTTAACACTTCGGTCGCTGTTCAAACTACTATTCGCATACAGTCTGCTGTCTTGGTAACTCCGGGGGAACATTGATATAAATAAATTTGTTAGACAGCGGCTTCTGTCTTTACCCACATGAATTACTACTGTCCACTAATACTGGTACCAGTCCGGGATCATCCCTGTTGATCTTCCAACATGCCCACAGCTTTCCCGGGAATCCCCGAGAAATCCTGCTTTCTAGTGCTATGCTGTCTCCTCATTCGATGCCCCAGGGGTAGTGTGAACTTTGGTGATACAAGAGACTGTAGATGTTGGAAACTGGAGCAAAACACAAGGAGGAACTCAGCAGCCAGGCAGCATCTGTGCAGGGAAATAGACAGTCAATGTTTTGACCCGAGACATCGACTGTTCATTTTCTCACTGTAGACGCTGCCTGACCTGCTGAGCTCCTCCAGCAACTTGTAGTTTCATCTTCCATAGGCTTTGCACCCCTTAAGTTGGAAAGCTTGCTTGCTGGTCTAAATCTATTGCAAGTACAGTCTCATTCTGATGAATGGAAGGAACCGGCTGCTAGGAGACAGGCAATTAATTACTTTTTCTATTATTTAACTTAATTTTAATTACTTAAATTGACTTTTAGTTAACTCCTTTAGTCTTTCAAATGAAAAATAATTTTAATATAACATTTTTATTTCTGTCTTGAAGCCGTGCTGCCCAGCAATTCTCCGATTTAACCTTAGCCTGATCATGGGACATTTCACCAGGACCAAACGACCTCTCAACTGGTAGGTCTTTAGATTGTCACAGGAAACTGGGAGTTCCTGGTCGAAACCCCTGCGGTGACGGGGAGAATGCACAAACTGCTTACAGGCAGCGGCACAATCTGACCCTTGGACCACATAGTCCAGCATTCACTGGGATCACCTCCATGACTATAATTGCTCCTACCTCTGCTTATATGCTGCTGAAAATTTCATTCATGCTTTTGTCAGGTTCAATCCTGACTTCAAGTACTGGCTGTGTGGAATTTGCACATTCTCTCTGAGATCTTAGTGTTCTTCCCCAGTGTTCAGGTTTCCTCCAATATTCCAAATACAAATAAGTTGTTTAGTTAACTGGCCGTTGTAACTTGCTCCCGATGCGTCGGTGAGTAGCAAAATATGGAAGGAATCGATGGTAATGTGATGGGGAATAAAATGAGATCAGAAGGAACTGGTTTGCACAGACTCAGTGGGCCGAAGGGCCTATTTGTGTGTTGTGTGACTCAATGTCTGCATGACTTTAGTCCAGTTATTCTAGTGCCTCCCTTTTCCTCCTCACAGAGAACCTGGGGTCATCCAAACCTCTGTTTCCCACTTAACTGCTGTGAATCACAGGTCTAATAACTCAAAGTTAGAGCAAATACAAATGCAAATTTCAATTGCCTAACTTCTCTCCACTCTCAACTAGAATTTTAAACTGATAGCCCAAATAAATATCCACTGTGAAAATTGATTGGGTTTTATCACCAAACCCTTCATAATTAAGAAAATTCCCACTGAATATTTGTCTGCCTCCCATCTTAGAGTTTGCTACTCCAACAAAACTTGTGACTCACAATCTCAATGGCTTTCACATCCTCTCTCGAAGAAGCATCAAAACCTGTGCTCAATACTTCAGACTGTGGCTTCATTATTGGCCTGTACAAATTGATCACCTGTACAACTTGTATTCTTCATTGGATGAATTTGTTTAATTGAAAAACTACATGAAACCCTATTCAGTGCGTTTTGGATGGTTGCAGTTTCAGGGCACACATATAAAGATTGATATGGTTGTAAACTGGTTGTAAAATTATGACATACTGCCAAAAATAATCTGGCTGCAGATTCTCACTGCTTCTCTTAGTTTCTGAGTTTCACCGACAGATAAAACAGAGAATTAAAAAAGAGAACTAGATGGGGTAGGAAAGGGGTGAACAGATCATTAACATGTCAGTTAGCAACTAACAAGCTGCTGGAGGTACTCAGTGAGTGGAAATTTGGTCCAGATAACGGGTCCCAACCCGAACCGTTGACAACTTCCCTCTGCAGATGCTGCTTGACTCACTGAGTTCCCCCAGCACATTGTTTGTTATCCCAGATTCCAGCACCTGCAGTCTCTTGTGTCAATCAAATTAGCAAGCACAAAGAAGATATACCAGTTCATCGAGACTGTCCCATCCATAACTGTCATGACATCATGATCAGATCCTTTCTCTACTCTTGGGGTTCCGCACTCTCCATGTCCACAGAGCAATTAATCTCCTACACTGTCCTGCTAAGTTAAAAACCGCTCACGTGCTGCATCAATAAGCTGCTCCAAATGAGCTATGCGCAGAGAAAGGATGTGAATAGATTCTTCTCTTACCAGAAGGTAGACATTGAGCTCCACCTGGCTTCACCAGCTCTGGATTACTGCCAATGGCCTTACAAATCTTACACAGATTCCCAATTTCTTGGAACAGGTCGAAGCTCTCATCATAGATGACACTGCCCTTTCAGGAGAGAAAGAGAGAGAAACGGGTGAAGAAGAAACCTGTCTCCTATCAAAGTTAAGCCACAGAGCAAAAGAAATGAATGCATGCTGAATAAATGCGACGGAAAAGCAGTTATGTACCATATCTCCTATCACATGGTTATCTTGTTTCCTTGTGCGATTCACTCCCAGAATCCCAAACACAACAAAAACCATGGCTCCCGTGTCCACTAGCGGACGCACAGCTGGTTTCCCGCAGCCATCATTCAGGCAGGGATTGAAGTCGAAGGTTGGGGTCTCTTCAACTTTGGACACAGAGAAAGCTAAGTAAGAGCACATTGTTAAATGTGAGCTTGGGGCATTAATGAAACAAATATTCTGAAGGCATTAACCATCATTTTAAGTACAAGAATATAAGTACACAGGAAAATACGAACAGAAAAAAAGCCATCAGTGTCCTAAAACCTGCTTCACCACTCAATACAATCACGTTGGTCTCAGATCATCAGGGTCCAGTTCATCTTTACCACTTCCTTATTTCCCTGAATTCCCTGATCATTCACATACTCATCTATCTTCACCTTAATGAGTCGGCCTCCACCGCCTCGGGAAACAGAGAATTCTGGAGGCTCAACACCCTCCGATAGAAGGTCTTCCCTCTTTCTATTTTTTTGAAAAGATATTTTTTTCATTTTGTTTTCCTGCACACTACTGACCCTTCGGCAACTGACTTGTCTTCAAGCTGTCGTAGCAAACCCACAGCAATATTCTGACCTTCAGACCTTGGTCCACAAACTTGATTCAAAAGTGTTTTACATGTCGCTCTTAATTCCCTTGTCTGTGTCTCACTATTCTCTTCCTCAATATTTAATCTACTCCTCAGTAGCCAAATCCTGTTAGGATTACAGAATCCTAAAGAATTGTCTTTCATCGCCTTGAGGGAGATTCCAGTTTGTTCAGTGTATAGTACTTAGTGGAAGTGAGTAATGGCAGGGGGCACCTGCAGCCTTTGTTTCTTTTATTCATTTCAGGGAATCAGGGCCATTGTTGATGAGGCCAGAATTTATTGCCTATCCCAAATTTCCACTGAGATTTCAGTCCTATGACACAGCAGTCTTTCAAATAAAAGTGCACCGACTGCGCTATTGAAGAGGAACTTCTCGGATATTTGATGCAGTGATTATGTACTAGTGTGACTTTGAAGAGAAACTATAGGTGATGGTATTGCTATGTGCCTGAAATACTTGTCCATCTAGTCACAGGGTTGGGAGTTGCTTTGATAAATAATGGCAGTGCACTTTGTAAAGAGTGCACGCCATTGGTGGATGGGGTGGATGGAGTGAATGTGTAAGCAGGTGGATATGGGACCAATCATATGGCTGCTTTATCATAGTGATGGCAAGTTTCTTGAGAGTTGTTAGAGCTGCAATCATTCAGGCAGGTGGAGAATATTCCATTGTATGGCTGATTTGACCTTGTACTTGGTGACAAGCTCTTGGGGTGTTAAAAGATGAGTCTTTCTCTTTGGATACCCAGTCCCCGGCAATATTTATGTGACTTGTCTCCTTGTGTTTCAGGTGAATGGTGTCCCAGTATATTAAAAATGGGGGAGTCAGTGATGGCAATGCAATTGAAAACTATGACGTGTGGCCAGACTCTTGCTTGGAGATGGTTATTGCTTGGCAATTTTGTTGCCGTTTCCCAGCCCTGCCATAATCTTATCCACTTGCACCTCAACTTTGGAATTAAACTCCTTTGGTCAATGTTAGGACCAAAGTTGTGATGAAGTCCAGGGCCAAATGGAACCTGGCAAACTCCGAACTAGACACTACAACTGATTAGTGGTGTGTAAATATCACTTGATGGCACTGCTGAAGATATCTTCCAACATCTTGATGATGTATTGACTGGGCAGAAATTAGTCAGACAGGATTTGTTCTGCACTCTGTGAAAAAGAGAATCCTGGTCAATTATCCACATTATTGGGTATTAACTTTACTGGGACATTTGGACTAGAGGAGGGACAGTCCTGGAGTGCGGGTTTGCAGCACTACAGCTAGGATGTTGCCTGTTCCCATGACCTTTGCTGTACTGCCACCCTCACTCAATTCTGGATAACACTTGGAATTAAATAAACTGAATGACGCTGGCTTCAGTGAAGCTGAGGATCTCAGTTGGGAACTGGGGCAAATCATCCACCAGGCTCTTCGGGCTCAGTAAGGCTACAAATGTTTCAGTGCTGTCTTTGGCAATCATATACTGGAATCTTTAGTGCTGAGAACAGAAATCCTTCTTCACCTATTCATTGTTTGATTGTCTACATAGTTCATGTGTAGATGTGGTAGGAATGAGAGGTTTGATCTGATCTATTTGTTGTGGTATCACTCAGTCCTGATATTTCATTTGGTGCATGTTTTGTCCGATGTTGACTTTGCACTAGGTACTCATCTCATTTTACAGTGATGCATGGTGTTGCTCCCACCATATCCTCTATACTCGTCACTGAACCAGGACTGATACCCTGACTTGACAGTAGAAGTAGAGTGAGGGATGCGATGAGCCATGATGATACAAGTTGTGGTAATGTACGTATCAGCTGGCTGATACAGCCTCTGTTTTGAACTGAGTTGATCCCATTTACCTTGACTGTCGTCCTACACACGTAAGGTATGAAGGATAGACTTTGTTTCCACAAGAAAAGTGAAGTGGTGACTACAGATGCTCTCATAGACAGATGTATCTACCATTGATACAATGATGAAACGAAGACAGGCAGGTTTGACCTTCACGTTTCTTTACTTTCTACCTGCTGCAGACCCATTCCAGCTGCATATCCTTCAGGAATCTGTCAGCTTGATCAATAGTGGTGCTAGACACTGAAGTGCAGAATCAAATATCGCTGTGATGATTGTACGTTCTAGTACCAATTGTTTGGCGACAATGAAGTATAAAGTATAGACATGACAGCTTCACCACTAGAGTACCTACTTTCAGAGGGTAGACCAAGAGAGGCCTGGAAAATGTATATTATCAAGTCTTGAGTTTACAAAGCCAAGGAGGATGGATGAACTATGGTTTTCTCTGAAATAATTGATGTAACAGTCTTTGAGATTGTGCCATTATGTGGTCAGAAGATGACCTTGGTCTCAAATATAAGAACATGGTAATTGTCGTAAATTCTACCTCAAACATTAGCCAGAGAGACGGATGAAGCTGACAGCTGGAAAATGCAACAGGATGGAGATTAGAAAAATATGGCTTCAGTCTTCCCAATATTTAGGTGAAAGGCATTTCTGTTCAACTAGATGTGGGTATCCGTCAAACTGCAGTTCATCTGGTGACAGTAGGGGTGGGGTCAGTAAATGAGCTGGAATAGGGAATCACCAGTTTTCATAAGAAATGCGCCAGAATAGATGGAAAGTTAAGGATGGTTATAATCTTGCCTCAGACCTCTTCCCTAGTAAATTCTTCCCAATACTAATATTAATTCACTGCCCCTTTCCATACTTTGCTTCCTTTCAAAGTTCCAGTTTTAAGCACATTTATACAATACCCTGTATACTTTGCTTCTGTGCTAGAAGCAATGTGTGTATTTCCTCAGTTCCTTTGGTTTAATCTGGCTCATTGTTTATATATTTCCAAACATTTCACAGTGAACTCATGTAATTGCATCTGATCCTGACATATCAGGGACATTTGCTCATTCTGATGGTTTGAGTTGTGGGCAGGGAATACCACTGCCTGACTGGTTGTTCCCTTTATCACCCAATCTATTACTCCTGTCCCCATGTCAATTTTTCAATTGATAATGAAAGCAACAAAAATGCAAGCTGTAAAAAACTAGGAGCTTTATCAGATCCAGCACACATATCGGCTAACAAAGGTCATTCAAATGTACCAGAAATGAGAAACATGACTCTCTTTGGCCTGCCTGTATCAGGCTTACTGAGGTAGATGGCACAATCCAGCAACTACAATTACTGAAATAATCTCAATGGCACATCCTGGGCATCAAACAGACAATCTCTGGTCTGTGATGAAGGAAAAGCAGAGATTGTGAAGTATTTGTAGATTTTCACCATCTACCTTTTTTGCATTTTCATTTATTGACTATTGAATTAACTGTTACTTCTCTTCCAGAAATGTCAACCTTGAAATTGTTATGCTCCATTCTTTTACAAGAGTTTTGCCCATCTTTCTTTGCTATATTTGCCCTCAGTGTCTTCTGCTTCCTTTCTGGTCTTCAATGAAGAGCTGATGTTCTTTCTCTCTAACTGCCCTCATTTCACAATCTTTACATTTTGTAGCGTACCGGTTAGCACAACACTTTACAGTACAGGTGACATGAGTTCAATTCCCGTGGCTGCCTGTAAGGGCTTGTATATTCTCCCCATGACCTCTTGGGTTTCCTCCCACAGTCCAAAGACATACTGGTTGGTTGGTTAAATGGTCATTGTAAATTGTTCTGTGATTGGGCTACGATTAAATCAGGGGATTGCTGGGTGGTGTGGCTCAAAGGGCCGGAAGGGCCTATTCCATGCTGTATCCCAATCAATCAATCAATCAATCAATAAATAAATAAATTCGTTCGCTCACGTCCCTTTTGTCTCTAATTATCTGCATTAAACTAGTAAATAATGACTATCTCTATGGCATATCCCCAAGCTAACTCTGGCCTTACCCCAGAAGGAACATTAATTTTGTCCAATCCATTCCTAATCACCCTCTCTACAATAAAACTTCCTCTGTTCTGACAAAAGATATTCTACTTGAAGCAGCTTTCCACAGCTGCTGCCTGGCCTACTACATATATCCAGCATTTTCTGATATTATTTTAGGTTTCCAGCAGCTGCAATTTTTTGATTCTTACTTAAAAGTGGAATGAACATTTTTAAGTTCAGCTTCAATACTCCAAATTCCAACATCTTGGACCTTCTTCAATTGAATACTTCATAAGTCCTGTTGGAAAGGTAATGTGCTCCTCTCCCAGATAGCCAACCTACCTTTCTTGTAGGGGACATAGAAAAATCCTTGATTAGGGCCATTGGGTCCTCCACTAAGGATGCAGCCAGGTGGCGCCAGGCAGATCCGACTGTGGTAGGGAGCCTTCCTCAGCTGGGCATAATACAGCTTCCTACAGGAAACCAGAAGTTAAACAGAGACATATTTAAATTCAGGGGATAAAATGAGTGCTTTGTACTCTGATGATCTTGTTTTATTCTTCAATAAGGTACTGACAGACCTGGCCAGAACAGAGAATACCACAGTACAATAAAGGAAATACTCTCTACTCTTTGAAGGATTTTGAGATACTGTCGATTAGTGAGGATGTATTGCAGATGTTGAAGTTGATTGCTTCTGTGGTTTTGCTTTCAGTGGCTATGAAATACAATGCTGATTGGGAAATGTCCGTTAAGCCATTTGGACTCACCCTATTATGGATTTTCATTTCCTCTACACATCCCTCCCCTACTGAAGACTAATTTTATCTCCCTTTCAGTTCTGTCCAAGGGTCTCTTTCCATTGATGCTACCTAACCTGCTGAGTATTAGAAACATTTTCTGTTTTATTGGATGCCTTGAATAGCCTGAGCCTCTTTGCTGAGTCACACAGATTAGGAGTTCTAGATTTTTTTTCCCTTGTTGGTAGTTAGTAAATTTCAGTCATGATGTGATGGCATCTGTTAGTATTTGACAGCTGACTACAAATGATGGCACAGTCTTTTGGGTTGTGGCTGAGAAACACAGCCACTGCTTCCACCTCAATGTCCTTTGTTTGCAAGGATTATTACGGGGGCATTGACGAGGAAGATAGGAATGTACTGAATTGTAATGCTTCACATTGCTTGGGCTCTTGCATTAAAAATGGCTATCTTCCGGATGTGACGCTGTTAACAATCAATTCTTGTAGAAAAGTACAGGTTTCCCCTGCCATCCGAAGGTAGAGCGTTCCTATGAAACGGTTCGTAAGCCGGAATGTCGTAAAGCGAAGAAGCAATTACCATTTATTTATACGGGAAAATTTTGTGAGTGTTCGCAGACCCAAAAATAACCTACCAAGTCATGCCAAATAACACTTAAAACCTAAAATTAACAACATACAGTAAAAGCAGGAATGATATGATAAACACACAGCCTATATAAAGTAGAAATACTTTTCCACAATCATTGCTGACACTGTTCTCCGTACCGAAAATCTCACGCAAGCGCTCTCGGCAGAAAATCTCACGCAAGCGCTGTTGGCAAAAACACTCTCTCCAGTAACCTTTAAGCTATGAAGCTGCTAAATCATACTAAATAACACATAAAAATACACAGCCTATATAAAGTAGAAATAATGTATGTACAGTGTAGTATCACTTATGGGAATTGGGAAGATAGCTTGCCGAGCACATGAATGATGGTGTGTTAGACTGAGTTGTCAGAGTTTGGGTGGTGCAGTGGCCCCCACCCTCCGGGCAGCGAACCAATACCGATCCGCGAAGCATGCAGGGGTACAGCAGTAGCCTGGAGGCACACAGCACATCTTTAAGAAAAAAGCCGAAATAAACATGCTAATTAATTAGGTGCTGCCCGGCACATAAATATTGGCCCAGATCAGAGGCGACGCATCGGCAATTGTCTCTGATCTGGGCCGACAATTACGTGCCAGGCGGCACCTAATTAATTAGCATGTCTATTTTGGCTTTTTTCTTAAAGATGTGCTGGGTGCCTTCTGGCTACCGTTGCATTCTCCGCTAATTGGTATCTGTCCGCAGCCTGGGGGTTGGGGTGGAGGGACACTGAGGTGTCATCTCATCGTTGATCAGGGCAGGCAGGTCATCTTCTTCTATGACTGCCTGCTTCAATGTTGAGGGTCGAGGTTCGTCGTCTGCTGTTATTGGTGTGGAAGGCTTGCTTGACTGCTGAGCCTCGCGCATTTTTAGATCATACAGTTCTTTGTAAGCACTCAAACCATCCTGCAAATATGCCTTAAACCGACGTACCCTTTCAAAATTAAAGTCGTACTTTATCATTACTCATTCGGTTTCGATTGTTATCCTTTCCTCTTCCAATTGCATCAGCTCTTCATCTATCAGTTCTTGGTCATGGGATGCCAAAACCTCTTCAACATCATCTTTGTCAGCTTCCACAAGCCAAACTCACCTTGTCCTTACTTTGTTCACCACAATTGAAACGCTTAATTATGTCTAGTTTTACACTACGTGTAACACCCTTATGAGCTCTTTTAGGCTTTTCCGATACCTTAGAACTCATCTTGAAAACGGCTGCTCACAGGCACGTATTTAAGCAGTGCCAGCAAGAATTCCATTCCGAATCCAGGGGAGAGCGGCTGCCTTTTTTATCGCGCGCTGCCTTTCTTCATAACAGTGAAAACACCTTCTGTTAGCGAAAACAGGTAACTAATGTGGGTCTTTCATAACAGTGAGGTTTCGTAAAGCGAACGTTCGAAAAGCGGGGGACACCTGTACCAGATAAAATCATAAGTTACCCTGAAAGTGATAACACGTAGGGAATGGATACTTGAGTAGAGCATAACACTGCACTGCCAGATGAAAAATCCATCTTGAACTCCATCAGGGAGGAGGCTACTCAGCACCCTTGCCAGGACCACTAGACCCAAAAGCAGTTACTTTCACCAAGCTGTCAGGCTGATCACCAATTCCACTCATTAACCCATCACACTATCCCCCCACTATCACTACATCCACATCAGCCACTCCTCTCCACAGTCCCTCAACACCCTTCACAACCCCATGCACTGCCACTTTACAGTTACTTGTAAATTGTGTTATATAGCATTGCTCTTATATTTATAATTTTTTTGCTTATGATGTTTTTATGCAGCATCAGATTTGGAGTATCAAACATTTTATTCTCCTTTCCACTCCTGTACTGAAGAATGACAATGAACAATCTTGAAACTTGAATCTTGAATCTTGAATTTAAAACACATCTGCAGAACATTGCTTGTTGTAATCCTTGTTCAAGTCCTTGTGGATGGTTCCTAGTAAAAAAAATTCCTACACTCAAACAATATTAAATTCCATGGCCCATTTCTTTCAAAGAATTCATAAGCATCAAGTAGGGGGCACATTCTTAATCTATGTTGGACTTCAGCTTGATGCTCACACTGAATGCTTTAAGTGGCCACTCAGTAACCGCTACTGATCTTCCAACTTTATATACAGTACTTCTTCACAGAGAAATACAAAAATCTACTGGAGGAACTCATCAGGTTGAGCAGCATCTGTGAGGAGAAAGGAATTGTCACTGTTTCAGAATGAAACCCTGCATCAGGAGCGTCCTAATACAGGATCTTGACCTGAAAGGTTGGTAGTTGCCTCCGTAGTATCCAGGACATTTTCAAGGAGTGGTGCCTCAGAAAGGGGTGGCCGATCATTAAGGATCCCCACCACACAGGACATGCCCTCTTCTCATTGTTACCATCAGGGAGGAGGTAGACACTTAATGATTCAGCAACAGCTTCTTCCCCTCTGCCATGCAATTTCTGAATGGACATTGAATCCATGAACACTGCCTCACTACTTTTTATTTCTATTTTCATTACATTACTTATTTAACACACACATATATAGATGCTGTCTGACCTGCTAAGTTCTTCCAGCAGTTTAATTTCTGCTTCGGATTCTGTCATTTGCAGTGTCTCGTATCATTATTTTACCTCTTCACAGAGGTTTTCTGGATGCTATGCAATAACAGCAAAGATCTGAATAGCAATGGATATATGTATTCTTTCAATTAAACCATGTTCTTTCTGAACCCCAACTCCATCCACTTATCTGATCAATCCAAAAATTTGAATTTCTCGCTGCACAATGCTGAATATTTCCAGCATCTCCTAGTTTAATTCCATCCATTCAACTTAGTTCCATATCCCTTTGTATTCCCACACAATAAAAACCCATTCGTCTCAGTTATGAAATTCTCACCACCTACTTTCACAAAAAGTGATTCCTAACAATGACACTCTAGTTTTAAGGAGTATGCTGATGTCCCCACCATGGGACATTAAAATTCTTTCCAAATCAAAACTTTCAGTCACCTTAAAATACCTTGTACAACATAACAAACTACACTAGCATCCTGCATGGTGTTATACTGTAGAATACGGATTCATTAAAACATCCTAGGTCCTTCAGTCCGAACACACACAGTTATGTTCAACATCTACTCGGGACCTTGGAGCGAAACCCTGTTGGTTGTTCTGCAGCAATGAGTTGTCCCATTGCCTGTTTTGGAGTGGTTGCCTGTGAGCTGATCAAGTTGTGCGGCCATTCGTTGTTGAGTGCGTGCTGTTGTTGTGGATAGACAACAGCTGTCCATGCACCTCGCCATTTCCTCTTCGAAGATACTCTGGGCTAGAGAGAGCTATATTACGAAGAGAGCGAGAGACAGCAGATTCCATCATACCCACCAGGGTCTTCCAGGTTATGAATGCCCACAGCAGTACATATCCATGAGCATTTAGGAGTCTGGTGGGATGGATTTGCTAGCTGCTGTTGGGACCTTCTACCAAGTGGGAATAGGGGGACTTCTGCATGCCTTCCCTTCCAACTACCAGCCATCTCCACTTGAGATGCAACAACTGGAATTGGGTTAAGCCGAGCAGAACTGGGAGCACTGAGCAGACTCACTCTGTCACTCGCTGAAACAGTTCTCAAGAATGGAACCCTGTCATAACTTGGGAACTGTCTGAGAGCAATTCAGTCCCTTAAATCCACTTCACCATTTGTTCCGATCTATATTATAATTATTACTTTCCTAGGTTTCATAACTTTGTTGGAGTATTCAATTGAATAATCAAAATTAAGATGCAGATATTAATTTTCAAGGTTTGAAATAACGAGTGAGGCTTTTGTCTGATCTTTCAACTTACTGAGTGTAATGTTGCTCCGTTGCTGATGCATAGAAATGGAAATCGAATTTCCAGCCTTTCCTAACATTGCAGGACAATGTTGTGATCATCCACTTCCTTGGACACTTGGGACTTGGCAACCCAACAGTTGATGAACACACAGTCAGTTTCTTTGTGAAGTTACCATAGGGCACTGAGTAAACCTTGAAATAGAGAGAGAGCTCACGAGTTAACAATATAATTTAAAAAAATAATGTAGTACACTTCATGGAAGAGCACAACTAAACAACACAGAACAAGCCAATGTGATGGGTTTTAAGATCTTAAAGGAACAGGGTGAGACACACAAAAAAGAGAGATGTGAGGAAAGAATTCAGAACAAGTTAACCTTATCAGAAACCAGTCAAAAAGGAGAGGACAAACATGTATTAAAATTTAGCAACAAAATCTCTATTCCCTCATCCTAAATTACTAATTTATACTGGGCCGGGCCTCCATCACTGCTAGCTAAACTGAGGTAACCTGTCCAGGTAATGTAGTTCATACCAGTGAGAGAAATTGCTGGCTATTTTATCACGAGAGGTGATTCCTAATCAATATCTATGTCTATGTAGCTACCAGCTGAAGCCACATGATTGCTTTTGAGAATCTGAGATCAACTGCAGCAATCTCTACTGAAAATATAATCTGAGCTCAGGGTCTACCTGCTCTAGTACTTTATTTGAGCTGCTGACGTAATTCATTGGGAAAGTGATATTGCTGATGTAACTGACAGCAGAAGATCCAACCATTTGGTGCCCCTGATCCGTGTGGTGTTTACTGCCATGTGAACATTGTTATCTTCTTCATCCAGCTGCACGAGCAGCTTCCATCCCTTTCTGCTTCTCGTTGTTTACTATAACAGCTCCTTGTGATGATGAAGATGGCACAATGGCACAGTAGGTTCTGGGTTTCTGCTGGGTGCTCTGGTTCTCTCTCAGATCCCAAAGGTATGCCGGTTGGTTAATTGGCCCTGTGAATTATCTTCTCGTACAGGAAAATGACAGAAAAGAATTGGGTGGGTGGGGGTGTGTAATTGGGCATGTGAAAGAGACAATAGAGGCAATGCAGGGCTGTGAGACAATCAGAAGGGGAATGGCACTAACGGGATTGCCCTTCTGCTACTGATGCTTGATAGACTGAATGCCCTCCTTGTGTTGTGACATATAGAAGTTCCACTTTCCAACCAACATTAAAGTAAAACAGCATGTCTTGAATTCTGCATCGCATTTATGAATGGCTATCGTATTTATGTCCCCATATAAGGGCATCTCCAAAGAGCCTCTGTACATCTACCCATTAGAGATATCTCTAAGAAGCCTTCCCCATCCTCTCATGAAACTATTTCCAACTGAAGGCTTACCCTGAAGGCCGGCTCTTCCTCTTACAGTCACCCACAAGAGATAATTATTCAGAATTCCTCTGGCAGGAACTTACTTTGAATGATGGGACGTCCCCATTCCTCATAGACTGAAGATGCCATGGTGATGGAACAGCGGAATCCAGAGAAAATCTGTACATTGGGGGTTGCACATCACCGTCACACTTTGTGACATACACGGTCCTCATACCATCTGATGAAAACAGTAAGCATCATAAAGGAAAAACGGCAAAATATTTTATTGTTCAGGTCAATGGATTAGAATTCAACTTATATCTCCAGTTTCCCACATCTCCTGCTATCATAGAATTTCCTCCCTGTTTGAAGTGCTTGGAGATGAATGGGCAGTGGAGATAGCTGAGTGGTGATAGAATCACAGTAAGAGACTCAGCTGACAGATTGAAGAGAGAAAGCTTACCTGCCAAGAATGAGCTTCCCCGGGTAAGATAACTCTGTGCACATCTGTAACATCTGTCTATATTGGGAGAGTTTACTTGGGTCATAAAGCTCTGCTCTCAAAAGAAGAGTTTGCCTAAAGGAAGTGTGACTACCTATATGTGTAATTTCTGTATCAGGCATAAATCAAGATACATCAGTCCCAATGTAGGATACCTTTTGGACCACTTCTGTGAGTTTTAGACCACATTCACCTGGAACCATCTAATACTCATGAGAGAACTGGACATTTGTAGTAAAGTGTCAGGCCGAGAGCGTTGTATGATCAGTTCTGTTTTATCCTTTTATCCTCCGCACTCAGCTCTATGGTACTTCCGATCTCAAGCCCTCCCTATTTTGTGACTTCTGGATGGCCAATTTAGATTCCAACTCCTTGACCTCCTGACTCTCAGTTACTAATCTCCCTAACCAGCAACACCTGAGGGGCTTAATCATCACTATACAACAGACAGCCTATTCAATCCATGCCAGCTTTCAGAGAGTCCCATGAATCTGATCTCGCTGTAATCTATCCTCTCTCACCTGCCCATCAGCTGAGTCCCTCTCACCCATCTGTCATAATTTATATCAGCCGATTAACCTGCCATTAGAATATGAGAGGAGACTAGAGCACACAGAGAAAACCCATATAGTTGCAGGCAGAATGTGAAAACTCTCCCTAGAAAGTTCCTGAGGTCAGGACCAAATACAGGTCACTGAAACAGCAGGAACACCACTACCTGTGGTTCTGTGTGCTACCTCAACATGTGTTCCCCATCCCCAGCAGTTGGCCATGCACACAAATGCTTCAAATAACTTTACAACCTTTAACAACTCTCCCTCCTCCCCACTAACCCACGCCTCTCCAAAAAGATTTAATGACCATTCATAGATTCATAGAGTCATACAGCATGGCAACAGACCCTTTGACCTATGCTGCCCAAAATGCCCATCCATTTAGTCCCATTTGCCTACATTTGGCTCATAACTTTATTACCCTTTTCTATCCATGTCCAGCTATCTTTTAAAAGTTGCTGTAGTATCTGCTTCAATCACTTTCTCTGACAGCTTATCCCATATAGATTTGTTGTGGTGTATTAAATTTTGTAAAATCTTTGATGGAAGTCTGTACAGCTCCAAGTGACACTTTAACTCTTTGTGAACTCGCAGTCAAGGTGTCTGTGCAAGTTAAACACTGTAGGATTGTTAATGTTTAATGTTTGCTGATAGCTGCTAGAGTCTCTTCTGGCCTCAGGGCACCAGTGGCATGAGGATGTCTGTCACCAGTTGTTTGAATGAAAGAAACTATGCTGAGTTAGTGACATGAGAGCAAAAGATCAAAGAGTTTATCTGTCTCTGCATATCTCTCTCTGTTTGTGGAACTCCCTATTTATTGCGATACCCTTCACTCAATTATTGGGACTTCACCCAGACCAAAGAATCGTGATTGATCTGTGCCCAGGACCCAGAGTTTCATGAGTCAGAATTTGGAGTTCCCCTGACAACAGCAGTAATCAGGTCACTTGAAAGCAGTGACAATCGTGTGGTGATTAGTAATTGTGAGCCGTAATATCTTTGTAACTTACTATGTGTTTATTTGTGGTTTCTATTTTATGATAATAAATTAGGCTTCAGTGTCTTTATTTTACTTGTACGCTTATTACCACATCTCCTGAACACTTGAATTGGTTTGGGGCTGATCAGCCCACTACAATACATCATGTCATCCTCTGTGTAAAATGTTGCCCCCTAAGTTCCTACTAATTTTTTTCCCTCTTACTTTAAACCTATGCCCTCTAGTTTTGGTTCCCCAACACTGGAAAAAAATTGAGTGCATTCCCTATACATTCAGTGTATACCTGTATAGTTGCTCGTTAATGCAAATATCTAATCAACCAATCATGTGCAACAACTTAATGCACAAAAGCATGCAGACATGGTCTAGAGGTCCGGCTGTTGTTCGGACCAAACATCAGAATGGGGAAGAAATGTGCTTTAAGTGACCTTGACCATGGAATGATTGGTAGAACATAGAAATTTAGAGCACATTACAGGCCCTTCGGCCCACAATGTTGTGCCGACCATGTAATCTACTCTGGAGTTTCCTTAGTGCATAGCTCTCTATTTTTCTAAGCTCCATGTACCTATCTAAGAAGCTCTTAAAAGACCCTATTGTACCCTGAAAAACTTATCCCTGACAACCCCTGGGTGCATATTTCCAAGCACCTTAAAACTATGCCCCTTCATATTAGCCATTTCAGCCCTGGGAAAAAGCCACTGGCTATCCACACTATCAATGCCCCTTATCATCTTATACACCTCTGTCAGGTCACCCCTCTTGCTCCGTTGCTCCAAGGAGAAAAGGCCAGGTACACTTGACCTATTCTCATAGGTGCACCCTCCAATCCAGGCAACAGCCTTGTAAATCTGCTCTGCACTCTTCCCTGTAGTATCCACATCCATGGTAGATGGGATAGTTTGAATATCTCCTGGGATTTTCGCGCACAATAGTCTCTAGAGCAGAGTTTCGCCACCAGGGTTCCACAAGAGATCACTAGGGGTGCTGTGAGAGATCGTGATTTTTGAACTTTGTGCATTGTGTGATGGTAACCACTGTGGGCACTCACCGAGCAGCCCCGTTAGCAATTTTGTTAGCGGTCTCTCAGGTCAGTATGGCAATGCCCAGCAGGACCGTGCTTATTCTCAGCTTTTGACGCAGGATAGGGGAGGCCATTGATAATTGGTGAGTGCTGTATTGCACGGAGGGGAGGATGGTAGTCCGATAATTGGTGAGTGCTGTGTCACATGGAGGGGAGGAGGGGAGGCTGGTAATTGGTGAGTGTGTATTGCACGGAGGGGAGGATGACAGGCCAATAATTGGTGAGTGCTGTTTGCACGGAGGGGAGGACCGTAAGCTGATAACCGATGAGTGCTGTATTGCACTGTGGGGAGGACAGTCGGCTGATGATGAGTCTGAAGTGCTTTTCCCGAGCATTGAATGGACTCGCCCAACTTGGGCTGTGATGTCAGACTCTCCCTCTCAAATTACTTCCCCCAACTTCCCCTTACGTGCCACCAACTGAGTTTTGGGAGTGAACAAACTACCAGTGTAGTAGAAAACTGGAGAGAAATTTTCATTCTAAAGAAGGAATTTTCTACGCACAGCGACTCAGCTGCTGACCTGCTGCTTTGCTGTTGTTATAAGTGTTGCAAAAGGTGGTTTGTGTAGGTTAGGAGCGAACTGTATTATGAAGTTATCATATTTTTTGCAGTTTTCTCATTGAGTTATTTATTATGCCGTTCTTATTATGCCACAACGGACACAAATAAAGCCTGCCTTTACAATTAAAGCTACTTATCAATGGGTTTTACATGGACTGATGATCCAAGTTGTCCTGTTCCATTGTGCCTAGTCTGTGGCGAACAACTTATAAATACAGAAATGACTCCAGCAGAAGTGAAGACACTTAACTACAAACCACAGCCATATGACACAGCAAAATGCTGAATACTTTAAACAGCCACTGAAATCTCAAAACAAACTTTATAAATAAAGTCACAGTCAGTAAAAAGATTCAGGAAGCAAGTTATTTAGTAGCAGAACTTATTACCCAGAAAAGGAAAAGTCACACAGTTAGTGAGAACCTAATTATGCCAGCGTGTAAAATTATAGTGGGTGAAATGCGAGGACAAGATGCAGTATGAGAAATTGAAAAGGTTTCACTCTCAAACGGTACGATAAGTCAGCCTATTGATGACATGCCACATGATGCTGAAGAGGCTTTGTGTGATAAGCTGAAAAACAATAACTTCTCTATCCAGGTTGATGAGTCAACAGATTTCACCAATAAATGTCATGCTGTAGCATTTGTAAGATTTATAAAAGACGGTGAAATTCAAGAAAACTTTTTCTGTTGCAAAGAGCTGCCCGAAACAAGCAAAGGCCAAGATATATTTAACGTTTTGTCTTCATATCTGGAAGCAAAAGGTCTGTCTTGGAGAGAAATGTACTGGCATCTGTACTGATGATGCCCCATCCATGATTGGCCCCATGAGAGGATTCATTCCTCTTATAAAACAAAATTCTGACATTGTCACAACTCACTGCTTTAACTTTGTCAATAAATTTTCAGGTTGTAAATAGCATTAACTAAAATCAATTTACAACCTTTATTTAAATTAAATCTACTAAGCCGAACTTTAGAAAAGATAAATCCTATTTTGGCTTAAGCCAGTCATTTAACAGAAATTTATTATGTTTGCCTTATGAGCTTTTAAAATTTATGTAAGAGAAAGAAAGATTAATTTCAAGAAAAGTAATCTGATCTTAACTACCTGTTTTTTTTCAAGAAAGATTGGCTAAAAATTCATTCTGTACTCAAAAGAATATTGACAATTGGATTATGATATCTACAAGTTACTATCATGCTAACATACCATGAGCTGTGATATAATAATTTTTATACAGGGGTTCCCTGAGACCTGAAAATTATTTCAAGGGTTCCTCCAGGGCAAAAAGGTTGAGAAAGGCTGCTCTACAGATTACGGATAATGGTGCGAAGAACAAAAATCCATCCTGTAAATGACCGTTCTGTGGGGAAAAAATGGCTTGCTAATAAGAGAGGTCAGAGGAGAATAGCCAGACTGATTCAAGTTGACAGGAAAGGCGACAGTAACCCAAATAAACCCGTTACAACAGTGGTGTGCAGAAGAGCATCACTGTACGCACAGCACATCAAACCGGGAAGTGGATGGGTTACAGCAGCGGAAGGCCATGAATATTCATGCTGTGGCCACTTTATTAGGTGATTAGGTAGTAGATCCACTGGAACAGAGTGCAGTGTATAGACTTCAAACTGTGACTAGATGATAGAACTGAGGATGGAAAGGTACTGATAACAAAATAACAATGAAAGGGGTTCATACCTTGTGCTGCACTTGCTTCTTTCCGTGGGAGTCTCTGTCCTCGCTTCTTCTTGTCTGAGGATGTTCGGATATTGTTTAGAAGAGGTTGGGGTTTCTCCTGAAACAGACCTAATGTAGAGGAGTGTGACATTAAAACAACAAAAATATACCAAGAATTCTTAAATTAAATATCAACCTCATTTCACAGTGACCATTCATCCGTCAAAGGGAAATGAACTATGCAGAATGAGTAATGCAACATCCAAACTTCAGATTGAACTCTTCAAAGAAAAGGGGAAAAAATAGCTTTATCCTTAAACAGACCCTTCAGAGAAGGATGCTATAGGAAAAACTCCAGGACAAAATCCTCCACTGTTATCTTTTATGCATCAGCAAAATCATTACAGGTAAGGAGAACCTGCTTAGACTTGAACAGAGCTCATTTCCAGTCTATTCCCAGCATGATTTAATTTTCATAGGCTGATCCATTTTCTTTTTTAGAAGGTGTTATGAGCTCTGCTTGCACCTCTCCTGAGCAAATCTTCACATGAAAGACTTTCTCTAACCCTCTCTCATTTGTTTGGTGATCATTTATACCCTTGGATTTATATCTTTGACCATTGGAAAAGGATATACCAGAATCTCATTTGATCTCCAGAGTCAATGAGTCTGTCCAAAAATATCTGGAAACAGTGAAGTATGGCTTTAAAACTCATAAAAGAATCATTTAGAAATAATAAAACTTACAAATTTACACAGGATATATGACTGCAGCACTGCACAGTCATTATACACTAATTTTATGCCATTAAAATTGAAGTGACTGAAGCAGTATGAGGGAGAATATAATGATCGCAGTTGTTCAATAGTTTTCTTTTGACAAAGATGTAACTGTAGGTTTTCGCAAATAAAATGGTGTGAGGCATTTTATGTTTAAGAAAAACAGCAACAACTCATTTAATGAACTCCAAGAAACTGAACTCAAAACATGGTGAGTTTTCTTTACGTAGTTAAGTCATCACGTCAGACCAGCCCCTTAGTGTGAAACCCCAACTCATTGTCAGTGGTTGCGAATTATGTACATTTCCACCAGTTACACCAGGAGCACACTGCAGTCGACGATGCTGAACAGCACCCACTCCCATTTGGATAAACAGGGCAGCACTGCGAGGATCATGATATTTGATTTCTTGAGTACCTTCAATACAGGTCGACCTTCACTAATCCGGCACCATTGGGACATGAGGAGTGCCGGATTAGTAAAAATGCCGAATTACAGAATGATCACATTAAGCATAATCAGTGCCAGATTATCAAAGGAACCGGATTAATGGTAGTTGGATTAGTGAAGGTCGACCTGTATCAAACAGTCCTCATTACTGGGAGAAAAGCTCCATTCAGTCAGGTTGACACTTCCATTGTATCCTGGATAATGGATTACCTGACTGGCAGACCACAGTCTGCATAGCTTCAGAGCCCTGTGTCAGACATGGCTATAAACTGCACTGGGGCCCCACAGGGGACTGTATTGGCTCCCTTCCTTTTTAACCCTGTATACTTCAGACTTTAGGTACAACACTGAATCATGTCATCTGCCAAAATTCTCTGATGAATCAGCAATAGTCAGGTATATAAAGGGAGGGTGTGTGTGTGTGTGTGTGTGTGTGTGTGTGTGTGTGTGTACCTTTAAGTCCTGGTGGAGTCATCGGGGTGCTGTCATGACCAGCTTTTTGCACCGTAAACACGAGGAATTCTGCAGATGCTGGAAATTCAAGCAACACACATCAAAGTTGCTGGTGAACGCAGCAGGCCAGGCAGCATCTCTAGGAAGAGGTACAGTCGACATTTCGGGCCGAGACCCTTCGTCAGGGCAGCTTTTTGCAGCGATCTTGTTGGTATGCTCATCGTACAGCGTGTCTTGGGTATCTGAAACCTGGCGCAGCCCATCCCTCTCCAGGTTTTTTTATTCTGAGGTCGAGTTGTTAGCTCGACACTCAACCCAGGCACGGATGGACAGCGTGCGAGGGAGCTGGCCGGATTCGAACTTGGGACCCCTCGCCCCGAAGTCCAGTGCTGATGCCACTACGCCACCAGCCGGCTATAAAGGGAGGATGGGAGGATAAATACAGGGCCCTTGTGGAGGACTTTGTCAAATGGTGCAAGTTGAATCATCTGCAGCTCAACGCCAGTAAGACAAAGAAGATGGTGATGGACTTTAGGAAGACTAAGTCTGCACTGCTCCCTGTTACAATTGACGATGAGGACCTACAAGTACCTGGGGGTCGACCTGGATGACAGACTTGAGTAGCGCACCAGTGCAGAGGCTGTATAGAAGAAGGGCCAGAGTCACCTTTACCTCCAGAGGAGACTGAGGTCTTTTGGAATATGAAGGCCTCTCCTTCACATGTTCTACCATACTGTTGTTGTTAGTACAATCTTCTATGCAGTGGTGTGCTGGGGCAATGGCATCAACATGGGTGATGCCAACAGGCTCAATAAACTAATTAGAAAGGCTGGCTCTGTTATCGGAGACAAGCTGGTCACATTGGAGGCTGTGGTAGAGAAAAAGACCCTACGGAAAATCCCGGCAATTCTGGACAATGTTTCTCATCCTCTGCATGCAACCTTGGCTGAACAGGGGAGCACTTTTAGAAGACTCAGACAACTGCACTGCTCCAAAGAGTGCTATATGAGATCATTCTTACCCTCGGCCATTAGGTCTATAAAGATTCAACCTATAGCCGGGGAAGTGATGATCCCTCCTGTTAGACTGTTTGAAGTAACTTATTTTTTTATTCTTTATTACTTCTCTTCTAGTATTTGTATATCTGTGCACTTGAAATGCTACTGTGACACTGTAATTTCCTTTGCGATCAATAAAGTGTCTATCTATCTATCTATCTAACTTTCTACATAACTATCTGAGAAACAGTCAAACACTGCCCTGATCATAATAAAATCGGAGCAACTTCTTTCATACTATCTTTGTCCCTTAGCTGGAACAGATAAAGAACGGGACTGACACACACAGAATACAGGAGGATTTCTACAGGTCAGGCAGGACCTATGGAGGGGAATAAACAGACAAACTTTTGGGATGAGACCCTCAGTAGGACCAAGAAAGCAATCACCTTTCTATGTGTATGATGTTGTTGGTACATTATGGCCAGAGAAAATCTCCCATGGATTCTGAAGTTACATAGCCCTGGTGTAAAAAAAGACTGAGGAGTATCACCAAGTATATTAGCCTGCACAATAGCAACATATTGTAACAAGCATCTCCTTTTCACAGCTTGTCAGTTTAGTAGATAGACTCCATCACAATCCACCCTAGTCTCGATTTTGTAATGGTTCAACCAATTTAGCTTCTTGAAGTAGAAGTCACTGGCAAATATGTCAATTTCAGTATTACATAGGATTTTTTTCCCATTCTTCTCAACCTCACTGATGAAATAGCTGCATTTTCCTTCTGTAGAGAATTCTACAGCACAGGGGATAGCCATTCAGCACAGTTCCAAAAAACGGAAAGCAAACATCATGCATGACATCGACTGCAATATTGATCTACTGTGGAGTGCCGATTTCTGGATAATGTTCTGAACTGAAACCTTCCCTCCCTCTCTGGCGGATGTTGGAGAGATTTCTGTGTTACGCTTTGTTCTGCATTATTATTGTTCTAACTTCTTCATCCACAGTACACTGTGAAATGATTTGATCTGTATGAACAATATGCAAGACAATCTTTTCACTGTATCTCGGTACGTGTGACAATAATAAACTATTTCCAATGGTACCATGTCACAGAAGAACACAAGGCTGAGCAAAGTCTTCTCTAGTATTTATCCTTTGAATAATATCACTAAAGTGACAGTTTATCTTCTATTTATGCTGCTGTGGTGTGTGGGAATTTGCTGAATCAATACTGGCTCCATGTGTTTTCCACAATACAAATCATAAGTAAATCACTGGCTGCAAAACACTTGGTGGATTTTTGTGATCATAGAGGATGCTGTAGGCTTTGGTTCTCTTGGTTGCTGCTTGTGTTTACAAGATACAAGGCAAAGAGGTAAGCCATTCAGTTCAATTATTACATGCTGCAAGTTATGCTTTACCTGAGTCCCTTCCTGTTTCTCCTCATCTAAATCTATCAGTGTAATCCTCTAATCCTTTGTCTGGCAGATACTTGTCCACCCTGCTCAAATACACCTTTACGGTTCATTTCAACCACTCTGAAAAGGAGCCCCTCATTCTCACTGTTCTTTGGAAAAACAATTTCTTTCAAATTTGTTGGTAGGCTTCCAGGTAACTCCAGTATTGTTCTTTCCCACAAGTGCCCACACTCCCAAAACTCATAATGAAGTCACCCCTCAGTCTTTTTTTAAAAGCAATGGACCACATGTTTATTTATTATTTACACACAATGTATGCCTTTGCATTTAGTACACAGAACTCTGACTTCCAACTCCACCCTTCACCTGCAGCAAGAAGAGAAAGTCTGCAGGTGCTGGGACTGGGAATCCATGTAACACAACATGTTGGAGGAACTCAGCATTATGGTCTCAGCCTGTAACGTGGGCTGTACGTTTTCCCATTGATGCTACCTGGCCTGCTGACTTCCTCCAGCATTTTGTGTGTGTTGTCACCTTTCACCTTCCCCTTCCCGCCATTATCCTTCATCCTTCCTCAGTTCACTGAATATCTTTGGCCCTGTCTCACTGTTCTTCCTCTCCTCTTTACACTGGCCTCTTTCACTCTCCACTCATAATTCTGATGCGGGGTTCTGATCCAAAACATTGATAACTCCTTCCCCCCACCTACAGATTCAGCTTCACTCACTGAATTCCTCTAGCAGATAGTTTGTTTTTCCTTACTTTTCAAATTTTCTCCTTTTGAATTAAACCAATGTTTCATTTTTTGTTTGCCTTGCTAGCCTGTGACATTGATTTAATGATTAGTCTATTTCCACTCCAAGATATCAGTATACCTCTACTTCACTTGGATGAGTAATAAGAATTCTTTGTTATTTTCAACAAAATATACAATCTTAAATTTTTTTCAGTGTTGAACATCACCTGCATTCTGCAAGTTTATTAATGTTCCCTTGAGTTCTCTTCAGTATTTACTATTGCAGGCTTCTATGCTTTATGTTTTAAGTTACATAATCCTATGTAATCACAGGCAAAACCCACATGAAGAGAGAACAGCTTCAGGTGATTAAATTCAACCCAGAATAAAAGGAAATATTGGGTAGTCATAAACAAGATACTCATGATCTGACTCACTACGACATTCCATGAAGGAAATCTGCTTATTTTACCCAGACCAGCATGTACGTGCTTCCAGATCCATAGAAGTTCAATACCATGACTATCTCCAACAAGAAAGAGTTCAACCACCCACACTTACCACTCAGTGGCATCACTGAATTCCCCACCCACTACCAAAAATATGCTTTCCCTTCACCACTGACCACGAATAGTGCATCACCTACAAAATACAAGGAAGTCTAATAGACCTTCCCGTACCTGTGACCTTTACAATTAAGAAGGGAAAGGGAAGCAGGTACACCACCACTTTCAGGTTCCATTCCAAATTACACTCCATCCTGTCCTGGAAATTTTAAAGTCCTCTCCGATAGGACTGAGAGAACATCTTCACTAGAACTTTAAAATTTCAAGGTAGTTCATCACAACCTCTCCAAGGGCAACAATGTGTGCTCAATAATTGCTGGCCTTTACAGCTAAGTCCAGACAGCAAAAAATGAAAATAAGAAAAAATTGTTAACTCCTCATCAGCTCCTAGTTCAGAGGCAATTATGGAAAGAAAATAAATGCTAGCTTTCCAGTGAATATTTAAAATAAAGAGAGATGATACAATTTGGAAAACAAATAAGGAAGACACTTGCATTAAGTGTGGAGCTACATGAAAAGCTAGAGTGACTTGAAGTTCAAGCTCATAAATCTATAAAAATGGGAAGAATGGGTTGATAAAGATAGTTAGAAAAAGCAGAGGAGAGCCCAGCAGGAGAGTGGAGAAACAGTGCAATGTATCATGTCATTGATTTACTGCAGTCAGAACATTAAAATAAACACTTTACATTTATATAACTTTTAAAATACTTTCAAAGCACTGCACAATCAATGATGTGCTTTGCAAAAGTAGTCAATTGTATTACAGAACAACTTAGAATAAAACACTGTATAGCAAATAGCTACCAGATCACTTGTTTCACTATTGGTCAATATTTGCCAAAACAACACTGGAGGTTACTTGGACATCTTGTCTCCCAGAAAGTGTTGTAAGCAGATGCTATAAGAACAACTGAATGAGAAATGGTAGATATCTGAAATGGAAAAACATGTGAACAAGGGCAGGAGAATGGAAATGAATGGCTTGCTCATTTAGGAAATGGAATGGGCATCAACATCTCCTATATTGCAAGGTATGTCAACAAGACCAATGAGCTGGCTATTGACTTCAGGAGGAGGAAACCAGAGGAACATGAGCCAGTCCTCATCAGAGGATCAGAGGTGGAGAGGGTCAGCAACCTTAAATTCCTTTTTGTTAATCATTTCAGAGGACCAATCCTGAACGCAGCCTGTAAGTACAATTATGAAGAGAGCACGGCAGTGGCTCTACTTCCTTAGGAACTTGTGATGATTCAGCATGATATCTAAAACTTCCACAAACTTCTACAGATGCATGGTGCAGAGCATATTGACAGGCTGCATCACAGCTTGGAATGGAAACACCAACACCCTTGAATAGAAAATCCTACAAGGATTAGTGGATACGGCCTCCCCACCATTGAGGACATCTACATGAAGCTTTGTCACAGGAAAGCAGCATCCATCATCAAGGATCCCCACCACCCAGGACATGCTCTCTTCTCACTGCGGCCATCAGGAAGTACAGGAGCTTCAGGGCTTATACGTTAGGTTCAGGAGCAGTTATTAACCCTCAACCATCAGGCTTTTGAACCAAAGGGGATAACTTCTCTCAACTACACTTGCCCCATCATTGAAATATTTCCCATAGCCTATGGACTCACTTTTAAGGACTCTGTGTTCTCAATATTTATTGCTTATTTATTATTATTATTCTTTCTTTCTTCTTGTATTCGCACACTTTGTTGTCTTTTACACACTGGATGAACGCCCAAGTTGGTGCAGTCTTTCATTGATTCTATTCTGATTATTGTTCTATCATGGATTTATTTAGTATACCCACAAGAAAATGGATCTCATATATGTACTTTGATAATAAATTTGCTTTGCACTCTGAAATATATTTGATGGATTATAGATTCAGAGATTACTACAGCACAGAAACAGACTCTTCTGGTCATCTAGTCCTTGCTGGTCTGGTTTTCTGCCTAGTCCCATCCATGTGCACCCAGAGTACTGCCCTCCAAACCCCTCCCATCCATGCATCTGTCCAAAATTCTCTTAAGTTTTACTATTGAACCTGTATCTAACACTCCCACCAGTAGCACAATCCACACTCACACCTCCCTCTGAGTGAACCCCCTCAGATCCCCTTTAAATATTTCACCTTTCACTCTGAACCTATGACCTCTAGTTCGAGTTTCACCGAACCTAAGTGGAAAAACCCGACATGCATTTACCCTATCTACATCATTTTATACCCCTCTATAAAATCGACCCCATTCTCTTTTGCTCAAGTGAGATGTGATCTCTGTCTGGTCCTACTGTACATGCACAGTCTGAGCAAAGTTACACAGGTAACTTTGTGCATTTCATGGGTAATTCTCATGGAAACTAGGAAGAAAGTGCAGAAATTACAGATGTTAAACCATAGCCAACCCCCTGGCACAAGACTGGCTGGGAGTGTGACCATGAGGAGAATGCAGAAACTCCTTACCTGAGAAAATGAACTTTGCATTTCAATACATTGAATGAGTGAGTAAATACAGGGCAGATGTTCTATGATGTGCATTAATGTGAGGTTGTCCATTTTGGTGACAGAAGCAAGAAGGCAGGCTATTAACCAAATGACAACAAACTAGGAAAGGGGGAATTGCCGTGGGACCTGGTGTCCTTGCACATCAGTTAGTGAAAATTAGTGTGCAACTGCAACAGAAAATTAAGAAAGCAAATGATACAGGAAATGTGTATAGGAACAGTGCAATTGCATAGGGTGAGAACACAGTGTATACTTTTGAATTCTTTACCTGATGTACAGTGTTGTGCGTAAGTCTTAGGGATATAGATATATAGATAGGGTGTCTAAGACTTTTTGAACAGTGCTGTATTTATCAACATGAAGCAGAGAACAATTTTGTAATCTGGCAGGAGCAAAGGATGTTGGGAGTGATGAGGGTGGAGCGCTGCGGGAGAGATTTGCGACAGGTGGCGGTGAAAGTGTGCTGGGGCAAAGGGAGGCACAGTGCAGGCACACCCAGCACTGAGATACCAGGCAAGGTAACTTGATTCCAAACAGTGCTTTCCCTGGTGCTTCCTGCTTTCTCCTCTCTCCCTGCTCCCTTCCCACTCTCAGTCCACAATAGAGACCCATACCAGAATCAGGTTTATTATCACTCACATATCTTATGAAATGTGGTTCTTTTTTTGTGGCAACAGTACAGTGCAATACATAAAATTACTACAGTACTGTTCAAAAGTCTTAGACACCCTTGCTATATACAGTATATGTGCTTAAGACTTTAGTACTTTTCTGTAGAAGGATCATCAGACTAGTTCCTGGGTTGACAAGACTGATGTATGAAAAGAAATCAGGAGGATAAGGTTTTCAATTGAGGGAATTTAAAAGAAACTCATGAAATCCTGATAGGACTGGACAGACTAGAAATCAGAAGGGTGGAGAAGTCCAGAACCAGGGGTCACAGCCAAAGGATACAGGATAGTCCATTTAGAACTGAGATAATAAAAAATTCTTCACCCAGAGTGGTAAGCACAAAAGGTAGTTAAATGAATTAAATTCATTCAAGATGTCATTTTATTTCTTATTTGATTTTATTTAGTGATATACCACAGTAGCAGGCCCTTTCAACCCAATGAGTCCACACTACCCAATTACACCAATGTGATCAATTCATCTACTAACCTGTGTCTTTGGAAAATGAGAGGAACCTGGAGGAAACCCAAGTGGTCATGGGGAGAACATACGCACACATTACAGATAGCACTGGGAAATGAACAAGGATTGCCTGCACTGTACTAGCATTACCCTAACCACTACTTGACAGTGCCACCCACAAATTATATTCCAAAGGCTGAAGAGGTCAAGGCGAATGGGGAGAGCAAAAACAAGATCCTGAATTAGGATCACCAGCCATGATCATATCAAATGGTGGAAAGGTTGAATAGGCTGTAGGGCCAACCCAACTTTATTTTCTATGCATTTGCTGGTACTTTACCATTACACTGATAAGGACAGGCAGAAGAAGTCCATGAAAGCAAACTATTGGCGTGGAATTCTTTGATTTCACTACTCACCGTAACATTTAGGTGTTGAACAATCACAGGTAGTCCTTGGGATATGTAACGGCTCTATTCCTGAGAACTGTTTGTAAGATCATTTCTTCATAAGTCAGAAATGAACAATTTCAATGAAATTCAATCAATATGAACATTTAATGATTATATTTCCATGTATTTACAATGGTACAGAATCAGAATCTCTGACTTCCAATGGGATAGATTTGATAGCCTTCAAGTATGACTGGACGTACAGATGACAAAAGAAGAGATTGTCCTCTCAGTTTCCAAAGTGCATTTCTTAAGTATCAAATAGCTGTGTTAGAAACACTGGTGTCTGATTACTGTTGGGAGGTTACATGTGAAATTTTTTTCTTGAAGATAGATTCTCTTTTGAATTAACAAGCTCCTATTGCTGTTCCATAACTCTTGAAGATGTTTGCATTCTGTAACTAACTTCCTATCTAGAAAAATTCTTCAAAAGTTTATAGGAGAGTTTGCATAAAGTTGGATTCCCATAAGTCGTATCTTCCATAACCTGAGGGTTATTGAATCGCGGTTGCTTCTCATGGGGTGGTTCTGACAGGCGAAAGCCTGCCTCAGGGACAAGATGCAAGAGTCCTGCAAGAGATGCTCTGAATTTTACACACTGTAGTTGCCATGTGAGCTTCATTTAAGGCAGGGGTTCCCAACTTGGGGGTCCACGGACCCCTTGCTTAATGGTATTGGTCCATGGCATAATAAGAAGGTTGGGAACCCCTGCTTTAAGTGAGAAAACACATCTGATGTTTGAAGTCACAACTCTGTGATTTTATTTGTTCTTTATTTGTGAAATCCAAATACACCCACAGTACATAAAACACAGGCAAACTCAAGGTAAGCATATTGTGATTAAACTTTTAACAGTCTATTATACATCACTGGTTTTCAAAAGGCAATGTCTTACACCCACCTTACTACAATAACACAGTAAAACATTATGAGGTTTTACAAAAGAACAAAATTTCATGAAGTGCTTAATAAGTACTAAAAGCAACCAATGCTACTGATAGCAACCAGCTGGTTTTAACATTTCCATTTACTTGTTATTGTGATAGTGCAGGATTGTAATTGTCCTCCTACGTTGAGCAAAATAAAATTAAAAAATTCATTTTAGGGATGTCAGCATCACTAGTATTTATTACCCATTTCTGGCCACCAGCCCGTGCTGGTGGTGATGATCTATCAACAGCTGTAACATAATAGAGCAATTTGCTAGGCCATTTCAGAGGGAGCTAAGGGTCAACTACTTTGGTGTGACACTACATCAGGTAAAGACTACAGGCTTCCCTCCACAAAAGACACTGCAAATGAAATGGAATCTTACAACAATCTTATCACCACTTTTATGGAAATCAGCCTTTTATTTCCAGATGTTTTATAAACTAAATTCAAATACTCAAAATGAAACTTTTAAAGCCATCAGACCATGTATTTGCATATTAATAAAACCAAGTCAAGACTGACATGAGCTGAACGTTTCATTTTTTGAACTAAGAGCTGGATCCAGCCCAGATGGAGGGGGTAAGCATACTTCAGCAACACCTAATGGGAAAAAAACAGCATTTTAAATTGTGGGAGCAAAAATGAGGTGCTGTTCTATTAAATCACAGAATAGAATGAATGTGTGCTAGACTTCAGTGCCAGAGGTCGTACAGAGGCACAGCATGCAAGGTGGTGTCTCACAGCTCCATTGACTCAATGTACAACTCTGGTGTCTATGTGGGACTTTCATGTGATCATGCGGGTTTCCTCCCATATCCCAAATCTGTGTGTGTTGGTAGGTTAACTGGCCATCGTGTATTATCCCAAGTGTGTGTGTGTGTGGGGCAGGGGACTGAGAACAAGGGGGGGGGGGTATAACGTGGGTTGGAGTAGGATTAGTCTAAAGGTGAGTGCTTGATGATCAATGTAATTTACTGTGCTAAAGGGCTTGTTTCCATGCTGCATCTATGACTTCACAGTGTCCATAGCACATCGTTGCCAGGAAGACTACCAACCATTTGAGAACATTTGAACACTGAATATTCATAACCCCAGTCAGAGTTAATCCAGAAAGAGACCACAGACTGCCTTCAAAAAGATCAGACGGATGGCGTACTAATGGTCTATTCAAGCGCATCAACCATGAGAACACCAAAGATGGTTTCTGCGGGGTTTTCAGACAGTCTACTTACATAGAACGTTACAGAGTAGTAGTACAGGCCCTTGAGTCCACAATGTTGTGCTGACCTTTCAACCTACTCTAAACTCAGTCTAACCCTGTCTACCTACATAGCCCTCCATTTTTTTCTATTATCCATGTGTGTATCCAAGAGTTTCTTAAGTGCTTCTAATGTATCTGCCGCCTCCACGGGTAAGGCTTTCCAGGCACCGAGCACTCTCTGTGTAAAATACGTACCTCTGCCGTTCTCCTATACTTTCCTTCCATTACCTTAAAATTATGTTACTTCTATTAGTACCTACCTTGGAAAGTTGACAAGGAGATGACAGACCATCCACTTGACCAATCACAATTAATTTTCAAGGATGTAGAGTGCAGACTATCTATCAGATGAACCCAGATGGTCCACAGAGGGACACAAGGCAACACGTTGGCTACCAGTGGGTCATTAATCTCAGTCTCCCAGCACTTAACAACAGGCCACGATGAGGTCTGAGTTATAATTATAATTAGAGTTTTATGGATGACTATCTGAAAACGTTGCATTTCAAAGCTAATTAGACTCTGTTAGTAAAGTCCACAGAGTTGGTTAGTCTTATCTTTATTGAAGGCTATAATTTATGGAAACATTGGAAGAGTGCAGAGAAAATTTACATGGATGTTGCCGGGACTTGAGGCCCAAAGTTAAAGGGAAAAGTTGAATGGTTTAGGACTTTATTCCTTGGAGTGTAGGAGAATGAAGGGAGATCTTACAGAGGTACAGTGTACAAAAATATGAGGGTACAGACAGGGTAAATACATGCAGGCTTTTTACTCTGAGGTTGGGTGAGACCAAAACTAGAGATCATAGGTTTCAGATGAAAGGTGAAATATTTAAGGGAAATTTGATGGGGAGCTTCTTCACTTAAAGGGTGGTGTAAGCGTGGAACAAGCTGCCAGTGGAAATGGTGGATGTGGGTTAAATTGCAATATTTAAGAGAAGTTTGGACAGCTATGTACATGGATGAGAGGAGCATGAAGGGCGATGGTCCTGGTGCGTGTAGATGGAGTGAGTGACATGCTATACCTTAAGGTTATTGATGTTCAGGTAGACATTTCTGTCGCTGCTGCTGGTCCACAGTGTCTCATTGATAGATATAAGCCATCAGATCTATCTGAAACTGTCCCATTTGGCATGATCACAGTGTCATGCAAGATAATGGAGGGTGCCCTTAGCATGAAGATGGAACTGTGTCTTGCACTTCTACCAGTGCTCCATAGACAGATGCATCTGGTAGGCTGGTGAGCATGAGGCTGGCTGAGATTAACCTCTTAGACTCAGCACCTGCTGTAGTACGAGTCTGACAGCTGTCCAGTACGGGACTGGGTCGTTACTGTCACTCAGTTGTGACACACATGAAATGAATGAAACGACAGTCGTCCATTTGAGAGTTGAGATTTAACCAAAGGATCAAAACAGAATCCATTTCTGGCTAGGGCTTCAGAGGATTTTTACCAATGGATTGTAAGGTTCCTGCCAGACCTGCTCAAAACATATGGATAACAACCAAGGGATGCATTTGTGTGAGACCTCAACGCAAGTCTCTGAAGATTTTTTACAAAGGCATGGAGGGTGATGAACCACAGAAAACAGGTAAGGAGCAATTCTGA
The DNA here is from genome assembly GCF_963921235.1 of Mobula hypostoma. Lineage (NCBI taxonomy): Eukaryota > Metazoa > Chordata > Chondrichthyes > Myliobatiformes > Myliobatidae > Mobula > Mobula hypostoma. The sequence continues at coordinate 39,692,543 of NC_086121.1, read as the reverse complement.
AATTGTAATCTTTAGTTGTGACAAGAGTTTTTTGAACAGAATTTATATCACCTCTGACATAAAACGTGGAGAAGGTGGAGGTTTCAGTAGGTAACTGGTTGTGAGTGCTGTAGTAACAGTATGTACTTCCTGGGACCCTCAGATATTACTGACACACTCCTGAGCAACCCACAGTATGGATGTGCATGAACTTATTGCAATCCATGCAAACACTGGCATGCCGCTCGGGACGCAAGGAAGTACTAAAATGCTTCTGCTGATTTATCTAACTGGCGTCACATCCAATGACTCAAGGTTTGATTGACCGATGTTTTTTTTAATGCCTTGTACTAAGTGAGAGAAATGGACAACTTGTCATTACAAAAAAGTGAAAAGCTTGTTTCCAGCTCCAGAAATAAACTGTCAGTACATCATCAAAATGACAAAAGAAATAGAATGGAGAAATGCTAAGACTTGCCGGTGTTGCACAGAATACCTGACAAGAAATCTGATGCCTCCTGGGGCCAAGAGACTCCGGTCTACAAACCTATGACTTATATTATGCCAGCTGCCTGAATTGTGCCACCCCCTCTGATTAACTGAATCCGTTATCTGTCACTGCAAATTTGCACAATTACTTTGCTGGGACATTACTAGTAGACAGCAAAGTATAAAACTGCACGGCAGGTGATGGATGCTGGCGAATTCCTCTGTGGCGCTCTACACGTAACACCAGAAAAATGATAGCTCAGGGCTACTGCATTAATATCATGGAACAGTTTCCTTCCGAAGCCCCTGTTCAATACCAGCAGGGATCCTTCACATTGCAACTGCTGAACTTCATAATTTTATCTTCTTTTAAACAGGGACAATAAAAAGTTCAATATATTCTGCTGTGTACAGGAAAATCAGTTTTTATGTGTCTTAACCAGATAACGAAATTTGAGCTGGTTCAGTCAATGCGTTGGAGCAACGTCCCCAAGGAGGTGCTCTGTGACTGAGAAAGATCTGCTTTGATTTGTTTTATTTGGCACATTATTTATTCTATTTCTTTCCTCTCTCAGGTGCTTTCCACTGGATACACCACATGCTGCAAGATGCTTGGATAAAATAATTGAAAAATGTGAAATATTATGTTATACTGCTCATTGCTCAATCTCAGAATGTATAAATTCTGTGTGGCTTTGAGTCAGGAAAACAATTCAGTTAAAAAGACTAACTTCAATAGTGGACTAGTGGACTGTAAGTACACACACATGCTCACACATGAAAACACTTACTTGTACATACACATAAGGTCACACACTGACATATGCATGTACGTGCATTCAGAGATCGTTTTAGAAAATCAATGGTATAGCGCAGCTCGTGACAATGCCAGGTCAGAACATGTGCATTGAAGTTGTGTCTCAGTTACAACTGTAATGGGCTGACCTATGCTTCCCTGCAGTCAGTGTTTTTGTAGCCAGCCATCAGCCAAGCTGATAGCATTGCTGGTTCAGATTGATCTAAAGTGAACCTGCAGCTTAAGGCAGCTGCTGGCTTGGAGTTTTTCCAGAGACGGAGGTCAAGTGAGCAGATGTTCTGCATTTGGGACGGGTCTGCCACGCTGGATTTCCATGTGTTCATGTTGAAGCAGGGAAGAATGAGCTAAGCTGCAGGACAGATGATGGCACATCTGACCTTCTGCTCCGCCACTGGCATCATTCAAGGCAGAAAATAGAACAGGGAACACTACCGCGCAAAAACAGGCTCTTTTCCCACAATGTTGTGCCAAACCAGCTAAAATGTAAATCAAAGAAACCCAAAAACTAATTCCTCCTACCTACACAATGTCTATATTCCTCCAACTTCCTCACATTCACGTGCCTATCTAAACATTTCCGGGGTAGTGGAGGTATAATTTGTCCATCTGTGCTGAACACCCCATCCTTGACTAAACTGTTTCACCGTGAACATGATCTGTTATGAGTTAACATGATGCTTTCAGATCAGGTCATGCATAGCACATACCTCTGCCGCACTGCTCAGGTGTGTTTCTGGGGTACAGGGGCTAGCGACCCTTGTGCCTGTTCTATGTACTTGACATATGATTTTTTTGTGTTCTATCACTGAGCAGCAGTGAACCATCTGATTGGCCTCTCAGAGTTCTCTTTGGGAACTAGTTGACTTGATCAGCATTTCTGATCTGGCTATTTTCTGAGGAGACTGAGGTCCTTTAACATCTTCCGGACGATGCTGAGGATGTTCTACGAGTCTGTGGTGGCTAGTGCTATCATGTTTGCTGTTGTGTGCTGTGGCAGCAGGCCGAGGGTAGCAGACACAAACAGAATCAACAAACTCATTCGTGAGACCAGTGATGTTATGGGGATGGAACTGGACTCTCTGACGGTGGTGTCTGAAAAGAGGATGCTGTCCAAGTTGCATGCCATCTTGGACAATGTCTCCCATCCACTACATAATGCACTGGTTTGGCACAGGACTACATTCAGCCAGAGACTCATTCCACCGAGATGCAACACAGAGCGTCATAGGAAGTCATTCCTGCCTGTGGCAATCAAACTTTACAACTCCTCCCTTGGAGGGTCAGACACCCTGAGCCAATAGACTGGTCCTGGACTTATTTCCTGGCATAATTTACATATTACTATTTAGTTATTTATGGTTTTATTACTTTTTAATTACTTATGGTGCAACTGTAACTAAAATCAATTTCCCCCGGGATCAATAAAGTATGACTATGACTATGACTATTGTTCACGATTGCACTTAATAAAAAAAAAACCTCTAATGTGTTTGCCTCTACCACCATACCAGAGGGTGCATTCCAGGCATCCACCACTCTGAGTAAAAAACTTACTCCTCCCATCCACTTTGAACCTACCACCTCACACCCTCTGGAGCAATGACGTGCTGGTCAGAGGCTCTAAATACACTTAACATCTGTCCTTCAGCTTTAGAGGATGCAGAGAGGTACAGCAAAGATACAGACCCTTGGCCAACTAATCTGTGCCAACTATAAAGCATGCATTAGCATTAACCACGTTTATTCTTCCCATATTCCCATTAACTGCTCCAGATTCCCCCACTCACCTACACACTAGGGGCAACTTAAAGAGCCTGTTAACCCATCAAGCCTACTATCTTTGGAAGAAACGGGGAAGTGGGAGAGGAAACAGGAGTACCCAAAGAAAACCCATGCTCTCACAGAAAGAATGTATAAACTTCACAAGGACAACGCTGAGGCCACGATTGAATTTGGGTTGCTGAAACTGTGTGGGAGCAGCTCCACCAGCTGTGTCATTGTGCAAACCTCAGAACAAAACACAAACTTAGTGCAGAATGGTAAGCAGATCTCAAAATGCTTTCTAGTGAAATTTATCGTGTAAATCTTGTCCAACATAATATAATCGCAACATCGATGCCTCTAGGTTTTTATAACTGTTCATTTCAACATTAAAATGTAACGAGAAACAGCATTGCTCTTTACTTAGAGGATTTGGTGGCTCACTCAGATACAATTTCAGGAAGCCCAGCTGAGTCATTATCCTCCGATGTGATTTGTACTCCTGGATTAACTCAAGGGTGACCAGGTACTGACTACTACTGGTCAAGCAATGCATTCATAAACACACGGTAGAAAAAATGCAGAAATCTCTTGTGGGTAAAACTTCCAACAAGTCTGTCACAATGAATTAGGCGTCATATTGGAAAAATAACCTCTGAAGCCCACAGCACTTGTAGGTGGGAACGTTTTCTTTCATTATTACAAGCTCCTTTTTACTGATTTGTAACAATTACAGCACAGTACAGGACCTTCAGCCCTCAATATTGTGCTAACATCTAACCTGCTCTAAGATCAATCTAACCCTTCCCTCCTTCATCAGAACAAGCTGACGCTGTGTAAACAAAGATTGTTCTCTACAGGATCTGTACACAACATGGAATCACTGGACACAAGCATCTGGGAATTGAGCATAACGTTTACAGAGACAACAATAAACAAACGAGATTCTGCAGATACTGGAAATCTCGAGCAACACACACAAAATGCTGGAGTAGCCCAGCAGGTCAGGCAGCATCTATGGATGGAGAGGAAAAAACTGTCGACATCTCGGGGCAAGTCCTGATGAAGGGTCTTGGCCCAAAATGTCAACAATTAGACAGTGGTTGGTTCCTCAAATTATACGTGTACAGTACATAGATATATTTCAAAGTTCAAAAGTTTAGAGTAAAATTTATTATCAGAGTACATACATGTCACCACATACAACCCTAAGATTCTTTTTCTGTGGGCATACTTAGTAAATCTATAGAACCATAACTGTAAACAGGATCAATGAACGACAAACTGTTCAAGTGCAGCTATAAATAAATAACAATAAAAAAGAGCATCAAATAACAACATAAAAGAATCCTTAAATGAGTGTAGTTATCCCTTTTTGTTCAAGAACCTGATGGTAGAGGGTTTCTTGAACCTGGTGGTGTGAGTCCTGAGGCTCTTGTACCTTCTATCTGATGGGAACAGCAAGAAAAGAGCATGGCCTGGGGGGTGAGGATCTTTGATGATGGATGTGCTCAATGGTTAAAAGCAATTTAAGATGTAGCTTAGGCCTAACCTTGAGAGTTTTCAAATCAATTTGTAACAAATCAGTGAAAATGAGTATTGAACTTAATGTGTGAGAAGGTTATTTCACTTGGCATGTACTACAAGCATTGTGATGTGATTGGTATGTGGAGCCTTGTCATGCACTATTTGCTCGTCTTCTGCAGGTCTTGCTTAGCTCTTCAGTCACTTCAGAACTCATGGAACTAGAGACAAAGTAAATCATCCTCAACACAAAAGATGTGTTTGGAAGACATATCCCAAGGTTACAAACCTGTGGCTTACGAGGCTGTGGTTTATATTCATATTTATGGGATCAACAGCAATGCCTGTGCGTTTGATGTGAAACAGAGTTGGTCAGACCCACCAATTGGAGATCATTTTGTTCTCTAATTCCCAATTCCCTGATTACATTAATACATTTATAATTATTTGGATATGTATTAATGTTACTGTAGATGATACGGTCGGTTATGCATTGTCATATATCACCTCTCCCATACAAGTTAAAACTGTAGTTTCTGAATTTCAGGATGAGATCTAATTTCACGGGTGGTTGGCTTTGACTTGTGCCACTTTGGTACAATGATTGCAATTGTGTGCTTGGATTAAAAGATCAATTTGGGGTTAACAGCAAAGATTTTGAAAGATTTTAAAATGAGCTTGTCCTTGCAAAACAACCAGAAGCAGCAGATAACCAAGGCCTGTATTTTTCAATTCTATTCCTTCCTTCATTAACCTGCCCTCTGATTTGTGATAAAGGAGGTCAATAGTTAATTCAAGTTGAACATATTCCTTTCAGAAGATCATTTTTGAAACTGCATTGCAAATGAGCAAACATTGCTACATTCTTCTTTGGTTTCCCAACCTTTTGTCTCTGCCATGAGTTAAGCAGATGGCTCAATTACTGGTGGAAATGACTACAAGGTTCAATCACTTATTATCAAAGTACACAACATTGAAAATCTGCTCTGGGTGGCCATGAAACCAAGAAGGAAAAGAACGGCAACGCAATCATCAACCCACAAACCCCCCCACTGCACACTAAAAAATGAGAAAGGTCGGATGAAAAACACAGAATATGAAAACAATAAGACTGAAAAAAGAGTTGAGAGTCAAGTCCATATTGAAAGCACAGAAAACCTGGGCAACATTCTCCGGGCAGAGTGGCAGGCTCTCCCCCCTCTGGTAGCATAGCAGAGCGATCCTCAGCGATCAAAAGATAGGCAGCCAGCCCTCACCCTCTGCACGCGTCTCGATGCTTCAATCTCCCTCATCCCTTTAATCGGTGCACAATGGGAGCTTTAATTGGTGAAATGGAGTCAAACACTGGCTCGCGCCCCGTCCCGCAGTCTTCTCGACATGAGGTTCACACATGCTGCCTCTGCTCCCAGAATCCTCTCAGAAACTGCAGAGCGCTGAAACACCCAGTCAAACTCCAAACTGCAAATCACAGGCTCCAACAGTTCCCGAATCACATCCAAGATGAAAAACAAACATAAAAGACATAAAAGAAGTGAACTATAGGGTTGCATAATCTATCCAGAAGACATCGATGGAAGGAACATTGTATACAGGTGCCACCTTCACTGGAAGTCACTTCCTGTGGCTAAAGTACATGCAGTTCTTAAAACTGGGCCATCTTAAAGAGGTAAATACTCGGGATAGAGTTCTTTTAAAACTGGGCTACCTTAAAGAGGTAAATACTCGGGATAGAGTTCTTTTAAAACTGGGCCACCTTAAAGAGGTAAATAGAGTCTTGGGAATAGTGTTGAACCTGATGGATTTGCTATCCCTTGACAAGGAGGGCTCCTGTGCCATTTTTGACATTCTCATCATTAGTTGAGAGATCTGTTGTGGTTCTGGCAGCAGGTCAATGCCAAAAGTAGCCAGCTTACTTCTGATTTCTTGCTGATCTCATTAAATTTATCAATGCCTTTATTCTGGAGAGAATATTTCACAATTCTGGGAGAATGGCTGATTTGAAATAACTCGGAAGATGTGCAGATGGTTGGGTTGAGGTGTGCTCCGATCCTGGCAATTTACTGCACTTACAAACATTTTGTCTCCATGCGAGGAGGCATCATCAGCGCGCTGTCAATCATGGTGTGTCCTCTGAATACCTGAGTTTCCGAGATGACATCCAATAAGCTGATTGAAATGTATAAAAAAGCCAAGTATTCGGAAGACACACCACAATCAACAGTGCATTGACGATGTCTCCTCGCATAGTGATGAAACATTTGCAAGTAAATTGCCAAATCAGAGAACAACTCAACCCAACCATAAGAGATATGTCTCCAACTTGGAATTCATCCTTCTATTGACCTTCAATTTCACTGAGAACTCACAAACTTTAACAATGTTACAGGAAGATAAACTAATTTCTTAATTTATTCCATAAATAAATTTTACTGAACTCCCACCATATCCCATAAGTAGTATAGAAGTAAAGCGGACCAGAAAACTGTGAATTAGCTTCTTGCTGGCAAGCTTACAGTCTCTGGTAAAGAAAATTGAAGATTTCAGAGCTAGGGTGCTGTATCAGAGGGATATTAGAACTGCTTGCATCTTTTGTTTCATGGGATCCTGGTTAACCCCTTCCATACCTATCGCAGTGATTCAGATTAACGGGTTCACTATACACCATCAGGATCACACAGTCAAGTCTCCCAAAAGTAAAGGTGAGGGTATATGCCTCATGATCAACTCCTCTTGGTGCACAAATGTATCAGTGTTGTCCCAATTCTGCTCACCAGACTGGAATATTCCACAATGAAGTGCTATCCATTGTACCTGCCTCGGGAGATTACAGTGATCATTATGGTAGCCATGTACATTCCACCTCAGGCTACTGTCAAACACTCTAGATGATTTGAGCGATGTGATCAACAGGAATGAAACAGCACATCCTGACACCTTACCCATCATTTTGGAGATTTTAACCAGGCCAGCTTAAAAAAGTCACAAAATAATTATCATCAACAAATCACTTGCAGTAGCAGAGGAAACAACACAGTGGAACACTGTTACACAACCATCAAGAGTGCTTACTGTGACAAGATGCTATCAAGATATATATGGCAAGGTAAAAGGCCTTTGCAATTAGCCAAGGAAAAGGGGGGATGGGGCCTACCTTCTCTTAGAGATTATTATTTTGCAGCATAGTTGAGAGCTGTGATATGCTGGTGCAACCCATCATATGATGCTCAATGGAAAAACATTGAGGAGAGGATACTTTCCATCCCCATACAAGCAATTTTGGCTGATAACATCCTACAAAGTTACATAAATAATATTGACAACCAGTGGGTGAAATGGACTCTTAAAATATGGAAAACTATTATAAAAGAAAATAAACTAGAGCGAGACATTGCAATTCTTAAATGGTGTGCATATGACCGGATTTTACGCCGAATAAACGGATGCTAGATTTAAGGACTGGACAGCTAAAGGAATAACAGCTATTTGCAATATAATGAAAGAAGGAACACTGTTCAGTTTTGAAATGCTCAAAGAGAAACACTTATTAGAAAAACAAGACTTTTACCGGTATTTACAGATGCGACAGTATGTTAATAGGACAGTTAAAAATGTAACCAAGGCAAGTACTTGTCTGATAGAGCTATTTAGAAAAGCATATCATTCAGACAACGGTAGTAGAATCATTTCAAGCCTGCATAAGGGTTTGTCAAATCTTAAAACACATTCGACTTCATACATTAAAACAAAATGGGAGAAGGAAGGATAATAATATCTGAGGAAGACTGGACAATAATGTGGAGGTATCAATGGAAGTGTACCAGTTCACAGAAATGGAGAGAGTTCGGGTGGAAAAACTTGATAAGATATTTTATTATACCCTCTCAGAAATCCCATTATGATAGTAACCCCACTGTTTGCTGGTGAAATTGTGGAAATCAAAATGCAAACCATTATCATATTTTCTGGGTATGCCCCGTTATCAAAGACTATTGGAGTGGGATACATAATGTCCTACAAGACATCTTTAAATGTGAAACACCCTTGGAGGGTAAGATCATATATTTTGGGTTTATACCTCAAGAAAGGCTGAAAAGAGATAAATATTTAATGAATGTACTGCTGGTGGCTGGTAAAAAGACCCTTACCAGGAAATGGTTATCCCAGGAGAGCCCAACTTTAAATGTATGGATGGAAATTACAATGGATATTTACAAAATGGAGAAGATAACAGCATCTGTTAATCATAAGTTGGAACAATTTTATTCATACTGGAAAAAATGGTTTAACTACATAACACCTCACAGGTCTGATTTTATTCTCACAAGTCAATGAATATGTTGTTAAAAAAAAGATCACTCCCTACTCTGTACATAGTTTTCTTATGATTGTTTTTTCTTTCCTCTCCTTTCTATAAGTGTATACCTCAGATAAGTATTATGTGGAGATTTGTGACAAATATGATTATATGATATATATGTACAGTTTCTGAAATACATCTTGTGGAAATGTTTGTTTGATGATGAAATTCAATAAAACATAAATTACACAAAAAAAAGAGCTTACTGTGCTTTTCCACACCCACACTTTGGAAAGTCTGATCACCAGGTTGTACTTCTACTCCCTGAGTATCGGCAGAGACTGAAGACTGCAGCACCAGTGGTGAGGACCAAGCAGATATGTACAAGGGAAGCACAGGATTGCCTACAGGACTGCTTTGAATCGGAGGGCTGGACTCCACTCAGGGACTCACCTTTGAGTCAGGATGAGTATGCCACAGTTGTCACCAACCTGATTGAAACCTGTGTGGATGTGTGTTTGCCCACAAAACTTATAGTACATTCCCAAGCCAAAAGCCGTGGATGAATCAGGAGGTTCATCGTCTGCTGAGGGCTAGATTGGTGGCATTTAGGTCTGGCGACCCATGTCTGTACAAGAAAACCAAGTATGACTTGCAGACGGCTATTTCAAGAATGAAGAAAGAATTCCAAGAGAGGTTGGAGGTGACATTGAATGTATGTCAACTCTGGCAGACTTTGCAGGCCATTACTTCCTATAATGCGAAACCCAACATCATGAATGGCAGCAATGCTTCATTAATGCCTGCTTAGAAAGGGAGAATATAATTACAGCTGTGAGGATCCCTACTGCATCTGGTGACTTTGTGATCTCTGTCTCAGAAGTGGACATTGGGTTGCCTTTCAGGAGGGTGAAGCCTCGCAAGGCGGCAGGCCCCAATGGAGCACATGGTAAGGCTCTGAAAACTTGTGCTGAACAACTGGCCGGTGTACTCAAGGCCATTTTCAACCTCTCACTGCTACAATCAGAAGTACCCACCTGCTTCAAAAGGGCAATAATCATACCAGTGCTCAAGAAGAGTAGTGTGAGCTGTCTTAACGACTATCGTTCGGTGGCACTCTCATCTGCAGTGCTGAAATGCTTTGAAGATTGGTCATGGCTAGAATGAACTCCTGCCTCAGCAAGGACCTGGATCCACTGCAGTTTGCCTATTTCCACAATAGGTCTATGGCAGATACCATCTCAATGGCTCTTCATGAGGCCTTAGGTCACCTGGACAATACAAGCACCTATATCAGGATGCTATTCATTGACTATAGCTCAGTGTTTAACACCATCATTCCTGCAGTTCTGATTAAAACGCTACACAACCTGGACCTCTGACTCTCCCTCTGCAATTAGATCCTCAACTTGCTAACTGGAAGACCACCATCTGTGTAGATTGATAATAGCATCTCCTCCTTGCTGACAATCAACACCGGCGCACTCAGGGGTGTGTGCTTAGCCCACAGCTCTACTCTCTCTATACCCATTACTGCATGGCTGGGCATAGCTCTAATGCCATCTATAAATTTGCTGGCGATACAAACATTGTAGACGGAATTTCAGATGGAGACACGAGGGTGTACAGGAGTGAGATATACCAGCTAGTTGAGTGGTGTCACAACAACAACCTTGTACTCAACGTCAGTAAGACCAAAGAGCTGATTGTGCATTTCAGGAAGGGTAAGATGAGGGAACACAAACCAATCCTCAAACAGGGATCAGAAGTGGAGAGAGTGAGCAATTTCAATTCCTGGCTGTCAATATCTGAGGATCTAACCTGGACACAAGAGATCAATGCAGACATAAAGACAGCAACTGTATTTCATTAGGAGTTTGAGGAGATTTACCATGGAGAGCATTCTGACAGACTGCATCACCATCTGCTGTGGGGGGGGGGGCTGCATAGGATCAAAGGAAGCTGCAAAAAGTTGTAAAATTAGTCAGTTCCATCATGCGTACTAGCCTCTGTAGTATCCAAGACATCTACAAGTAGCAGTGCCTCAGAAAGGCGGTGTCTATTATTATGGACCCCCATCACACAGGACATGCCCTCTTCTTGTTGTTCCATCAGGAAGGAAGTATAGAAGCCTGAAGGCACACACTCAGCCATTCAGGAACAGCTTCTTCCCCTCTGCCATACGATTCCTAAATGGACATTGAACTCATGAACACTACCTCACTATTTTTTAATTATCTCTGTTTTTGCACTACTATTTTTAAATTTAACTATTTAATGCACATATATATACTTACAGTAATTCATTTTTTCTCTATTTATCATGTGTGCATTGTACTGCTGCTGTAAAGTTAACAAATTTCACAACATATGTAGGTGATATTAAACCTGACTCTAATTCTGACTTAAATATATCATTTCTTTACAAAACCATGAAGTACATCGATGTCTCTAATTAGATTCCCGGTCTGCACTGCAATATTCTTGATTGATAACTGGTGTAACGGAAACCCTTACTCATGAATTTCTGGAAAAGGCTGAGTAATGACAATGACCTTATTTGAAAATCTCTAGATAAGATAAGCATAGAACAAGAGCTTAATCAGAGGTCTCTGAAGAGATTTAGCACAGAGGAAGATCTTACTCAATGATATCTAAAGAAGACGAGCAAGAAAAAGGCAAAAAAGCAAATTTTGGAAAAGCAAGCGACTCTCCCAAATCCATGCTTTTGATGGGCTAGATATCCAGATGGAGCACAACTGCATGAAATAGATTTCAATATTATCCCAATATTGGTTTTAAAAGGAGAATTAAAGCTTCTGTGATCAAAGATGTAAAGGGTGATTTTGTCTCCTCTGTTAGCTTTACATCCTCCATGTACACACAGAAAAACATGGATGAGAGAAATGCCATTATACCAATTAAATAGAGTAACTGTATATGTTTGGATTCAGGACAGTGCCGCACTCAACAATGATCCAACAGACAATCTGTTACTATCCTCTTCTTTGGGAGAAGATGAGGGTCTGGGATAAATTTCATTGTTTTTCCAAATAGCAGTCTGAATGGTTTCACTCGCCTTCTTCCTTGCCGTACAGAGTTGTGGAGAACTACATTTATTTATTTCATTCTGATATTGAGATACAATGCAGAATCAGCCCTTCTGATCCTTTGAGCCTCACCACCCAGCAATCCCTGGATTCAATCCTAGCCTAATCACAGGACAATTTACAACGCCCAATTAACCTACCAACCGGTATGTCTTTGACTGTATGAGGAAACCCAAGCACTTGATCACAGGGAGAATGTACAAAGTCCTGACGGGTAGCAATGGAACAGGTTGCTGCAACTTAAAGCATTGTGCTAGCCACTATGCTACTGAGCTATTCTATGTTCGTGTATATCATGGAAGCAGGCCCTCCACCTGCCTGCTGAGTTCCAATGACCTTCAAACACTTACTTCCACATTAGTTCTGCTCTAAAGCACTTTATTCTCCCATCAATCCCCCCAGTGGCCCCTAGTACTTACCAACATGCTTGCTCTGTCCAATTAATCTACCAACACATTTTTGGGTGAATGAGAAACTCCAGAAAATCCAGAGAAAACCCACGCAACCACAGGGAGATTGTAGAAACTCCAGACAGACAACAGCCAGAGGTTAGGATGTAACCTGGGTCACTGGAGCTGTGAGAAGCAGCCCCACTAACAGTGCTAGTGTCTTTTAGTCTCTGATTTCAAGTTATTTAGAGATTTCAAAATCTGTATCGGGTGTCATTATTGCACAAATCTGTGCAAGTAGTGCACAAATCAGTAGCTGTCAGAAACATCTTGAAGTGCAGAACCAAATACAGGGGTTCCCTGTATTGAAATCTGCCTTTCTACAAATTCTCTCATATATTTTTAAAGCATTTTTCAAGCTAGAAATAATAATAAAATGCTACATAGTATTCATTAATGAGTGGATGCAGTGTGTACTTTATTAGTTTAATTATGGGTAGTCTTGTCTTGTCTTGTCCATATTGCACCAACCGTTGCCATTGGGCTATAAATGTGCAGGAGTAATGTGTGGTTACGTGCCTTGCTCAAGGACACAACATGCTGCCTCGGCTGAGGCCCGAACTCGCGACCTTCAGATCACTAGTCCAACGCCTTAACCTCTTGGCCACACTAGTGTTAGGGTCATTATTTAAGGAAATGAAAGAGTCATAGTAAGTATATGCAGAGCACTGTAATATGGATTACTATTTCTGACTTACAGAGAAATCAGTTTACAGACAGATCTCCCCTCATGTAACCAGCGGAGCAACCGTACCCGTTGCCAATTCTGCCTCACTTTCTGTTCCCGTAAACAGAGTTGTAGCACATATTTGGCTTTATAAAATGATTGCAATATTCCCATCTGCAGGATGCATTATTGGGACTGATATTATTCAAGTAGTTGGCATTATGCTCTACTCACTCAATTTTGCTTTGAAATAATCCTGGTGTCCTCAAGAGACTCTGCAGTTGTTCCAGTCGCGATTACCTGGACTCGGCAAATCAAAATCTGCTTCCAACTCACTGGCTGAAACAGCAATGTTAATATTTCCTCTGTACAAAGACTGTTAACTGGTGTATATAAATGTGAATTTTGTATCTCTTAAGCATTGTACAGACATTCTTATAGTGTGTGCTCATATCAAGTATTTGGTTTTACAAAGGTGAGAGAGGTTTTGCAGATATTTGACAGGTATACAGGTATTACTATACATTCAGGGTGGCTTTTGAGGGCACAGGATTTTGTTGCTACATGATAGCTCATATTTATGGATAATTACAGAATAGCTTCTCCAGCTCACACCTGGCATCTCCAGAGAATGACAACTAATATCGAATATTTGACATTTCCCCAAAACTACTAAAACGAAGAGAAAATGACCATATTTTCCTTTGACTGGCATTTTTTGAAGTATGACAAACAACTGCAGTTCACCATTACTTTGTTCCCTAAAATGATGTTGCGTTTAGAGCTAATGTCTGATTGTCGACTTTCAAAGAAAATGTAAGTCACATGGTTTCCAATAGAAGCTACCATGAAGAACAAAGCCGGCATGCCTTAGCTGGTTAGAATCATTGGAAGATTGGGATTGTTTTTCGATGGGCTTCATTCATTGCGAGTAGTCGCTTGTAGGTGAAGCAGCACAAGATTTAAGATGAGCTCGGAGTCTTTCAGGACTTATCAATGGGTTTCACTCATAACGATCCATAATGGACTTGGCAAAAGCCAATAAAAAGTACTTAGGTTTAAGTGGAGCAGCCAGTGTTAGAGTGGTCAAGCTTTGGTTCAAGAGGTTTATGGACAACAGGCAAAGGCTCTAGATGAATTTCTGCTAAGTTTTAAAAAATCATTGTTTGTCTAACAGTACACAGCTAGGGTGGTTAGAATGGCTCCAAGGTCAGTCTCCCTGATGACTGTATCTGTATGAGGTGCATCCAGCTGCAGCCTTACAAATAAAGTTAGAGAACTGAGCTGCAGCTGGATGAACTTCGTCTTCTGTGGGAGAAAGAGGAGGATCTACAGGGATGTAGTCACCCCTCAGTTACAGGAGGCAGGAGGCAGGTAGCTGGGTGACTGTCAGGACTGGGAAAGGAACAGGCTGACAGCACAGAGTGCCACTGTGGTTGTTTCCCTCAATAATAAGAAAACTGATTTGAATACTTTTGGGGTGGGGGGGGAATGATGTAACAGGGGAAAGCTGCAGTAACCAAGTCTCTGGCACGGAGTCTCATTGAAAGCTATTGAATATTGGAAAGCCTAGATGGAGTGGAGCTGGAGAGGATGTTCCCTCTCGTGGGGGAGTCGAGAACCAGAGGGGACAGATTCAGATAGACGGGTGTCCCTTTAAAACAGAGATGAAGAGGAATTTCTTTAACCAGAGGGTGGGGAAACTGTGGAATTCATTGTCACAGATGGCTGTGGAGGCTATTCACTGGGTATATTTAAGGTGGAGGTTGATAGGTTCTTGATTAGTAAGAAAGAGTGCCATAGGTCATGGGGAGTAGGCAGGAGAATAGGTTAGAGATGGATAACAAATCAGCCATGGCAGAATGGCAGAGCAGACTCAATGGGACAAGTAGCCTAATTAGGTTTCTATGTCTTATGATCTTGGAAGCCTTGGTTTTCTTTATCAATTTCATCTATAATATAGCAGGAAAGAAGGTGAAGGGGCCAGCTATGTTAGCATTGTGTTTCCCTGAGGCCCTGCTCCCACCATGGTTGCTGGTGTAGCATGGCTCCACGCTATGAAAGGCTCCAGGCCACACTGTTGCATGGATCATCACTCTGCAGAGGCTGCAATGTGTAGATCTCACTGTGCAAGGCAGCAATAAGTACTGTGAGGGTAACAATGTGTGTGAGATATGAGTCATGGTATCATGTAATAGAAACAGCCTCTTCAGCCCACCACTTTGGCCCACCATGTCCATACTGACCCATCTACCATCACGAGACTCCAGACTCAAAACCCCAATGCATTCATTGCAGTATCAGGAGACTTCAACCATGTTTCTCTCTCGACAACCCAACCCACCTTTGATCAGTTTGTCAAGTGTCATAGAAGAGAAAATAAAACACTGGATCTCTTGTATGCAAATAAAACACTGGATCTCTTGTATGCAAATATTAAAGATGCATACAGCTTCACGGCTCTCCCCCGACTTGGAGGATCAGATCACAAACTGGTTCACCTCATGCCCTTGTATAGCCCAAAGTACAGCAACAGCTAGCTACCACCAAGATAGTAAAGAAATGGTCTCCAGAGGCCATCAGGGCCTTGAAGAGCTGCTGACTGGAATGTAGTTTGTGAACCACATGGGGAGGACATTAATGAACTTGATGATTGCATCACTGGCTACATCAACTTCTGACCGGACACTGTAAGACCATCAAGAACCATTCGCAGCTTCCCGAACAACAACAAACCATGGGTCACCAGTGATCTGAAGGCTCTTCTCAACCACAAAAAAAGAGCATTTAGATCAGGAGACAGAGGAATTGAACGGTGCAGAGGGAGCTAAAGGAGAAAATCAAGCTGGCTAAAGAGAAATAGAGGAGGAAGCCAGAGAACAAGCTTGGGTAGAGGAGCACACAGGGAGTGTGGAGAGGCATGAAGAGCATCACTGGCTTCAATCAGCCAGGCTGTAGAGCCTGGCAATGCAGCCCTGAATGGGCTCATGAGTTAAACCAGTTCTTCAATATGTTTGGTGATTGCCCTCCTGTTCACACCCCCCTCAGCACAACAGACCAAGACACGCACACCCCCCTCAGCACAACAGACCAAGACACGCACACCCCCCTCAGCACAACAGTCCAAGACACCAACTGCTCCCTCAGCACAACAGACCAAGACACCCAATACCCCCTCAGCACAACAGACCAAGACACCCAATACCCCCTCAGCACAACAGACCAAGACACCCAATACCCCCTCAGCACAACAGACCAAGACACCCAATACCCCCTCAGCACAACAGACCAAGACACGCACACCTCCCTCAGCACAACAGACCAAGACACCCAATACCCCCTCAGCACAACAGACCAAGACACCCAATACCCCCTCAGCACAACAGACCAAGACACCCAATACCCCCTCAGCACAACAGACCAAGACACCCAATACCCCCTCAGCACAACAGACCAAGACACGCACACCCCCCTCAGCACAACAGACCAAGACACCCACACCTCCCTCAGCACAACAGTCCAAGACACCAACTGCCCCCTCAGCACAACAGACCAAGACACCCAATACCCCCTCAGCACAACAGACCAAGACACCCAATACCCCCTCAGCACAACAGTCCAAGACACCAACTGCTCCCTCAGCACAACAGACCAAGACACGCACACCTCCCTCAGCACAACAGACCAAGACACCCAATACCCCCTCAGCACAACAGTCCAAGACACCAACTGCTCCCTCAGCACAACAGACCAAGACACGCACACCTCCCTCAGCACAACAGACCAAGACACGCACACCCCCCTCAGCACAACAGACCAAGACACCCACTGCCCCCTCAGCACAACAGACCAAGACACGCACACCTCCCTCAGCACAACAGACCAAGACACGCACACCCCCCTCAGCACAACAGACCAAGACACCCACTGCCCCCTCAGCACAACAGACCAAGACACGCACACCCCCCTCAGCACAACAGACCAAGACACGCACACCCCCCTCAGCACAACAGTCCAAGACACCCAATACCCCCTCAGCACAACAGTCCAAGACACCAACTGCTCCCTCAGCACAACAGACCAAGACACCCAATACCCCCTCAGCACAACAGACCAAGACACGCACACCTCCCTCAGCACAACAGTCCAAGACACGCACACCTCCCTCAGCACAACAGACCAAGACACCCACACCTCCCTCAGCACAACAGTCCAAGACACGCACACCTCCCTCAGCATAACAGACCAAGACACCCAATACCCCCTCAGCACAACAGACCAAGACACGCACACCTCCCTCAGCACAACAGTCCAAGACACGCACACCCCCCTCAGCACAACAGACCAAGACACGCACACCCCCCTCAGCACAACAGACCAAGACACGCACACCCCCCTCAGCACAACAGACCAAGACACCCAATACCCCCTCAGCACAACAGACCAAGACACGCACACCTCCCTCAGCACAACAGACCAAGACACCCAATACCCCCTCAGCACAACAGACCAAGACACGCACACCTCCCTCAGCACAACAGACCAAGACACGCACACCCCCCTCAGCACAACAGACCAAGACACGCACACCCCCCTCAGCACAACAGACCAAGACACGCACACCTCCCTCAGCACAACAGACCAAGACACGCACACCCCGCTCAGCACAACAGACCAAGACACGCACACCTCCCTCAGCACAACAGACCAAGACACCCAATACCCCCTCAGCACAACAGTCCAAGACACCCAATACCCCCTCAGCACAACAGACCAAGACACGCACACCCCCCTCAGCACAACAGACCAAGACACGCACACCCCCCTCAGCACAACAGACCAAGCCACAGACCAAGACACCCAATACCCCCTCAGCACAACAGACCACACCAATACCCCCTCAGCACAACAGACCAAGACACGCACACCCCCCTCAGCACAACAGACCAAGACACCCAATACCCCCTCAGCACAACAGACCAAGACACGCACACCCCCCTCAGCACAACAGACCAAGACACCCAATACCCCCTCAGCACAACAGACCAAGACACCAACTGCCCCCTCAGCACAACAGACCAAGACACGCACACCCCCCTCAGCACAACAGACCAAGACACCCAATACCCCCTCAGCACAACAGACCAAGACACGCACACCCCCCTCAGCACAACAGACCAAGACACGCACACCCCCCTCAGCACAACAGACCAAGACACCCAATACCCCCTCAGCACAACAGACCAAGACACGCACACCCCCCTCAGCACAACAGACCAAGACACGCACACCCCCCTCAGCACAACAGACCAAGACACGCAATACCTCCCTCAGCACAACAGACCAAGACACGCACACCCCCCTCAGCACAACAGACCAAGACACGCACACCCCCCTCAGCACAACAGACCAAGACACGCACACCCCCCTCAGCACAACAGACCAAGACACGCACACCTCCCTCAGCACAACAGACCAAGACACCCAATACCCCCTCAGCACAACAGACCAAGACACCAACTGCCCCCTTAGCACAACAGACCAAGACACGCACACCCCCCTCAGCACAACAGACCAAGACACGCACACCTCCCTCAGCACAACAGACCAAGACACGCACACCCCCCTCAGCACAACAGACCAAGACACGCACACCTCCCTCAGCACAACAGACCAAGACACCCACTGCCCCCTCAGCACAACAGACCAAGACACCCACACCTCCCTCAGCACAACAGACCAACACACGCACACCTCCCTCAGCACAACAGACCAAGACACGCACACCTCCCTCAGCACAACAGACCAAGACACCCAATACCCCCTCAGCACAACAGACCAAGACACGCACACCTCCCTCAGCACAACAGACCAAGACACGCACACCCCCCTCAGCACAACAGTCCAAGACACGCACACCTCCCTCAGCACAACAGACCAAGACACGCACACCTCCCTCAGCACAACAGACCAAGACACGCACACCCCCCTCAGCACAACAGACCAAGACACGCACACCCCCCTCAGCACAACAGTCCAAGACACGCACACCCCCCTCAGCACAACAGACCAAGACACCAACTGCCCCCTCAGCACAACAGACCAAGACACCCAATACCCCCTCAGCACAACAGACCAAGACACCAACTGCCCCCTCAGCACAACAGACCAAGACACGCACTGCCCCCTCAGCACAACAGACCAAGACACGCACACCTCCCTCAGCACAACAGACCAAGACACGCACACCCCCCTCAGCACAACAGACCAAGACACGCACACCTCCCTCAGCACAACAGACCAAGACACGCACACCCCCCTCAGCACAACAGACCAAGACACCCACACCTCCCTCAGCACAACAGACCAACACACGCACACCTCCCTCAGCACAACAGACCAAGACACGCACACCTCCCTCAGCACAACAGACCAAGACACCCAATACCCCCTCAGCACAACAGACCAAGACACGCACACCTCCCTCAGCACAACAGACCAAGACACCCACACCCCCCTCAGCACAACAGACCAAGACACGCACACCTCCCTCAGCACAACAGACCAAGACACGCACACCTCCCTCAGCACAACAGACCAAGACACGCACACCTCCCTCAGCACAACAGACCAAGACACGCACACCTCCCTCAGCACAACAGACCAAGACACGCACACCCCCCTCAGCACAACAGACCAAGACACGCACACCTCCCTCAGCACAACAGACCAAGACACGCACACCCCCCTCAGCACAACAGACCAAGACACGCACACCTCCCTCAGCACAACAGACCAAGACACCACACCCCCCTCAGCACAACAGACCAAGACACCACACCCCCCTCAGCACAACAGACCAAGACACGCACACCCCCCTCAGCACAACAGACCAAGACACCACACCCCCCTCAGCACAACAGACCAAGACACCACCAAGACACAACCCCCTCAGCACAACAGACCAAGACACAGCACAACAGACCAAGACACCCCTGCCCCCTCAGCACAACAGACCAAGACACGCACACCCCCCTCAGCACAACAGACCAAGACACGCACACCTCCCTCAGCAAACAGACCAAGACACACACCTCCCTCAGCACAACAGCCAAGACACCCACTACCCCCTCAGCCCCCTCAGCACAACAGACCAAGACACCACACCTCCCTCAGCACAACAGACCAAGCACAACAGCCCCCTCAGCACAAGACACACGCCAAGACAACACCTCCCTCAGCACAACAGACCAAGACACGCACACCTCCCTCAGCACAACAGACCACACAGACACAACAGACCAAGACACGCACATCCTGCCCCCTCAGCACAACAGACCAAGACACGCACACCTCCCTCAGCACAACAGACCAAGACACGCACACCTCCCTCAGCACAACAGACCAAGACACGCACACCTCCCTCAGCACAACAGACCAAGACACCCTCCCTCAGCAAACAGCAAGACACGCACACCTAGCACAACAGACCAAGACACGCCACCCCCTCAGCACAACAGCCAAGACACGCACACCTCCCTCAGCACAACAGACCAAGACACCCACACCCCCCTCAGCACAACAGACCAAGACACGCACACCTCCCTCAGCACAACAGACCAAGACACGCACACCTCCCTCAGCACAACAGACCAAGACACGCACACCTCCCTCAGCACAACAGACCAAGACACCCACACCTCCCTCAGCACAACAGACCAAGACACGCACACCTCCCTCAGCACAACAGACCAAGACACGCACACCTCCCTCAGCACAACAGACCAAGACACGCACACCTCCCTCAGCACAACAGACCAAGACACCCACACCTCCCTCAGCACAACAGACCAAGACACCCACACCTCCCTCAGCACAACAGACCAAGACACGCACACCTCCCTCAGCACAACAGACCAAGACACGCACACCTCCCTCAGCACAACAGACCAAGACACCCAATACCCCCTCAGCACAACAGACCAAGACACCCACTGCCCCCTCAGCACAACAGACCAAGACACGCACACCTCCCTCAGCACAACAGACCAAGACACGCACACCCCCTCAGCACAACAGACCAAGACACCAACTGCCCCCTCAGCACAA
Organism: Mobula hypostoma; assembly: GCF_963921235.1. Taxonomy (NCBI): domain Eukaryota; kingdom Metazoa; phylum Chordata; class Chondrichthyes; order Myliobatiformes; family Myliobatidae; genus Mobula; species Mobula hypostoma. The sequence goes on along the minus strand of NC_086121.1, from coordinate 39,671,341 downwards.
CAGTCCAAGACACCAACTGCCCCCTCAGCACAACAGACCAAGACACCCAATACCCCCTCAGCACAACAGACCAAGACACCCACTGCCCCCTCAGCACAACAGACCAAGACACGCACACCTCCCTCAGCACAACAGACCAAGACACCCACTGCCCCCTCAGCACAACAGACCAAGACACGCACACCTCCCTCAGCACAACAGACCAAGACACCCAATACCCCCTCAGCACAACAGACCAAGACACGCACACCCCCCTCAGCACAACAGACCAAGACACGCACACCTCCCTCAGCACAACAGACCAAGACACCCACTGCCCCCTCAGCACAACAGACCAAGACACGCACACCTCCCTCAGCACAACAGACCAAGACACGCACACCTCCCTCAGCACAACAGACCAAGACACGCACACCTCCCTCAGCACAACAGACCAAGACACCCAATACCCCCTCAGCACAACAGACCAAGACACCCACTGCCCCCTCAGCACAACAGACCAAGACACGCACACCTCCCTCAGCACAACAGACCAAGACACGCACACCTCCCTCAGCACAACAGACCAAGACACCCAATACCCCCTCAGCACAACAGACCAAGACACCCACTGCCCCCTCAGCACAACAGACCAAGACACGCACACCTCCCTCAGCACAACAGACCAAGACACCCACACCTCCCTCAGCACAACAGACCAAGACACGCACACCTCCCTCAGCACAACAGACCAAGACACGCACACCTCCCTCAGCACAACAGACCAAGACACCCAATACCCCCTCAGCACAACAGACCAAGACACGCACACCTCCCTCAGCACAACAGACCAAGACACGCACACCTCCCTCAGCACAACAGACCAAGACACGCACACCTCCCTCAGCACAACAGACCAAGACACCCAATACCCCCTCAGCATAACAGACCAAGACACCCAATACCCCCTCAGCACAACAGACCAAGACACCCACTGCCCCCTCAGCACAACAGACCAAGACACCCACTGCCCCCTCAGCACAACAGACCAAGACACGCACACCTCCCTCAGCACAACAGACCAAGACACGCACACCTCCCTCAGCACAACAGACCAAGACACGCACACCTCCCTCAGCACAACAGACCAAGACACCCAATACCCCCTCAGCACAACAGACCAAGACACCCACTGCCCCCTCAGCACAACAGACCAAGACACGCACACCTCCCTCAGCACAACAGACCAAGACACCAACTGCTCCCTCAGCACAACAGTCCAAGACACCAACTGCTCCCTCAGCACAACAGTCCAAGACACGCACACCTCCCTCAGCACAACAGACCAAGACACGCACACCTCCCTCAGCACAACAGACCAAGACACCAACTGCCCCCTCAGCACAACAGTCCAAGACACCCACTGCCCCCTCAGCACAACAGACCAAGACACGCACACCTCCCTCAGCACAACAGACCAAGACACGCACACCTCCCTCAGCACAACAGACCAAGACACCAACTGCTCCCTCAGCACAACAGACCAAGACACGCACACCTCCCTCAGCACAACAGTCCAAGACACCCACTGCCCCCTCAGCACAACAGTCCAAGACACCCACTGCCCCCTCAGCACAACAGACCAAGACACGCACACCTCCCTCAGCACAACAGACCAAGACACGCACACCTCCCTCAGCACAACAGACCAAGACACCAACTGCTCCCTTAGCACAACAGACCAAGACACGCACACCTCCCTCAGCACAACAGTCCAAGACACCAACTGCTCCCTCAGCACAACAGTCCAAGACACGCACACCTCCCTCAGCACAACAGACCAAGACACCCACTGCCCCCTCAGCACAACAGTCCAAGACACCCACTGCCCCCTCAGCACAACAGACCAAGACACGCACACCTCCCTCAGCACAACAGACCAAGACACGCACACCCCCCTCAGCACAACAGACCAAGACACCCAATGCTCCCTCAGCACAACAGACCAAGACACGCACACCTCCCTCAGCACAACAGACCAAGACACCAACTGCCCCCTCAGCACAACAGTCCAAGACACCCACTGCCCCCTCAGCACAACAGACCAAGACACGCACACCTCCCTCAGCACAACAGACCAAGACACGCACACCCCCCTCAGCACAACAGACCAAGACACCCAATGCTCCCTCAGCACAACAGACCAAGACACGCACACCTCCCTCAGCACAACAGTCCAAGACACCAACTGCTCCCTCAGCACAACAGACCAAGACACGCACACCTCCCTCAGCACAACAGTCCAAGACACCCACTGCCCCCTCAGCACAACAGTCCAAGACACCCACTGCCCCCTCAGCACAACAGACCAAGACACGCACACCTCCCTCAGCACAACAGACCAAGACACGCACACCTCCCTCAGCACAACAGACCAAGACACCAACTGCTCCCTTAGCACAACAGACCAAGACACGCACACCTCCCTCAGCACAACAGTCCAAGACACCAACTGCTCCCTCAGCACAACAGTCCAAGACACGCACACCTCCCTCAGCACAACAGACCAAGACACCCACTGCCCCCTCAGCACAACAGACCAAGACACGCACACCTCCCTCAGCACAACAGACCAAGACACGCACACCTCCCTCAGCACAACAGACCAAGACACGCACACCCCCCTCAGCACAACAGACCAAGACACCCAATGCTCCCTCAGCACAACAGACCAAGACACGCACACCTCCCTCAGCACAACAGACCAAGACACCAACTGCTCCCTCAGCACAACAGTCCAAGACACCCACTGCCCCCTCAGCACAACAGACCAAGACACGCACACCTCCCTCAGCACAACAGACCAAGACACGCACACCCCCCTCAGCACAACAGACCAAGACACCCAATGCTCCCTCAGCACAACAGACCAAGACACGCACACCTCCCTCAGCACAACAGTCCAAGACACCCACTGCCCCCTCAGCACAACAGTCCAAGACACCCACTGCCCCCTCAGCACAACAGACCAAGACACGCACACCTCCCTCAGCACAACAGACCAAGACACGCACACCTCCCTCAGCACAACAGACCAAGACACCAACTGCTCCCTTAGCACAACAGACCAAGACACGCACACCTCCCTCAGCACAACAGTCCAAGACACCAACTGCTCCCTCAGCACAACAGTCCAAGACACGCACACCTCCCTCAGCACAACAGACCAAGACACCAACTGCTCCCTCAGCACAACAGACCAAGACACGCACACCTCCCTCAGCACAACAGACCAAGACACCAACTGCTCCCTTAGCACAACAGACCAAGACACGCACACCTCCCTCAGCACAACAGTCCAAGACACCAACTGCTCCCTCAGCACAACAGTCCAAGACACGCACACCTCCCTCAGCACAACAGACCAAGACACCAACTGCTCCCTTAGCACAACAGACCAAGACACGCACACCTCCCTCAGCACAACAGTCCAAGACACCAACTGCTCCCTCAGCACAACAGTCCAAGACACGCACACCTCCCTCAGCACAACAGACCAAGACACGCACACCTCCCTCAGCACAACAGACCAAGACACGCACACCTCCCTCAGCACAACAGACCAAGACACGCACACCTCCCTCAGCACAACAAACCAAGACACCCAATGCTCCCTCAGCACAACAGTCCAAGACACGCACTGCCCCCTCAGCATAACAGACCAAGACACCCAATGCTCCCTCAGCACAACAGACCAAGACACCCACTGCCCCCTCAGCACAACAGTCCAAGACACCCACTGCCCCCTCAGCACAACAGTCCAAGACACGCACACCCCCCTCAGCACAACAGACCAAGACACGCACACCTCCCTCAGCACAACAGTCCAAGACACCCACTGCCCCCTCAGCACAACAGACCAAGACACGCACACCTCCCTCAGCACAACAGACCAAGACACGCACACCCCCCTCAGCACAACAGACCAAGACACGCACACCTCCCTCAGCACAACAGACCAAGACACGCACACCTCCCTCAGCACAACAGACCAAGACACCCACTGCCCCCTCAGCATAACAGACCAAGACACCCAATGCTTCCTCAGCACAACAGACCAAGACACGCACACCTCCCTCAGCACAACAGACCAAGACACCAACTGCTCCCTCAGCACAACAGACCAAGACACGCACACCTCCCTCAGCACAACAGACCAAGACACCCAATACCCCCTCAGCACAACAGTCCAAGACACCAACTGCTCCCTCAGCACAACAGACCAAGACACCCACTGCCCCCTCAGCACAACAGACCAAGACACCCACTGCCCCCTCAGCACAACAGTCCAAGACACCAACTGCCCCCTCAGCACAACAGTCCAAGACACCAACTGCTCCCTCAGCACAACAGACCAAGACACGCACACCTCCCTCAGCACAACAGACCAAGACACCCACTGCCCCCTCAGCACAACAGACCAAGACACCCACTGCCCCCTCAGCACAACAGTCCAAGACACCCACTGCCCCCTCAGCACAACAGTCCAAGACACCAACTGCTCCCTCAGCACAACAGACCAAGACACGCACACCTCCCTCAGCACAACAGACCAAGACACCCACTGCCCCCTCAGCATAACAGACCAAGACACCCAATGCTTCCTCAGCACAACAGACCAAGACACGCACACCTCCCTCAGCACAACAGACCAAGACACCCAATGCCCCCTCAGCATAACAGACCAAGACACCCAATGCTTCCTCAGCACAACAGACCAAGACACCAACTGCTCCCTTAGCACAACAGACCAAGACACCAACTGCTCCCTTAGCACAACAGACCAAGACACCAACTGCTCCCTTAGCACAACAGACCAAGACACGCACACCTCCCTCAGCACAACAGACCAAGACACGCACACCTCCCTCAGCACAACAGACCAAGACACCAACTGCTCCCTTAGCACAACAGACCAAGACACCAACTGCTCCCTTAGCACAACAGACCAAGACACGCACACCTCCCTCAGCACAACAGACCAAGACACGCACACCTCCCTCAGCACAACAGACCAAGACACCCACTGCCCCCTCAGCATAACAGACCAAGACACCCAATGCTTCCTCAGCACAACAGACCAAGACACCAACTGCTCCCTTAGCACAACAGACCAAGACACCAACTGCTCCCTTAGCACAACAGACCAAGACACCAACTGCTCCCTTAGCACAACAGACCAAGACACGCACACCTCCCTCAGCACAACAGACCAAGACACGCACACCTCCCTCAGCACAACAGACCAAGACACCCACTGCCCCCTCAGCATAACAGACCAAGACACCCAATGCTTCCTCAGCACAACAGACCAAGACACCAACTGCTCCCTTAGCACAACAGACCAAGACACCAACTGCTCCCTTAGCACAACAGACCAAGACACGCACACCTCCCTCAGCACAACAGACCAAGACACCAACTGCTCCCTCAGCACAACAGACCAAGACCCCTCCTCCCTCCAGTTCCAGATGTGGATGAACGACACAGGCTACCACTGTCTACATCCCCTCCTTGCCATGTAACTACCATCCACACCTCCACATACCTATTGCTATTGTCCCCCAGCCCCCCTCTTCCAGCGACTCCCCAGCCATCATGGACTCACCTTCACTACTGAGCAAGTGAGAAGGGCGCTGGAGAAACTCAGACGTGACAAGGCATTGAGACCGGATGGTATGAACCCCAAGGTCCTGAAGGAGTGTGCTGAGCAGCTGTGCAGAGTTCTCCAGTGCACTTTCAATCTGAGTTTCAGGTTGGAAAGAGTCCCAACTGTGTGGAAAACATCATGTGTCCCAGGTACCCAAGAACAGCCAACCGAATGACAACCGTACAGTGGCCCTGACCTCACACATCATGAAGACCCTGGTCCTGAGTCACCCTTGATCCCCTGTCGTTTGCTTACCAGAAGCACACTGGAGTTGATGCTGCTGCCATCTACCTGCTGAACAGAGTCTACTCCCATTTGGATAAGCAGGGCAGCTCTGTGAAGATCATAGTGGCACTTCTCTGTATCCTGGAGAATGGATTATCTGACTGACAGACCACAGTTTGTGCGGCTTCAGAGATGTGTGTCAGCCTTGGCTGTAAGCAGCTCTGAGGCCCCACAGAGGACTGTATTGGCTCCCTTCCTGTTTAGCCTGTATACCTCGGACTTTAGATACAACACTGAGTCATGTCATTTGCAGAAATCCTCTGATGACTCAGCAATATTTGGGTGTATGAAGGGAGGATGGGAGGATGAATACAGGGCTCTGGTGAAGGACTTTGTCAAATGGTGCAAGCTGAATCATCTGCAGCTCAACATCAATAAGTCAAAGGAGATAGTGATGGACTTTAGGAAGACTAACCCTCTACTACTCCCTGTTACTACTGATGGTGAGGATGTGGATGTGATGAAGACCTACAAGTACCTGGAGGGTGCACCTGGATGACAGACTTGAGTGGAGCACCAACACAGAGGCTGTGTACAAGAAGGGCCAGAGTCACTTCTACTTCCTAAGGAGACTGAGGTCCTTTGGCGTATACAGGCCTCTCCTTCACATGTTCTACCAATCTGTTGTTGCCAGTACAATCTTCTATGCGGTGATGTGCTGGGGCAATGGCCTCAACACGGGTGATGCCAACAGGCTCAATAAACTGATTAGAAAGGCTGGCTCTGTTATAGGAGTCAAACTGGATGCACTGGAGGCTGAGGTAGAACAGAAGACTCTACAGAAAATCCTGGCAATTCTGGACAATGTTTCTCATGATCTGCATGCCAGATTGGCTGAACAGAGCGGCACTTTTCGTAATAGACTAAGAGAACTTCAAAAAGCGCTATATGAGGATATTCTTACCTTCGACCTTTAGGCTCTGTAATGAGTCAAGCTAAAGCCGGGGAAGTGATGATCCCTTCCTATTAGACTGCTTGAGGTAACTTAAATTTTATTCTTTCTTACTTCTCATCTAATATTTGTATATCTGTGCATTTGTAATCCTACTGTGACACCGTAATTTCCTTTGAGATCAATAAAGTATCTATCTATACTCACTCCATTTATCCCAAAGGAGAATAAATTCTCTGCTAAACCTTTTACCAAACATTGTCCTTCAGTCTTCAACATATCTGCCAAAGGAAAAATTTCTTACTGCTTATCCTTCTCATAATATTGTACACTTCTATTAGATCTTCCCTCTATGCTCTATTGCCCAAGGAAAGTAAATCCTTCCTATCCAGAACAATGCTGGAAAAATGCTGAACAAGGTTCAAACAGAAAATACTCAGCAGGTCAGTGAGCATCTGTGCAAAGAAAAACAGAGTTAACATTTCAGTCAGAGACCCTTGAAGCAATTCTGTATTTATTTCAGATTTCCAGCTTCTACAGCTTTGATTTTCAAGATTTCAAAGGAAGTGTCGCTCAATCAATAAAACATGCATTAAAGATATTTTAGATGCAACTTGTGCAAAAAGCAGGTACAAATTAGTCTAATTTCTAGGTTAGTCTTTCATGAGCCTCCAGGAGAAGCACAGATCACAGTGTATTCACTTATATGATTATGTCACCACTTGGTTCTATTTTGATTTCTTAGCTCCTTCTACAAATAAAAGTTAATATCACGTAGTACTTTCAGGAACTAAGTAATTTATAGATCCCCAGCACTGTGCCTGTTCTCCCGGTGGTAAATGAATGTTTGTAACGGTTCAATGATCTCACCTGAGCAGGTAACACATGAAATGCCCTCTGCACTGAGGTTATATTTGAGGTCGAGGAGCACCTGAATGTTGGTGTCAGGGCTGAAGAGTAATGGGGCCCGGCTGGCAGGGCGCAGTTGTGTTGTGAAACCGATGGACATCACCAGGGTAATAACATAGAGACCTGGAAAGAGGAAACACAAGCAGATCAATAAAACATGATTCTCTCTCATGAAACAGGAACACTTTTATTTAGAGGGTTATATGGCTTTCTTTGATATTGAAGAGGTCTAAGTTGGGTTGTGCGAATGGGAGATAAATTAGGATTTACAATAAAGGCCTGTACCTCCAAAACACAAGAGGCCTAGTAAAGTTGTCACCCATCACTAACAACGGAATTTAATGACAGTATTTGTTAAAAATTCTGACAGGAGTCAGCAGCACAGTGGCAAATTGGTGGAGCAGCTGCCCCTCATCTCCAGTGTCCCAAGTTCGATACTGACCACTGGTGGTGTCTGGAGTTCGCATATCTTTCCTGCGACCTTTTGGCTTTCCCCAAAGCGCTCCTGTTTCCTTCCACTTCCCAAAGACATACCGCTTGATAGGATAACTGGCCACTGTAAATGACCCCTGGTGTATAGGTGAGTGATTGAATCTGGAAGCTTGATGGAAAAGTTAAATAAATAAAATAGGATTGAAGCACATGTGTGCCTTACACAGTCTTGGTTGCAGAAGAGCCAAGTGATTCAGAAATAATATGGATGCAGAGTAAATTTTTCCCTGACTGCTGGGGAGTCTCAGGATATGAGGACAAAATTTAGGTCTGAAACAATGAGAAATTTCTTCACTCAGAGGGTGGTAAAGTTATTTCATTCACTACCACGGAGGACAAGGGATATATTTACAAAGAAGATAAACATATTTCAAAGCACAAGGGGTCTGAGGAGGAAATGGGAGTATTGAGATAAAGGATCAGCCATGATTGTACTGAATGGCAGAAGGGACGTGGGCTGAAGAGACCCATCCCCCTTTTTTGCTTCCATCAAAGAAAATATTCCCAATAAGAGCAGAAAGCTTGAGGATTGGAAGCATTTCAGAATTCAGCAGAAGAGGACGAAGAAACCCATAAGGAAATGGGAAGCAGGGTACCAAAGTAACATTGCAAGAAACACCAGGCTGAAAGTGCTTCTATGAGTAATTGAAAAGGAAAGGATTTGTGAAGGTTGATTTGAGTATCATATAACCTGAGATAGGGAAATTATGTTGGTGATTAAGGAAGAGACAGAGAAATTAAACGAATATTTTGTCCCTGTCTTCACAAATTAAAAAGGAAAATTTCCTGGATATACTTGGGGACAATATGAATTAGTGAGAATGAGAACCTGAAAGAGATTAGCATGGGTGAAGAAATGACCAGAGGAATTGATGGGACTGAAAGGAAATAAACACCCAGGACCTGATGATCTGCATTTTGAACTTCTGGAAAGATGACATAAATTCACTTGTTGTCATCTTCCAAAATTCCATTGATCCGAGCATTATTTTACCCAACTGTTGAAGAAAGAAGGCAAAGGCAGAATGATTTTCACTAAGCTCTGATTGCCCATTGAGAGTTTCTTGACTAAGAATTCTGTTGGTAGATAACACGAAACAAAATGGGCTGAGATATCAAGCGTGCTTGCCCCATGGGTGATGGAACAGGCTCTAAGTGCTGAATGTCTGCCTTTGCTCCCTTCTCTTCATTAAAAATGAATCCATTGGATAATGAATTTTGCAAGGATGTTTCAGGAAATGCCTGAATAGTACAGAAAGTAATTTTAGGATCTTTCAATATGTAATGAGAAGTAACCAATATATTTGGCAATATGTAAAAAACAAACAGTAAAAGTTACCCCTCAAATATTCCCACTATTTGTCATGTACTAATTCCTTCAGTGGAAAAGAGGAATGCATATCATGTACCCTTTAAGTCATGTTTTTCCTCTTTTTCTACCAAGAGACCCCATGACAGCAGGGTCAGAGGAAGGGGTGCAAGGTTGAAGGAAGAACAGAGGGAGATGTGTGGAGGGGTTTGGCATTATTGACTGGTACATGGTTTTCTTGCCTGTAGGCCAATTCTTTCAGCTGATTGCTCCTTCTGATAATTGAGCTCAGTTGCAGACCAATATTTCCCAGGTCCTGTGCTGAAACAAATGCAAGAAACTTCCACGTTAACATGTGAGAAAAGATAATGATAAAAATACTCAGGCCCGGCAGCATCTGTGCAGAGAACAACAGAGGTACCCTTCACCACAACAAAAAAAAAAGAATTGAGAAAACCAGCCTGGATATACTTGGGCTGCATAGAGGGCTGGAAATAACAAGGAAAAGGTTGATGAGAGGTCAGGCGAAGGCAGTCCAGGTGAGACAAACACTTTTGATAGTCACCCAGGAGAGAGATATATCTGTACATAATAGGTGATGTACCCAGAGGCAGATGCATAGAGATACAAGAAAGAGAAACCATCGAGGCTAGTACGGAAGGTGAGCGAGTGTTCAGCCCTGTCTATCAGCCTCTCACTTACTGCCATCAGAGGAAGGTATCTGTGTCTGACGGTTTCTTTCTCTCTTTGCTCGTTGCTCCCAAAGGAAAGTTCCTATGTTCAAATGGTCTCTCTCTCCCTCAGTGTTGTTGGAGGATGGTACCAAATTTCTGGGTCTGTGGTTTGTGGATTATGTTTTTCTGGTTTCTGGTCGTTCCTTGCTCTGTTGCTGTTTTGGACGACTTTGAATCGGGACAGCCTGCAGGTAGTGAACACTGAGCTGAGCTGAATAATGCCTGGACTTGTTCTTTTTTTGTGATTTATATTTGGTGTTCTTCACTCATTTTTTTTGGATGGCCGTTTTGCAGGTTCTATGCATTTCTTTCCTTCATGGCCATCTGTGGGGAAGATGAATCTCCGGGTTGTATACTGCATACATATTTCGACAATAAATGCACTTTGAATCTTTGAATATAGAAGACAACAGTTGCTGGAAACCTGAAATAAATAAATAAATCCCCAGCAGATCAATAACATCTATGGGGAGGGATAAAATCACTAATATTACAGACTGATGACTTTTTACAGAGTTTGCCAGTTCTGACTCAATCAGGAAAGGTTGGTTATTTGACAGTGTTGAATTCAGTATTGAATCCTGAGAGCTGCAATGCATCTGAATGGAAGATTTGGTGCTGTTTTTGGGCTTAAGATGGAATTTGCTGAAACAGTATAGACACCAAAGACAGTTTGGTCAGCATGGAAGTGGGGTGGAAAATTAAAGTGACAGGCAAATGGAAGCTCAGAAACATTCTTGCAGATGGAATGGAAGTTTCCCGTAAAGCGATCTTCACGTTTATGGTTTCTCCAATTTAGAGGTAACTGTATCATCAACTCTTAGTGCAATGAATCTGAAACATGTCCAAGTGAATTGGAAGGAACATTTAGGTTTGGATTATGAGAAAGAACAGGGTAAGAGGGCAGGAGTACTTCTCTTCTTATTGCATGTGGAAATATGTAGGGAAGGGGAACATTGATGGAAATGAAAGAGCATTCCACAGAGGTGTGGAGGGATGCAAACTTGTGTCTTTTGAACTACTGTGGTAAGTGGACAAATTTATGGACTTTGGTCCATTGAATGCGGAGGCAGTTGGCCTGAAAGACGAGGTCAAGGGGAACAGTACCTTAGAATGGGCTAGGAGTAGATGGGATGACTGCAGAATTCAGGAAACAAAAGCGATAAGTGTTCTTTCAAACCACTCTTGGATGGGACAGACCCAGACTCATTGATGACTGGGTTATGAATTGTTCAGTGCATTGAAGACTGCAGTAGTGTTAGTTCATTCCCTCATAATACAAGACTCACAATGTCATTAGCTTGGCTATCAATTCCACTACCCTGCCTTAAATAGTCCATATCTGAACTTCTTAACTTCAAGTTCAAGTTTAATTGTAGAGTAAGACTCAGATCTAACACACATTTTTAATCAGCTCAAACACTAGTATTCAGTATTCAATGACAATTCATTAAACAGATGGATTTTGGCATATGCAATATCAAATGCAATGACTTAAACATCTCTACTTAACCTGGCAAACTTCATTTCATTCTTGGCCTCATCAACTTTTCAACGACCTGAGGCTTTTTTACCTTGCATACTCCCTTGAAATTAGTCATTAACCTTTGATTTAAAGTGGAGAAGAACTTGAACAATATGAAAAATCAGAGTTAAGAATCATTTCAGAATAACGTAGGTCTCCGAAAGGTCTTTCGGTGGAGAGTATTTGTATAATTGAGAGAGCAAAAAGGTGCAAATTGGATCAATTCCTGAATGAGTCAAATGAGATTCAATCGATTCTCAAGCAATTGTCCAATCACCAATGAATTGCTTTCAGCCATGTGTAAAATCCATTATAGATGGGAAAAAAAGAGAAACGGTGTTCATTGTATACACAAAATTCAAGGAGAAACTGATTGATCCACTTCTGATTTACTCTCGGGTTTGGTGTTGGTCTATCTCCAATCTGCACACCCTTCAAGTGCTGCTTCAAGAAGGCAGGATAAGTGATTTCCCTAAAAGTCAAAATACTGAAATGAAATGAAGTTCACAATAAAAAAAACATCAATCAAATAGCTGTAGAGAGGTTGATTGAACTGAAGAATACAGAAATAATGGAAGAATCAATTTCTACACATGCTGTGCACAGCATGCATTAAGCTCAACTATACTTATTTTCAGATGATCAAAACAGAAATAGTAAAAGCCCCAACAAAATGCTATGAACTGAATGCTGTAAAGATGGAATGGAAACTCAGCTGCTGATTGTGATTTCCATTCTCATCATTAATGTTCCTCTGCTTATATCCCAGGCTGTACTGTGCATTACAGCAACAAATTACAACACAACTTGAGAATGCAAAGCCTTGATGATTTTTTTCTGAGAACCTGTTAATTTAAAACTGCATGGAAAATAGGAAAGTGGAGCTATTTACAAGTTGGACAGAGGAAACAATAATCATTGTTTTATGTTCATTGCTGGATTGTTTTCAATGGTTCACGATTTCTACTGAAAAAATCCTCACTTGCGTCTCTTGGTTAATATGCTCTCCTTGGAGTGTCAGCTCTGGGTCAATGGTAGCAATCTTGCCTTTGATCAATCCCACTCTAGAGACTGAACACAATATCAAGGCTGACACTCCACTGCAACACACATTGTAAAGGGCAGTACTTTGGCTATAAAGCCTTTTGAGACATCTTTAGGCTGAGGTAGGCTTTTTAAATGTAAATCTTTTCAGTGTTCATATAATTATATATTTAAAAGAATTATTGCTGATCCATTGGATATAATTTCTCCAACCTATGAGATAAACATTATACCTCAAAATCCACCTGCAGATCAACAGTAAAGCGTGTACTTCTTACCTAAAATTATCCATTTACACTTTACCGCAGGGCGTGCAACGAAATAGTAAAGTGCATCCTGTATCCATGTGATCAGCTGTCCCGGACGGTGTATCCCATCTTCGGGTGGCGAAAGCTCGGGTGCCACTGAAACCAAAGGTACATCTCCGTTGTCCAAAGAGGCTTTAGAAAAAAAAAGATCTTTTTATATCTTTGTCTTTGTTAGAGACTGATTTCCAAATTGCCTTTATTTAAGCAAACAAAATATTCACTTGTAAGCAATTAAGAAGAATGCAAATAAGCTTATTGAAGTGAAAAATCTTTCCTGTGAATGATTTTGCAATGTGGCCCTTCAGCACGGATACTCAGTATACTGCAAATGTTACAAACATACAGAGCAGGCCTCTTGGTCATGCTATCTCTCAGAGGTATAATTACCATCAGTCTTGTTCCCCCTGTCTTTACTTCCCTCTAGTCCTGCAACATGTTTTCTTTCACACACACACCCATCAATTTCACTTTGATCCTTTTTGCCAGTAATCAGCCTATTACCTTACAAGCACATATTTGAGATGTGGAAACACCACCATATTGCTGCCGCCAAACAAAATTCACATCACGTAAGACATTGAGAATAAACTTGATTCTGGTTCTGAACTGTAGTGACTGGCAGAGATTCACACAGTCACTGAGAGAACGTGCGATGTCCATAAAGACAGCGCCCAAGGTCAGGATCGAACCTTGGCACTTGGAGCTGTGAGACAGTAGCATCAATTGCTGCACTGAAGTGCCAACCTGAAATGTTGTACGAATTTTCTAACTTAGCAAAATAAACAGGTCTGCCTAATATATTTCCTTCTTGAAGTGCCGTTTGAAATATATTTAATACCCATTGGCCAGGATTCCAAAAAGAGCTATGTTGCTGAAATCTTGCCATTGGCCTGGATACAGGTGGGAATAAGGGACCCTAACATCTTAACAAAGGATTCTGGAAAGTAACAATGATCTGATTCTTTATTTTCTTAAAATATCTCCAGGGAATTTAAGATGCTGTAATACAGAAACCACAGAGTTCTACCAAGCTAGGTGGGGGGTATTTTTATCCTGCTAGTTAAAGGTGAAGATGGTTGTCACATTATCATTAACTAACAGGATCAAAATACTCCCCGCCAAGATTAAATGGCTAGTCATCGCCTTGGGAGTCATGGACCATAGGGACAAAGGATAACTGCTGGAGCTGCAGACATGAACCATCACCACACCCAAAAAAACCACTAAATGTACCACTTGAGTAAGGTTTGATGTTGGATGATGCCATATCTTTATCATATTCTTGCACATAATAACATTTATTAACTCATTAAAATTTGTATTAAGGAGTAAAAGAAACATATTGTCAGCTTTTTCACCTGCTTCTTCCTCAACTGAAAGCAGAGGAATGTCATCATCCAGGTACTGGAGGGTCCCGCCAATCAACACTGAATCTCGTTCTGTGACTAGAAGTGAATCATCACTCTCTGCTGAATCTTGTGTAAAGTTGCTGTTTTCCCTTTTACACTTATGCTGGCAGCTGAAACAGAAGTTTAGTAATAAATGTATCCCGCTAAACTCCGAGGGTATTATATTTATATTCCCACTTAAAATAATACATAAGTTAGTTCAGACCAGCAAACGAACACAGATCTCTGTTGCATGGACAGATCTTCCACTTTCATGATGAGATTTACCTGGAAATTCTCCAGCACCACTCAGAGTTTGGTGCAGACGCAGAGACCCAATGAGCAGTGTGGTTGACGAATGGCTGCTGGATTTACCTACAGAATAGTTGCTGGATCACGGCACACAAGGATAGCCCTTGCAGCAGGTACGGTTTATAGTTGAATTCCTCACGGTCATGCTGCTTGTAGTGGAGAAGTTTGCAGCAACGGAGCAGCATCAGTAGCAGGAGAGAAATTGTCATTGTTTCGGGCTGAAACCCTGCAGCAGGGCTGAGTGTAGAGAGGCAAGACGGCCAGCAAAGGGGGAAGAAGTGGAATGGGAAGGAAGAGCACCGAGGTGATTGGTGACCTGAGGAGGGGTGTAAGATTACAGGCAGATAATGCCAGGTAGGGGAGGCGAGTGAGGGTGGAGTAGGGAGACTGAGGCAGTCAAAATGCGAGGGAAAAGGAAAAGTATCAGATACAGTAAGATTGGGGAGATGAGGGATGGCTGCTGGATGGAGAAAAGCAGGAACTGTGGGATTTGGGAACCATTTGAGGAGTAGGGAGAGTGAACAACAGTGAAACTAAATGGGAGATGGGGTGGGTGTAATCTTGTGTGTGAAGTTGGTGGATGCAGGAGGAGGACAGGGACAAAGATGGGGAGGGGAACAAACATGGGAGGACTGGGTGATCAGGAGAAGGGTGGGAGAAGCAGAGTTTAAAAAAAAAACAGGGGTGTCCTTAAAATGGGAAACTCAATATTCATGTTATTGGGTTGTATACTGCCCAGATGGAATGTAAGTTGCTTCTCTAGTTTGCATCGGGCTTCATCCTGATAGTAGAGAAGGTGAAACATAGGCAGGTCTGTGCGGGAATGAGGACCGGAGTTGAAATGATCTGCAACTGCGAGCTTGGGATGACCACTGTGGAGTGATTGTGGGAGCTCCGCAAGATGCTTGATTGGCACTTGATGTAGAATAAGCCATACTGGGAGCAGCAAGTACAGTGGACAAGGTTGGAGGAGACACATGTGAAGCTTTGCCTCACCTGGAAGGACTGTTCAGGTCATTTGATGGTGGGGTGATTGCAGGGGAAGTGCCAGGGCTTGGATATTTCTTCCATTAAAACAATGGGTACAGTTGGCAAATTCTGGTGGAGCGGAGCAGTATACAATCTACAAGTCCAAGTCTTCATGTTAATGGTCCTTGGTCTGTCCAGGAGACTGTCTATGTACTAGTAAATTTCATAGCTGACTAAAATTCAGTAACTAGTATACCAAATGTGTGTTTATTGTTAAAACAGCAATAGTATTGTAATTACCATTATTGCTGTTGAAACATACAAAATAGGAATTGCTTACTGATGCAGACAAAATAGGAATATTTTGGTACTGCACTCCTGTGTGTATCCTGATGAATGGAAAATGGAAAGCTGATGAGAGTCTTGAAAACCCCTGTCAGATCCCAAAGCCTACCAGTCCCATGGGTTTCTCTAACTCCTATTTAAAGGAATCAGTAAAGGGTTGCTTCCAATATCAGTATTATATCTAAGATGAACATAAAAGATTGCTGCTATGTTATTCAAAGCTATATTCTTATATTGGTATTTTCCTTAAGAAATGCAAACATCCATGAAGGGAATTTTTAACTATGCAGGCAATGATTGAAATCCCAGGATGCAGTAATTATTTACTAAAGGTTACAGCAGTGACAGAAAACCAAACCACAAAACTAGAAATAAATGACAATTTGTGATTTTTTTAAACAATTAATGGAGGAAAGAATAAAAAGTACTTAAAACACTCGAGACAATTATATTTTCATCCGATTCTCCTATCTACAATCATTTGCTTAGTGGGTAAGAACATGAGTATTCCCTTGTCTGATGTCATCACCTATCAGAATGTCCTAATTTCCTAAGAACAATACAACCGTGGACATAAGGGAAAGAGAAGAACTGACAAAGTTTAAACTGCTGTGCAAGTATTAAACCCACTTCAAGCAAAAAACCTTTCTCCTCTAGATTACTAATTTGCTTTCTGTGAAATAATGCTGCTAGATGATCACTGCACACACATAAGTCTTATATTTCACATTGTTGCAACATCAAAATATGGAATATTATTGCCTAAAAAACTTACAAATTACCTGTTATATTAATTCTCTATTATATACTCCATTTCTATTTTCCATTTTGCTAAGTTTATAAACTGAACTTTTGAATATCTGATGCGTTCCCTATAATCTGCTCACTACAGCTCCAATTTTTCTTGGAACATGGGAATTAAAAAGACTTTAAATTGCATTGCAGGGCTTCTGCCTGCAGTGGTAACCTGACTTTCCCCCTCTTAGATGCCACCATAGTTGCTAGCCTTTTGTGCCTACAGAAATCTTTTTTTTATTGAGATAGGTTTGTCCTTGATGCAATTTCCTTTCAGAGGGGAAGATAACCAGACTGCACCGAAGGACAGGTTAAGATGCAGTTTCATCACTGCTACAGTTGCAATCTATCAGTGACTATTGATTTATAGAGTTCTTTATTGGCAGAGATTGGATTCCCATCTCCATGGGTATTGGACGAGAAAATCTGCAAGGAATTCATCACTAGGGATTCTATGATCTTAGCAACCAGTGTGAATATACAATTCACACCCATGCTGTTCCTCTTTTACTGACATTGAAAGCCATTTATTCAAAGCACAATGAAAAGCAGTATTTCTCAATGAAGAAAAAAATGCAGTCAACATGCATATTTTTCTGTTAGAATCTTCAGAAACATACACCATTTTGGTAAGTAGAAGGCAATACAGATTCATTTCTTTCAGACAGAACTATTTTGCTCTTTCTACAAATGGATGGCAAGATGATCTCCTAAATATTGATTACAAGTAATTTGGAGAGTGCCTGTTTTGCTTGTATGCAATCTAGTTTAAAGACTTTAAGCAGATACTTCCTATTACATAGTGGTGAAAGGAAACATGCTAAACTCACTTAACTCAAGTTAATGGATTTATTTCTGTACTGGTGTGTATAGGTCATCTTTAGAAAATTTTAACCCCTAAATGACTTGTGGGACAATATGTCTTATATTCTACTGACTCTATTGCATTATATTGTCCTGACGAAGGGTCTCGGCCTGAAACGTCGACTGCACCTCTTCCTAGAGATGCTGCCTGGCCTGCTGCATTCACCAGCAAATTTGATGTGTGTTGCATTGTATTGTGCTCAGTTCTAGTCGCCTCATTATAGGATGGACATGAACGCTGTAGAGAGGGTGCAAAGGAGATTTACCAGGATGCTGTCTGGATTAGAGAACATGATTTATGAAGAAAATCTGAGTGAGCAAGGGCTTTTCTTTCTGAAACAATGGAAGATGAGAACTGACTTGATAGACATTACGAGATTATAGGAGGCATAGAATAGAAGAGAACTTTATTGTATTTGCTCAAGACAAGGAGATTGTGGTGCATTGTGCCAAAAGGTAAGGACTGTTCGCAGATCTGATAGAAATAAGCATTGTACACACAATGCTACACATAACACATTTTATTGCTAAGTTACAACAAGTGGTACTTATCTTGGAAACGCGCTTAAGCCCGTTTAACTGCAGTGTCCCGTTCCAATTGGTCCACAGAGTCAATCACGACCTAACCTGTGGTGAGCCCAAATCCAAGAGACCTCACCACAGGTGCGCTCATTTTTTTATACCCTGGTCACTCTCCCCAACCCTGCCTGGGTCGATCCTTTGTCCAGGTCGACCCATCGTGACCATCGCCTCAGGCACTACAGACTCAGGTCTGCAAAGACAATACCTTGGCCACCTAGCACCCAGGTCACACTTCCCCAGCACATCACACATTTGATCCCAGCAATTGTTCCTTGCACTCTCCGCCTGACGTTTTAGGATTCCTACTACATTCCGCCCCACAGCCAGAGGGCACTCACAATCGAAGACATCCCCGCGCGTCCCCACATTATACTTTACATCATTACATAAGTCAGTAGAACCCCCGCAATTTACTCATTAGCATACATCGACAGCACAGAAATATAAAAGCCTGTATTATTATCCCTATTGTCAGACCCCAACGTATCATAGTGGATCACCAGTTGCTCCAAAGGGCCACCAACCCCCAGGAGTGTAATAATCATGGTATCTTTCCCTGACCTCATGAATCTTTTCCACTGTCCTTTAAATATGGCTTGCTAGGTTCATGATAATATCAGAGCTGTTGGGAATCTAGGTACAGCACACTTGACCAATCAATGCACATGTACCCACTTTCTCGGCCATGGTGACATCTATGGCCATCCAGTTCTGCAGGGCTACTGTCCGGACAACTACTAATTCTGCCGAGAGCTCTGTGAGAGCTTCTTTAACCTCACTAAAGGCAGTGGAGATCCTATTTGCAAGAGCTTCTACTGGCCGAGGCCATATCAATCAGCCCTCTGTCACCACTCCATAGGCCGGGAAGTCTATCATCCAAAACCTTTCCTCCTCGGTGGTAGCTCTTTTAGCTTGGGTCTGGTGGGGGTGCTCCTAAGGTCTTTGAGATGCGGCATATGAGGTACTACATACACCAGATAACAGCACCCTCTCCAGGGTTTAGGATCTGGCCATGAGGCCCACAAGTCGCCTGGCATTCCAGGAAGCCAGGGGTATGCTTTCCCTCCACATACCCAGTAGGTACCATTGACCGGAGCAGAGGGATCTGCCATGGTGTAACGAGTACATGAGCTATTACTGATAAAGGGCCCTTCCCTTCATGATCACAGCGGCAGGTAGCCTCTGCTTGCTGCTGTCTGTATACTGCCAGGGCTATTTGACTTAAATCGCTCATGGCATTGGGGTGCAGGGACAATGACAAGAGTGACACCCACAGTCAGTGGGATGGGCACAGGCCCTGGCTACACTTCTCCCAGTCTTATTAGAGAAGGCCCATACATACAACTGTTCAATCTCATTCAGGGGTATGGCCCAGAGTGGAACCCCTCCTTCGCCACAGTGAATCCCCAGTGTACAGACCCAACAGACAGATGGGTTTAGGTGGCTGGCGTACTCAAAACAGAGGGAGAGGAAGGAGATTCAGATTGGAGCCTCAATGATGTAGGCAGAGGCATCCATGCAGCCGACCACCACAAATATCAGCTTCATCCCCCCCCTCCCCGTGGAGCAATCACATACAATCACTCTCATTTTGTCAGCCGTTGGGTGTTCAAGCACATTAGCCCTGATTCCCCCTCTACCGCTACCCATCGTGTGTTACCAGGTTCACAGGCCACCACCTCTCCGTTCCATGGCCCTTTATGGGAGACATTAACCCATACCTTCCCTGAGTCCTCCCTTAGTAAAGTTATCTCGTCCCCCCTTGGGTTGTCGGCAATGGTTAGGCGTCTAGACATTGCTGTGCCTCTGTATTTAGAGGGTTGGGCATTTAAATTATCCACAGCCTGCTGCAATACTCCTAACCACCCCTGCAACGTGTGGGTCGGCATCAGTAGTCTTAGTCGCTGCCTCTGAAGTCCTGATGCCTGGGGGTAGTAGGGGATATGGAAGACCCATAACATACTGGAATCTGCAGACTTGTGATCCGGAGAAGTGAGATCCATTATCCGACTGTATCTCCCGAGGTGCTCCATACATTGATGATAGTTGCTGCAGCCCTCTTCTGGTGCTTCCTTGGTCTGCACAGCTGCAGGGAAATGCAGAGAGTACCCCTGAGTACGTGTCCACAGCAGTCAAGCTGAGATTATTATTATTCTGTGGCAGTGGGTCAATGCAGTCAATCTGCCAAACCTGTCTGGTGCCACTCCCATGTCAGATTGCCCCTCTTGGTCTCAAGGGGAAATTACAGGGCTTTACTGTCTGGCACTTCTCGCACTGATTTATCACCATCTTCGACTCATCACAGGATAGTGTTACCCCTCTTGCTTCGGCCCATTTCCTGCATGCCTCCACCCCTAGGTGGCCACTCTTCGGATGCCCCCAGTCCACCAAGCACTCGAGCTGTGCAGTAGTGAGACTCACACCTGCGCAGCGGCATTGTGAGTGGAATCCTCATCCTTCCTGGAAGAGTGGGCATCCAGATGGTAGAAGGGAATGGTCTGCAGCTGGGCCTGTTGCCAGATGTGTTTCCAGTGGGGATTGCCTCATAAAACGGGTGGCCATGGATGTTCCAGTCCTGCTGGTGCCATGAGGTCATCCAAATGGCCGTAACCATTCGCAACAGCCCAGGAGCCTGTGTACAGACGGATGGGGACTTTCAGAGGCAGCGTGACAGCCTCGAGTTTTTCACTCTTCCATCTGGACCCGTCAGTAAACCAAGCCTCTTTCTTTTCATCTTCAATCAGCTCATCATACAGGCATCCCCAAGAGACTGGGGACTGAGGGAGGGCCTCCTGTGCGAGAGGGCATCCAACTTGAGGAAGCTCCATCGCCTGCTCATAATGGGCAATAGACTGACACAATCTGGCCCCTTCTTCACACGGTCCGCGATGTACCACTTCCACTTGACAATCGAACAGCGCTGGGCATGGCCCACCTTGTGCGTGGTGTTCTGTAACTTCACCCACTGCATGATGGGCAGGTGGGGCCTGAGGGTAACTGGAGAGGCTTCCAACTGGTGTTCTGTTGATATCAATGCCCAGTAACAAACAGGCACTTGTCATTCAAACGGAATGTATCTGATGGGTGCATCTGGCAAGGTCTTAGTTCAGAAGCCAATGGGGACTCGCTTGTCCTTCATCATCTGCCAGAGACTCCATTCTGCCACAGTGTTGGGGCACCTTGCTGTCAGGAGGCCACAGGAAGGGCTTGCTCCACAGTGAGCCTGGCTGCATCAAATTCCTTGCTGGAAGTTTGCTTCCTTCCTCCATACTCGGTAGAGGGGCCGCAGTGGGGAATGTGCAGCCTCCAGTGGCCAAGGAGTCCAACAAATCGCCGTGTTTCCTCCTTGCTGGCAGGGACTGAAGTATTCAGCATCTTCTGCTTTTTCTGGGATCTCACGACGTCCAGCATGCCATCGGATACCCAGGAAAACAACATTCTGGCTGGAGCCTTGTATCTTGGCTGGATTAAGGCAACATCCTCTGTCTCTTAGGCGGTTGCATAGTAGGTGCAGGGCCTGTGCCACCTATTTTCCGTTCGTTCCTTACAGCATGATGTCGTCAATGTAGTGGGATAAAGAGACGTTAGGGCTCCAGGGCGTGCTGTCCAGGTCCTTGGCGATGATCCCGTGGCAGAGTGTAGTGTGTGTATATCCCTGAGCCAAACGGCAGAAGGTGTACTCCCTGCCTTCCCAGGTACATGCATACTGGTCCTGCGACTTCTGGCTCAGTGAGATAGAGAGGAAGGTGTTTCTTTCCCATGTCCACAATCGCACACCAGCGCTTGCCTTCCCTTCCCCCGATGCCCTCAACCACGGTGACTACATCGGGTACCGCTGAGGCTGGTTCAGCTGATGCTAGTCGATGATCGTCCTCCACGAGCCATCTGGTTTATGAACTGTCAAAGGGGGAGGTAGCCAGGTGTATCACGCCGTACCAGAGGAATGCCTCCACAGTCTTGCTAATTTCTGCGGTGCCTCCCAGTACTCGGTACTGCTTGGTGTTCACTACCTCCGCGGGTGCAGGGTATTACAACAGGGTGTCATCTGGCCTCGCCGACCATAATTGTGGCTTTACAAACCCCAAAAGTAAACGGGCCCCTGCTTGTATGCAATGATCGTCCTCTTCTTAACCCATTCATCCCCAGGATACACTCCAGAGATGGGTTTACCAAAACAGTTACTGAAAACAGGGGACCATTGTCGATAGAACCGTGTCCACCCTAGCAGGAGTGATCGCACCACCCAGACCCTCTACCATTACTTTCCAGCTCTCGATTTTCCCTGTCTCCCCCAGAATAATGGTGGCATCAGCACCGGTATCTACAAGCGCTAACCATCGCTGCAGGTTTCCCTTGCCCTAATGAACTGCCACCAGTACATACGGTCTCAGATCTCCCGGTTGGGACAAGGTTGCCGCATACATACGCTGGGAGACCTGGCCACACCCCTCCAGACGGGGGGAGAGGGGGTGGGGATGAAACCCATCCCCCGCATCCTGGGACCCCTTCCTCCGGACGTTTCCAGTGAGGGGTAGAGTGGGCTCGGTGTGTCTGGCCGATGGTCTGATCGCCCCTCTGCCCCGTCTTCCCTCTGCCGCACTTGTCCTCTTGCGTACATCGCGGACGTCGGGATACTGCCCACCTCCTCCTTCAGCACCTCTGCTTGGAGAAGGACTAAAGACATTTCCTTACGCGGGTCAGTCATTCCTCCGCACTTCGACCTTCCGAAACCGCACTCTCTGAAGGTGAACATCTTCCAGCCCCGCTAACAAGTTTGGGGAATTACAGATCAGATGGCTGGTGGCAGGACCCAGTAGGGGAAGGAGGATACTGCGCAGATGTTGGGGTGGGGGGGGCAGCTGAAGCTCCTGGACCTCTCCACCCCCAGTGTTGTCGGGATGGTCCTCCTCGGGTGTGAACCACTCCGTGCTCGCCCACGGGAAGTCAGCTCTCCAGATGTCCTTCATAAGGACTGGTGGCCCTGGCCCCGACCATTCTACATGTTGTTGTTCACCCTGTGGTGGTGGACGAGGCTGCCCAGCGTGCCTGCATCCACACCATGAACCCAGGACCGGAGCAGCCAAGCCTCGAGCGGCTCCCCTAGCCTCTGGCAATGCCAATCCGCTAAATAGTGGAGATCCCTAGATGTGCAGGGCTGGGCAATCACGGCACGGTATTCTGTGGGACGGGGAGCATCCGCCTGGGCAGACCAGCTCCACTGGTCGTCCCTCCCGGGTCGCCTTCCTCGCTGCTGACTGGCTTCTGGGGGTCGAGCGGCAGGGACTCGTCCACGCTCACGCTCAACACCTAAGAGCTGACAGTGGTGGGTCTCGCCTGGGGTGGCGAGGCAACACGGAAGGCTGGGGGGCGAAAGGCAAATATGGTGGTGGTGAAGGGCTTCCCCCGTGATTCGTCGGTATACCATATGTTCCTGTCCCAGCTATCCGGGTCGTCACCCTTTAAGACTGGCCCGCACCTTTACTGGGCCCGAGGTCCAGTGGGATCGTTGGGCCGCTTCCTCCTGCCTAGTCTTGATTAATTCACAGGTCATATTCACATTTCTCTCCTCTAAAACCTCAGCCCTCTGCTGAGCACATAGCGCATTCACCCATCATGGTGTATCTTGTTTTTTTATTAAGTGCCAGATAATAGCCAGATCAGAAATGCTGATCAAGTCAACTAGTTCCCAAAGAGAACTCTGATAGGCCAATCAGATGGTTCACTGCTGCCCAGCGATAGAACACAAAAAAATCCTATGTACAATTAAGAAACATTAAAAAATAGTGGAAATACTGGAGTCATGATGATCATGATGAAGTCTGCTGGAGAGAGACATTTATACACATGCTGTCCTCCATAATTCAAAGAGATTCAAAGAGATTGAAGGATAAGGTTGCAGGGTGACAAAACGTGGCAGGAGCACTTGGAACTAAAAGCTAATCCCTACCGGGAGAAAACAGCACCTATTCTTTCCGCTCTGTTCTCCAGCAGTTTAAGGGCTAAGTCCAGCCGGAACATAACTCACAAGTGCTCTTGAAGGTCAGGTATTAACCCTATGTACCAACAACCAAGCATTGCCATCCTGCTCCCCTTCATGATAGCTTATGAAGAAGCATGTGACTTCCCCCCCCTTCCCCCAGAGATGGTAGGTGTTTGTGCACTCGACTCTTGAAGGCTTGGACCCCATCGTCGCAGATGTTCCCAACAACAGCATCTGGGAGGCTGTTCCAAATTCTGATAGCAGAGTGAGGGAAGCTTCTATCCAGTTTGTAGGCTCTCACATCAGGCAGAGAAACAGCATGAACAGAAATAGATAAACTTGATCATGTGGTGCGCTGTCTCTCAGGATGGCGCGAGGGTCTGCAGGGCTGTGGCTGGTGTGTATTTTGTATAGCACAGTAGCTGCAGCAACCTGTCGTCTGTGGTGTAAGCTACTGATGGCTAGCTTCTCACCAGCTGTGACTTCATCTACACCTATAATCCTGAGAGCCTTTCTTTGAATGGAATCAAGCTGACTGAGGACACTCTGTGAGGCATTGATCCATGATATGCGGGCATGCTCCATGATACTTCGTACCTGGGCTTTGTAAGCCGTGGCTCTGCCCTCTTTGTCTAGTTTGGATGCTACTTTCTGCAGATCTCCAAGACTTTGTCCAGCCTTGTTTGAAATAGTGGAAAGGTGTTTATCCCACATCAACTTGCTGTCAATAATAACATCAAGGATTATTAGCTCCTTCTTTAAATCCAGCTTGCAGTTCTCAAAATACAGGTTGGAGTTAGATGGATTCCTCTTCCAAGACATCACTATCGCCTTGCACTTAGTAGGCTCAAAGGTGACATTCCAGTCGTCTGCCCAGGCTTTCATCCTGTCGAGATCCCTCTTCAGGCCTGCTGTCACTGTATTACTCTCTCCTGCTCTAGTTGGTGCAAATAGTGTTTTAAATAGTGTTCTCTGTTTTAAATTCTCATTCTCCTCCCTCAGTTTCCTCAGCTCATCCTGCTGATCCCTTACTGCCGTAGCCAGAAACCAGAACGCTCCTCTCTGGCTACCCTTTTTATCTGGGAACCTGCCTGCCTGGAGCACTGAGACCTGTGGTGCCCCAGCTCCATGCCTGTCTGACCAGTCCACTGGGGCACCATGTGCCGCCAGTAAATCGGCAGACTTCCCAAGTCCTTAGAGTTCTATGTCCACCCTGGGACATGGAACTCTCCAGGAATCGACTCGGCTTTTCTATTCCTCTTGATCATTGAGTGCGCAGTTTATTTCACCGGATCCTGTACGTGACGCCAATTGTTGTATCAAAAGTTAGCAACTGTTCGCAGTTCCGATAGAAATACGCCTTGCACATGCAATGCTGTAGACAACACACTTCATTGCTAAGTTAGAATAAGTGGTACTTAACTCGGAAACATGCCTAAGCCCGTTTAACTGCAGCGCATCATTCCAATCAGTCACGAACTAACCTTCTAACTAACTAAGCATCACCGGTGTGCTCATTGTTTTATACCCTGGTCACTTCTCTCCACCCATACCTGGGTCAATCCTTTGATCAGGTTGGCCCATCATGTGACCAGCGTCTCGGGCACTACAGGCTCAGGTCTACCCCTTCAAAAATCAAGAGGACAGCCTTTGCCTTTATCCCAGTGCACCTATGGCGATTACCAGAGCAGAATCTTTTAAGGTGAGTGGAGCAATATTTAGGGGAGATGTCAGAGGGAGCTTTTTTAACACAGAGAGTGCTAAGTGTTTGGAATACACTATCAGGAGTGGTGGTAGAGGCTGATACATTAAGATCATTTAAGAAACTCTTAGATATGCAGATGGATGGAAAAATTGAAGGGCTATGAGCTATATTGGAAGGAAGGGTTAGATTGAGTGTGGAGTAGATTAAAAGGTGGACACACCATTGTGAGCTGACCAGACCATACTGTGCTGTACTGTTCCATGTTCTACAAGATATACGCCATACAAAAACTGGACAGACCAATACTAACAATTGCTAGCTGATAATTGTTTTTGAAGAAATGAATGGTAGGTTCATTGAAGCATTATGAGAAAGTAATGTGCATCACTATCTTATAGGCATCTGTTAGTCTCGTGAGACCATGGATATGCGCCTTGGAAGGTTTCCGGGGTGCAGGCCTGGGCAAGGTTGTATGGAAGACCAGCAGTTGCCCATGCTGCAAGTCTCCCCTCTCCATGCCACCGACGTTGTCCAAGGGAAGGGCACTAGAGCCGATACAGTGTGGCACCGGTGTCGTCACAGAGCAATGTGTGGTTAAGTGCCTTGCTCAAGGACACAACACGCTGCCTCAGCTGAGGCTTGAACTAGCGACCAGACCATTAGACCGACACCTTAACCACTTGGCCATGCGCCAACACTATCTGTTAAGAAATTAAATAGCAGTCATTTCCAGTCATTAATAACACATTTGCCTCTGAATTGCAAGTCTATAGTAGACTAGTACTGCAAGGCTAAGAATCCATTTAAAGTGATTAAATAATTCAGTCTGAATTACTCTATCAACACAAGGCCTCAGCACAGTTCCACCCTTCTGGAGCTCCTTCGGTCCATTAAATTAAGATTCTTTGACACAGTTCTAATATGAATCTATATTTTTTCTAGTTGAGCCTTGAAATGGACAGCTCTTTTGGACATCTCAAGTAGTTATGGGCATGCTGGTAGGGCTCTTCATTTTGAAGTGTCTCTCTCTTATTGTATCAAATACTAGTCATGCTTTGAGAAATATTTCAGAAGTAGAGGGATTTGACAATTTTGACGCAACATTAAATTCATTTGCTCAGCTCAAAGTACGGCATTTGCAATACATATACACTCAGCGGCCACTTTGTTGGGTACACCTGTACACCTGCTCATTAATGCAAATAATCAGCCAATCACACGCTAGCAAATCAATACATAAAAGCATGCTGACATGGCCAGAAGGTTCGGTTGTTGTTCAGACCAAATATCAGAATGGGGAAGAAATTTGATCTAAGTGACTTTGATCATGATGGTTTGAGTATCTCAGAAACTTCTGATCTCCTGGGATTTTTATGCACATCAGTCGCTAGAGTTTACAGAGGATAGAAAAGTCAGAGGAGAATCGTGCCATATCACAATGGTGCTGGTGAACCACAGCGACATTCTGTGAGCTGCGGACAATACTTCTAAACATACCTCTTTCAAAATACTCTCCCTGCAATCTGTAGCATGTAATTTCCCTTTAAGTAATGTACTTTTAAATGAAATTAATGATCTACAGATTTCACGATCGCCTGGAGGTCAAGGTGGACCAAGCAAGTGCAGCAACTTTAAAAGGACGAGGATTCATCACCATGGCCAGAAGCAAGGCGGGAAGGCGGGAAGGCGGGTGGGGCATCTCCAAGCCAGGCTGAAATGCAGAGGGATGGGGCTCCATCTACTCAATATCTTGTTAGCAAATGTGCAGTAGCTGGAGAACAAAATTGATGACCTGAGGACAACATTGCAGTATCAGAGGAAAATGAGGGACTATTGTACTCTATATCTGAGCAAGACTTGGCTTTCTCTCAGCATGCCAGATACTGTGTTCAAACCAGAAGTCTTCTCAATTTTCTGTGTGGACCAAACTGCTGATTCAGAAAAGGCAAAAGGTAGAATTGTGTGTTTCATGATAAACTTTTAGCGGTGCTCTGATGTGAGGGTTTTATCAAACTCCTGTTCCCCTGACCTTGAACACAAAACAGTCAAATGCCATCCATTCTATTTACCAAGAGATTTCTCCTCCAGAATCCTGATTGCAGTTTACATACCACCAGTGACTGACTAGCGACTATAATCAAATGCATGATACCATCTCCAAACAATGACCACATTTCAAATCATGGTTGGGGACTTCATCTAGGCTTGTTTGAAGAAAACCCTACCCAATTACCATCAGCGTATAATCTGTAGCACCAGAGGTCCTAACACACTAGACCGCTGCTATATTAAGTGAAGGAATGCTTATCATTCCATGCCCAGACCGCATTTCCATAAGTTGGTTCACTTGGCTGTCCTTCTCCTACCTGCATACAGGCAGGGGTTAAAGCACAAAGCTGCAGAGATTAGGACAATAAAGCGGTGGTCACGGGAGGCAGAGGAGGTGCTGCAGGATTGTTTTCAGTCAGTGGACAGGGCTGCGTTCAGGGACTCATCTGTGGAACTGAATGAATACACCATGGTTGTCATAGAATTTATTAGAACGGTTGTAGACGAGGGAGTTCCCACAAAATTATTCAGTCTTCCCAATCAGAAGCCCCGAATGAACAATCTGCTGAGGGCCACATCAGAGGTATTCAAGTCTGATGATCAACAAAGTTACAAGAGGTCCAGGTACAATCTCTGGAAAGCCACCTCACTGGTGAAGTGGCAATTCCAGACTAAACTTGAATCAACAAAGGGTGCTTGACAGTTGTGACAGGGCTTGAATACTATCTCCTCTTATAAAGTTAAATCAAGTGACATAGGCGACAGCAGGGCTTCACTTCCAGCTGAGCTCAATGGCTTCTATGCTCACTTTGACCATCAAAACACGGAGGAACCATCATGAACTCCCACAGCCCATGATGATCCCAAGATTTTATTCTTTTCCCAAGATTATTGAGGCCGACGTGTGAACAGCCTTCATGAAGGAGAACCCAAGAAAATCATCTGGCATAAATGGGTATGGGGCCAAGTATAAAGACCTTCGCTGAACAACTGGCTGGAGTGTTCACTAAGATCTTATAACCTCTCACTTCAGCAGTCTGAGGCAAACACCTGCTTCAAGTAGGATTTAATTGCCCAAGAAGAACGTGGTGACTTGCCTCAGTTACTATTGTCCCGTAGCACTTACATCCACAGCAGTGAAGTGCTTCGAGAGATTGGTATTGAAACATATCAATGTCCACCTGAGGAGCAACTTGGATCCACTCCAATTTGCCTAGTGGAGCAACAGGTCCACAGCAGATGCCATCTCATTGTCTCCTCACTCAACACTGGAACATCTGGACAGCAAAGATGCATACATCCGGGTGGGTCTTCATTGACTACAGACAGCTCAGCATTCAATACCATTATCCCCTCAGAACTAACCAATAATCTCTTAGACCTTATGTAATACCTCCTTGTGCAATCAAATCCTTGATTTCCTCACTTGCAGACCCCAGTCAGCACAGGTGCACCACAAGCCTGCGTGCTCTGCCCCCTGCTCTACTCGCTTTGCACATGACTGTCTGGATAAGCACAGCTCCAATGCCATATTCAAGTTTGCCGATGACATAAGGCAAACCAAAGGTGGTGATGAATCAGAATATTGGAGGGAGATGGAAAATCTGGTTGAGTGGTGCCATAACAACGACCTCTCACTCAATATCAGCAAGACCAAGGAGCTGATTATTGACTCCAGCAGTAGGAAACCAGGCGTCCCATGAGCCAGTCATCATTGGAGGATCAGTGATGGACAGGGCCAGCAAATTTAAATTCCTTAGTGGTACCATTTTGGACGACCTGTCCCGGTCCCGACACGTAAGTGCAATTACGAATAAAGCATGGTATTGCCGCTACTTCCTTAGGCGTTTGCAAAAATTCAACATGAAATTTAAAACTTCGACAAACTTGTCTAGATGTGTAGTGGAGAGTATAGTGACTGGTTGCATCACAGTCTGGTACGGAAACATCAACGACCTTGAATGGAAAATCCAACAAAGAGTGGTGGATACAAACAAGAAGTAGTGGATACAACCCAAGCAAAGGACGAACTCAGGAGGCCAGGCAGCATCCATGAAAAAGAGTACAGTTGATGTTTCAGGCTGAGACCCTTCAGCAGGACTGGATACAAACCAGTCTATTACAGGTAAAGCCATCCCCACCACAGCGCATATCTACATGAAATGCTGTCTCAGGAAAGCAGCATCCACCATCAGGGACCCCACCACCCAGGACATGCTCTCTTCTTGCTGCTGCTATCAGGAAAAAGTACAGGAAGCTCAGGATTCAAATGACCAAGTTCAGGAACAGTTATTACCCCTCATCCATCAGGCTCCTGAACCAAAGGAGATAACTTTACTCAATTTCACTTGCCCTGTCACTGACATGTTCCCACAACTAATAAACTCACTTTCAAGTACTCTTCATCTCATGTTCTTGATATTTATTGTTTATTCATTGTTATTATTATTATGATTTATTTGTTTTTGTATTTTCACAGTTTGTTGTCTTCTGCGTATTGGTTGAACACCCGAGTTGTTGCAATCTTTCATTAATCCTGTTATCGTTACTGCGCTACAGAATCTCAGGGTTGTATATGGTGACGTATATGTACTTGGCTCAACAGAAGCCTCCAAAGCTACATTTTCTGCTCTATCACTGCTCTGCATCCAGCCTGAAAAGTGCAATCACTGGTGAGCCAGACACAGCCTGATTTAGTGCAAGGTGTTAAGAGATATGTGTGACTGAACAGCACAAGAACTCAAATCTCTCTGCATTTGTTTAACATTTCTATTTATATACTCAGTTACACAGACTAGCATTAACTTTGAAGAGAGAGATATAGTCTTGGTTTTAAAATTTTCATTCTTAAGTTCAAAGCTTGATTCTAACTCAGTATCTCACAACTCTCCAAGATTTCTGCCTCTTCCAACTCTCCTCTGCTGGTGGCCTTGCATTCTGCTCTCTAAGTCTTCAGCTCTGGAATTCTTTTTCTAACATAATCCTTAAAACTTTACTTCTTTCTCAAACCTAACTTGATGTTGAGTTTAATTATTTTTTATGTGGTTTAAATCGTCTTCTAATGACAAATGTTATAACTAGAGTCTTTCATGGAAAAAAGGCAGTTTGGCCCAACTAATCCATGCCGAACAAGATTCCCATCTAATCTAATCCTATTTGCCAATATTTGGCCCATATCACTCTGAACCTGATCCGTCCATATACCTGTACAAATGTCATTTAAATGTCCTAATTTTATCTGTCTATGCCACTTTCACTGGTAGCTCATTTCATATACACACCACCGTCAGTGTGAAAAAAAGGCCTCTCAGGTCCCTTTTAAATCCTGCCCCCCTCAGTTTAAACACATGCCCTCTGGTTTTGTACTCCCCTAAACCTGGGTAAAAACCTTGGCTGTTCTCCTTGTCTATGCTCTTCATGATTTTTGTAAATATCTATATTCTACAGGAGCACATCAAGGCACTTTATTACATTAAAGTTGTTAAATTAATAGGTTATAGTGGACACAGTCTGTGGACTCTGCTTTCCCATAGTTTAAGGAAGTGCTGGAGGAAAAAGGCATCAACCTCTAAGCATTAAACAGCACGATAGACACACACAGAGAAATAAGAGATTCTACAGATGCTGGAAATCTTGAGCAACTTTGGGCTGAGAACTAAAATGTCTTCTGTTCATTTCTCTTCAAAGCAGCCTGACCTGCTGAGCTCCTCCAGCATTTTATGTGTAATGATAGACACCCACATGCATAAACATGTAGTAATGGTGTTGGCTCAATGGACTAGAGAGGTTGCAAGCTTTACAGAAAAATGAGAAAAGCAATAGTCGAAACCGAGGATCGTTTTAAACAGCGATTTCTAACACGGCAAATGTTCAGTTTTAGGGATCTGTTTTTGCATCCATTATTAATGATGTTGATGGAACCCAGGAGGCCGAACATCTTAGTCATATGAGTAAAGTTTCACTCTGTGAAGTGTTATTTGTGTCAGGTGAAGTGTTACTCATTGATATGACCTCTACGGAGAGAAGGAATGATACATGAAGATCCAAGCAACTGATATATGGCATTCTGGAATTTCTAACTATTGCCTTCACTGGTCGAAAAATAAAGCTTTGTACTTCATTACTGGATACATCTCATTAAGGGATGTACAATGCCTTTAAAATGTGTTCACCCCTCATGGAAGTTTTCATGTTTTATTGTTTTACCAACATTGAATCACAGTGGATTTAATTTGCCTTTTTTACACCGATCAACAGAAAAAAACTCTTCTGTGTCAAAATGAAAACAGATTTCTACAAAGTAAGCTAAATCAATTACAAATATAAAACACAAAATAATTGATTGCATGTATTCACCCTGTTCAAGTCGGTATTTAGTTGATGCACCTTTGGCAGCAATTACAGCCTTGGGTCTGCGTGGATGGGTCTGTGTGGATAGGTCTCTAACAGCTTTGCACTTCTGGACACTGCAGTTTTTCCCCATTGTTCTTTACAAAACTGCTCAAGTTTTGACATATTGCACGGGAATCATGAGTGAAAAACCTTTTCAAGTCCAGCCGCAAATTCTCAATTGGATTGAGGTCTGCACTCTGACTTGGCCACTCCAGGACATTAACTTTGTTGTTTTTAAGCCACTCACGTGTAGCCTTAGCTTCATACTTCGGGGTCATTGTCTTAATAGAAAACATATCTTCTCCCAAGTCGCAGTTCTCTTGCAGACTGCATCAGGTTTTCCTGCAGAATTTTGCTGCATTCGTTATACCCTCTACCTTCACAAGCCTACCTCCAGGGCCTGCTGCAGTCTGATGGTCAAACATTACATTTAACTTCCAAAGGGGTTGAATACTTTTTATCAGCACTGTATCATTGCTGGGAGGTAGTTCGTGGGAGTGGTTTGGAAAGTGCTGAAAATCTCATCAAAACAAGTGACAAACTCTGTTTTTCTCTATTCTTTGCAATTTTGCTAAGTTGAACTGCCATGAAGTGCATATTTCAAATTGCCCTTTATTTTGTCAGTTGCTCTTTTACAGAATAGAAGAAAAAAATCGCTAGTTATCTGTTAAAGAATAACTTCAAGACCAATTTAAGAACTGGTCACATTTACACAAATGTCATACAGTCTTAATAAATATGAAGTTATTCACCTCGATGCTAAAAATGTTCATTTAGAGTAAAGAGCATTGAACATTATAACACAGGAACAGGCTCTATGGCCGACGATGTTGTGCCAAACTAATTATATTATGGTGCCTAATTAAACAAGTCCCTACTGCCTGCACATGGTCCATATCACTGTGTTCTCTCTGCATTCCTGTGTCTATCTAAAAGCCTCTTAAAGACCTCTATCGTATTTAATTGTCCATTGACAGATATTGAATAATAGCATGTAGAACATAAACACATTTAATTTATTTGTTCGCTAAATTAATTTGCCTCTTTTGGCGTAGTACTGAGGCAATGGAGACTGTCTAGACTAAGTGCCTGAAAGTCTTATCGCTCTGAAGTGCTCTCCAGTGCTTCAGAGCAGCAGATTATACAGAAATTGTAGATTTTTTTTAGTAGGAAAACAGGGAAAATGACCGAGGACCTAAACTTTGAAGGAAACTCCATCTATTTTTTTAAAGATTAGTTTTATTTGTCGTGTGTACTTTGAAACATTGAAGCATACAAAGAAATGCGTTGTTCGCATCGAATCAAATCCGTGAGGATTGTGCTAGGGGCCAGTTTCCAGTACCAACACAGCATGCCAACAACTTATTAACACTAACCCTAACTGTATGTCTTTGGAATTTGGGAGGAAACCAGAGTACCTGGAGGAAACCCACTTGGTCACAAGGAAAACGTACCAATTCCTTACAGACAGTGGCAGTAATTGCTGGTGCTGTAAAGTGATTGGGCTAACCACAACGCTATCATGCTATCTATAACCTTTGAAGATAATAGCACATTTATAAGATATTCCTCGTACTAATGCTGGTTTAAAATAATTATTTTGGTATTGATAAAAGTCTTTGGACAGAAATTATCATTTGAGTCTAATAAATAATCCCATAAATACATTGGAAACTGTGATTTGAGTGTTAATTTTAAATTACTGCACATGTTGTACACTACATTTGATCCAGAGTCTTTTGTGCTCAGCCGCTGCTGCAGTGGCTCTACAAGTAAGCTCGGTGTGCTGGACTTGAGATGGAAATACTGGAGGAGAACATGTCAACAATAGGTGATAGCAGGACCAAACAGAGCTGTGATAGTCTTGGCTCAGCTGCATGTTTCAGGCTTGTAAACTACCAGTCCTGCTGAAGGGTCTCGGCCCGAAACGTAGATGTACTCTTTTCCATAGATGCTGCCTAGCCCGCTGATTCCCAGCATATACATATTTTCTCTTGTTGTGATAGGAATCTGCAATATCTTGAGCATGTAAGAGCTAGGTATGTATTGCATGAGGGGATGATATACAACAGAACAGTATAGTCTGAAAACTACTGTGTGTCACATCATTATTTGCCCTTTCGCAGGAAAAAAATAAATGAACCTTGACATGTGGATACAGCAAGCTATTACGAATGCACACTATATATTGACCTTTACTGAAAATGATTTGAGTATAAGATATGTCTTTCTACAGCTACATAAAGTGACTGCACCTGGAGCACTGTGTCTGGTCTCTCTACCTAAGGAAGGATATGCCTGTGACAGAGGAAAGACAGTGATGTTTCACCAGATTCATTCCTGGGCAGAAGGCTTGTCAATGAAGTACAATAAAGCAACCTGGCAGTTTAACCTCAAAAGTTTAGAAGAATGAGAAATGATCGCATTGAAATTTAAAAAATCCTTATGTGGCTTGACAAAGTAGAAGTAGAATTGATGTTTCCCCAGGCCATGGTGTGGAGAATCAGGCTCGGAGTCATTCAGGATTGAGAATATGAGGGTGGTGAATCTTTGAAATCATCAACACAAGAGAATGGTGCAGGTTTAATCTCAGGAAGTATTGAAGACAGATGGATAGATGTTTTGATATTGGGAGATTCAGGGGATAAAGGATTAGCGCGGAGAAATTTGTGCTAAAGTGAATGATCAGCTACTGTACAACAAAACTGCAGAGCTGGTACGAAAGGTCGAATGGCTGACTGCTTTTTTTAGTTCTGTTCTCCATACACTTTGCTTCAACTGGCGACTGGCCCTGTTTTAATTTCAGATCTCCAGCCTCTCCAATATTTGCCATGTATTTTAATTCACTTCATGAGTTTGCTTAGTACACAGCAACATTAATTCAGATCAACTCAGCTGGAATGAGGCATGTGGATTTTGGCTTTAAATATGACATATCTCTGCAAACCACACTTATAAATAAATACCCTGGAATTCACAAATCTGATTTAATTTTTGCCAATTGTTTTAAATGTCGATGAACCTCTAACATGTCTCTGATGTTGACCAAAAACTGCAGACTAAATTGTGAAGTGAATTACCAAAATGTTAACTGATTTCCCTTAAGTTCAAAGTAAATTCATTATCAAAGTATATGTTGTGCCTATAAAAAGTATTCACCCCCCACCTTGGAAGTTTTCATGGTTTATTGTTTTACAACATTGAATCACAGAGGATTTAATTTGGCTTTTTTGAAACTGATGAACAGAAGAAGACTGTTTCTTGTCAAAGTGAAACAAATCTCTATAAAGTGATCTGAATTAATTACAAATATAAAACATAAAATAATTGCTTGCGTAAGTATTCACCCCCTTCAAGTTTGTGTTTAGTAGATGCAACTTTGGCAGCAGTTACAGCCTTGAGTCTGTGTGAATCGGTCTCTAAAAGACTTGCACATCTGGGCACTGCAATTTTCCCCCATTGTTCTTTACAAAGCTACTCAAACTCTGTCAGATTGCATGGAGATCATGAGTGAACAGCCCTTTTCAAGTCCAGCCACAAATTCTCAATTGGATTGAGGTCTGGATTCTGACTTGGCCACTCCCAGACATTAATTTTGTTGTTTTTAAGCCATTCTTGTGTAGCTTTGGCTTTATGCTTGGGGTCTTGCTGGAAAACAAATCTTCTCCCAAGATGCAATTCTCTTGCAGATGGCATCAGGTTTTCCTCCAGGAACTCCCTGTGTTTTGCTGCATTCATTTCACCCTCTACCTTCACAAGCCTTCCAGGGCCTGCTGCAGTGAAGCATCCCCACAGCATGATGCAAAATCACAGTAGGGATGGTGTGTTTTAGGTGATGTGCCAAACATAGCATTTAGTCTGATGGCCAAAAAGCTCAATTTTCATCAGACCATAGAACCTTCCTCCAGCTGATTTCAGAGTCTCCCACCTGCTTCTAGCAAACTCTAGCTGAGATTTTATGTGAGTTTTTTCAACAGAGGCTTTTTCTTTGCCACTCTCCCATAAAGCTGTGACTGGTGAAGCACCTGGTCAACAGTTGTTGTATGTGCAGTCTCTCCCATCTCGGCCACTGAAGCTAGTAACTCCTCCAGAGTTGTCATAGGTTTTTTAGTGGCCCCCATCATTAGTCCCCTTCTTGCACAGTCAGTCAGTTTTTTGAGGACAGCCTGCTCTAGGCAGATTTACAGCTGGGCCATATTCTTTCCATTTCTTGTCGATTGACTTAACTGTATTCCAAGGCATATTCAGTGACTTGGAAATTTTCTTGTATCTATCTCCACACTTGTGCTTTTCAATAACCTTTTTGCAGAGTTGCTTTGAGTGTTCTTTTGTCTTTATGGTGTAGTTTTAGCCAGGATACTGACCCACCAGCGGTTGGACCTCCAGTTACAGGTGTATTTTTACTACAATCAATTGAAACACCTTGACTGTACACAGTGATCTCCATTTCACTAATTATGTGACTTCTAAAACCAATTGGCTCTACCAGTGATGATTTGGTGTGTCATATTAAAAGGGGGGTGGGGGGTGAATACTTATGCAATCAATTATTTTGTGTTTCATATTTGTAATTAATTTAGATCACTTTGTAGAGATCTGTTTTCACTTTAACACGAAAGAGGCCTTTTCTGTTGATCGGTGTCCAAAAAGACAAATTAAATCCACTGTGATTGAATATTGTAAAACAATAAAACATGAAAACTTCCAAGGGAGGTGAATACTTTTTACAGGCAATGGGCACCATATACAACCCTGAAATTCGCTTTCTTGTGAGAATACCCAGTAGATCAAAGAAACATAATAGACTCAATGAAAGATTGCATCCAACATGATGGACAACATGATCAATGAGCAACAGACAACAAACTGTGCAAATACAAAAGAAATAATAAATAAATAATATATATCAAGAACATGAGCTGAAGAGTCCTTGAAAGTCAGCGTACTTTGCTTGTGTAAACAGTTCAGTGATGGAGCAGGTAAAGTTGAGGGACGTTATCCCCACTGGTTCAACAGCCTGATGGTTGAGGGGTAATAACTGCTCCTGAACCTGTTGGTGTGGGTCCTGAGGCTCCTGCACCTTCTTCTGATGGCAGCGGCGAGAAGAAATCATGGCCTGGGTGGTGGGAGTCTTGATGATGGATACTGCTTTCCTGCTACAGTGCTCCATGTAGATGTGATCAGTGGTGGGAAGGGCCTTATCCACTACTTTATGTAGGATTTTCCATTCAAGGGCATTAGTGTTTCCATACCAAATCTTTCACCTCAAAGGATACCATTGCTATTGTTGTCTTAATCTGTATGTTCTTCATATTTGCCTCCAAAACGACTGCATTCCAGGAGTAATTCACAGTCAGCTGAGACTCATGAGGCAGGAGGAACTCATTTACAAATACAAATTTGTTCCCCAATTCATCCTTTTGACGTAAATTAAACGGTTGTTTAACATTATGTTAAGACTTGAAAGACATTAGTAATCTTAATCACTAATGACTACCAAGGTTAATTTGGTCATTGTAAATCATTAGGCTGGTGTTAAATCAGGAATCGGTGGGCGAGGTGGCTCGAAGGACCGGAGGGGCCTATTCTGTGCTATATTTCTAAGTAATTGATGCTTGCTGGCACAGGCTTCTTTGGACAATGCCAAATTAAATGACGTTGTGTAGATCAGCTTAATCCAGAACACAGCATCTTTAGGCACTGTTCTTCAGCAGTCCTTCCAGCTCTGGTCCCCAAGAGCATGCTCATACTCTGCAGATAAATGCCAGGTATTGCATTTTGGAAGATCAAACTAGTGTAGGAGTTATACAATATTCTCTATGTGACCCCTTGTCCACTCATCGCTCCCCACTGATCTCCCTTCTGGTAATTAACCCTGCAAAAGCCACAAGTGCTGCATGTACCCCTACACCTCTGCCACGACCACCATTCACGCCTCCAAACAGTCTTTCCAGGTGAGGTGACAATTTACTTGTGAGACTGTCAGGATCATCTACTGAACTCAGTGCTCCTGGTGTGGCCTCCTCTACATAGACTGGGGCCCACTTTGTTGAACACATTAGCTCCATCTGCCACAAAAAGTAGGATTTCTGAGTGGCCACCTATTTTAATTCAACTTTGTACTCCCATCCAAACATATCGGTCCATGGCTTTCTCTGCTGCCAACAACACCTCATATTCTGTCTGAGTATCCTCCAAACTGATGCATAATCATCGATCCATAGAACATAAAATATTGAACACTACAGGCCCTTCAGCCCACAATGTTGTGCTGACCTTCTAACCTTCTTCTACAAGTCTACCACCTTGTGTTCTATGGATCCACCATTCCAGCACCACTGATAGCTGTGCTTTCTGACATCCAACCTTCAGCCTCAATACTCATTCTTGAGATTTCTTGCATGAATGTACAGTAAGACAGGCATAATAAAATGAATATACCCACAATATATTCTTAACCTAACCATTTCTACTTATTTTCATTCCTCGATGCCCTACCAAAGAAACCTTGACAAATTGATAGCAATTTGGTCTAAATTGAGAATAAATTCTTACTGCTTCTCTACTGGAGGTGACAGGAATTGTCCATGAGCGGAACTTGCAAACAATTTAAGGAAAAGATCTTTGTCTCGGTGAGAAGTGAAATGGAGTTTCACAGATGTTGGCTGCATTTTAATTTTTTTTGCATGCCTTGATTCCATTCTGTCCCCCGACCCTGCCCTCCTCATTTTAACCATGGATGTCCAGTCCTTCGCACTTCTTTCCCTCATCAAGAAGGCCTAAAAGATCTCTTCTTCTTTCTCAGCAATATCACACTACATACCAGAGCTTTAAACCATAAATATAGTCTACCTGCTAACTTATATCAACCAATTGTCATGATTGTGTGTGTGCCTGTGTGTGATGTACACAGTCCTTTCTCCTGCCTAACATGAACTCATTCTGCTTCAGCTACCGGAGAATTCATGTTTGTGAGGCTACCTTTATACTCCATCACTACACAACACACTCTTGGACAGCAAAAGCCAAACCTCAGGAGAAGAAATTACTACACGTAACAGGATGTCTGATTCACTATCCCTATCCTGAAATACGAACAATAATTAACAGAATCTAACAGCTTTTCATAGAGCCATAGTGTCACAGTTTGGCTCTGTTTAGCAACCTCATTACCTGTATGTCTACAGTTCAGTTTACTCTTTTCTCTGGAGCTAGTTTTCATACCTTTCTGAACATCATATATTGATTTTCAAGATTCTTGAAGGAGAATCTAATTATGTCATCTTTATAGATTTATCATGCAGAAACTATGCCTGTTTCTATGACATAGGAACATGAAGTGTAGCTAATCATCAGGTACCCATTTATATTAATCCTATTTTATTACCCTCATATTTCCATCAACATCCCTCCCTTTCTCAATATGCCATCACTCACCTACACACAAGGGGCAATTAACAATGGCCATTGAACCTACCTACATGACTGTAGGACATGGGAGCAAAACAAATCAGCTGGAGGAATCTCACACTGTCACAGGGAGAAAGTGCAAAGTCTGCATAGACGGCGCTGGAGGTCATGATTGAAGCTGGGCAGCTTGAGCTGGGGGGCATCAATTGTGCCGCTATGCTATTGGAGTTTGTTGACTGACTGCCCTCCTGTTCTTCTGTCACACTTACACTCTGCTTAGGAACCTTGTTACGCTGTATATCTACAGTTCAATAAGATGCTGTTCTCTGCAGCTAGTTTTCATACCTTTCTGAAATTCATCATGTCTTGATTTTCAAGATTCTTGAAGGAGAACCTGATTGTGTTATCTTTATAGATTTATCTCACGGAAAATAATTATTTTTTTAAAATCCCACAGACATGTTTACAACTTTAATTAAAATTGAATCATTTATAAATCCTTGTCATTAACATTTTACAATCATCTTGTCAATTCCTCAACTCAAGGTGGCATTCTCATTTCAACTTCCCTTCAGCAATGCACAGACAAAATGAAGCACACACATTTCATGGGATATAAGCAAATAAAAGAGAACAGGCTTCATTGAAAAGTTATGAAAAATGTAACATCCTTTTGACAGACACATTGAAAAGAATATAACTCAGATTGTTCTTTGGAGTCACATCAGCAACAGCACAATAAGCATCAACACTCTTGGCATCTGGACTTAGATTTCCTTCTCACTGGTTTGTTCTCTTTATAGATTGGAGATGTTATTCTTAAAATCACTATCAAAATTTGATTTTGTTAAAACTTAATGCAACAAATAGAAATGTAAAATCACAGATGCCAAAGTGTAGTTAGGAAAAAGCTCCAATCATTAACTCAAAGATGGCTGATTGCTCTGGTGTTTTGCTCTTGGGCTCTTTCCAACTACCTTCTTAAATGTTTGCTTTGATATTTATTCATTTCCCTTTCAATCTAGTTCTACTATTTTGTAGTGGTACATCACGAAAACAAAGCAGAAGAAAGCAGGCTTCTCCTGAGTGTCCTGGTCAATCAATATCACTAAAGTAAAGAGCTATACCCGACAGGGATAGGCTATGAGACAGTG
This sequence comes from Mobula hypostoma, assembly GCF_963921235.1. Lineage (NCBI taxonomy): Eukaryota > Metazoa > Chordata > Chondrichthyes > Myliobatiformes > Myliobatidae > Mobula > Mobula hypostoma. The sequence continues at coordinate 39,630,209 of NC_086121.1, read as the reverse complement.
ACTGTACCAAATGCATCATGTGTTAACTCGGTTTCTTTCTTCACAGATGTCGTCTGACCTGCTGAGCATTTCTAGCAATTATTAATTATTACTGTTGCTGCAAGAACAGCAGAGTGACAGAGTACTCTTATGAGTAACTTATCAAAACTTTTGATTTTCTAATAAACTGTTCTCGGGCTTCCAGCCAGGTTAGGTATTGATTTTAACCATTGTTTCAATTAAAACTGCCATCTTCATCAGGGACGATGCCTGGGCAAGTCTAGTCCAGTGGTATTTATAACTCTGTCGTCAGTCCCTCCTGATTGGTCAGTCTTCATCCACCTTGCTTACAATTGAATTCCAGTTCTTGCTCAGAGCGATACCTTTGTCTTTGTTAAAATTCTTTTCCTCTGGTTTTATTTCAGTAGCCACTGTGCATTCTATCTGACCAAAATATGCCACTCCGCATTCACAGGGAACGTCTCCCTTTGTTGGGGGCTGTGAGCATCACATCACAAACTCGAGTGTCTTTGTAAAAATGATAATCAACATCCCCGGAGGACATAAAGATCAGTTTTGATGTGGTGTCCCCGTTCACACAAAGGTGTCCTGAGACACAGGACTGCTGGCATTTGCGCTGGTCGTGAGTGTGAAGCAGAGTATTTCAGCTAGATGGGATGCACAGTGGAAACATACATCAAGGACCACAGGAGGTGCATCCGTTTGGATTACCCAGAGAAATCTGCAGTCGTAGAATATTGAATTTGCAATGGCCATAGGACCGACTTTGACAGCACAGAAACTACTGTGCCATGCCAATGGCTTTTGGGACAGCCTGGTGAAGGAAGCCACTGAAATAAAACTAGAGGAAAAGAATTTTAACAAAGACAAAGGTCTCGCTCTAAGTAAGAACTGGAATTTGATTGTAAACAAGGTGGGATAACAGAAACCTGATTGGATGAGGACTAACCCATCAGAAGGGATGGATGGCAGGGGTACAAATACCATCCGACTAGGTTCATCCAGGCATCATCCCTGGTGAAGACGGCAGAGTTTGTCACTGAAACATTGGGAAAAAAAATCAATACCTGTACCTGGCTGGAAGCCTGAGAAGAGTTTATTCGGCATACACGCTAGGAAAGCACTAGATCCTTTATCACTTTTGATTTTCTACTTTCCTTGATAAATGTCGCTTCCAAGACAATGTAGCATGTCGAATTCATTCAGGCCAGATAGAAACCAATAATGCACTACTGGCAGTCAGGAAGCGATTGGCTGCAGTCCATTGCCATCTAACAGAGGGAACTCTTGAAGACTTTGTTATTTGAAAACTGGGAAGGCATGATCTATTTATCTCAATGTACCAAAAGGCAATCTTGCGCTAAGGGCAAAAAGGGTGGACTTGACATCACAATTCATCCTCACTTGATTATCTCTCTATGGTTCCACCATCATGCTGTTAGAGTTGCCTGCTTAGCGGCATTTCCTGCTCAACAAAACAGTGCAGCTGGTAAGGAATGTGGCTTCTCAGTATCCCCATTGGGAATTTTGGATCCTGGACATGCCTAAATCTCCTGAGTGCTTACAAATAAAAAGGGAAACTAACCCCCTGGAGTGTCACAGTGTGTCACTGTTACAGGTCATCTGAGTGTTTGGTACTGTACAAATCATGAACACACCAACCTGGTAAATCAATATGCCGGACAAATGTATACATCAAATTCAAGACCATGGAGCACTTGGAGCACTGTGTTCAGTTTTGGTCACCTCACTACAGGAAGGATGTGGATACTACACAGAGAGTGCAGAGGAGATTTACAAGGATGTTGCCTGGATTGAAGGGCATACCTTCTGAGAATAGGTTGAGTGAACTTGGCCTTTTCTCCTTGGAGTGAAGGAGGATGAGAGGGACCTGATAGAGGTGTATAAGATGATGAGGGGCACTGATCGTGTGGATAGCCAGAGGCTTTTTCCCAGGGCTGAAATGGCTAACACGAGGGGGCATAGTTTTAAGGTGCTTGGAAATAGGTACCGAGAGATGGCAGGGATTAGTTTTTCACACAGAATGGTGGGTGTGTGGAATGCATTGCCTGCAGTGGTGGTGGAAGCGGATACAATAGCATCCTTTAAGAACTTAGAGCTTAGAAAAATAGAGGGCTGAAGTCTATGGAAACTCTAGGCAGTTTCTAGAGTAGGCACAACATTGTGGGCCGAAGGGCCTGTAATGTGCTGTAGATTTCTAAGTTCTATGTTCAGATCAATAACACTGGTGTCATTTTTGCTTGCAATAAGGTCTTGTTTTTGTAGTCCTTTTTTTTTGTTCTCTCTTTACTGTCCTGTATAATTAAAGTATAATTTATATTCTGTGTGTTGTCTGTATCTGTCTGATGGTTGATCACCCTTATGCTTTTTCTTGTTGTCCAGATTTCCATTTGGTTTTGCTTGCCTTACTACTTTAAGCTTTGTAACTGAGCCCCTGGCTCTCTGCTTATCTTTAGTTGTACAGAGGTTTAGAAAGACTTTCTAAAACAGCTCTGAGCCCAGATGACCAGATGTCTGCACCATCTCAGTGTAGATAGCCCTACTTGGGCTAGATGGCTAGTTAAATTCCAACTGGCCAGATAGATAAGCTAACAGAGACCCCATAAATTATTTCCCATTAACATGTGCTAATGGATAAAACTGGTTGGCACTGTTTACACATACTTTGTACAAGAGGTATTCACAAATTTCAGGTGGGAGTGGCAATGGAGTAAAACTGGTGCATATTTACCAGCACCATTCTAGTGTTTGAAGCTTGGGTTGTACAAATTCCAAAAATGACTGTACTTTACAAGTATTTATTGGATGTAAAGTAGACTGGGACATTCAAGAGCCATGAAACAAGCCACATCTGTGCAAGTCTACAGTATCAAATCTAAAATAATGTGCTACTAGTGAGACCTGGAGGGAAGGAAGAAGTGGAAAAAACTTAATTCTTCTTTCATTGATTCTCATGAATTCTGTTTTCAGCATGGATTTAAATTTTATATCTGACCCATGAGGCTACAACTGTATTCACTTTAATGAAACATGCACTTCCGCCTTCAGGCATGGGTCTTTAAACTGCAATTCATAGCTCTCTGTGATTAGGGCTCTGTGAAAATTAGAAACTTATCTCTATCTGGGACTGGGAATACTTTGCAGTATGAGTGGAATTCTATACCATTGGAGTCCATCTTCATTTGAAGATTAAAACATAGGAGCAGAAATAGGTCATGCACTCACTGATACAGGTCCACAGTCCCTTATCCGAAATCCTTGGGGCCAGTTGCATTTCGGAATTCAGAATTCTTCGGATTTCAGGCCCCCCCCCCGATACCAAAAAACATATATGCTCAAGTCCCTTATTTAACCTGTCTCAGTGTGGTGGACTTTAGGACCCGGCGGCACACCAAACCTACGCACATCCCCCCGTATACTTTAAATCATCTCTGGATTACTTATAATACCTAATACAATGTAAATGCCATGTAAATAGTTGTTATACTGTATTGTTTAGGGAATAATGACAAGAAAATTTTTATTTCCAATAAAAACATTCAATAAAACATAAAAATATACAGCTTCAAACAAACTGAATCAAACCCATGGTAAATGACTTATTTGAATAAATGTAGAACGTCACTGTCACTATAAAACTTCAGTAACTTGTCTCTCTGTTTATTTAAATCATATACAGTGGTAGTTCCGACACTATTTTCTTCAGTAAGTCGCTGCACAGACACACCAGAATCAAGCTTCTGCAATAACTCCACTTTCTGCGTTATCGATAATCATAGATGCTTCCTTCTCTTTTTCTCATTGTTACCCATAGGGGTATCTGCAGCTCTTTTTGACATTTTCACAGTGAGACTAAACACAAAGTCAGCAGTGAACACAAAATATCAACGAACAGCAAATGCACGTGTAACCAGTACGAGCGCTGAGCCACAACTGACGTTTGGCGGCCTTTGCTAGTCCTGCCACGTCACACCTGAGTGACGTCAGCTGTTGGCAAGAAAACTTCAGTTTTCAGAGCTTTTTGGATTTCAGAATTTTGGATAAAGGAATGTGCACCTGTAGCTGTTTTGTAATATCATGGCTTTATATCATGACCAAAGAGTTTATGGGTTTTACAGTAGCACCACTTCCCTGCAATTCCTACATGTCTGTTGATTCCACAAAATATCAAATATCTGTGCATATTTGCCTTGAATATATACTCAATGGCTGATCCTCCCTGGCACCACTTGTAGAGATTCACTACCTTCTATAATAGGTGTCCATGATCCTTTTTACATCAACCCTGCATGGCTGGTTCCTAATTCTTATCTCCTGGAGAAACATCATCCCTGCCTCTGTCTTGTCAAGGTCCAAAAGAATACAATACATATTTAAAGTTGCAAGGTCCTAGTTCAAGCTAAACTTGATTGAAATACAATTCTGCCCTGCTCTCTTTTAAAATATTAAATTAAAGCTTTGTCAACCTTCTCTTGCATGTAGAAAGATCCTTATTGCTAGTTAGAGGATTGCACCAATCTCGCTACATTGAGAGAATAACTGTCTTTCAAAGGTATTTCATTAGTTTTGAAGGACTTAAACATTTTGAAGATGTGCAAGACACTACATGAATGCAAATAAAATAGGAAATACTGAAAATACTCAGCAAACTGAGCAGCATTTGTGGAAGAAGAAACAGCTATTGTTGATTGAAGACCTGTCATGATAACTCACAATCATCAATTAATCCTGAAGAAGGGTCTTGGCTCAAAATGTTGACTGTTTATTTATTTCCATAGAAGTTGCCTGACCTGCTGAGTCCCTCCAGCATTTTGTGTGTGTGGCTTTCAATTAATCCAAGTTTGTTCTTCACCAGAGAATGGCCATGTTCGAGAATCTTTTACAAGGAAGTTGTTAAGTAAGTTCCATGCCTACAACTTTGAGATATAGTGCAAAGTGAGGCAACAGAATTCGAAGTTCTAGTCTTACCAAGTGGTTTTACAAATACATTACTAAATTAATATTCCTTTTTTAAACAAGGTAAGGGGAAATTAAAACAATTGCATATTTAAATACTGAAGAGAGGCTTTAAAAATAATACATTTGGATGTTTCTGGGGGCGAGGGAGGTTGATCAAACAATTAAACTCAATTCAACAAAAATGAGGAGGAAGATTACAGTGACAGCTGACCTGGTCTGATTATAGGTACTTAAAATGCTAATACCAAGTTCCACAAAGCTGTTAAACTAGACATAAAATCTGCCTTGTGCAATTCCCTGGTTTAGTTTTAAACGCCATAGGGACTGGAGAGGACTTTTCAATAGTAATTTTGCTGATGGGTTAATTTGTCTACCTGAGGAGATTACAAAGCTTAAAGGGTGTGGAACAAACATGGATGGAGCAAGAGTTACAAGCCATAATACTCTAGTGATCATGAGTACAGGGCATACTTTTAGAAACATAAAGGAAGCCATGCCAAAGGAACTCAGCAGACCAGGCAGGATCTGTGGAAAAGAGTAAACAGTCGACGTTTTGGGCTGAGACCTTTCACCAGTCCCAAGGAGGTGTCTCAGCCTGAAGCACTGACTGTTTACCCTTTTCCATAGATGCTGCCTGGCTTGCTGAGTTCCTCCAGCATATTGTGTTTGTTACTTTGGATTGCCAGCGTCTGCTGATTTTCTCATGTTTGGAAGCTTCTCCCCCTACTGGGGCCACCTCAGCATTGTTATTTATGATGCATGGATCCATTATCCTTTCAACGTTGAGCCTGTGTTTACTCACACCATTCACATGAGAAGGGACAAAGAGAGAAGCCAAGATTATAGACAATATATTTCCCTACTTGAATAGAGATTGCAAAATGTCATCAACCAGAAGGTTAACAGTGTTTCTCTCACCATGGATGTGACAGATTTTTGCTGAGCAGTGTAAGCATTTTCATTTCCTTCGAGACACCTAGTGTCATGAAATACAGATCCAGTGGTTCTGTCAGTTGCAATACAGAGCTGGAGGCTTACCACAGCAAAATAATTTGTGGTCTTATGAGAGATGCAATTAGACTGAAATCGCCTGTAGCAAGAGTATTTTTCCACAATGAAGTGATTGAAGGGCAACATTAGCAGTAAAATTATCTTGTGAATCTTCCAAAAATCTGTTCACAGGAAGAATAATGAAACAAAATTTCACATTAGGTGATATAATGAGGAAAGGTTGAATAGGTTGGGAGTTGATTCTTTGGAACATAGAAGATTGGGGGACGATTTGATAGAGGTAAATACAAACAGGTTTTTTCAACTGAGGTTGGATGAGACTACAACCAGAGGTCATGGGTTAAGGGTGAAAGGTGAAAAGTTTAAGGAGAACATAACAGGATACTTCTTCACTCTGAGAGTGGTGAGAGTATGGAATGTGCTGCCAGCACAAGTGGTGCGTGTGAGACTGATTTCAAGATTAAGAGAAGTTTGGACAGGTACATGGATGGCTATGGCCCTAGTGCAGGTTGATGGAAGAAGGCAGTTCAAATGTTTCAGCACAGACTAGATGGGACGAAGGGCATGTTTCTGTGCTGAACTTTTCTATGACTCTGTGAATCTAAGTTTTGTTCCGCACCATTTTTGCAGATGATGAAAATGCAGCCCAAGTCATGAGGCATAAAGTAATTATTGTAAAGGGGAGAGCAGAGAGACATGGAGGTTTACGGAGGGTGCACACAAACACCGGACCAAGCCAGTTGCAAACAAACCTTTGGTAACCACTGACAGTTCTCTCCGCTGTTTGTCACTGGGAAGCACATTACTAGAGTCCTCTCCTCATTTTCTCCCAGGAAGCCAAGAGCTCTTCCCGAGTTTGTGGAGTGGATTCCATCTACCTGAAGGTACAAAGGACACGCATAACCTTCACATGCAAGGTGCAGCATCCTTCTTCAATTGGTTGCCTGCAGAAAATTTCATCTGCATCTTCTGGCTACTACATAATGGTATGAGACTGCGATTGTGACAGGACCAAAAAGGCCCAATTTCACTGCACATTGGTGTCAAGTAAAGCTGCGTCATTGTCTCAACGGTTTTCTCACTGCAATGCTGCTCCTCAGCTCCAATAAACTTGCTAGCAGAACAGAGCTGATCTACTCAACAAAAGGGAAACTGTTCAAACTACATTGTCTCCACTTCAGAATCAAGTTCACCCCCGGCGTCCTATGCTAAAAGTAGCCATGCCTCCTCTTAAAGATGGGTGCTCACCAGTTGCAACCACTACTAGAGAACAGTTGACATCATGAGGAATAGTGCCTATCTATATACTTCTTCCAATATTTCTTCAACAATGGCCTTGGAGAAATTTCTTCTGTCTTATCCATATCGTATATTACCTCAAAATTAAATCATTTTCTCTATTTCCCAGTTTTACTGGAGGGGTGTCAGCCCAAAACAGTAATCTGTTTTACCCTCGCCACAGATGTTGCTAAATGTCTCTGGCATTTTCTGTTTTCCTTTCCGTCTAATACGGGTCTAACAAGAGTCGACGGGCTAGTAACCAGGTTGGCGGCGTTCAAAAGGCCGCAGGTCGCTGGCACGGCAGTTGCCCTTCACAGAAGGGCTGTGTTCGATTCTGAAGGGAGGATGTTTAAGATTTATGTGATTATTGTACTAGTTTATATAGCTCTCCTTCAGTTTTCTGTCTTTTTCTCTCTTGTTGCCAATTGGCAGGTTGGGATTCTGGGTGGGCGATATGTTACTTTTTGTGAGAGGGAGGGGTTGGGGATTTGGGGGCTGATTTTCTTGTTGGTTTTTCAGTGTACATCTATTAGCTTTTGTTTATGAGGGAGGAGGTTGGGGGTTTGGTGCTATTGTCGCTGTTTTTTTCTGCGAGGGAGGGGGTTGGGGGATTGATGTTGTGGTTTTTTGTGAGGGAGGGTGTTGGGGGTTAAATGTTATTGTCACTTTTTTTTTGAGAGGAAGGGGGTTTGGGGATTGATGTTATTATTGCTGTTTTTTTTGCGAGGGAGGTGTTGGGAATTTGGGGCTTCATGTTCCAGCCTCTGTTTTTTGTGTGGGTGATCTGTTAGCTTTTGTGTGAGGGAGGGGGTTTGGGGTTTGCGAGTTTTGTTTCTTTTTCCTTTTCGCATAGGTTGGGGGAGGGGCTGATGTCCCTTTTTTTCAATGACTCACATGCTTTTTTCCTGTATTTCATGGCTCTCTGGAGAAGACAAATAATATTGTATTGTACATGAATACTTTGACAATAAAATTAACCTTTGAGCCTTTAATATTATAGGTTAGATGCTTTTCCTACTGTTCAGATCTGATCTTCCTGATAGGATAGATGAAAGTAAAAGGACTAAGAGGGTACAGTGTTTGTCAGAGGGCAACTGGTGTCACCATTACCTCTGCCACATTATTTGGAATCCAAAATTCATGATTCAGTATTACCAGCATCATAAGATAAGATGTACTATCGAGTTAATGGATTGTGATTAAATGAGGACCCAGATACTTAAAAATTTGGTGATCAAATTTTTAGGCTTATCTCCATTCGCTTATTGTGTATGTAGGATAATGTCATGGGTCAATGTGAAGATGAGGCACTGTTTCTGTCTTCCTGCATAGTGCAGCAACAATTAGAGCCTGAGACAGACAGAATGACTGATGTGCAAGTCAAATGGGAAAGTCTCAAGCCCCAGCAGAATTGGTGCTTGATTATGGGGATATAAGTTAGTACATGAATATTCCGTGTTAATACATTCTTGGTGCAGGACTGGGTATTCATGTGCTGGCAAAAGCTCCTTTGAGAATGATCCCACTGAGCCCTGTCAGTGCTATGCTTTGCCTTGGTTGTATTTGAAAAATTATAACTATGGTATTATACTGAAGCTTGTTAAAACTTTTATATATTGGAACAAAACTTCGTGTAAGGGACCAAATTGAAGACAGATTGTCCACAGGATTGAGGAGTATTAGACGGGATTCTTGAGAAAGAAGGGATTGAACGATATGGTAAAAGGGCTGCTGTTTACCTTGACAACAATTTCTGGTTTTGTGATAGTAGGGAAGGAATTGCCCATAAATGTGTGGTGAGATGAGTTGGGGGGGGGGATTCTTAGAAGGAAGGGGTAAGGTGGGGTAAGTTTGGGAGACCACTTTGCTGAGCACCTACACTCCATCTGCCAGAAAAAGCTGGATCTCCCTGTGGCTACCCATTTTAATTCCACTTCCTATTCCCATTCCGATATGTCAATTCATGGCCTTCTTTACTGTCGTTATGAAGCCACACTCAGGTTGGAGGAACAACACCTTAAATTCCCTCTGGGTAGCCTCCAATCTGATGGCACGAACATTGATTCTTGAACTTCCATTAATGGCCCCCCTCCTTTCACCATTCCCTATCCACTTTTCCCTCTCTCACCTTATCTCCTTGCCTGCCCCTCCACTCCTTCTGGTGCTCCTCCACACTTTTCTTTCTTCCATGGCCATCTGTCCTCCCCTACGAGATTCCCCTTCTCCAGACCTGTATCACTTTCACCAATTAACTTCCCACCACTTTACTTCACCTGTCCCCTTCCCAGTTTCACCTATCACCTTATGTTTCTCCCTCCCCTCCCTCCACCACCTTTTAAATCTACTCCTCAGCTTTTTTTCTTCAGTCCTGTACTCTTTTCCACAGATGCTACCTGGCCTGCTGAGTTCCTCCAGCATTTTGTGTGTGTTTTGTTTGGAATTCCAGCATCTGCAGATTTTCTCCTGATTGGGTAAGGTGGAGATTAGGTCAGAGTCCAGTTTGAAGATGTTTAGGAATTTGACAAGATTGTGACTTACGAGCATGGGGAGGGCAGAATGCAGATTCAAGCGAAATGGAGCTTTGGCGCTGGCTGGAGATCAAGAAAAGATAGCAAGCTTGTCTAAGCGTGTGAAAACGCAATTTACCAAAGAACTTTAACTTACTGTAAATATGTAATCCAAGTTCTCCTGCCATGCTTCAAATTAGCTTTGCACAGGGAAGATACCATCGGATGAATACCATGTCATAGAAATTATGCTATGATCACAAGATTTTCTCAAAGCTGAACCAGCCATTCTAATTTTCTAAATTATGTTCTGCACCAGTAGACACACATATACAATACTACGATAAACCTTACACTGTATTTCAGTGTCAGGATGGAGCCGTGACCTGTTTGACAATAAGTTACAACTGGTTACTCAAAATATTTTGGCTATTTTGGTCATTGCAGAATCTGTCATTCAACAAAGTTATGTCATGTCTCAGCCCTATCACAGAGTAATATCCACATTGAAATGAGTAATACTCAGAGGTGGCAGTAGCCATCTGGAATAAAAAGTAATCTTTTCTAGTCCAAAATTACTCTCGCGGAGAAATTATTTTACACCTTCCACAACTTTCGTCTCCTCTTCTATGTTCTGGAAATCATTATCTTCTTTAGCTCATGGAAAAATCAAATTCTAATTGCATAACATTGAAAATAAATGTGATGTAACTGAATTTCCAGGCAAATGCTGCTTCGAAGAGCAGCATACTTATTACATCAAAATCTGAAGTCCAATGATGCTGTAAGAGCTAGAAAGGCAGTACAATAAAACTGCCAATGCTAGTATACAGATGTCTCTCCGCAGACCTAAAATAAATGCTGTACAAAGTTTGTTCAGATATCCACAAGTATCAATGTTAATGACAGTTCAACCATGCTTTGTTTTAATGGTTCTACTATCCATAATTTACAATTAAATTATATATTTCCTTGAATTTGTTTTGTTCCAGTAGGAAACCAACTGTCGTTTCATGTCGAGGAACCAACTAGAGAGCAGGCTATTCTGGACTGGGTTTTGAGCAATGAGGAAGGGTTAATTAGCGATCTTGTCGTGAGAGGCCCCTTGGGTAAGAGTGACCATAATATGGTGGAATTCTTCATTAAGATGGAGAGTGACATAGTTAATTCAGAAACAAAGGTTCTGAACTTAAAGAGGGGTAACTTTGAAGGTATGAGACGTGAATTAGCTAAGATAGACTGGCAAATGACACTTAAAGGATTGACGGTGGACATGCAATGGCAAGCATTTAAAGGTTGCATGGATGAACTACAACAATTGTTCATCCCAGTTTGGCAAAAGAATAAATCAAGGAAGGTAGTGCACCCGTGGCTGACAAGAGAAATTAGGGATAGTATCAATTCCAAAGAAGAAGCATACAAATTAGCCAGAGAAAGTGGCTCACCTGAGGACTGGGAGAAATTCAGAGTTCAGCAGAGGAGGACAAAGGGCTTAATTAGGAAGGGGAAAAAAGATTATGAGAGAAAACTGGCAGGGAACATAAAAACGGACTGTAAAAGCTTTTATAGATATGTAAAAAGGAAAAGACTGGAAAAGACAAATGTAGGTCCCCTGCAGACAGAAAAATGTGAATTGATTATGGGGAGCAAGGACATGGCAGACCAATTGAATAATTACTTTGGTTCTGTCTTCACTAAGGAGGACATAAATAACCTTCCAGAAATAGTAGGGGACAGAGGGTCCAGTGAGATGGAGGAACTGAGCGAAATACATGTTAGTAGGGAAGTGGTGTTAGGTAAATTGAAGGGATTGAAGGCAGATAAATCCCCAGGACCAGATGGTCTGCATCCTAGAGTGCTTAAGGAATTAGCCCAAGAAATAGTGGATGCATTGGTGATAATTTTTCAAAACTCGTTAGATTCTGGACTAGTTCCTGAGGATTGGAGGGTGGCTAATGTAACCCCACTTTTTAAAAAAGGAGGGAGAGAGAAACCGGGGAATTATAGACCGGTTAGCCTAACGTCGGTGGTGGGGAAACTGCTGGAGTCAGTTATCAAGGATGTGATAACAGCACATTTGGAAAGCGGTGAAATGATTGGACAAAGTCAGCATGGATTTGTGAAAGGAAAATCATGTCTGACGAATCTCATAGAATTTTTTGAGGATGTAACTAGTAGAGTGGATAGGGGAGAACCAGTGGATGTGGTATATTTGGATTTTCAAAAGGCTTTTGACAAGGTCCCACACAGGAGATTAGTGTGCAAACTTAAAGCACACGGTATTGGGGGTAAGGTATTGGTGTGGGTGGAGAATTGGTTAGCAGACAGGAAGCAAAGAGTGGGAATAAACGGGACCTTTTCAGAATGGCAGGCAGTGACTAGTGGGGTACTGCAAGGCTCAGTGCTGGGACCCCAGTTGTTTACAATATATATTAATGACTTGGATGAGGGAATTGAATGCAGCATCTCCAAGTTTGTGGATGACACGAAGCTGGGTGGCAGTGTTAGCTGTGAGGAGGATGCTAAGAGGATGCAGGGTGACTTGGATAGGTTGGGTGAGTGGGCAAATTCATGGCAGATGCAATTTAATGTGGATAAATGTGAAGTTATCCACTTTGGTGGCAAAAATAGGAAAACAGATTATTATCTGAATGGTGGCCGATTAGGAAAAGGGGAGGTGCAACGAGACCTGGGTGTCATTATACACCAGTCATTGAAAGTGGGCATGCAGGTACAGCAGGCGGTGAAAAAGGCGAATGGTATGCTGGCATTTATAGCAAGAGGATTCGAGTACAGGAGCAGGGAGGTACTACTGCAGTTGTACAAGACCTTGGTGAGACCACACCTGGAGTATTGTGTGCAGTTTTGGTCCCCTAATCTGAGGAAAGACATCCTTGCCATAGAGGGGGTACAACGAAGGTTCACCAGATTGATTCCTGGGATGGCAGGACTTTCATATGAAGAAAGACTAGATGAACTGGGCTTGTACTTGTTGGAATTTAGAAGACTGAGGGGGGATCTGATTGAAACGTATGAAATCCTAAAGGGATTGGATAGGCTAGATGCAGGAAGATTGTTCCCGATGTTGGGGAAGTCCAGAACGAGGGGCCACAGTTTGAGGATAGAGGGGAAGCCTTTTAGGACCGAGATTAGGAAAAACTTCTTCACACAGAGAGTGGTGAATCTGTGGAATTCTCTGCCACAGGAAACAGTTGAGGCCAGTTCATTGGCTATGTTTCTATGTTTCTATGAAACAAAATGGACCCTTTCTCTCAAAAGAGGGACTGTTAACACTAATATACAGGGAAAAAACACAGATTTGGATACAATTACCTTATTCCTTGGTTTTCTGGCAGTGCCCAGAGAAGTTCAGACTCCCTTGTCTTCTCATGAAAAGCAAGTTCTTAATTCCCTTATGTACTGCCGCATTAACATTACTATTACAATGATCAAACCAATATAAAGAGCAGATTCATCAGAGAAAATGATCCCTTACCAGCTATTTTAACCATTTATACTCCTGATCACCAGTCCACCTTTTTCCTTTTCCATGTTTTTAACCTAAGTTGAGCATTGTTCTACAAACGTGTAAATACCCAGTTAAATATATTAGACAACACAACGATGCAGCTAATAAAGCCATACACCTAACAGTTTCAGAGATCTGGATTCAGTCCTGACTTCCAGAATTGTCTGTGTGGAGTCTGCACCTTCCCTAGGCAGTCCAGTTTCCTCCCACACCCTGAAGACACGCGAATTGCAAGTTGTTGCTTCTTATTAATTCTACTATTTAGCGATATAGTGCAGAGTAGGTTCCTCCAGCCCCTCGAGACAAGCTGCCCTAGCAACCGCCGACAAACCCGATTAACCCAAACCTATTCATGGGACAACTTACAATGACCAGTCAACCTTCCCTGTGGGTCTTTGGACTGTGGGAGGAAACCAGAGACCCTGAGAAAACCCACGCATTCCGCGGGTTAAACTCTGAACCGCTACACTAACAGCTACACTACCCTGGTGGATTCATTTGCTAATATACATTACCCCTAGGATGAGAGTTAGAAAAAGATTTTGTGTATGTGTGTGTGGGGGGGGGGGACGGGGTGTGAACTGATAGGAATTAATGAGAATAAAATGGAATTAAAGCAGGATTCATGGCTAGATGGCATAGACAGTGGTTGTTAGGTTTTTTCAATGATGCATGCCTTCATTAAAAAGAAAGTTCTCAATAAGGAATGTTTCCGTGAAGAATCAGTAACAACAGATCCAACCACCAATAAATGTTTCTGCAAAAAGTACAGCCTGTAAAATTCTGAATATACAACGATGGTGTCTTGGGGAATAGAATAGTTCAGCACTGGCACAAGTAATGCACATACACAATACTATGATAAACCTTAAATTTCAGTCTCAGATGGGAAATAAACCACTACCTGTTTGAAGATCCAGTCACATATGAGAATAAGTTGCAAATGTTACTCAAAAGATTTTGATCACTTTAATTCTGCAGAATTTATTATTCAGCAAATTTATTTCAAGTTTCAGGAGTATCACAGAGTAACATCCACATTGAAATGACTAAGACTCAGAGGAGGCAGTGGCCATCTGGAGTGAAATGCATAAGTAATTTTTTTCTAGCCCAGAATTACGTTTGCTGTGAAATGAAATTTAATTATTTTACTCCCACCTCACCTTTCATTTCCTCTTTAATGTTCTGCTCAGGCTTTGGTTATTAGAATATGATAATTTTCTTCCAGCTGCTAAGCAGTTTAGGTGCTTTTAATGGAAATATTCAATAGTCAGAATATTGACTTCCAATTGTGACAGCAGCTTTAGTCAGGAAAAACATGAATGCAAGCAGCTTACAAAATGTACAAATTTTCTCCTCTAATCCTAAAAGTAGCTCAGAAGGCACTAATCCTTTTTTGTTTTTTTTTCAATAAGCCTCACTTTGGCTCAGGAACGAGTCACCTCCAGTCCTCTAATAATAAGTATCTATCCAACTGAGGTAATGGTCAGAATGGACAGCACATGATGTAGCATTTGGTTTGATATTTGTTCCTGACCTACATTTGTTTGACTTGCATTAGCACTGCAGCTCAGATTAATAACAAGATTGTGGGATTGAACTGGACTACCATTGCTTAACTCAGCCTCACAGTGCGTTAGCCAACACTCACCTAAGCTGAAATCTAACCTCCTCAGAGGTGAAGGAATTTAGCCATTTTAGAGTCACATGGCAAAAATGGAAGCCATTTAAATATTGTGCTTCTATGACAACTAGAGATGAATCAGTAGTTACAGTACAGAAGGAGGCCATTCAACCCACAAGAATTTGTCATATACACACACATATATAGCTTCGTATATAGATTCGGCAATCTTATTTCTTTAATTATTAATACAATTTTAGAAATTATTATTCAACAACTTGCTGCATTCAAAATGACTCTCTCTGTCTTTTTACAAACTGTCTAGGGAATGAAGAAGTGCATCAGCCTTGCGCAGATGACCAACACAAGACGGTGTCCAGTTTATCCTAACCCCTGTGGTACAAAATGCAAAGGACATCTGGCTTCTTGCTATCCTGTCTTTTGTGCAGGTCTGCATGTGAATTACAAAATAACAACAAGAGGCTGTCTGCACTTTTGAGTTTAAGCCAAATCAAGCACCACTGCATTAATGTATTAATGTGCTCATACTAAAATATAATTTAAGGGATTTGAAATGGTTTTGGTATTTAAATGTAAAAAATATTTTGTACAAAGTTAACAGAAAAATCAATGAGATTCATGATGGTTCATCTACTTTTGATCTTTTCAGAAGATAGTGTTATACAGGATAGTGGGAGAACATTAATTTATAGTTTACATCAGTAAAATGATATATGTTGAAGAATATTTTTACCAATCTATAGTTTAGTGGCTTATCCTTTGTAGTGCAGATTGAAGCATCAATCATGAATTTTACATACGGGACAGAAAAAAATCTCACGATGCTTCTGACTACTCCTTCGCTAACCCTACTTATCTTATTCAACAAGAACTACAGTCAATAACTGCAGGAATAACTCGAGATGAAATATATAACATTAAAATGCAGTTCAAGGTTTCTAATTTCACAAATGCTTGGGAATGACTGTTGAGTGATAAGCATTTAACAAGCTTCTATCACCCTTTTTATCTATCACACTAATGGAAGCAGTAACCCTTTTTATTTTATGGATTTCTGCCTGTCCTGAAATAATGAATAGATTAATATTATTCAGGCATGTTGAACATTTATCCACTAATGTCACTAATCCTACGTCCCAAAGCATTCCCTTATTCTGAAATTAAATTCACCAGGCTCCAGTCTTTGATTAACTGAGGTTAGCCCTACCCCTGCACAAGACGACTGATCCTGAGAGAGTGCTACACACTCAGAAGTGCTGTATTTCAAAATAGATCACATATAATGTCACTTATGTTACGACGAGATGGCTGAAACAACCAACTTCTATTGGTCAGCTGACAACCAATCACAGGCTGACTTTCACTGATCAGTCATTGTTCCTATCAGTGTCTCAAATAGTCTTGGGCAAACCATTTAAATAGTTGTGCTTTGGGATGCACTGTTGAGTTTTGAGATTTTTGCAGATGTGTGGTTTTATTGAATAAAGGTTTATATCAAGTTCCGACGTTGATCTATCTCCAGGCTTTGGGTCTCATCAGTAGTTATAGGTGAGTAAACACAACAAATTGGTGATGAGGGGCTGTACTATATTGACATGGCTATTTCAGCAGCAGATTTGTGCGCAATCCTACAACAGCAGCAAACTCAATTTGAGGTGGCCTAGCTGAAGTTAATTGAAGCCTCGACCTGCAGGTTATCAGTCAGTTCAATGAAGTCAGTATCAAACACTGAACAGAACTCATGCGAGTCAGTTGTTGCGTCCATTACTAACTTCCAGTTTTATGCCTCTTTGGGAGTTATGCTTAAATCACAGTTCAAATGTTACGAAGATATATTCCAGATTGAGTTCGCCAGTAAAGACAACTCATGGAAGACATACACCTTGCTCTGAAAATTGGGTACTGCTGAATATGAATGTTATTTTAACTTCATTTTGCCAAAGAACTCATGTAACCTATTTTTTGACAAAAATGTTCAACAGCTAACAAGCATTTTTGGAGAGCAGTCATCTCTCTTCAGTGTTTGCTACCATTGCCTAAAACTTGTTAAACACGATGCCCATGACTTCATCAATCGTGGTTGTGAATAGTTCAATCTGAGTAACATGACTGAATCACGTTTCAAATGTCAGATTTTTATTTGTGGACTTCAGGGACCTGGGGATACAGACATTCGTAAATGGCTCTTGGACAGACTACAGCAAGACCCTGGTCTGACTCTACAAGCCGTGACTCAAGAATGTCAGTGTTTGATCAGCCTGAAACACGATTCCAACCTAGTTGAACAGAACCATGTCAATGCAGTCTCCAATGGCCCAGACATCATTACTCAGCAGGTCTCCAAGTGGCCAAACATAGCTTATTGGAACTTTGGTGTGTGGTAAGAAACGCATTTGCAGCAAATGCCAACGCTGTCATTGCAAAGAAGGCTTTTGCCATCCTTCACAATCTTCTAGACCAGTGAAACACAAGGACAAGAAGCCAAAAGCTACAAGGATTTTAATGGTCAAGTTCAAAATTAACTTTGCCCCTAGGAGACGGTAGGCCAACATATTTATCAACAATCAGTTGGTCAAGCTACAAGTTGATATCGAATCAGACTTCACCATTATCTCCAAAAGTACATGTAGGAACTTGGATCCCAAACAGCCAAATCAACTCATTGCTCCACCTGCACTGCACCGGGTGGAACCCTCCAGCTGATTGGCAAATCACACTGCATGGTGAAGCTGAACGGTAATCGAGTCAATGGTGTGTGTTACCTAACAGACCAGCCAGATCTGAATGTCCTCAACATTGACTGGATGGACAAGTTTGACCATATAGAGCATCCCTTTGGATGAAATTTGTATGAAGACATTGGCCATTCAAATCATGACAGTTGACACCATACCACTACCGTATGAGACCATACAACAACTGCAACAGCGGTACGCAGCAGTGCTTCAAGAAGGTTTAGGTTGCTGCACCAACACTAAGCATTCCACCTCTGTCTAGAAGCAAAGTCATTTTTCTGTCCCAAAAGACCAGTACCATATGTAGCCATAACCACTCGTGGAGGAAGAGCCAGGCTGCTTACAAGCTGTTGTAATCAAAGCTGTCAAGTACGCACATTGGGCAGCTCCAATAGTCATTATCAAGAAAGCCAACAGTACAGTAATCTTGTGTGCAGACTTCTCAATTGGCCTCAGTGCAGCTCTGGAGACACACCAGTACCCATTGCTGGTTCTGGCAGGTATTTTCGCAAAATTTAACGGTGGTTGTTATTTGCGAAGTTGGACTGGACTGAAGCCTACCTCCAGGTAGAAGTGGTGGAAAATTCACAGAAGCTTGTCACCATTACAACACAAAAGGGGTTGTGTTCCTTCTTCTAGCTGCCTTTTGGGGTATAGGTGGTTCCTGCAATGTTCCAGCAGCTTATGGACATCATGCTGAGTGGTATTGGTGGTGTTGCCACTTACCTCAATGACATCCTTGTGATAGGCGTGGTTCACACAGAACTATGCCAACATCTGGACCATATTTTGAGCAGCTACAAGACTTTGAATTGTGATTTCAGGCAGAAAAATGGCTTCATTCAAGTATCTGGGATTTATCATAGATGAGCGCGGTTGTCAACCAGATCCAAAAACATCACGGCCATCTTAAAGATGTCTCCACCATTAGATATTGGCATTTTACAATCATTTTTGGGTATGATCAATCATTATTCAGAATTTCTTCCCGCAATGCACCAACTGAGGGAGCCACACCACATTGAAATGGTCCAAACATTGCCGAGAGGCTTTAGATCAGGTGAAGAAAATGCTGCCACCTGAACTACTCTGGGAGCTGTCATATCCTGTCATACTCCTGCCTAATGCTTAGAGACAGAATAGTGATTCGATGAACACTTGACCAAAAGTACTGAAACAATTCCATCAAAGTCACCTGGGCATCAATCGAATGAAAGCCCTTGAAAAAAGTGTTGTGTACTGACTGGGCACAAAGAGATTGCATCCAGTGTTCTGTGGCAGCAAAGAATCCAAGTAGAGCTGATCCAAACCATGGCCTCAGGCTGCCAGACCTTGGAGTGGAGTACATATTGACTTTGCTGGCCCAATAAATGGGTGTATCTACCTTGTCCTGATTAAGACCGATTCCAAATGACCAGAAGTACCATCCATGAAGTCAACAACAACAGATGCTACCATTAAACAGCTGCTGCAGATCCTCAGCCGTTTCGTGTGCCAGAAATGCTTGTTTCTGACAATGGCACTCAATTCAGTTCACAGTAGTTTGCTGGATTGTGCCAGAACGGCAGACCACAGTTTTCCACACTTGCTCACCCACAGTCCAGTGGTCAAGCAGATAGGTTTGCAGATATCTTCAAACTGACACAAGGGTGCAGTCATGACCCAAGCGCAGAGGGAAAGACACTGAAGTGGATGAACAGTTCACTGGCCTTTTGGAAGAACTGTGCAGGACAAAGGAAAAGCAATATATGCTAGGTCAACAGGGCTGCTAACTAAAACTCTCAGACTGAAAGGTAATGCCAACACCATGGCTAGGAAGCAGTAACTTAACACCAAATGAATACTGCTCCTTTGTCGCATCAATCAAAATGGTAGACTTCTTTCCCGGAACAAGGACAAAAGTAAGAAGGGAGCATAGATGTCACTGTATTTTTGGTCTAGTCTCAACAAGGCTGGAATGAGAGGAAGGGAATTAAATACCACCAAGTTGAAATGCTAATTGGCTGGAATATGCACTCTCAGGAGCATGACTGCCGAATCCGTTCTGCGGACTGATTGCGAGGGCATGCAGTGTCCATGGTTGTGACACTAACGAAGAATTCTGAAATCAAGTGGGAAGGAGCATCGGCTGAGGCTCTTAACACAATTCTGCTGACGTATTGAATTACATTCCAATCAGGCCTCGAGGGGAAGTCTCCAGCTGAAGTACTTTTGGGAAGATAACTGCGCAGCACATTGGATACAATGCTGCCCAGTGTTCAACATCTGAAACAGCAGAAGATCAAGTGCTGTCCTGTGCTGGCGTGCCTTATTCTGATTGTCAAAAATTGCTTCCATTATGATTAGTTAGTTTAGAAGCTGCAGCTGCTTTTCCCATTAGATAGATGCCTAGTGTCCAGTTTCAAATATCCTGGGTACATAAAATAGCACATGGGAGGGGCTTGCTTTCTTCGTCCTTTGTTTAAAGCAAGATGATTGGGTAAGGATGCTCTGCACACAGTTTTAACCAAATATGTTTGTTGAATGTATTTATGTTTGTTGAGTGTTCAACTTTATAGTGTTGGTAACTTGTTTGAACATTACAGGTGCACAAAGGCAGTTGCATAGACCTTGATTGATGTGTGAAGTCATCCAAGCCCAGAACTGTAGTGTGGACTAGACAGTTTTGTAATGGGCAAGAAACCAGGTCAGATTGTCAAACGAATGGGAAAGTGCTCTACAAAGTTATCATAGACTGACATCATTAGCATCACCATAACCAACCAGTTGTAGTCATGTACTCCCGCAGCCACAACAGTTAGTTGGGAAATCATCAAAGAAAAAGGTGGACCTTCATCTCCTCCTGGAAGGGTTCGGTTTACCCCGACCACTAGTGCCAGCACAGCCGCAAGGAGATGTTACAGTGAGCCGAACCAAAAAAATGCCTTTCGGTCAGCTGACAACCAATCCCAGGCTGACTTCCACTGATCGGTCATTGTTTTGACATTTTGTAGTTATGTGGTTTTACTGAATAAAGACTCAATGCAAATCCTGCCTTTGTTCTATCTCCTGGCTTCAGGTCTCATCAATAGTTACAGGTGAGCAAACACAACAACATTAAAATGCTGTTAATGCAGGAAATATGAGATAGAACAGGTAAAAACTGGACAGCTGATGAAAAGTTATTGACCTGAAACATGAACATTGTTTCCCTCACATGCTGCCTAGCCTGCTGAATACTTCAATAAGTTTTTGTTGTTAAATCATACCCACTTCTGCCATCAACACATCTCATGATATTGTTCAAAGAAGAATGGGGGTATTTTCAATGTCCTGGATTACATTGCTCATACTCAAACATTCAATGCTGTGATATTTCAGAGCTGCTCAAACAATGACAACACCATCTCTTGTAACAGGTTTTAAGTTTTATTGAGGTCATGGAAGTGCTATATATCTGCGAGCTCTTTCTTTATTATTTTCATTTTTTAATTAAATTATTTATAGCTAAATTATTCTCCGATCTGTTGTTGCGTCATCCCAACCATGGAGAGCTTGGCATAGAAATTGCCAAGTTAGTCAATCAATAATGGCTCATTATTCATTGGTAACTGAACAATCACAAGAGCTTCGCTTTCTGCTGATGCTGTCAGACTCTGACTGTTTCTAGCCTTTATAGATTAACAAGCAAGAAAAGCAATCTTGCCACATGGATTTTGTAAGGAATAGTCCCACATCCATACCACCATCATCACAAGAAAAGCATATGCTATTATTAATATTAGTGCTGAATTAAATACAGAAGCGCTCAAAATGCCTACCCCATTGATCAGCAAGCCACACAATTGAGGGCAGACAATCATTCCCCAGAATTGGAAAACTTATCTTCCCCTTTAAATGCTGATCAATGTCCAGAATGCACTAAATATAATTTTTTTGTTTCACTGCATTCACACAATCTTAGACATAAGTGATGAAGAAACGTACATAATAAATGACTAACAACTGGATTTTAGTCACGTTACTGATAAAGGTTTTCAATTCAGATCTTGGCGGAATGGTAATTTGAACAGACATTTAGCATAGTCCTTCAGAGATTTATAAATACATAATTGAAAAAGATAACACCGTTTATGAAAGCTGCTGGGAAAAGTATGATTCTGCTGTGGAAATTGGTACATCCTCTCAATTACATTTTATAGGGGACAACAGATAAAGGATGCCCACCATCTCTTGATCCTCTAAGTTGGCTGTGACTGAAGGATTCATGGATGACTATACCTATGAGGATAAGGGACATACATTTATGCTAATATTTACAAATATTTGAATACAAACCAGACACCATTAATTTCAATATAGTGGTTGCAAAGAATTCCCCAAAGCCTTTTCATCGTCAGACCGTGAAAGAACATCAACCCTAAATTTTAACTTTGTTTCTCCTTTATACATGCTGTCTGACCTGGTGAGAGATTACAAGATTTTCCATTATTATTTCAGATTGTCAGTGTCTGCAATGTTTAGTGCTTGGTGGGTGAGAACTGACAAGGGGCCAGTGAGGTATTTGCTGTGGCTGCGAAGGGAGTGGATGGTGGAGATGGAACAACAGACCAGCGGTGGCGGGTCAGAGAAGACTGGAATCTTGAATTGGTAGGGGAGGGGGAGAAGAGTCCAGTGGTGAAATGTCACTGAAAGTGGTGGAGATGTGGAGGATGATCTATTGAAGACGGAGGCTAGAAGGGTGGAGGGTGACCTCGAGGGGAACCCTATCCTTAATCTGAACAGGAGAAGAAGGGGTGAAAGCAGTAGTGTAGGAAACAGAGTTGTGGTGATAAACCCTGTGAACCGCGGTAGCCACGCTTGTGAAAAAAATTGACATCTCAAACACATTAATGTGGAGAATGTCATCACAACAGATGATGATAAATGAAATTGAGTCATTAAATGAAGCAAGATGGGGAGAAGTGAAATCAAAACAGTTCCACAGATTTGTTAGCAAAAACAAATATTGGTTAATCCCTGGAGATCCAATTTATGTACATGGTTTAGATCAAGGATTCCCAACCGTTTTAATCCCATTGGATTCCTACCATTAACTGATGGGTCTGTGAATCCCAGGGTGGATTCCTCTACTTTAGATGAAGGTAGCAAATATATGGTTGCTTTAATTTGCAGATTATTGAAAGAAAATAAGTTGTGAAGATGATGTAAGGAGAAAGCAAAGAGATGTAGATAGTTTAAGTGAAGGAGCAAAGATCTAAAAAATGGAGTATAATGTGGGAAAACTCAAAATTGGTCTGACAGGAGGAATAAATATCCAAATGGTGAGAGGTGCAAAGGATCTGGGTCTCCCAGTGCTTGGATTAGAAAAGGCCAGTAAACAGGCACACCAAGAAATTTGGAAAGGGAAGAACATGTATTGTTCATTGGACCAGAAGGGAGGTTAGTTATACAGGACATTAGTGTGATCAGTCATGGATACAGTGGGTACCCTTCTCTGAGGGAGGATATTAATATGCTGGAAATAGTTAAGAGCAGATTTACTGATACCTAGATTGGGAAAGTGGTGTCACGGAAAGGTTGGGCAGATTTATCTTGTTGTGTCTCGATTAAAACATAAAAAATCCTCAGGGATCTTAACAGGTTGCTTGCAGAGAGAATCTAAAACTGGCGGTTTAGAACTCTGAGGCTACGTCCACACTATGCCGGATAATTTTGAAAACCAAGTTTTTTCTCTTCGTTTTGACTCTCTGTCCACACTAAAATGGCATTTTCATCCCCTGAAAACTGAGATTTTCAGAAATGGTCTCCAGAGTGAATAAATCTGAAAACGCCTAATATCCGTTGCAGTGTGTACGGGGTAACCGGAGCTTTTTAAAACCGCTGTCATGACGTGCCGGATCAGATGGCGACAGCCCGGCATTTCATTGTTTTCTTCTTCTTATTATTATTACTACTTTATTGTCGCCAAACAATTGATACTAGAGCGTACAATCATCACAGAGATATTTGATTCTGCGCTTTGCAGAACCTAACAATTTCAGAACAGACGGCAATGAGACTGAAGCCAGAAGAGTTAGAAATGTACTCACCAAATATTTTGACCCATAGCTTACTGAATAAATAAGTATACTCACTTTGCCCTGTTTCTGTCCTTGCTTGTACGAAGGTGGTTTACCTATTTATGCAAGTACTTCTCTGACAATAGATGTGTAACAAGCCTAATGTAACGTTGTATGGAAATACAAGATAACACTGATACAGACATGTTTTATACATTTAACAAGGTGCTTTATTAATGCAACAGAGTTAGTCAGTTTTTCAATGTTCGTCGTCAGCGGGGTCATACTGTCCATGAACTTCCTGTTGGTTGCCTCCATACGCTCCAGTATTTGGTCTTTTTTTAGTTTTAAGTCCTCCTGCGCGAGAGCCAAGAGCAATTCCTTTTAAGTTTTTCTACTCTGTAACTGGACAAACGCGCACCAAGTACACCGTTTCCTCTTCGCTTGTTTTCTGTGTGTCCTGCGCATGCCCAGTAGGAGGAGATTCGCCCAAATATCCGTCTAACGTGGACAGAGATATTTTGAAAAACAGTTAGTGTGGACGCCTGTCGTTTTTACTTGAAAGCGGCGTTTTCAAAATTATCCGGCCTAGTGTGGACGTAGCTTAAAATTATGAGGGTCACCCATTTAGTTAGAATTTAGAAGGAGGTCATCAACAACAAGTTATTGAAGCAATTCTTTTCTCTCAAAATAGTGCAAATCTTTGGATGTTTCTTCTTCAAAGCATGGTGAAGTAGAGACATTAAATATCTTTAAATCAGAGGTAAATTAACACTTGATAAGCAAGGTGTTGAAATGCTGCTATGGGTTTTCCTTTCAGTTTCTGTAACTGTCCCCACCTACATTTCACAGTATTACATATTCCTTTGCTTGTAACTTCCCTCAATAATTTATTCACCACATGGCTCTGTAAACTTTGGAATCACCTTGGCAAGTAGATCCTCATCCTATCAAAAATATTCCTTTTGCCCCATTTCTTGCCACACTTCCTTCTCCTTTATATTATTTCTTCACTTTCCCAGTTCTAATGAACTCTCTTTGAATTGAAATGTTAACTTTTTCAGATGCTGCCTGACCTACTGAGAAGTTCAAACAATTTCAGTCCTTATTTCAGATTTCCAGCTTCTAAAGCATTTTATTCCTTATCTAGAAACAAGAGTTGCTTGGCCCCAGCAGTGCTGTTGCATAAAGGTTCCATTTATCTGTCTTTTACGGCATGGTTTCAATCTATTAGGATGCTTCCATTCGAGTATCTATCAGAAATAAAAGGCACATCACTGAGTATCCTTCCTTCTGATGATGAAACATGTAGATTTTATGACGATACATTAGAAAAGGAAGCTGTTTTCTCAGATTTCTACCATTAATACTTAAAAAAGTAATTGCTCACTCATGTAATTGCTGGTTTTAAAATCCAGCTGTGCACAAAATGGGAAAAGAATTTGCCCATTTAACACTGCAATTAAAAGCGATTAATTCTATGTGGAGCACTTAGAGATGCAGTAAGTCACCTGGGCTATTTAAAAAGTACCTCCATTATGAAGGAAGTTCTGTATAAGTACCATATACCTCAAATACTAGCTTTAATATTAGTAGATAGAGACTGATTTCATGGATTTCCATTACAAATGTTATTTCAGAAGAGAGTTATGCTGAGAGATGGTTAAGCCCATGGGAGACCAGCACACAAAACACATTGATTTTCTATGCGCTAACCAACTCTAAAAGAGTATATCATTCACAAAATGTGAAGTTAGGTAGGAACGGGATAAAAATTAGCATCAAATGACTCACATTTGATTAGCTCGTAGTAACGTTTATTGGACCAAGAACGTCCAGTCTTGATCCAAACTAATATGTTTGATGTTCTCTGGCATCAGATGTACACCTAAAGACGACATTATTCACACAGTCCTCATTTCCACTCAATTCAGATGTTAGTCAGAATTCTGTGCTGCTCACTAGAACAAGATGCATATTGTGTTTGTGTGTTTCACTTCTCTGGCTGGACAGCATCAGGAGTAGTTATGGGCTCCTCAAACACCTCTCAGAATGTGTTGCAATGAGCAGTGAACCCCTTTCTCCAACACTTTGCTGCTAAAACTCTTACACATATTACAAGTACTTTAACGGTTACACAATAGGAGTGCTCTACAATTAGAGGCATAGTTAAGGCCATGGTTGGCGTGTCTTCTTTGTAAATGCATTGATAAGTTGGGCCCAGGATAGACCTTTAGAGATGTTTACACCCAGGAACTTGAAACTGCTCACCCTTTTACTGCTAATGCCTCAATGAGGACTGGTGTGTATTCTTTGACTTCCCATTCCTGAAGTTCACAATTAATTCTTTGGTCTTGCTGACGTTGAACGCAAGGGTGTTGTTGCACACCACTCACGCAGCTGGTCTCACACAATCCTGTACACCTCCGCATCACCATCTGTAACTCTGCCAATAATGGCTGTGTCATCGGCAAATTCATAGATGGTGTTTGAATTTTGCCTTGCCAAACAATCATGGGTGTGGAGAGAGTAGAACACACATCCTTGAGGTGTGCCAGTGTTGGTTATCAGTGAGGAGATGTTATTTCAGATCCACACTGATTGTGGTTGCCCGATGAGTAAGTCAAGCATCCTGTTTCAGAGGGAGGTACAGAGGCCCAGGTTTTGCTTATTGATTAATACTGAGGGTATGAAGGTGTTGGACACTGAGCTGTAATCAATAAGCAGCAGTCTGATGTTGGAATTGCTATTATTGAGGTGGTCCAAATCCGAGTGGAGAGCCAGAGAGATTGCATCCGCTGTAGATCTATTGTAGCTTTCGGCAAACTGCCGTGGGCCCAGGTCTTGCTGAAACAGGAATTGATTCTGGCTATGATCAACCTCTCAAAGCACTTCCTCACAGTAGATGTGAGAGCAGCTGGGTGATAGTCACTGAAGCAGATCACTTTGCTTTTCTTTGGCAATGGTATGATTGATGCTCTTTTGAAATAGGTGGGTATCTTCTACTGCAGCAGTCAGAGATTGAGTTGGTTGGCAAAGGCTTTCAGTGCCTTAGCAGATACACGATCGGAGCCTGATACTCAGCGAGGGTTCAACCTTTTGAAAGATGCTCTAGTGCCAGCCTCTGAGATGGAGATCGCAGGGTTTACAGATGCTGAGGGATTCACACAGGTGTAATTTTATTCTGCCTTTCAAGGCGTGCATAAAAGGCATTGAGTTCACCTGGGAATGAAGCATCACCACCATTCATGATGTTGGGTTTTGCTTTGAACCCTGCCAGAGCTGATGTGCATCCAATTCCATCTCTAACATCATTCTGAATTGTTTACTCATTCTTAAAATAGCCTTCTGTATGTCGTACCTGGATTTTTGGATAGTTCTGGATCATTGGTCTTGACGCCACAGACCTAGCCCTCAGCTGACTGCGAATCTCCCAGTTCATCCATGGGAGACACTCATCCACAGAGGTCTGGATGAAGTTGGTGACAATTGTGGCATATTCATTCAGATTCAAAAATGAATCCCTGAATACTGCCCAGACCATCCATTCAGGGCAGTTCTGTAAATGCTCCTTCATCTCCCTTGACCATACCTTCATGGCCCTCACCACTGGTGCTCCAGTTCTCAGTCTCTGCCTGTATGCCAGGAGAAGAAGTACAGCCAGGTGATCGGACTTGCCAAAGTGCGGGCGTGGGATGGCATGTTAAGTGTTCTTAGTGGTGGTGCAGCTTCAAGATGGACTGTTTGAAATCCTCCACAATCATTGGGATGGCATCAGGGTACACTATTTCACGACTGCTGATCAGGTTGTTGAGCTCCTCCATTGACTGGGGTAGATTGCACACCGTTACCAGGGTGACAGCGTAAAATTCCTTGGCAGATAAAATGGATGACACTTGACTACTAGATGTTCTAGCTCAGCTGAACAGGACCTAGACAGATCTGCCATGTCAGTGCACTGCAGTGAGTTAATCTTGAAGCACACTCTGCTTCTCTACTTTAAGGCACTCACCTCTACAGTGCATGGAGTGAATGCTGAATACCTCGGGCAATAGTGCTGCATTCAAAATGCTGGTGGTGAGCCATGTTTCCATGAAGTAAAATACACAGCAGTTCCGGACATCCCTCTGGTACTGCAATCTTGCTCCGAGGTCTTCAGTTTTGTTTTCCAGAGACTTATCATTCAACAGCAAGACAGAAGGAACATGGGGCTGCTCACAATTCCATACCTACTCATAAGGGCCAAGGGCTCTGCATTTCAATCTTATTTGCTTTCTGCGTTTCCTGTTTCTTAAAAGGAATCTGCCGATTTTTGAGAATTGATAGATTTTTTTTAAATGTCTTAAACCCCATAGTGGTGACTGTGGACTTCAGCTGCAGTAGTCCTGTATGGGAATATTTGATGGTTCCCTTTGGAGCTGCATGCAAAGTGTTGCCAATTTCTGGTGCCATCTTTCTTGGATTTTTGAGTATTATCAGATCGTTCCATGGGTGCTTGCAGTCACTGTGCCCATAATGGGTCCTCCTAAATACCTAGAGCACTTTCACTGCTCCTTCAGTCTATAGGGGGTTGTAGATAGTAGATAATAGACAATAGACAATAGGTGTAGGAGTATGCCATTCAGCCCTTCGAGCCAGCACCACCAGATCACATGAAGTATTTCCTGAGCATGAACTTCTAGAATGCTTCGTCCTGAGGGGGGTGATATTTTCAGAGGTTGGCACTGCTTGAATTAATGGAGACAGGGAAACATGGGGCAGCTCCCCACTTCCATGACTACTCATACTAGCTGAGTGCAAGTAAAATGGGAACCACCAAAACACTAGGATAGTTGTCTGATGATGGGATGAAACTGCCTAGCTCCACTTGGGATGCCTTGCAGCGCATGCCAAGAGAGCGTGTTGCCTCAACGTCTCTGAGTTTTTCCCTCAGAGAGCCTGGAATTGTGTTCCAGGAAAAAGTTCTTTCCTCACATCCTCTCTAATTCTTCTGTCATTAACTTTAAAACTTTCATTCATTCATTACGTGCCATGTCATATTGACATTGGCAACCATAGTCTTTCCATGACCATGATTGTTCTTGGCAAATTTTTCTACTGAAGTGGTTTGCCATTGCCTTCTTCTGGGCAGTATCTCTACAAGCCGTTATCAACACTCTTCGGTGATTGCCTGGTGTCAGGTGGTCACATGACCAGGACTTGTGATATGCACCAGCTGCTCCTACGACCATCCACTACCGGCTCCCATGGATCCACATGATCCCGACTGGTCTTCTGCACTGTTCCAGATACCCAGTGTAAGAAGGAATAGTACTTCAGCTTCCATTCAAGCCAGTTACAGACCTCAGCACTCAGTGCAATATTTAATAATATCAGATAAGCATACGGCCTAGCCACTAGGTATTTCCAGCAGTCTACTTCCCAGCAACTGCACAAAAGAATGCATATTCTTTTCAGTTTTGTTTTCTCTCCAACGGCATTCATTCTTCTGCTTAACGAGAGAGCTCTGAGTGCATTGCGGCAGCCTTGGTTTCTAATACACCACAGATATTGATGCTAGTATTCCCTCTGTCCCTCTAGCCTGTTCCCACTTTGTAACTGAAAACACTCTTTCTATCCTGGTTCTGATTAAAGGTTTCTGAACTGCAGAATTACCTACGTTTCTCTCTCCACAAATGCCACCTGACCTGAAGTCTTCCAGCATTTTCTGCTTTTATTCAGATCTTTACAAATGATTTTTCTTTCCGATTTTCATCTGCTATGACTCACTCTTATTTACATGGAAGTAATTGTTTCCATTTCACTTCCCAGTCTGGTAAAAAAAAATGGCTTTATTCCAGATTAGAACTTTTATTCTTGCTTTATCATGATCTACATCTATAACCATTGTATTGCAAGGACAGATTAAGAAGGATTGAGTGTGAAGAATGAAAGGCCATCTCATTTAAATATAAAAGATCTGTCTAGAGCTCGAAGGAATAGACATAGAATGATACTTCTGATTCGGGTGCCTTGAGCCAAGGGTCAAACACTCAATATAAAGGGTCAGCAATTCACGGAAGGGATGAAAGGAGACTTCTACACCGACAGGATAAAGTACTGAGCCAAGGAAGCATGCACGGTCCACATGGGTTGCAAATGCTGCTTCTCAATATGGAAACCGGAAAATCATTGTCCTTAATGTAAATCAGGGGACTTCTCTCACACTCCAATCACTGCCTATAGCAAGTTACACCAATAGCCCAGACAAAGGATTCTAGATGATGCCTAATGATCCCTCACAAGCTGCCAGACAGCTCCAGCTGTGCTAATTATGAAGTTATAGAGCTAGAGCCATGCAACAGAGAAACTAAACCATCAGCCAACAATGTTCATGTCAACTTTTATGTGCATCTACACTAATCCCATTTGGCCATATCCTAAGTGCCTGTCTAAATGCCTGTTAAATATGGTAAGTGCATCTGATCCCACAAGCTCCTGTAGCAGCGCATTCAACCAAATCAGCCACTCTCTGTATATAAGAGCTTATCCAACATATTCCCTTTAAAAGCTTTTGGTCTACATCATTCTAAAAGGGGAGGGTGAACAGCCAGAAATAGTGGTACATTGGTAGCAATGACATTGTTAGGAAATGTGAGGAGATCCTGAAGAGAGAATATAGGGAGTTAGGGAGTTAAGTCTTTAATTAATTATTACCAGCAAATCACCTGTAGTACCAGAGGGACCAACACATCAGACTTCTGTCAAGAGCACTTACCGTGCTATCACTTTGGAAAGACAGATCAACTGGCTGTACTTCGACTCACCGAGTTTAAGCAGAGATTGAAGACAGCATCATCAGTAGTGAGGACCAAGAAGGTATGAACAAGGGAGGCACAGGAGAATTTACAGGTCTGCTTTGAATCAGTGGACTGGATTCCATTCAGAGATTCATCTTTTGAGTCTGAATGAGTACGCCACAGCTGTCACTGACTTCATTAAAGCCTGTGTGGATGAGTGTGTGCCTGCAAGAACTTAATATACATCTCCAAATCAAAAGACATGGATGAACCAGGAGATTCGTAGTTTGCTGAGGTCTAGAGCTGTGGCATTCAAGTCTGGTAACTCAGATCTGTACAAGAAAACCAGGAATGACTTGTGAAGGGCTATTTTGAAAGCTAAGGAACAATTCCAAACGAGGTTGGAGGTGAAGTTATATGCACGTCAGCTCTGGCAGAGTTTGCAGGGCATTTACTTCCTACAAAGTGAAACCTAACACCATGAATGGCTGTGATGCTTCGCTCCCAAACGAGTTCAATGCCTTTTATGCATGCTGTGAAAGGGAGAATAAAACTAGATCTATGAGGATCCGTGCAGCACACAGTAACCTTGCGATCTCATTCTCGGAGACCAATGTCAAGCTGCCTTTCAAGAGGGTAAACCCTCACAAGGTGACAGGCCCAGTGGAGTACCTGATAGGGCTCTGAAAACCTGTGCCAACCAGCTGGTGGGGGTGTTCAAAGACATCTTTAATTTCTCCTTGCTACAGATGGAAGTTCCCACCTGCTTCAATAGGGCAACAATTATACCAGTACCCAAGAAGAGCAGGGTGAACTGCCTTAATATCATCCAGTAGCACTCACATCTACGGTGATGAAGTGCTTTGAGCAGTTGGTTATGGCTAGAATTAACTCCTGCTTCAGCAAGGACCTGGACCCACTGCAATTTGCCTATTGCCACAAGAGGTCTATGGCAGATGCAATCTCATTGGCTCTTCACACCGCCGATAGAATTACCTATGTCAGGATGCTATTTATTGACAACAGCTCAGTGTTTAACACAACCATCCCAACAGTTCTGATCGAAAAGCTCCAGAACCTGGGCCTCTGTACCTCCCTCTGCAACTGGATCCTCGACTTCCTAACCAGCAGAACACAATATGCATGGCGGAAGCCGCATCCCCACCTTGCTGGCCATCGATACTGGCGAGCCTCAGGGATGCTTAGCTCACTGCTCTACTCTCTCTACACCCATGACTGTGCATACACACTGCTCAAGTGCTATCTATAAGTCTGCTGATGATACAACCATGGTTGGCAGAACGTCAGACAGTGATGAGAGGGCATACAGGAGTGAGATATACCAGCTGTTGAGTAGTGTTGTGGCAACAACCTTGCAGTCAATGTCAGAAAAAACAAAGAGCTGATTGTGGACTTAGGAAGGATAAGACAAGGGAATACACACTAGTTCTCATAGGTGGATCAGAAGTGGAAAGAGTGAGTAATTTCTGATTCCTGGGTGTCAATATCTCTGAGGATCTAACCTGGACCCAACATATTGATGCAGCTACAAAGAGGGCATGATGGCAGCTTTATTTCATGAGGCGTTTGAGAAAATTTAGTAATTTGGTATAAATCCAGAAACACTCAATTTCTACAGATGTACCCTGGAGAGCATTTTAACTGGCTGCATCACTGTCTGGTATGGGGGGGCGGGGGGTGCTACTGCACAGAATCGAAGTAACCTGCAGAGAGTTCAGAGAGTTGTAAACTTAGTCAGCTCCATCATGAGCACTAGTGTCCACAGTATCAAGGACATCTTCAATGAGTGATGCCTCAAAAAGGTGGCATCCATCAGGAAGGACCCCCATTACCCAGATCATGCCTTGTTCTCATTACTACCAACAGGAAACAGGTACAGAAGCCGGAAGGCACGCACTCAACGATTCAGGGGCGGCTTCTTCCCCTCTGCCATCCAATTTCTGAATGGATATTGAATCGATGAACACCACCTCATGACTTATTAAATTTCTATTTCTGCACTACTTCTTTAATTTAACTATTAAATATACATATACCTACTGTAATGCAGTATTTGTTCTCTATTACTACATATTGCATTGCATTGCTGCCAAAAAGTCAACCAATTTCAGACGTATGTCAATGATATTAGATCTAATTCTGATTCTGAAAAGCAGGACCTCCAGGGTCGTAATCTCTGGATTGCTGCCCATGTCACACGCCAGTGAGAGTCAGAATAGGATGATTCGGCAGATGAATGCGTGGCTGAGGAATTGGTGCAGGGGGCAGGGTTTCAGATTTCTGGATCACTGCGATCTCTTCTGGGGAATGTATGACCTGTACAAAAAAAGTACAGGTTACATCTGACCTTGAGGGGGAATAATATCCTTGCAGGCTGGTTTGGTAGAGCTGTGGGGGAGGATGTAAACTAATTTGGCTGGGGAATGGGAACTTGAATGATAGGGCTGACGATAAGAGGCAGTTGGTATACAAGCAGACGTAGTGCATAGTGAGACTATGAGAAAGGACAGGCAGAAGATGTGGCAAAATTGCAATTAGGGGGATGAATTGAAGTGTAATGGGGGGGAACCAAAGATGGTAATGAATACAGGATTGAAGGTGTTATATTTGAATGACTCTGTATACGGAATAAGATAGAAGATTGAATGGCGGGGTGGAGATAGATCTTTGCAAAAGGAGCTGTAAGGTGCTCCTTCCCTCCACTAGCCTGCAAGTTACCCTTGGGCAAGGTGTAGCACCTGTTTAGACTCCGATCAGGGTCATGTGAAGCCACAGGAGCAGGTAGTGGTTGGTCGTATGACAAATCCTGGCTATGTGACCACTGACACCAGGCAGACAATCTCTGAAGAGTATTGATAATAGCTTGTAAAGATACTGCCCAGAAGAAGGCAATAGCAAAGCACTTCTGTAAAAAAAAATTGCAAAGAACATCATGGTACATAATAATGATCTTGCAGCACAGTTAACGATGCCAGGTATGACGTTGGGGCCATTACTAAGTTGTAGCTGAAAGAAGATCATAACAGGGAACTAACCATCCAAGGAGTCAGGATCAGTTCCTGCGGATTGGAGGGTAGCTAATGTTATCCCACTTTTTAAGAAAGGAGGGAGAGAGAAAACAGGCAACTATAGACCAGTTAGTCTGACATCAGTGGTGGGGAAGATGCTGGAATCAATTATAAAAGATAAAATAGCAGCATATTTGGATAGCAGTGGCAGGATAGGTCTGAGTCAGCATGGATTTACGAAGGGGAAATCATGCTTGACTAATCTTCTGGAATTTTTTGAGAACGTAACTATGAAAATGGACATGGGAAAGCCAGTGGATGTAGTGTACCTGGACTTTCAGAAAGCCTTTGATAAGGTCCCACATAGGAGGTTAGTGTACAAAATTAGAGCAAATGGTATTGGGGGTAGGGTACTGACATGGATAGAAAATTGGTTGGCAGACAGGAAACAAAGAATAGGGATTAATGGGTCCTTTTCAGAACGGCAGGCAGTGACTAGTGGGGTACGGCAAGGCTCGGTGCTGGGACCGCAGCTATTTACAATATACATTAATGATTTAGATGAAGGGATTAAAAGTAACATCAACAAATTTGCAGATGACACAAAGCTGGGTGGCAGTGTGAAATGTGAGGAGCATGTTACGAGAATGCAGGGTGACTTAGACAGGTTGGGTGAGGGGGCAGATGCAGTTTAATGTGGATAAATGTAAGGTTATCCACTTTGGTGGCAAGAACAGGAAGGCAGATTACTATCTGAATGGTGTCAAGTTAGGAAAAGGGGAAGTACAACGAGATCTAGGTGTCCTTGTTCATCAGTCACTGAAAGTAAGCATGCAGGTACTGCAGGCAATGAAGAAAGCTAATGGCATGTTGGCCTTCATAACAAGGGGATCTGAGTATAGAAACAAAGAGGTCCTTCTGCAGTTGTACAGTGCCCTGGTGAGACCACACCTGGAGTATTGTGTACAGTTTTGGTCTCCAAATTTGAGGAAGGACATTCTACCTATTGAGGGAGTGCAGCGTAGGTTCACGAGGTTAATTCCCGGGATGGCGGGACTGTCATATGTTGAAAGATTGGAGCAACTGGGGTTGTATACACTGGAATTTAGAAGGATGAGAGGGGATCTGATTGAAACATATAAGATTATTAAGGGATTGGACACGCTAGAGGCAGGAATCATGTTCCCGATGTTGGGGGAGTCCAGAACCAGAGGCCACAGTTTAAAAATAAGGGGTAGACAATTTAGAACGGAGTTGAGGAAAAACTTTTTCACACAGAGG
The DNA here is from genome assembly GCF_963921235.1 of Mobula hypostoma. Lineage (NCBI taxonomy): Eukaryota > Metazoa > Chordata > Chondrichthyes > Myliobatiformes > Myliobatidae > Mobula > Mobula hypostoma. The sequence continues at coordinate 39,595,391 of NC_086121.1, read as the reverse complement.
GTTGTGGTTCTGTGGAATGCTCTGCCTCAGAAGGCAGTGGAGGCTAATTCTCTGGTTTCTTTCAAGAAAGAGTTAGATAGAGCTCTTAAAGATAGCGGAGTGAAGGGATATGGGAAGAAGGCAGGAAAAGGGTACTGATTGTGGATGATCAGCTATGATCACAGTGAATGGTGGTGCTGGCTCGAAGGGCTGAATGGCCGACTCCTGCACCTATTGTCTATCATCTATTGTCTATTGATACATATTGTATTGAAAGGATATGCATTTGGGCAGAAGGGTTGGCATTGATTTGTTGGTTAGAAATGAAATCAAATCCTTATAAAGGAGTGATATAGGATTAGAAGATGCAGAACCCTTATGGGTAGAGTTAAGAAACTGCAAGGGTAAAAGGGCCCAGATGGGAATTTTATAATAGGCCTCCAAATAGTTGCCAGGATGTGAAATACAAATTTCAATGGGAGATAGAAAAGGCATGCAAAAAGCACAATGTTACAGTAGTTAGATTGGTGCTGGATCGAAGAGAGGGAATTTGTAGAATGCCTTTTTAGAGCAGCTTGTGGTTGAGCCCAGCAGGGGAAAGGCAATTCCGGACTGGGTGTTAGGTAGTGAACAGAATTTAATTAGGGACCTTAAGGTAAAAGAACCCTTATGAAGCAGTGATTATTGCATGATAGAATTTTCCCTGCAGTTTGAAAGGGAGAAGATAAAGACAGTGGAGTAAAGGGAAATAGAGAGGCACAAGGGAGGAGCTGGCCAAAGTCGATTGGAAGGGGGCACTAGCAGAGTTGTCGGCACAACAAAAATGTCTGGAGGTTGTGGGGACAATCTGGAAGCCCTGGGATAGATACATTTCAAAGCTGTAGAAGTATTCTAAAGGGAGGATGAGGCAACTCTGCCTGACAAGGGAAGTCAGGACATAATAAAAGCAAAGGAGAGGGCATACAATATAGCAAAAATTAGTAAGAAGTTAGAGGATTGGGAAACTTTTAAAAAACAACAAAAGGCAATTTAAAAAAGTATAAGGAGGGAAAAGATGAAATATGAAGGTAAGCTAGCCAATAACATCAGAGGAGAGCATAAGTTGTTTTCAGATATATAAGGGCTAAAAGAGAGGTGGAAGTAGATATTCGACTGCTAGAAAATGATGCTGGAGAGGTAGTAATGCAGGACAAAGAAATGGTGGAGGAACTTGATAAATATTTTGCATAAGTCTTTACTATGGTGACATTAGCAGTATGCCAGAAATTTGAGGATGTCAGGGGAAGAAGTGAGTATTGTTGCTATTACTAAGGAGAAGGTGCTTGTAAAGATGAAAGGTCTGAAGGCATACAAATCACCTGGACCAAATGGACTGCACTCTAGTGTTCTGAAAGAGGTAGCTGAAGTGATTGTTGAAGCACTAGATTCTGGAATGGTTCCGGAGAACTGGAAAATTGCAAATCTCACTCTACTCTTTAAGAACGGAGGGAAGCCAAAGAAGGGAAATTATAGGTCAGTTAGCCTGACCTCAGTGGTTAAGGAAGATTTTGGTGTCCATTATTAAGGATGAGGTTTCAAGGTACTTGGAGGCAAATGACAAATTAAGCCAAAGTCAAGATGGTCTCCTTAAGGGGAAATCTTGTCTAACAGATCTGTTGGAATTATTTGAGGAAATATCAGGCAGGAGAGTCAGTGGATAGTGTTTACTTAGAAGGCCTTTGATAAGCTGCCGCACGTGAAGCTGCTTAACAAGAGCATGGTTTTATAGGAAAAATACTAGCATCGATAAATGATTAGCTGATTGGCAAGAGGCAAAGACTGTGAATAAAGGGAGCCTTTTCTCATTGACTGCTGCTGAGTAGTGGTGTTCTGCAGGGATTGGTGTTGGGACCTTTTCTTTTCACGTTATACTGTATGTGACTGATTTGGATGATGGAATTAATGCCCTTATGGTCAAGTTTGCAGATGATACAAAGGTAGGTGAAAGGGAAATAGTGTTGGGGAAGCAGGGAGTATGCAGAAGGTCTCAGATAGATTGGGAGAAAAGGCAATGAAGTAGCAGATGGAATATGTGTTGGTTGTCTGTTTTTTCCGATGATGATGTGTCTGAGCAGGAGGAGTTTTCTAGTGAAAAACTCGTTGCACTGGTACGAAAAATCATCACGACTGGAGACTTCCTCAGCTGCAGTGGAGCGCCATGAGGCCTTCTGTACCTTCTCGTGCCCTTCGCTCACAACAAAGTGTTGCAGCACCACCTTCTTCACCGCCAGATCGACCTTGTAGTTGACCTCATCCGCCCAGTCCACAGGACTGACTTTGCATGCCAGGGTAGGCCCATTCCTATCTCACCTGGGTTGGAGGTTTCCAACTACCCTCACCTGGTTTAGCCTGCCTGTCGAAGCCGTGTACCAATGTGTGGCCACTGTCGCATGCAAGCAGTTACTTGGAGACACAGGCAAGAGCCGGGTGGCAGGTGGAGACCAAAGGTGGACAAGCTGCCAGCGGGCAGAGCATGACAAGCCCACCACCAGTGTGCTACCCCTCCCTGGGCACCTCCGATGGAATATGGTGAGAAAAGTATATGGTCATCCACTTTGGTAGAAGGATTAACGGTGCAGACTATCTTCTAAATGAGGCGAAGATTCAAAAGTCATAGGTGCAAAGTGACTTGGGATTCTTTGCGCAGGCTTCCATAAAGTTAACTTCTAGGTTGAGTTGGTGGTAAGGAAGGCAATGTTAGCATTAATTTCAAGATGACTAGAATACAAAAGTGGAGATTTAATATTGAGGCTTTATAAGGCATTGGTCAGACCACACTTGGAGTATTGTGAGCAGTTTTGGGCCCACAGATCCAAAATGTGATGGACCTGCTTTTGAAATCAATGGAAATGTGCATGAGGTGGGCAGACTAGTGAATGCAAATACAATGTGCTATCGGTGTGCTTGAAAGAAATAGATTCATATCTATTCACTTATTGCAGTTTTGAGAATGAATCTTCTGGCCCTGCTGAGCTGTTTGGTAAATATTATAAATATTACAAAAGTATTACAACTAATTGTGATGGGTTCAGATGGAAGCAGAGTATAACACTAATATTAATGTTATGGTATTTAATGACTTTTGAAAGTATTCCCTGTGTTTTTCAGTAAAGCCATTTTTTTTTGCATTGATAAATGAACAGAGGCGAAAGACACTTATTCCTACCTGGAGCAGCAGAATATCTCCAGAGGCGTGATGTACTGACTCCAAATACAGAGTGCAGCTGGCATAAGAAAGAGAACAGCTACCCAGCAGCAAGCCACTATTAAAGACATGAAGAGCCCAAAGTCGTGCACAGCTGGGATCTGGTGGGAGCAAAACAGGATTGTTACCAACTACCTCAACAGTAAATGTCCACTGATTCAGTCAACAATTAGGCATTGATAAGGACAATTGATCTGGTTTCAATCCAACTGGCCTGGTTCCCTATGCTGTTTGTGATTAATTGTGCTTACGGTAATCACTTCGTATTTCTGGAGAATATATACTGATCACAAGTTAGGAGTGCATTCACTGAAGCCAAAGTAAGAGAATTAATGGGAGACAGCTACAGCATACCAATGAAAATGAAGGACTAACCTGGGAAAGCATGGAAGGAGTTCTTCCCTGTTCTAACAAATGGCCTGCAACCTGAAATTTAAATTTGCTTCCTTTGCTATCACAGACGCTGCCTGACTGCTGTGTGTTTCCTCTTTCTGTTTCTTCCCTGTATTTAACCATCTTTAAAAATATAACATTGTGCCATAACATTCATCTAGTTAAGCAGTTTTTATATTCATAATTCTAGAAAAGTTATTTTCATACATTCTAAATATTAAGCAAAAATAAATTTAAGATCATTGCAAAAGGACACTTAAAATGTGGGCCACTAAATGAAGGATAGAGACAGTCTAAGAGGTATCGGAAACAAATAATGAATTTTTAAATATTTTAAACTTATTTTAAAGTGCTTTTAATGTGCCTTTTCAATGTGTTTTATCACTATTTCTGCACTGAATGGTGTTGTATGGATTATTAAAGCAAATATACTGTGCATTATCATATTGACATCAGAACATGATGATCAGCTAAGTCAATATGATGTATACTGCAAGATACATGTTGAAACAGAATATATTTAAAACTTTCAGACTGTAAAGGTCAGGGTGCTAATTTTGACTTGTGGGATTAGGCTGGAAGCAGACAGATAAACACTGGGTAGAAGTGCATTAAATTTACAAGAAGTTCAGGTACGACCTATGAAAGACTACCTTAAGAGTGAAGTGAAGTTAGAGATGGAATTTGATGCATGTCAGCTCTGGCAGGGTTTGCAGGCCATTACAATCTACAAGGTGAAACTTAACGTCATGAATGGTTGTGATGTTTCACTCCCAGTTGAACTCAACTTGCTGGGAAAGGGAGAATAAAACTACAACTGTGTGAATACCTGCAGCATCGGCAACCCTGTGATATTGGTCTCAGAGACTGACATCAGAACATCTCTCAGGGTGAACCCTTGCAAGTGCCAGGCCCCAGTATTGCACCCGGTAGGGTACGGAAAAGCAATGCCAAGCAACTCGCAGGAGTGTTCAAGAACACCTTCAATCACTGATGCAGTCAGAGGATCCCACCTGCTTCAAAATGGCATCAATCATACCAGTGCCCACAAAGACCAGAGTAAACTGCCTCCATGACTATCGCCCAGTTGTACTCAACTGTGATGAAGTGCTTTGAGAGGACGATTATGAGTAGAATCAACTCAGCCTCAGCAAGGACCAGGACCTACTACAATTTGCCTATCGCCATAATAGTCTACAGTGGATGCAATTTCACTGGCTCTCCACTTGGCTTTGGACTACCTGGACAACAATGATAACTATATCAGGTTGCTGTTTATTGATTATATCTCAGCATTCAAAACCATCATTCCCTCAGTACTAATCAATACGCTTCAAAACCTGGGCCTCTGTACTTCCCTCTACAAATGAATCCCTGACTTCTGCCTCTGGAGACAGCCTAATGTAACATTGTATGGAAATACAAGATAACACTGATGCAGACACGTTTTATACATTTAACAAGGTGCTTTATTATTGTATTGCTTGTACAAACATTCAATAGATGCAATTGTCACTTTTGCCCAGTAACTCATTTTATTGGACATGTTAAATACAGCAAAATAATACACAAAGACATGGCAAAAGTAAAGGCAAACAAATGAGGTAACAGCAATTTCACTTTTGCCCAGTAACAAGCCTTATTGCATTTAGTTGCAGCTGTCGTCCCTTTCATTGGTGAAGAGACTATGGCTGTAGGAAATGTTTCTGACAAATGTGCACCAAGTCTTTCATTTGGCAATTTCCTTTTAAGTTTTTCTAGTCTGTAACTGGACAAATGCGCACCAAGTATACCGTTTCCTCTTCGCTTGTTTTTTGTGTGTCTTGTGCATACCCAGTAGGAAGAGGTTCGCCCAAATACCCATCTTAATGAGGACGGAGATATTTTCAAAAACGCCTGGTGTGGACGCTTATCGTTTTTACGCGAAATCGGTGTTTTCAAAATTATCTGGTCTAGTGTGGACGTAGCCTAAGGAATTGATTGTGGACTTCAGGAATGGGAAGTCGAGGGGACACACACGGCCAGTCCTCATTAACAGTTCAACAATGGAAAGGATGATCACTTTTGTGATCTGGTGTATCAACATCTTTGAAGATCGTTCCAGAGCCAACATATTGATGCAATTATGAGGAAGGCATGGCACTGACTATATTTCATTAGGAGTTTAAGATGCAGCATGTCACGAAAGACTCTAACACATTTCTACAGATGCACTGTGGAGAGCATTCTAACTGGTTGCATCACATTTTGGTATGGAGAGACCACTGCACAGGACTGGACAAAGCTGCAGAAGACTGTAGACTCAGCCAGCTCCATCACGGGCACTAGCCTCCTTAGTATGGACTACATCTTCAAAAATCAGTGCTTCAAAAAGGTGCACCCTTCATTAAGGACCTCACCTTTCAGGACAGGTCCTCTTCTCAGTACTCAGAGAGGAGGCACAGGAGCGAGAAGACACACAATCAACATCTTAAGAGCAGCTTTTCCCCCTCCACCATTGGACTTTTCAAAGGACAATGAACCCAGGCACACTACCTCGTTATTTTTGTGCTGCTTATTTCTTATTGTAATTTATAGCAAATTTTATATATTGCGCTGTATGTTGCCACAAAACAACAAAATTCATGACGTATATCAGTGATAATAAACCAGGTTCTGATTCTGATTCTGATTCTATAAGGAGTACGCTGACAAAGTATAGAACTTGAAACATTCGCTGAAGCAAAAATAACATTTGCAACAGAATGCAAAACAGTTAGTGTGTGTCCCGGTTAAATCATCTGAAAGAGAGCAAACTAGGATGATAATCTCAGCCTCCAAAATAAGAAGCAGGACTTATAAAGAATAAAACAGAAAATGTATTTTTAAAATGATTAAGGGTACGATACTGCAGGAGGCTGTTAATAGGTAAAATCAAAGAGTGAAACGAGAATCCGCACGGTGGTGCAGCTGGTGGAGCGTTGCCCCACAGTGTGTGAGAGCCAGCTTTGGCCCTGACCTCTGTTCCTGTTTGAGTAGAGTTCATACATTTTCTATGATTCCTCTGGTTGCCTCCCACGTTCCAGAGATGAGTGGGTTACTGGGTTAATTGGTCATTGTAAATTGCTCCTAGTTGTGCAGTTAGGTGGTAGAACCTGGGGGTGTTGAATCTGGGAGAATAAAATATGAGATTAATGCAGTATTACTGTAAATGTTTTCGTGGATTCAGAGGGCTGGAGCCAGTTCCCTTGCTGTATCTTTCTCCACTACTCTAAAGCATGAGATTAGAGAGAGAAGGCAAGAAGAAGGAAACGGAGAGAGACAGAAAAAGATGGTACGACAGGAAAGAAGAGAGACTATAATTAAAAGGGCACAGTAGGGGGGTAGAAACTGAACTACAGTCAGTCAATGAGGAACCCCTGAAATCCTGAGCAACCTGCTGTGAGACTTTGTAAACTGTTCCACGAGAAAATCTGCAGATCCTGGAAATTCAAGCAACACACACAAAATGCTGGTGGAACGCAGCAGGCCAGGCAGCATCTATAGGAAGAAGTACAGTCAACGTTTCGGGCCGAGACCTTTCGTCAGGACTAACTGAAAGAAGAGATAGTAAGACATTTGAAAGTAGGAGGGGAAGGGGAGATCCGAAATGATAGGAGAAGCCAGGAGGGGGAGGGATGGAGCCAAGAGCTGGACAGTTGATTGGCAAAAGGGATATGAGAGGATCATGGGACAGGAGGCCTAGGGAGAAAGAAAGGGGGAGGGGAGCCCAGAGGAAGATGGAGAGCAGGCAAGGAGTGATCATCAGAGGGACAGAGACAGAAGGAAAAAAAAGGGGAGAATAAAAATAAATAACGGATGGGGTACGAGGGGGAGGTGGGGCATTAACGGAAGTTAGAGAAATTGATGTTCATGCCATCAGGTTGGAGGCTACCCAGATGGAATATAAGGTGTTGTTCCTCCAACTTGAGTGTGACCCGACGCAGACTGGGAGACTGTTTCGCTGAACACCAACGCTCTGTCCGCCACAGAAAGCAGGATCTCTCAGTGGCCATATATTTTAATTCCACGTCCGATTCCCATTCTGATATGTCAATCCATGGCCTCCTCTACTGTCAAGATGAAGCCACACTCAGGTTGGAGGAACAACACCTTATATTCCGAGGGGTAGCCTCCAACCTGATGGCATGAACATTGACTTCTCTAACTTCCGTTAATGCCCCTCCTCCTCTTACCCCATCCCTTTTTAAATTTTTATTGCCCCCTTTTTTTTCTTCTCTCTCTGTCCCTCTCACAATCACTCTTTGCCTGCTCTCCATCTTCCTCTGGGCTCCCCTCCCACTTTCTTTCTCCCTAGGCCTCCTGTCCCATGATCCTCCCCCTTCTCCAACTCTGTATTCCTTTTGCCAATCATCTGTCCAGCTCTTAGCTTCTTCCCTCCCCCTCCTGTCTTCTCCTATCATTTCGGATCTCTCCCTCCCCCTCTCACTTTCAAATCTCTTACTACCTCTTCTTTCAGTTAGTCCTGACAAAGGGTCTCAGCCCGAAACATCGGCTGTACTTCTTCCTATAGATGCTGTCTGGCCTGCTACATTCCACCAGCATTTTCGTTGTAAACTGTTGCTTCTTTCTCTGGGGTACAACATGTTTAATAAATCTGTTTTGCTTATATAGCACAGGGGGTACATACATACCTACAGTGGCTTGTTGCTGGCACAATTAATCTCCTAAATTACTTTAAGTTAAGTTTGAATCCAAGGCAAAATATGAATTGGCAAGCCTTGCAACACTCCCAAGAAACTCAACATGGAATTTTTGGGGGATTTTGCAACTGTTTTATTGTCCAGCCATTCTGAATTATCCTTAATGAGGTGGTAGTGAATCACCTTCTTTAACTGAGCAGTTCTTCTGATAAAAGGTACTCGCACTGAGCCAGGTTTCAGGATTTTTGGACCCGGTGACATTGATGGAACAGAGATATGGAAAGCCTGGTGTGGGGGTGGGGGGAAAGTTCAGTTGGTGGTGTCCCCATACTGTGGAACCATTGCCCCTTCCTGGTTTTAGAGGCTGCGAGTCAGGCAGGTACCATCAGGGTATCCTGGGTGAGAAACGTTGTGCAAGTCTGGTGAGTAGGGGGGAGAACAGGGTCACGCAAATGGATGGTGTCAGGTTTCATGGTCCTGTTGGATTTTTACTTACCCTGGCAAGCAGGGTATTTCACTATACTCCTGATTTGTATCTTGTAAACTATGGAAAAAAATTGGGGAATTAGGACTGGAGTCACTCACCAAAGTGTTTGCAGTTTCTGATGTGCTTTTGTAGCTATTGCAATTCCCACTGAGTCTCTGATCAGTGCTGACTTCCAGAGTGTTAATATTGGGAGGTGCAAGGGTGGTATTGCTGCTGATTTGGAGGCCAGTCGTTCTCATTTCAGTGATGGCCATTGCCAGGACTTTGTGGCTTCAATATTACTTACCACCGTCATCACATGCCGAAATGTTGTTAATGGATTTTACATCTTTGACCGAAAATAGGGCTAAAAATCCAAGCTGCATCAACAAGTTGAATCATTAAAACAAAATGATTTAATTTGTTTTAAAATTTAAAGTTGAAGTTTGGGGATAACCTTCCAATGGCAACAGGTTTTGTCCATTATCGGGCTGACTGGAGTGAGCCTCGATGAACTTTTGGCAGCTTTTTATAACCAGGTGATTTGCTTGGATATCTTGGAGTGTGGTTACGAGCCAAATGAGTGGGAACAGTAGATTCTCATCCTATGGGACATTAAATTTGGCTTAGTGCCTCTGAAATCAAAGCATGCAGGCTAGGCTAAAACAAACAGAATGATTCGGTCTCAGCAGAGCATTAATCCGACAATTTCTTAAGGGGACACTAGAGTTCAAACGCACTACTGAAAACTGGACAGTCAAATGGGCTTACTTAAATAAACATAAGGAATAAAAGGAAGAGTAGTTCACTAGATCCCTCACACCTGCTCTGACCATGGCTGACATGCTACCTCTGCACCATTTTCCTGTATTTACCCTTTATCTCATGACATCTAAAATCTGACCTCTGCCTTGAATATATTGAGCGACTGAGTTTCCATAATCTTATTAGGTAGAGAATTCCAAAGTTGCGCTATGTTCTGAGTGAAGGAATTCCTTCTAATTGCTGACCTGGCTCGATGACCCACACTCCAAAAACATGACTCTGGGTTCCAGACGTGTCAGGCAGGAGAATCATTCCTGCATTACCTGGCCAAACCCTGTTAAATTTTGTATGTTTCAACGAGACCACCTCTCGTTCATTCGTTTAAACTCTCAAGAAAGTAGGTGCTGTCTTCTGAACTTCTCCCAATAGGACTGATCCCCATCCCTTCGATTTATCCATCTTTGTCAGCAAATAAATGCAACAGAGAGCAACTCTTCACAATAATATCATACAGCATCCTAGCATGCCACCTGGCCCTTTCTACCCACGTGTGTCCTTTGAGTTGTGCGACCTGTTGTTTTCCCACTGTCCTGCAATATTTCCATCAGGCATCTTTCCAATTTGTTCTATGTCCCTGCGTGTTCCAAATTGTAACAACACGCTCCATAAAAAAATCTCAATCCCTCTGACCTTCCTCTGACAATGTTAAATGTGCTTCCCGTCTACTTGCCTATCAACCTACAGACACAATATCTACCTTTCAAGGGCCTTTATTACTTTGAATGCCTGCATTAAATCTCTCTTGCATGCCTTATACTCTAAACTCCTCCACGATTCTGCACTGATGTTCTCTGTAGCACTTGATATGCACAGAGCATCCTGTGTATCTCCTTCTATCTGCACTGTGGCTCTAAATACGGCGTACAGGCCAGCAGCAGCATTTTGCTTTATGTAATTACCATATTTTACAGAATACTTCACTCTCTGGAGCATGAATCTTCCAGTGAGATGAACCTGATGAAAGAGATAGTATGGTAAAGAATTCTAACAGAAAATAGGAAAGCATGTCAATCATACAAATGAAATAAATTAGCATGCTACACAGCTTCAGGTCTTTATAATTAACCAACCTGGGAGAATATATTGGCTGCATAGGCAGCAGCTGTAGTGAATGAGGTAAAGAAGGTGGCTTTTCCGGCTGTTTTGATGGTGTGAATCATCCTCTCCTGTGGGCTGATAAGGTGGCTTGCTTGTCGGAAAGTGTTAATGAAAACAAAGACATCATCCACCCCTGAAAATAGAAAGGTAATTGCTGAAAAATAGAAATAAATAAACACATTGCATTTTTACCTTGAGAACTGAAGGGTGGAAGTGCTTTGCTAACATTCCCATGCCCAGCACTTAAACCCAAGGTTATTTGAAGTGGCTCAATGCTTCATTTTAACCTTCAGAAAATGATACTTTATACAAATGTATTATTTAGTAATGGAAAGAAATTTCAGCCCCAGCAGGAAGGTTTAGAAATCCCTAATCCCTACCATAGACAAATCCATACAAATATGACTTGCCTGCTTCATTCAATGAAATGTATATCCAAGTACTTCCAATTTTGAAGATACAAGATCGATGATCCAAAATTTTGTTAGAAGTTGTATGGCTGGCCTGATTCTTTATGTTAATAGTACAAACAGCTCCTGCATGATGCTAAGTGGATCCAAACCAGGCTCTGGCTTACTTAAACAGGTACAACAACAGGAATTCTGCAGATGCTGGAAATCCAAGCAACACACATAAAAGTTGCTGGTGAACGCAGCAGGCCAGGCAGCATCTCTAGGAAGAGGTGCAGTCGACGTATCAGGCCGAGACCTTTCGTCAGGACTAACTGAAGGAAGAGCAAGTAAGGGATTTGAAAGTTGGAGGGGGAAGGGGAGATCCAAAATGATAGGAGAAGACAGGAGGGGGAGGGATGGAGCCAAGAGCTGGACAGGTGATAGGCAAAAGGGATATGAGAGGATCATGGGACAGGAGGTCCGGGAAGAAAGACAAGGGGGGGCGGGGGGGGAGACCCAGAGGATGGGCGAGGGGTGTATTCAGAGGGACAGAGGGAGAAAAAGGAGAGTGAGAGAAAGAATGTGTGTATAAAAATAAGTAACAGATGGGGTACGAGGGGGAGGTGGGGCATTAGCGGAAGTTAGAGAAGTCAATGTTCATGCCATCAGGTTGGAGGCTACCCAGACGGAATATAAGGTGTTGGTCCTCCAACCTGAGTGTGGCTTCATCCTTACAGTAGAGGAGGCCGTGGATAGACATGTCAGAATGGGAATGGGATGTGGAATTAAAATGTGTGGCCACTGGGAGATCCTGCTTTCTCTGGCGGACAGAGCGTAGGTGTTCAGCAAAGTGGTCTCCCAGTCTGCGTTGGGTCTCGCCAATATATAAAAGGCCACATCGGGAGCACCGGACGCAGTATATCACCCCAGTCGACTCACAGGTGAAGTGTTGCCTCACCTGGAAGGACTGTTTGGGGCCCTGAATGGTGGTAAGGGAGGAAGTGTAAGGGCATGTGTAGCACTTGTTCCGCTTACACGGATAAATGCCAGGAGGGAGATCAGTGGGGAGGGATGGGGAGGACGAATGGACAAGGGAGTCGCGTAGGGAGCGATCCCTGCGGAATGCAGAGAGATGGGGGGAGGGAAAGATGTGCTTAGTGGTGCTTAGTCCCTTGTCCATTCGTCCCCCCCATCCCTCCCCACTGATCTCCCTCCTGGCACTTATCCGTGTAAGCGGAACAAGTGCTACACATGCCCTTACACTTCCTCCCTTACCACCATTCAGGGCCCCAAACAGTCCTTCCAGGTGAGGCAACACTTCACCTGTGAGTCGCTGGGGTGATATACTGCGTCCGGTGCTCCCGATGTGTCCTTTTATATATTGGCGAGACCCGACGCAGACTGGGAGACCACTTTGCTGAACACCTACGCTCTGTCCGCCAGAGAAAGCAGGATCTCCCAGTGGCCACACATTTTAATTCCACATCCCATTCCCATTCTGACATGTCTATCCACGGCCTCCTCTACTGTAAAGATGAAGCCACACTCAGGTTGGAGGAACAACACCTTATATTCCGTCTGGGTAGCCTCCAACCTGATGGCATGAACATCGACTTCTCTAACTTCCTCTAATGCCCCACCTCCCCCTCGTACCCCATCTGTTACTTATTTTTATACACACATTCTTTCTCTCACTCTCCTTTATCTCCCTCTGTCCCTCTGAATATACCCCTTGCCCATCCTCTGGGTCTCCCCCCCCGCCCCCCTTGTCTTTCTTCCCGGACCTCCTGTCCCATGATCCTCTTGTATCCCTTTTGCCTATCATCTGTCCAGCTCTTGGCTCCATCCATCCCCCTCCTGTCTTCTCCTATCATTTTGGATCTCCCCCCCCCCCTCCAACTTTCAAATCCCTTACTATCTCTTCCTTCAGTTAGTCCTGACGAAGGGTCTCAGCCTGAAACATCGACTGCACCTCTTCCTAGAGATGCTGCCTGGCCTGCTGCGTTCATCAGCAACTTTTATGTGTCTTACTTAAACAGGTACCCATACAGACCTTAACTGGTATTTAGTGTTAAGAGACTGTCTCAAAGTCAGCTGGAAAGTCAGCAAATGAAACCTCTGGCATTTTCAATGGACATCACACCAAGATATCAATAGTTGTAGAAAGTATTGAAGGGTTTTTAAACGCACAAGGTGCACTATATTTTTTGAATTGCATGACATAGCCAGCATGCCTAACATATTAATTGAGTTCAATGTTACAGGCAAATGGTTAATTTATTTTCCAAAACAAACATTAAGGTGTCATTTATCAGGGTCCTTAATTCATTATCTTGAGTATGACCAAATTTACCACATTCTGAAAGGAATATGTACTCAACCACTCATCTCCTTCAGATCTACAACTTGTGTAAATATCTAATTTTGTTCACTGGTGTAGACCATACTCATCTCAGATTCATGCACATTGCTTTTTGCTTGATCTTGTTTTAATTTGAGTTCCTGAAGTTTTGTGTCCAAGACAGCAGCAGACTTGTGGAACCTACTTTCATATAGTCTCAACAAACTAAGTTCAGGAGATCCAGCTTTAAAGAACATTAAAACAAAATAAACGATCAATTTATATCTCTTCAGAAAATGGAGCAGCCACTGCTTGTATTAAGCCAAAACTAGGCCCCATTCAGGTGTAAGCTGTTAAGTGGCCACAGAAGTGCCAGGCATTGATTATGTCCAACAACAGAGGGTGAAATGAGTGTTGCTGAGTCCCAAACATCATCATTCTAGGCTCATCTCTGACCAGAAAACTTAATTAGCCAAATAAATAATGGCAAAAACTAGATACCTTCTGGTGAATGACCCACCTCCTCATACTCCAAAGCCCTCCCACCACCTGTCAGGGCTTAGTAGCTCTTGCCTGGATGAGTTTAGCTTCAACAACATTCATGAAGGTCAATGCCATCCAGGAAAAAGCAGCTCACTTTACTTGTACCCCCTCTACCACTCTGAACGTTAATTTCCTCCATCGACAGTGCACAATGGCTGTAGTGTGGACGCTGTGTACAAAATACATTGCACTTGCCCTGCCGGTCATTCCTGGTACCAAGCCCTTGACCTCTATTACCAAGAAGGGCAAGAGCACCAGCATGTGAGAACATCCCCACCTGCAAGCTCTTCTCCAAGCAATGCATCAAGCTGACTGGGACCATACATTCTTCAGTCATCACTGCCAGATCTAAACCGTGGAACTCCCTATTCGTTTAGGGTCAGAGTTCAATGTCACCCTCTCAAGGGCAATTTGGGAAAAGCAATAAATACTGCTCTTGTTATGCTGCTACAGAGAAAACTGAACAAAAAAAAATCAATGATGACAAAAGTGCTGTGGTAAGATTTAGTGCTTGATAGCACTGAGCAAAATATACTTCATTTATCCATGAGAAACAATCACAATTTCTACTGATGACTAATCCACACTGTTCCTTGTTACACGGTAAAGTCCAACATTCAAAGTAAATGTATTGTCAGAGTACGTAGATATTACTGTATATAACCTTGACATTCATTGTCTTGCAGGCATTTTCAGGGGAGAAAAGAAAACACAATAGAATTTTACAAAAAACAGACAAGGACCTGTGAACATACACTGTGCAAAATAAGGCAAACTGTGCAAATAAAAATTGCTAAAACTTTTGGTACTAAAAATTGCTTGAAAAATCAGCTAACTCATTCAACACTGCGAATAGGAAAATGAAATTCTGAATGGCCTTTTTGAAGCTTCTACAATGCAAGAAAACCAGACAAAGGAGTGAAGCTTATTAATGTGTCCAGTAAGAACATCTTTTGCTTTACTTTCCACAAAGAGAAAAACAGAAGTTCATGTATCCAACCACTTAATATTGGCCCTGTGGAATATACATAGTTACCGTAGAATAAAGAGCTTTCCACGCCAGCTCACCCTGGTCATTTTCTAGTTTTTGAATTAACAAAGATCTTTTTGTATCCCTGAAAGAGCATGAGGCACCCACTTTACCAACAAAGCATCCTGACCAGAACAGCAAATTTTATTGCGATTCAGTGCTCGAGCGAGAAAACTTTTTAGACAAGCTGTAAAGTAGAATTGGTACTTCCAAATAGGGTACCATCAAACACATAAACCATTCCCAGAAACAAACCTTTCCTGCTTTACAGTATAAATATGCTTTGGAGATGTAGAGCGATCCAGCACATAACAGGCCCTTCAGCCCACTGAGTCCCTGCCAACCACCAAGCAACAATTTACACTAATCCTGTTCTGTTTTGTTCTTCCCATGTTACCAGAGACTGACATCTAGATCCTAGTATTCACATAAACACTCAGAGTAATTTACAATTGCCAAGTAACCTACCACCTGATGTGTTTTTAGGATGTGGGAGGGGACATGTGGAGGAAACCCACATGGTCATAATGAGAATATACAAACTCCATGCAAGTAGTCTGAGGTTAGGATTGAACTTGGGTCCCTGGAGTTGTGAGGTAGTGGGTCTACCAGCTGTGGTGCTCATGGGAACCCAATCCACTGATTCAATTAAAATCAGAGTTCTGTCAAATCAGCCACTCATAACAAGTTTGGTTAAGTGATAGGAAAATAAGAGGGAATTTCCTCAGAAGTTGAAAACACTCCAAAATAATTATTTGGAAGAACTTAAATCCAGCAGGGAATAAAAGTTTTTTTTAATTGATGCTTGTATTCTGAACAAGTTCTCCCATTTTCACTCTTAAATTCAATTTGTGAAAGCTGATTAAATAATTATACATTAAACTTCATGTTGATGTATGAGCTTATTTAATGATTTTACAATATAAATGCTGGAGATTTATCTCAGGTAGACTAGATCCCCAAATGAGTGACATGATTGCCTTTAGAACTTAACTACTCTGGCTAATATATTGAACCCAAATATATGCAGATGATAAAGTATGTTTTAACATTTGAATAGAAACAATTGAGAGAAAGATGTGGAGAAGAGGGAACAAATAAGCACATTTTGTTTGACTTAGCTTGAGTAGAAGTACTTGTCTAATGGAAGTTTAATGCTCAGTTAGATGTGCTGTGCAACTAAGCAGGTGATTGATTTTCAAATTCAGTGAAGAACCAGTTGAAGGAACTCACTGAACTGGAAAGCAAAGTCACTGATGTCCTAGTTCATTAGATCATTATAACTGAAGCCATTATTGATATTCAAATGCCTTGTGTTATAACAATAATTACATTTTAATGTCTAGAAACAAATTACAAAACAGATGAATCCATACGAGGTGCAAATGTTGCAGAACACAATTATCTTGCTGTTCAAATAAAAAAAACTGGATTGCAGGTTTATTAATTCTGCTCTATTGTTAACTTTAATGGAAATAAAAGGAAATGTTTAAGATGGACAACCTTTCCTAGGAACAACTGAATTAATAAATGTGCCCATTTATGTGACCAGGAACAACTTTTCTGATGATAATTTCCCCCATACACCAGTTCCTCTGGTCCTTTTGCCTTGCTCCATTTATTCTGCTTCATTTTCACATTTACTATTTCTATTAGCAGAGGTTTATTCTCTTTTTATCCCTTTTCTTCCTTGGCCTGCAACCCTTTAGTGACAAGACAATCGGGTGATAAATTAACCTGCTGCATATCAGCATGGTCGCTTTTGTTGCAACAAACTTTCTCTAAGCATCTCTGAAAAGTCCAGATTTTTGAGTCCTCTCACTTCTCTGTGCAAATCCAGTTGGTAAGTATCATTGAATGCTTTCAGTAAGAGCCTTTGAAAGTCTGACCTTACATTGTGGCAAACATTTCCTCTGTGAAATGTTAAAAGGTTGATGTTCGATCTTGCTCAACTACATATGCTGCAGCAACATAAGGAGACAGAAGAATACAGTGCTTCAAATTTATTGACTAAAATATTCAGTGTACTCTCCTTTCACTATGAAATAAATGAAATAACTCTAGCTGACTGTGGTCCTTGTAAAATGGGTTGTGATGTGAATGGACTTATAGTCTCCAGTTCACAGGGACACTGTGATCTGACAAGGATAGCCTATAAGTTGCGGGCATGATTTTTTTTAGTTCTGGAAAAGGATCTCAGCCCAAAACATCGACTGCTTATTCATTTCCATGGATGCTGCCTGACCTGCATTTTGTGTGCGTGGCTTTGAATTTCCTGCATCTGCAGAATTCCTTGTGTTTATAGACATTTTATTTCTGGGGCAACGCAGTTTTCACCTTAAGTTGGGGTGCACAGCTGTGCTGAGTTTTATCTAACCTGGGTTCAATATGGATGTTGAAACAAGGAATGGGAAGTGTTACAGTGTTTGGTATCGTAACCCGCAGGTTCGGCTAGCGGCTTCCTCTAGGGAAAGACAGCCTCCGGCCCGCCAAACCCGAGGAATCTTGTTTGGATGGAAGCTGCGTGATGTGTTCCCCTGTTATAAATCAGTACAACGAAATAACAAACAGTACACAATATGCAATTAAACGATTGAGCTTTATAATTCTTAATTAGACTATAGGGTTAGTAAAGAAACAAAAAGAAAAGAAAAAGGGCCCATTCTCATGAAACAGTCTAATTTACAATGCTGGAGCTCACTGTTTTCCCGTCTGTTCGTTCTCCCTCAATTTTCTCCCCGGGCGACAACTTCCGACCCCATTCCCAGTCCACTTCGTCCTGCAGTCTACGACATCCCCGTTCTGGCATCTTCTCTCTCCATATTCCACAGAATAAGAGACCACGAATCTCTTCTCTCAGCCCCACAGGAAAGAAACAACATGCCTCTCATTGGATGGCACATATTCCAAAGCCCCCTTTATCTCCAGTCATAACCCAAACACTGCTGCTACACAGAAACCATTACATTAGCAGTGAAACATTACAGAAAGGCCATTACATTAGCAGCAAAACCTTACAGTGCGTTAAACTCTTCCCCCCCACCGAATTTAGTCATGTCCTCATGATGTTGAGATAATTCGCCAACCCTTCCTGCAAAACACAAAGTCCAACCCAGGTGTAAAAGGCAGTGACACGGTTCCCCAAATGGTAGGGGTCACACTCTGTTCCCCCAGTGTTTCATAGGCCAGCCTATCCGGTGGTCTTCTAGTACTCTAAGATCTCTGTTTCCCCTCCCCTAACTCTTCAGGTTCCGATATTACTGGGGATACCTCTGGTCTACCTGGCGAGGCCTCCACCAGCCTCTCACTTGTGCCCAGCAGCAACCCGGATGCCTCTGTCCTGCGGCCAACCCCCACTTCATCCCTTGCAGCGTCCCACTGCAACCCAGGCTGTCCGCAGATAGCATCCCCAATTTCACCTGACTCAGCAGGAGAACGACTGGGTGTCTCTTCCTCAGTCAATGGGGAGTTAGAAAAAGGCAGCATTTACCACACATCCAGGTCCTCATCCTCCGAATCAGTATTCCTCTCAGGCTGGGGGCCAGCTCTCCTGATGCTGGCCCTGCAGTCACCCCGCATTTCCGCAGAGTCCTCTTACTAGGTGTAGGCTCCAGGCTGGGCTCTGGGTCTACCTGCACCTCTTGTCCCAGGGGCAGCAGGCGGTTCCGATGGAGAATCTTGAAAAGGCTCATTTCGATCCTTTGGTTTCACCTGGAAAACTGGTAGGTTTGGATCTGACCCTCTACCACACAGGGCGGAGCCACCCAGTGGTCAGCCAACTTATGCTTCCCAGGTAGCCCCAAATTCCTTATGAGGACTCGGTCTCCTGGCATGAGTTAGGAGAACCTAACTTTTTGATCATACCTCCTCCTATTTCCTTGATTCTGCTGGGCAGCTGCATCCCCAACTAATTCATAAGCCCTTTTCAGCTCTCTTCTCATATCAGCCACATACTTTAGATAAGTCTTCGGTGGTAAGTCGACCTCATCAGTCACAAAACAAAGGTCAATGGGCAACTTCGCCTTGCGCCCAAACGTCAGATGATATGGCGAGTACCCGGTAGCTTCATTTCAGGTACAGTTGTAACAGTGGACCAGGGGCCCAATATGTTGACTCCACCTGCTCCTCTTGCTGATCTCCAGGGTCCCAAGCATGTCTAGCAAGGTCCAATTAAACCACTCAGGCTGGGTATCGCCCTGCAGATGATATGGAGTGGTCCTCGACTTCTTGACTCCAAGCATGCCCAGTAACTCACGGATGAGTCTGCTTCTCGAAATCCTGTCCTTGATCTCTATGTATCCGCCTGGGGAGACCATAACAAATGAAATACCTCTCCCATAACACTTTGGCCACCGTGGACGCCCTCTGGTCCTTGGTAGAAAAGCCTGCACATATCTGGTGTGGTGGTCCATGATGACTAAGACAATCGCCGTGTTGCTGGCATCGGGTTCTATTGACAGGAAATCCATACAAACCAGGTCCAGGGGCCCCGCACTCTGCAAGTGGGACAAGGGAGCTGCCCACGTAGGCAGTGTCTTCCGCCAAATGCACGACTTGCAGTATTCCTGGGCCTTTGACTTTATTCGGGGCCAGTAAAACGGTCTCTGAGCAAACCATAGGTCTTTTCAACCCCCAAATGTCCACAATCATCATGAAGTGACTTCAATGAAATCCTCTGATACATCTCCAGCAGAATCAGCTGGTAACGCTGAGGTCGGTCCGGGGGTGATGTGACTTGGTATAGGATCTGGTTCCACAACTCCAACTGAGGCCATTCTCGTAGTAATGGAGGCTCTGCAGCGTGTTTCATCTTCTCTGTCTGAGCCATGTCTCCCTTTTCGACCACTAACCAGATGGTACTGATGCCCGGGTCACCTCGCTGAACAGCTGCCACTTCCTCAGAACTCAAATCCGGCAGCTGATTTGTCTTCAGAGAGTCAGGTCACAGTAAACTTGGGGAATGGCGTCATCAGAAGCTCCCAATTGATTCACCGCTCAGTCCTGCCCCTCCTTTCCCTCTGCCTTCATAGTGATAGCCTTCACCCCTGGGGCAGGAACGCTCTCCCACTCCTTGTCCCTGACCAGTCCCTCATGCGCCCGTCAGGACAAAGCATCAGCATCAATGTTCCGGTCCCCCAGCCGGAACTTCAGGCTGAAATCATAGACAGACAACACCGCCAACCACCAGTTTCGCCGAGGTCAGGATATGTTAGAGGGCTGTTGTCTGTCCTCCCTTCAAACTTGGCCCCATAGAGGTAGTCACTCAGCTTATCCACCACCGCCCATTTCAACGCCAGAAATTCCAACTTATTAGTGGGACAGTTTTTCTCGGAGGGCGACAGACTCCAGCTGACAAGTGCAACGGGTCTCAATCTGGTACTCTGATCCTGATACAGGACGCGGCTTAAACCCTCTCGGCTGGCATCCGTGTGCAGTACATACGGCAATCGGGGGTCCGCAAAAAACTAGCACTGGCACCTAGGTCAGCAGCTCCTTCAGCGACTGAAAGGCCTCCTCACATTTTGCATCCCACCTCAGTCCAAAGGGCTCCAACAGGCTAAGATACTCTCCACCCCCTGTCTTTTTTTTCCCCTCTCTTTCTTTTCCAAGGGAGGGTAACCACACAGAAGCTAATTCAATGGGTGACTCACTTTTGTGTAGCCCTTCACGGACCTCCGATAGTAACCACCCAACCTGAGGAATGAGCGCAGAGCACTCACAGTTTGAGATCTTGGCCAAGTGGCCACCACTTCTATCTTAGCCAGATCTGTAGCTACTCCATACCATGAGACTATGTGCCTAACATAGCTAACAGACATTTGGCAGAACTGGCATTTGTCCAGGGAAAGTTTTAACCCTTCAGCTTTCAGGCGGCCCAGCACCTTCAACAGCCTCGCTTCATGTTCTTCCAAGGTGGATTCAAATACTATGAGGTCATCCAGATACACCATACTTCAAGCAAGTTCATATCCCCCATCGTCTTCTCCATGACCCACTGGAAGTTTGCAGGGGCTCCCAATATGCCCTGGGGCATTCTTTCAAACTGGAAGAATCGCAAGGGACATATAAATGCCGTCTTCTTTTTGTTGGCCTCACTCATGGGGATCTGGTAATATCCACTCCTCAAGTCCAGCACACTGAACCACTTCGCACCACTCAGGCAGGCCAGTGCATCTTCGATCCTTGGGACTGTATACAGGTTAAGGATGGTGCGCCTGTTCAGAGTCCTATAGACCATGCACATCCGTACCTTCCCATTCTTCTTTCGGGCCACTACTATTGAGGACACATAGGGGCTTCAGGACTCGGTGACGATCCCAGCTTCCTTCAACTTACACAAACACTGCCGAGTGTCTTCCACCTCTGCAGGGGCCAGTCTCTGCGACCCCTCTCTAAACAGGGTGTCGACAAGCGCTCTTGGAACAACCCACATCAAACTCGTCAGTGGAAAGGACACCTTCCAGCTTCAACATCTTCTCTACCAACCACCTCTTCAACCAGCAGGAACTGGGGAGTCCCCGAAGTTGAATGACTCAGTGGTCAACATTCCCTTTTTCCAATAGTTTCTCCCCAGCGTGTCTCACAGGGACAGTAGACATTACTGTCACTGGGAACAGATGCGCCAGGGTGACCTCCCCCTTCGTAGTGTTCCTGACAATCATTGCCATCCTGCTCGCCTGTACAACTGAGGGCTTCTGCAGTTCGGGCCTGACCATTACCCCAGCAGGAAATCCCGACTCCCCTTCGTGGTCTTCCGGAGCGTCCACTTAGTGGGCCTTGCCCTCAGGCACTCCGGGAAATTTGGAGTCCCATGACTCTCGCTACTTCGCCAGGCTGTACCGCCATTGGCTTTGACTGGGTGAACCACACAGTTCCTCGTCTAAATTCGGTATCCGGCCTAATGCAGCCACACACATCCTCAAAAGCAACTCGAAACACCGGGTGTATGGACAATGTTCCCAGGAAACTCTCGCCAGCCTTCTCCTTGCAGGTCCCCATGAGCCTCCTCACAAGAGAGGTGTTGGTCCCCACCAGAATTGAAACGCCGCCTTTCTCATCAGGGTCGGGACAAACGAGCACTAATTTATCAAGGACCTCAGACACTCCCACATCACCCTCTGAGAACTCCAGCTTCACTGACAAGTAACTGTTGTATGTATAATCACCAGCACTAAGACCCCAGATTTCCAATGCCCTGAATGGTGTCAATGGTAAATGCTTCAGATTCTGGTTGTAAAACGAACGGTACAACAACGTCACCTGCGACCTGATGTTGAATATGGCTTTAACATAAATACCCTCTATTCGTTGTGATACACCAGAGCATGGCCCCACTAAGCCCTCAGGAATAGGGTCTTTCGCTTTCAGGGGTTCATAGGTATATTGCTGGGAATGTGTTCCCCCAAAGACACCAGGCCGTTCCCTCACTGGGTCTCCTCTAAGTTTTCCCAACGACTCTCTCTGCTTAGGTACCCGGGGGCTCACCCTCTTTCTGAAGTGACACTGGCTGCTGGAAGCCCTCTGCACCGTTCGTCCCCTTAGGGGATCCACCCCCTCATCAGCTCCATCATATGGGGGGGGGGGTCACACCTGCTGATAACAGCCGAGATATCTCAGTTCTCAACTCTGCCGCAATCTCCTCTACTGCTCCCCGGGGCAGGCTATCCGTGGTCACTTCACCGCAGGGGACCACTACTGATGATGGGCTCACCCTGCTGACTGAAGCCTCCCGCACCTCCGATGCAACCTCCTCCTCCCGTACCTCTCTGATCAGCTCAACAAAGGAGAGAGGTGGGCATGTCTTACGAGACTGTCAGAGACCCTCAAGTAATCACTTCCTGGGACTGGATGCCCTTGGCTATCTGGTCCATTCTTAAGCACAAAATAATCTGCAGATGCTGGGATCAAAGCAACACTCACAACACTTCACCCGGGAGGTAAGGGTGGATACTACCTCAGAATTCTCATTCTTCCCCGGGGGATGGTGAGTAATTAGACATTACAAATCCGACCACTCCTTCCCCTCACTCCTCAGAAACGATAGAACCCTGTCTTTGAAATCTCTGCCCCCAGCTACGGGAAAGTCAACTTGTGATTTGGCCCGCCCCACTGCCACCACTATGTCAGCACTGGTCTGCATTAAAATGAGAGCTGCGCCCGCCATTTTATCAAACTCCGCCCACAATCGCAACTTTAACAGTACTTAACAGGCGAATTAGCAACTTATCCGGAGTATGAATGTCTACCCCACTGGTTCAATGCACAGAGTAATCACACTGCATCCAACGAAATCAATCCCGGAATGATACCCCCACAATTGTAACCCTCATGCTTGGCTAGCAGCTTAATCTAGGGGGAGACAGCCTCTGGTCCGGCCAAACTTGAGAAATCTTGTTTGGGTGGATGCTGTGTGATGTGTTCCCCTGTTACAAATCAGTACCACAAAATAACAAACAGTACACAATATGCAATTAAATGATTGAGCTTTATAATTCTTAATTTGACTATCGGGTTAGTAAAAAAAAAACAAAAAAAGACAAGGGGCCCATTCTCATGAAACAGTCTATTTCGCTACATTGGAATTCCCTGCTTTCCTGTCTGTTCGTTCTCCCTCGATTTTCTCCCCGGGCATCGACACCCGACCCCATTCCCAGTCCACTTTGTCCTGCAGTCTGCAACTTTCTCGTTCTGGCAACTTCTCTCTCCATCTTCTGCCGAACAAGAGACCGCGAATCCCTTCTCTGAGCCCCACAAGAAAGAAACAACATGCCTCTCATTGGATGGCACATATTCCAAAGCCCCCGTTATCTCCAGTCATAACCCAAACACTGCTGCTACACAGAAATTATTACATTAGCAGTGAAACCTAACAGGGTGTTACCGTATAAATAGTCACTACTTTAATAATTATGAAAAAGCACAGTGAATAAATAAAATCCTACATTGATTTATATTGTGATACATCTGGTAATGCTGTTGCCTGGCAAATCCAGTGACCAAGGTTTAACCCCAACCTCGGGTGCTATCTTTGCAAAGGTTGCATGATCTCCCCGCAACTACGTGGGCTTCGTTCTGGTTCTCCACTTTCCTCCCAGATCCCAAAGGTGTGCTGGTTGGTAGGTTATGTTGTTACTACAAAAATTACCCCCAACTTAGTTAGGTAGTGGGAAAATCACGAGGAAGGGAGAGGGTGCATGGAGGGTTGAGGGGGAGAAGTGGGTGCATGGGCAAGTGAGAGAGAACAGGAATTAAGTGATGGGCAATTCTGCTTAGCATATCCTTAATGCAAAAGAGGTGCTGAATGGACAGTTCTCTCACAATTTTATCACATTTCATCAGGATCTACACCATCACCACCACCCAAAAAAACAAGATGTTCTGATGAATACATTCAAATATAGAAAGATAACAAACAAAGACTTATTTTCATAAACCTGAGGGAAATGCTGGATATGCACAATAAGTAAGTTACATTCTGAAAGAGAAAGATAAAATACATCAAAACTCAAAATATTAATCTTTACTTATATTTTTAAAATGATGATTGGGCGGCAGATTCAATAAGCTGGATAGGCTAACCCTCAGTGTATGCAACACACGTATGCAACAATTTTAATACTCTGTGAATTTCACTTATGTTGATTCATATTTACTGATTTGAAACTTTATATGAAACACACATTGCCAAATACACAGAAAAGTAAATCATTAAAAGGTTACTCACCAATACCCACAATAACAAAGGCAGCTACTCCATTTAAGATGCCCAGGTACTGGATACCAAACACAACGTGGTAGAGAAACAGGGCAACCAGGCAGCTCAAACCAATACTGGCAATCCCAAAAAAGGTCAGAAAAGCTGAAGAAATATAAAATGACAGTAGAGATTAAATTGCTTTTTGTGCCAGAGTGTGGCTGTTAGTGAGGAGCATGAAATCTTCAAAGCAGAAAAGGTGACTTTTCATTTTCACAATTTTAAAAGTTAAGTAGCAACGTCGTAGAAATAGGGTATGTGATTTAGTTTATGTTGTCAGCCTTATGTCAAATTTCATTAAATTAGCAGACTTCAGGATCAAATTCACTTACATCTGCTTTTCATATCCAGAAAGGGATGGTACTCATGTCCTTCATCATTTTATACAGTTTAATTAAACGGTATTTCCTGTTATGAGTGTCTGAAGGAACAGGATCTAATGTGTGTACAGAATTGGTATTCTTTCAGAGGTGGCAGACTGGCAAAGGTGCCAAGTCCTCAGCTGAATAATGGGAGCGAAGATACAAAAGACATTTCCCAAGAATGGGAAGACCATGGAAACAACAGCATGTTACACACCATTCTTGATACATGTGAAATTAACGTGGGCAATTTTGTTTGGCATATTCTTAATGAAAAAGTGGTGCTGAATGGACAGTTCCCTCACAATGTTATCAAAGCTCATCAGGATTCAAAGTACATTTAGTTATCAAAGCATGTACGCAGTATACAATCCTGAGATTCATTTTCCTCACAGACTCCCACAAAACAAAGAAGAACCATGGAACCTATTCAAAGAAAAACATTAAACTTCCCCTGCCCCCACACATGCGAAGTAAAACTCAGGAAATCAGGTGGATAGTGGGAAAATTGAGTGCCGTGGTTAATAAAAACATATTATCAGCAATTCTCCTCTACACCATCACCACCACCCAAAAACTAACATGTTCTGATGAATACATTCAAATCTAGAAAGGGTAGGTCAGACAAAAATCAAATCCTAATTTTCCTAAATCTGAGAGAGTTCCTGGTTATATACAGCAGGGAAGTTTTATTCTATAAGAAAAAGATAAAAATATTAATCTCTACTTATTTTTAAAATGATGTTTGGTGTTGAATCAGAGTAACTACAGATGTAATGCTTCCACTAGGAGAGGGTCAGTAGCCAGAATACATGGATTAAAATAAAGAGTGCTATTGACAGCACTGCATTACAGATGGGCTGGAGGGGAAGGTGTTTGGCTTATCACACATGGCAAACAGTTTATTGCATAACAAGTAATTTACTTGCAAATCAAAGACTGCAGAGTGAACAGAACCTTCAGCAGCTTCTCACTATAAATACTGGGCAAAAAAATGTATCACAGTTAGCCGCAGGATGATTGAGAAAAACAGCTGAGCTTGAGGTGAAGAGTAAGGTTGGAAATGGGGTTGGAACAGAGGTGAGAAACACTTTTACACTGTGGGTGGTTAGGATCCAGAATGCATTGCCTGAATGGGTGGAGAGAAAAATTCAGGAGAAACTTTCACAAGTTAATTGGATAGATGGTTGTAGTAGGTATACTATATTTGTATGGCTGCAGGCAAAATGCAGGGGGGGACACTAATTGAATAGATGGCTCTTTCAGCGAGCTGCGACAGGCACAACAGAACAACTTACATACTTCCCTACAGTGTGACTTTAGCTTGCTGTGCTTTTCCTGATTGGTTGCAAAGTCTGGGGGAATCATGAATTGTGGTTGATTTTGAGACCCAAAGAATCTGTGAACACTTTTCGCCCTGTGAAGAATAATACAATAGTGATCCCAAGAGAACAAAACTGATGTAAAATTTTAATAACATGGATTTGGGTTAGCAGGGAATAAATTTCAAACTCAAGTTATGCTGAACAACAAGGAAGATGTTAGGAGGAAACTGAACGGTAAAATGAGCAGATGCACAGTGAGTTTGAAATTCATGCGGATTGAAAGATGCAACCAAGTCGATATGCAGCCATAGAAGAATACGTCTTCATGAAAAAGGGAATGAATTCTAATTTTTGTGAAAAAAGTGTTTTCTTCTAAGCTTGAATATGAAAGTATTTAACAGATTTACTCCAGTGTCTAATTCAAGATTCAAGATCATTTCCAGTACACAATTATAAGGGAGACCAAAATAATTGTTACTATGGTACAATGCAGCACAAAAAATAATGCACAATTAGATAAAGAAGCAATAATAAAAACACAGAAAATATAAATAAATCGCTTAGATACATACATCGATTATATTTCCAAAATGGGATGTGAGGCACAAGGGTGTCTGTATGCAAGTCACTGACAGGAAAAGATACAACAGTGCTGGTGGGAGTTGTGAAGGGATGGGTTAGTATCTGAAAAACTTGGAAGCTGTTTTAAGATATTGAGACAACAATTATGCATGTTCTTCAAGCAGCTTCTGGCTTCTGAATATTTCCTTACTAGTGGGTGGAGAGGGTGTTGGTGTTGCAGTCTGTTTATTCACACCAATGATGTAAGCATACTCTTCAGCCAGCTAGGTTCAACCCTGAGCTCTAGGGCTGTGCGGAGTTTACATGTTTGTCCTGTGGACTTGTACACCTCCCTTGAGTGCCCTGATTTCCTCCCACGTCAAGAGTTATTCTGGTCAATATATTAATTATTAGATTAATTGGCCAATGCAAAGTACTGCTGGTGTGCATGGGTGGTCAGGAAATTCGAACAATGGACAACTGTTGTTGAGCAAATGTGAGAGAATTGGTCACAGGGAAGTAAGTGGGACAATAGGATTTTTCTGACGGCTGGCACAAAGAAATATACAAAATATGATTATTTGACTAAATAATGAATTGTAAATCATACAGAATATTTGATATTGATATCTGAGCTAGTTTCTTCAATCAAAATCATACCAATGAATTTTTCTTTACTGAAAGCAAGATAAGCAGATGGTGATGACTCACTGCCTGCAAATATACTTCAAGCCAAGGGATTATAGTCTCATGCTCCTCAGTGTATGGTGCTTTGCCATAAACCTGGTTTCAAAGCTGATAAACAATACAGTATTTTCCTATGTTTTACATTATTTATTTTTTGAACACCTAAACATATTCAGTTTAAGAATTGCAGCAACATTTTGCTGGAAAAATTGAAATAAATTTTCAAAATTATTCATACTTAGGCTGACAGACCAGGCAACTAAGCCCTTGCTATTTTAGTGCCCTTACTTTGAACACTTGGCTTGTCATGTGTAAAATAGGAACATCTATTCAACTCTGCCTGTGCAATGTTACTATTCTTGTAACACACACAGCAGCATGGATACATAGCTTTTTAGTCATGAAATTCACTTCAGAATCTGAGATCTATTGAAGGTGTTGTAACTGCTGCAACCGATGTGTTATCAGGTGGTTTTGATTTCTCACTGTAATACTCTGTTGTGTTGGTACGTTTTCACAAAATCTTTCATTTCCATTTTCATGTTTAACTGATGTATGGACAAGCCATCTCCAAGACTGACTACTACAGTGCCAGATTTTGGGGATCAAAGACTGCATGTATTCATATTATAATTGCCTACAGAAGAAACAAAAACTTGGTTTGTACCGATTATCAGCAATAGGCCCCATACCTCGTTGAATTTCTCCTTGTGTTATTAGAATAAGCTGCAATATTATCTCAATTTACTTTTCTCATCTGGGAGCAAATAGTTTCATTTTATTATTTATTTAGAGATACAGTGCAGTGACAGACCTTTCCAGCCCAACAGGACCACGCTGCCTAATTACACCCATGTGACCAATGACCCCACCAACCCACATGTCTATGGAATGTGGGAGGAAGTGAGGGAACCCAGAGGAAATCCACGTGGTCACAAGGAAAATGCACCAGTTCCTTACAGGCAGTGATTGGAATTGAATTCATGATTTTCCAATCACATGTTCTATCTCTGGCTTTTTCCTGACACCACTGGACCTCTCAATTTCTCTCTTAGGTTATGGATAGATACAAACTTCACCACCAGCCAACAGTCTGCCACTGCGACTTTGACCGTACCCCCTCTCCATTTTTCTAGTTCCTCCCTCTCTGTCCAATGATGAGATGTACTGCTCAAGTGCCTCTCAGATGTCTTTCTTCTGCCTGAAACATGGCCCCCGCTCTACTACAGTGGACAGGGCTTATCTATTCATCTAATCTACTTCCTACACTGCTGCTTTCAAACTTTCTTCTGGGTGAAACACAAGCGGCATTTTTCCACTTTTCACCCAATGCAGATTGGAGAAGCACTTTTGTGTTCAGTCTGCAAGAGCAACCTTCAGCTTCCTGCCACTTTAATTCTCCATCCCGCAGCACTCTGACCTATTTATCTGTGATCTCCTGTGCAGTTATAAGGTTTAATGTAAGCTTGAGGAACACACCCCCCCCCCCGCATCTTTGCTGGATATGCTGCCATCTTTAGGGCTCAATATTAAATTTTCTAACTTTTCATAACTCATTCATTTTTTCTGTGTGTATCAGAATTGACTTTTTTGTCTGTCAGCAACCTGGGACTGTTGCTCAGCTTTTCATTCTTCATTAAGATAGTCTGGACTGCTAACCTGGTTTCACAGCCTTCCTTTAGCAACTCGTAATACACAAAACTATAATCACCTTCCAACAAACCCATTTTGCCTGGCCTCACCCTTATCACCGATGCTTAAGTTGACCTAGCCATTTCTCTCATCATCATTTCATCAACTTTAAACTATGTTATTTTTCACCAATAAAACGTCTTTGACATTGCTGAATGTCAACACTTCTGAACTTTATTTCAAAGCAGATAAAGGCCAGCGATCAGCTAATCTAATCAAAAGTAATAGAATATTAGCAACAAAGAAATTGGAGCATTAGATGAATCAGACAACATTGATTTCCGGGAAATATAAATTTGATAACGCCAAGGAGAAATTTGGCTGAATTTCAATTTATTGACAAGAAATGAAAGACAATTAAGAGATAACATGATGATCAAACAGAAATAAAAGGCTTATAATTAACTGGCTCCTTTCATGAGGTCTGGATATCCCATAGCTGAGGTCTATCTACTACTGAAGAAAGCCATCTAGTAATAATTTTGAGTGATGGATTTTTGCCAGAACATGACTCTGTAAGAACTATTTTACACCTTTACATGCCTTAGTGAGCGTCAGGGTGGAGATACGTCTCTACTAAAGAAGGTGTAAAGTGCTCCTTCCCTCTGCTAGCCTGCAGGCCACCCTTGGGCAACTATTACTTTTGTTTAGATTAGCTGATCACTGGCCTTCATCTGCTTTGAAATAAAATCCAAAAGTGTTGACATTCAGCAATTGAGCAGTATCTGTAGAGTGAGATTTCAGGTCAGGACTTTTTATCAGTGAAAGGCCACTGCTTAGCCACCGATCAGGGTCATGTGAAGGTGGCGGGTGGTCTATGAGCAGCTGGTGCACATCATAAGTCCTGGTAAGGTGACCGCTGACGCCGGACAGACAATCTCTGAGGAGAAGTGATAATGTCTGGGGTCACCCATCTTGTAAAGACACTGCCCAGAAGAAGGCAATGGAAAACCACTTCTGTAGAAAAAATTGCCAAGAACAATCATGGTCATGGAAAGACCACGATCACCCACATCATATGACACGGCACTTGATGGTGATGCTGACCCGTTTTAGGGCTCGAGTAGGATGTATTAAAGAGGTAGCTGCATTCACTACTTGCACCATTGTCCTTTTCAACTTTAATCAATTTTACTTGTGTGTTCAACGGAAAGGATTAAAAATTCCATAGGTGCTCCAGGCAAAGAGCGAGAGGATTGTATTGGGCTATGGGAGGAAATAGAAATCTGGTGAAATCTGTGGACATTTGAAGGAAGAAATTTGTTTTGGTAAAAGGTGAAAGTGTGGCAAGGAGTGGTGAACCATCCACACTCACTAATTAATTTGAGCTGATCTCCCAACCAGAACTTGTGGGACAAAACTGTTCAGCTCATCATTGGTAAGGCCACAAAAGGGCCTCATTTGTTCAGATGGGGGTCAGAGCAAGCCTTCACTCTCAAATTTCTGAGGACTTTTTGACAACTGATTAGAACCCACTCCCAATGTCTTTGATAATTCAGAGAATTTAGTAATTTAGATAGTTTTTTTTGTGTGTATCATGGGGAATAAGGGATACGGTTAAAGGCTAGTGGGTAGAGCTGAGCCCAATGCCAGGTCAGCTATGGTTTTACTGAATCGTGGAGCAGGCTTGATGGGCTGGATGGCTTTCTCCTATTCCTGTTTCTTATGTTATGTTCAGAAATATTGAAAAATATTCAAACATTACTAAAAACCATATTTATTTATGATAATTAAGGAGGCTATTTGGCTCAAAACCTCAGTTTCAGCTCCTAGGGCAATTATGTCCATCTACCCTTTGCATCTGCCCATCAACACACCTCTGACCTACAAAAAGGATTATTCACAGTATTCCTACCACCCAGCACACCTTTGGGATGTGGTGTTTCGGCACAGCAGGGGGAAACCTGTGTGTCACAGGAAAAATGTGCAAAATCCACACGGATTGCATTGGAGATCATGATTGAATGTGAGTTGCTGGAGATATGAGCCTGCTGCTCTGTCAGCAGCACCACTATGTCAATTAAGCCGTCAAAAATCTAAAATTTAAGTAATCTTGTAAATACACATAAAATATTTAACTCAATCAATTAATTTATTATTAATACATTCCTTATTCCCTCGTGGCTGTTTTCCATGCCAATTCCAAATTGGTGTTTGAGAGGATTCACCAGCTAGGGAATTGCTCTGCATCCTCCCTACAACTTTGTACTTCCTTGCTAGATGCCATGAAGAGTCCAACATTGGAGCCTCATTCATCATTAAGGGCATTCACCATTTCGGATATGCTCTTTTCTCAGTACTACCATGGGAAGAAGGTACGGGATCATGAAGACTCTCACTCAATGCTTTAGGGATAGCTTCTTCCACTTTGCCATCTGACTTCTGAGCAGTTCATGAACCCATGAACACTGCCTCTCTATCTTGCTTTTGAACAATTCATTTATTTTTATTGTAACTATAGTAATTTGTTTTGTCTTACACTGTACTGCTGCCACAAAACAACAAATTTAAATGACGCATGCCAGCGATAATAAGTCTGATTGTGATTCTGAGTGCAATTCTTCAACCACTGGAGAACAACTGTGAGGCTTCCACACCAAAAAGCAGCTGCTGAACATTTCTGGCAGCTCTGCTGTATACTTCACCCCTTTCACATATTCCTTTATTTTCTCACTCCAGTGCTCCTCATTAGCCTGTTAGACAGATGGCTTCATCAATCGCTTACCACCACAGCCTCACACCATTAGAGTTATAATTTTTTTCTTCTCATCCCTTCCCTATTCACTCTGCAACTTACATCCACTTTCTCGTTTTCGCTGTATTTTGACGAGGCGTTAACTGTTTCTCTTTTGCTTGACCTGCTGAGTGTTTGCACCATTTTCTGTTTTAATTTCACATTTTTAGCACCTACATTTCTTTTAATTTTGATTGTGTAAGAACAATTGATATTATTAACTTGTAGTATTGCTACAGGAAAGTGGTACTTCCCCCTGTGCAGCAGTGTTAGAATTTCCCCTCAAAATCCTGGTCATAATACATTAGTACAAAGAATAAGAAAGGAAAATGAAGGAGAAATACTTCTTTAACTGTTCCTTAGGGTAGGAAAGACTAAGTGGTAACTTGAAAGATATTTTCATGTTTAGACAGAGCAAATTGTCCAGTATATAAAGGCTTGATATGGTCACAAGAAAGTAAAATGAGGGAATGCTTTTCTTCTTAATAATTATTCAGTGTATGGAAAAAATATTTGACCCTGAGGTTGATACAGATTCACTGGTGGCTTTCAAAATGGACCTTTAAGGATTGTGGTGAAATGGGAAAAAGAGGGAAGTGGATTAAAGCAGATAGTACTTTGTAAGTTTCATTGTAGATTTCATGGGCCAAATGACCATCCCTGTACTATAATATTCTGTGCTTAATAGGATCTAAACTTCTGGTTACGCAAGAGACTAAATAACAGCTACACTCAGTCACATTGGTTAAAAATGTTGGTGTCTGACCTCTAATGAAGGGCACAAATAGTCCACTGTTCATTGTCTATACTCACTGGTAGTGAAATGTCACTTTACAAAATGGGCCCCGCAATAAACTGACAATTCAAGAGGGAAGGAAAGAAGATGGGTCAAGCAGGAAAAGCCGAGGAGGCTGTAGGGAAGGAAAAAGTACCAATTTTCTATCATTTGTTTATGTTTTAAAAAGTAAACTCTTTCATCATATGTAACTTTGAAAATGCCATTCATTGTCAGAAATTCTCTGCAGGTATACAGCATTTTTGGGTGAGTGTTGCTTTGGACTTCCAATGTTTTCCTGTAGTACGTGCCCGGTGAATTCTACTGTCATTGCAAGCTGAAACTCCTTAGAGTCTTTACTTTCTTTCAGATACATGGAGCTTGAAGGAAAGTCATGAGGTTCCTAACATCTGCAGTTCATGATTACCCCTGAGAAAAAGACACAGACCATTCTCCATTAGCTACCCGCGTCCCTGTTATAGTGCAGACATGGATTCTGTCAGCTTTGCTGGTAATTTGATTAAGAGTTTTCTCAGTGGAAGTGGTGAATATAAATGAATAATTTGGCCATCCACTTAAATTCAGAGGTTGCTCCAGAAAGCTAGTTGACCATCAAATTTCTGGTATTAAGTTTTCTTCACTTTGTCTAATCTATCTCTTCTGCTCACTCCTCATGTGATAGTTAGCAACTTTGAAATCACAACTGGAGTTTGCTTCCACAAATGGCGTGTGCCACAGAATTATACACTCAAGCAAGTTATTGGGTAGAAGCGGTTTCTTACATTTTTAAATTCTCTTTCTAGTTGTGCCAATTTTCTTGCTGGACACTAGAACTCATTTGTCATCCAACTGTGAACCTTAATAACGTAGAATTACTGTGTTCTTCATTACTTATCTTAGTTACAGATATGAAAACCAAGTCCTGCTTCATAAACACATAGCCCTTAGCATCATTATCTCTATAATGAAACTGCATTTCACTTTATATTTTTCTAAAAATGGACCTCACTCTAATTTGAGACACAGAATTTTCCTTGTTTTATGTCTAGGTTAAAAAAGAGCAATGAAAATCCTGTGTCCCAAAAAGCAAAAGATGACTTGGACTCGCAATGTGTTTTACACCCAAAGTAAGCTTTTGAAGTCAGTGACAATGACATGATAATCTTTGTAATGTCAATGGAGTATGAACATTGGCCAGAACACCAGAGATATATCACGTTTCTTTATATAGCAATGTACCGCCCCCCCCCCCCCCCCCCCGGTAAGCCTCAGGGTCGCTCAACTCGCTGTCGTCTAGGGGAAACAGCCCTCGGCCCTGCCAAACTGGGTAATGAAGTTTGTGTGGATGCTGTGTGATGTCCCCCACCCCGCCCAAACAACAGACAATGCACCATATACGATTAAATGAATTACAGTTTATAGTTATTACTGGAACTAGATAATTACTAGAGATAAAATATTAAAGGAAAATAAAAGGCGCCAAGCTTATCAAAGTTCAATCTCTTTGTGCACAAACAGTTGGAAGGAGCAATATCTGTCTTTCCCTTGTTAGTGAGAGAGAGTGAGAGTGTGAGAGAGAGAGAGAGAGAGAGAGAGAGAGAGAGAGGAGAGAGGGGAGAGAGGGGAGAGAGGGAGGGGAAGGGGAGGGAGAGGGGAGGGGGAGGGGGAAGGGGAGGGAGAGGGGGAGGGGGAGGGGGAAGGGGAGGGGGAGGGGGAAGGGGAGGGGGAGGGGGAGGGGGAAGGGGAGAGGGAGAGGGAGGGGGGGAGAGAGAGAGAGAGAGAGAGAGAGAGGGGGAGAGAGAGAGAGAGAGAGATCCTGTGGAATGTCAAAATGTTGGAGTGAACATTCAGTTTTCGATGGACTGTAGACCATGGTTTCTCTTTGGGGGTTTTGCTTCCATGGTGGGTGGTGGAAATGTTGATGCTTTATGCTGGAATAATTTGCGGAAGGGAATGGGGGAGGGTTGATGCTGCTTGTACATGGAAGGGGCAGGGGACTTTGGGGGTTCTTGCATTCTTTTCCTGACATTCATTTTTTGGGGTGGTTTTCTTCTGTTTCAGGATGTCTGGAGAGAGTAAGAATTTCAGGTTGTATATTGTATACATTCTCAGCTATTAAGTAAAACTACTGAACTATATTGAACTAGTATCTTTGAGAAGTTAACTCACCACATGCAGACAATGCACCCAAGTGAGCAATAAAGGCTTTCATACAAAAGTTGAAGTCTGAGGAAGTTTAGTTCACGTGTTAGGTTGTACTGGAATTAGAGCTTGTTAACCTGGGTGCTACAGTAGCCATTACTAACATTCTGGAGTTCAGATTTCCATTCTGGCGCTGCTTTGTGAGGAGTCATGGAATGTGTGAGTTTTCTCCAGATCTTCCAGTTTCCTCACACACTCTAAATACATAGCCGGTAGGTTAACTGGTCATTGTTAATTGAGCTTTTCGGGAGTTGCTGGGGTGCCAAAGCTTGAAAGGCCGGAAGGCCCTACTCTGCACTGCATCGCTAAATAAACGTATTCAATGAATTATTCAACAATCCTGAATTAATCTTTCCTTGTAATTTCAAAATGTTACTGTAAGGTAAAACTAGGCTAGCTATATCCACAGGCACAGGGAATGAGCTAACAAATTTCTCTACCTCGTCAATATTTTCAAAGCTAATCCTTTACAGCTAGAAAATCAATTAGTAAGTCCAGTATAAATTTGCACGTCACATGGCAACAATAAAGAGGTCACAATAATCTCTCAAGGAAGATCACAGACAAAAAAATTATTTCAGTATTCTTCAAACGCATGACGAATAAACTACAAAGAATACAGACAAAGCACTGGCTTCATTTACAGAGGGACAGAAATAAAAATGAGAGAAATTGCGTAGCCTGTATTTAAAATGTGAAGAAGGATCATTTGCTTGGCTAATGGGAGATCCGTGTTGTAAGTGCTGTTTGGGTGAGTACTGGTATTCAAGGAACATTAATAGTCAGAAATTGTTGACCCAGGGTGAACATAACACACATGGATATTTGTATTGATGCAGTCCCGTTTATACATTGAAGCTGCAAGTATTTTGAATTAATTAGGATCTGTAGGTCATGTAGCTAACCTAAGTTAGTTGAGCAAGGTAAGAGTCAATAAAATGAATTTAGCAGAAGCTTAGTCTGACTGCAAATTAAGAACCATGAGTAGTAATGGAAAGCTGTGGATGGTATGTGCTGCAACAGGTAGCAGAGGTGTCACCCAGCAACCGGGGCCAGGGTTTGATCCTGATCTCTGTGTGGAGTCTGCACACTCTCTGTGACCACCTGGATTTCCCCAGTTGCTCCAGTTTCCCCCCACATCACCAGGACGTTCGACTGATTTGCTCACTGGCCACTGTAAATTATACCTTGTGGTAGGAGAGATGGAAGGGAGAAGAGGTTAGATGGAAATGAGTGGCAGAAGGCGATTGTAGCAAGGTGCTCTGAGAGCTCCATAGATCTGAAGG
Source organism: Mobula hypostoma (assembly GCF_963921235.1). NCBI lineage: Eukaryota > Metazoa > Chordata > Chondrichthyes > Myliobatiformes > Myliobatidae > Mobula > Mobula hypostoma. Next base: position 39,559,020 of record NC_086121.1, on the reverse strand, counting down.
AATGAACGGCTTCCTTTTATGTCACAATGAAATATGAGTAATTAAATTTGAGAAATATGATACTAAGGCACAATAAGCTTGGCTAAAAGATTTACTCAGATGATGCAAGTAAGGAATGAAACTGGAAAATCCAGGCTCAGAGCAGGGAATATAGAGGAGGCTTGTCACAAGTACAGCAGCAGAGAAGATTTAGCAGTTTAATAATAAACTGTAAAATAACAAGCCACAAGGGGCCACAAAACTAGAGAGAACAGATACTTAACACAACATGGTAACTGAAGGCTAGGAACAACCGCCTGAGGCTGGCTTGTTTGATGGATGAATAAGGACTGTGGATGACTGCAAGTGATGAGGTGGTAAATGAGTGGCAGGTGACTCTGGTTAGCTGGGTGGTGACTGGGAAGGTCCTGCCTGTGCAGGCCTAATAGGAACCTCCCCGCCGACTCCTATGAGCGGCATCCGATTAGCCTGTTTATTCCAGGATAGGTCCGCAATGAGCGATGGATCCAAGATGAAACTGGTAGGCACCCAAGACCTCTCCTCCGGGCCATATTCTTCCTATTTGACCAGATACTGCATGCCCATCCACAATGATGTGAATTTACTAGCCAGTGAACTCAGTACACCGGACCACCTTCCACCATGCTAGGTTCCGGTGGGTTAAGTGGTCCATGGACAAAGAAGGGCTTACGGCAGGACACCTGGAAGGTAGGTGTGATCCTGAGTAATAGCGATAGCAGGAGATAGGAAGTGACTGGGTAGATTTGATGGGAGATTTAAAGAGAGTAATGAACTAGGGCCCAAATGTGTGGGATCAGTGTGCAGGGGTAGATCTAAGGTGGACAGCCAGAAAGGGTCTGCAGGCTGGAGTAGTTTGGCTGGGCGCCACCAGTTGTTGGCCTTGCGGCAAAAGGAGCGGTTGGCAGCTAGGAAAGCTCTCCGTGTCTTCTTCCAGGCATTCCAGCATCAGCAAACCAGTGCTCTGCTGGACGGGACCTCCACAGTTGGCTGCTCTGCAGGAAACAATGGGAACAGAAGCAGGAGATGAACTGTGGGCCCCGGTCCGATACAGTATCCTGAGGGAGACCGTGGAGATGAACTACTTGTTGCCGAAACAGGTCTACCATCTCAGCGGCTGACAGAAGTTTGGGGAGGGATATGAAGTGGGCCGTCTTGGAGAACTGGTTCACCACTGTCATGATCACCATGGCCTCATCGGAAGGTGACAAACCCGTTATGAAATCCATGGCGAGAGGATGGCAGATATATCCAACTCTACCACAAAAAGTCCAGAGGGGTTCGGATGACGGAGAGTGGGAGCAGTGGTACAGCATCCCCTGAGCTTCTCGAAAGCACGATCTGCGGCAACAGACCAGGTTATCCGTGAGGTAGGTGATTTGGTGAAGGAGGTGAGAGGAGCAGCAATTTGTCTGTAGTTCCTGATGAAATGGCCGTGGAAGCTGAAAAAGCCAAAGGAGCCCTGTAGCTGTTTGGGGGTGCGCAGTCGGGGCCACTCAACAATGGTGCATACATTTTCTGGGTCCATGGTTACTCCTTGGAGTGAAAGAACGTAACCCAAGAAGGCAATGACTGGGGTGTGGAAATGGCACTTCTATAACTTGCAATACATTTGGTTTTTGAAACGATACTAAAGGACTGGACACGACAGATGTGGTCTTGGGAGTCCTTGGAGAACACGAGGGTCGTTGAAGAAGACAAACACATACTTGTGTAACAAGTCCCAAAGGATCTCATGAATGAAGTCTTGGAAAATGGCTGGACTGTTGGAAAGTCTGAAAGGCATCACAAAGTATTTGTAATGACCAGAGGGTGCTATGAACACTGTCTTCCACTCACCCCCTTGCAAATGCAAATCAGGTTGTGTACGCTCATCGATCCGGGTCGGAGAAGATCTGGGTCCAATGGAGTATTTTGAATGTGCTATAAAGGGGAGAGGATAGTGGTTCTGAATAATAATAATTTTCCTGAGTCCACGGTAGTCAATACAGGGACAGAGACCTCCATGTTTCTTTTTAACAAAGACTGGGGACTGGGATGGTAGAATTATGTCAAACTGTGGTAGTTTAGAGATGTAGCCATTCGTGGCTGGGGTTTCAGGAGGGAAGAGGGAGATCAGACGATCTCAAGGAGGTGTGTGGTGCTCAGGAGGAGGTTGATCATGCAGTTGTGTGGTCTGTGAGGCAACAGGATGCTGGTTCCTTTTTACTGAAGATGATGGTTAAGTTGTGATATACCTGCAGGAGTTTGGTGCATTCAGAGTTTCCTTCATCCTCACAGATTTACAGGGTGAGGTCAACTGAGGTCATGGGCAAGTGGGTCCCCAACTCAGCAATGAACTGGACGACCAAATGAAAAGAAGGTCATGAGTGGAGAGCCAAAGGTAAACCAAGATGAGAGAAGTTTTGTGTGGATCGATCGGAAGGATTTGGATGGACTTGCAGTACTCTCTGATGTTCACGTGCACAGCTGTGTGCACACTCTGACCATCCCAGACCACGAGGGACGTCCTCCAATGACTATGATGCAGAAGGGTGAAAGATAGGCTCAGTAGGGAGTCCAAACTGCCCACACAGAGGTTGGTCCACAAAGTTCCCTGCTCCGCCGGATCCACTAGAGCCTCCTGTGCATGTAGAACTGTTGAGTTGTGGAGGAGGACAGGGAAAGCGAGTTGGGCTATGGTGCTAGAATGAGAGGCCAGAAAGAGTTTGCCAGATGGAATGTCCCTCATGTCTTCCTGGTGCTGCCGTTTTTCCAGACACCATCGGCATTTGGTGTGTGGGTGATCGGCTGCTCTGCATTAAGCACACAGGTTGTTTCTCCACCAATGCTCGTGCTGTTGGAGGGTTAAGGGAGCTCTCCCTAACTGCATGGGTTCTGGAGGTGCTGCTGATGAGGCTCCTGCAGCCTGAAATAGTTCTGGGAATGGAACTGGGCTTCTGGTTGATGATCTGGAGGGTCGTTCCATAAGGCAATCGTCAACATCGAGGGCCAGAGTGATGAAGTTTTCGAGGTCACGTAGCATCTCCTGGTTAGGCAGCTGGTCTTTCAAGCACTCCAAGAGGCCATGTTGGCAATGGCCAGCAACGTTTCTGCATTCCAGCTGCATTGTGCTGTAAGGATCCCAAAATCCTTGCTGCAATCTGACACCAAGCATGAGTCGTGATGCAGGTGAAGTATCTGATCCTCTGCCTTCATTTCTCTTCCCAGATGGTTGAGAACCCGGTGCATCTTAACGGTGAATTCCTCATATTTATTGCAGATGGAGGTTTTATTGTCCCAGTTAGTGGCTGCCCAAGTCAGAGCTCGCCCAGACAAGAAAGAGATGACAAAGGCTCTTGGCTGTGTCCGTAGAATACAAAGGTGGCTGCAGCTTGAAGTGCAAGATGCACTGGAAGAGGAAGTTGTAGAATTGGTTTGGGGATCTGTTGATGCTTACGGCTACCAAAATTTGGGCTCTGAGGGAGGAGGTAGACTGGCAGGGGTTGCTGCACTGGGGCAGAGAGTTGGTTGAGAGTGGCAAGCTGATGGTCAGTGGTTTTCCACCGCTTCAGGATTGTATATTCTTGTCAGTGGACAACTTCCTTTGGGCAAGCAAACTCTACTGGGTCAATTGCTGGTTCACCCATCCTGTCAGGAGATGTAGAAGAGGCTCGACCCAAATGCAGACCAACAGAGATGACTTAGTAGTGAGCCATCACTTTAATAATAAACTGCAAAATGACAAGCAATGAGGGGACAGAAAATAAGAGAGAACAGATGCTCAACACAGTAAGGTAACTGAAGGCTCAGAGCAACTGGCTGATTTGATGAGTGAAGGAGGACTTTAAATGAGAGCTGGGTTTAAATAAACTGCAGGTGATGAATTGGAAATGAGTACCAGGTGACTGGTATTCACTGGGTGGAGACAGGGAGGTGCCTGCCTGTTTAAGCCTGACACTGAGAGGGTGTTCTGACAGAAAGCTTTCGTTTATTGAAATACTTGAAAGGGTAAACATGGCTGGCACAAAAACTAAGGTTCATAAAGAGATTACTTACTTACATATAACAGAAAGAAGCCATTCATTCAACAGTTTATTAGGGAGTGATTCCACAAGTCCCATCTCCCTACACTTATTTTTTTCTAACCCTGCAATTTACTCCTTCTTTCACATACTTATCACCTCTCCTTTGATTTTTCTCTGCTGCTTTAATATCAAGGACTAATTTATAACAGACAATTAACCAACGAGCACAAGTCCGGGACAAAGGAGGAACCTAAAACATTGGGAGAAATCCATGGCATGACAGGGAGAGTATGAAAAGTTTACACCTTGGGTCAGGATCAATACTGTAAAGGTCTACACCTTGGGTCAGGATCAATACTGGAAGGGTCTACACCTTGGGTCAGGATCAATACTGGAAGGGTCTACACCTTGGGTCAGGATCAATACTGGAAGGGTCTACACCTTGGGTCAGGATCAATACTGTAAAGGTCTACACCTTGGGTCAGGATCAATACTGGAAGGGTCTACACCTTGGGTCAGGATCAATACCGTAAAATCTACACCTTGGGTCAGGATCAATACTGTAAAGGTCTACACCTTGGGTCAGGATCAATACTGTAAGGGTCTACACCTTAGGTCAGGATCAATACTGTAAAGGTCTACACCTTGGGTCAGGATCTATACTGTAAGGGTCTACACCTTGGGTCAGGATCAATACTGGAAGGGTCTACACCTTGGGTCAGGATCAATACTGTAAGGGTCTACACCTTGGGTCAGGGTCAATACTGTAAAGGTCTACACCTTGGGTCAGGATCTATACTGTAAGGGTCTACACCTTGGGTCAGGATCAATACTGGAAGGGTCTACACTTTGGGTCAGGATCAATACTGTAAAGGTCTACACCTTGGGTCAGGATCTATACTGTAAGGGTCTACACCTTGGGTCAGGATCAATACTGGAAGGGTCTACACCTTGGGTCAGGATCAATACTGTAAGGGTCTACACCTTGGGTCAGGGTCAATACTGTAAAGGTCTACACCTTGGGTCAGGATCAATACTGTAAAGGTCACACCTTGGGTCAGGATCAATACTGTAAGGATCTACACCTTGGGTCAGGATCAATATCGTAAAATCTACACCTTGGGTCAGGATCAATACTGGAAGGGTCTACACCTTGGGTCAGGATCAATACTGTAAGGGTCTACACCTTGGGTCAGGATCAATACAGTAAAGGTCTACACCTTGGGTCAGGATCAATACTGGAAGGGTCTACACCTTGGGTCAGGATCAATACCGTAAAATCTACACCTTGGGTCAGGATCAATACCGTAAGGGTCTACACCTTGGGTCAGGATCAATACTGTAAAGGTCACACCTTGGGTCAGGATCAATACTGTAAAGGTCTACACCTTGGGTCAGGATCTATACTGTAAGGGTCTACACCTTGGGTCAGGATCAATACTGAAAGGGTCTACACCTTGGGTCAGGATCAATACTGTAAAGGTCTACACCTTGGGTCAGGATCAATACAGTAAAATCTACACCTTGGGTCAGGATCAATACTGTAAAGGTCACACCTTGGGTCAGGATCAATACTGTAAAGGTCACACCTTGGGTCAGGATCAATACTGGAAGGGTCTACACCTTGGGTCAGGGTCAATACTGTAAAGGTCTACACCTTGGGTCAGGATCAATACTGTAAAGGACACACCTTGGGTCAGGATCAATACTGTAAGGGTCTACACCTTGGGTCAGGGTCAATACTGTAAGGGTCTACACCTTGGGTCAGGGTCAATACAGTAAAGCTTGACACCTTGGGTCAGGGTCAATACCGTAAAGCTTGACACCTTTGGTCAGGATCAATACTGTAAGGGTCTACACCTTGGGTCAGGGTCAATACCGTAAAGCTTGACACCTTTGGTCAGGATCAATACTGTAAGGGTCTACACCTTGGGTCAGGGTCAATACTGTAAAGCTTGACACCTTTGGTCAGGATCAATACTGTAAAGGTCACATCTTGGGTCAGGATCAATACTGTAAGGGTCTACACCTTGGGTCAAGATCAATACTGTAAGGGTCTACACCCTGGGTCAGGATCAATACTGTAAGGGTCTACACCTTTGGCCAGTAAGGTATCAGCAGTAGTTACCATACTTCATCATCCATTCATTAACAAAACAAATTGATGAAGGTAGAGCAGTGAATGTGCTGCTTTTGTTTTTTAGTAAAACATTTGGCAAGGATCTCCTTGGAAGGCTGATCAAGAAAGTCGGAAGGCATGGGGTCCAGGGGAACCAGGCAGCATGGATTTTGAACAGGATTTCCCACAGGGTGGTAGTAGATGGAGTGTATTCTGCCTGGCAGTTTATTATCAGTGGTGTTGTGCGGTGGTCTTTTCTGGAATCCATGCTGTTTGTGATTTTTTAATAAATGACTTGGATGAGAAAGTGGAAGCATGGGTTAGTAAGTTTGCAGATGACAGAAAGGTTGCTGGTGTTGTGGATAGTGAGGAAGGTTGTTATAGGTTTCAATAGGGCATAGACAGGATCAGAACTGTGCTGAGAAGTGGCAGATAGAGTTCAATAGGGAAAAGTGTGAAGTGATGCACTTTGGAATATTGAACTTGAAGGCAGAGTACAAGGTTAATGACAGAATTCTTAATGGCGTGGAGGAACAGAGGGATCTCAGGGTCCAAGTTCATAGATTCCTCAAAGTTGCCGCACAAACTAATAGGGTGGTTAAGAAGGCATATGGTATATTAACCTCCATTAGTAGGGAGACTGAGGAGCAAGAGCAGCGAGATTGTGTTGGAGCTCTACAAAACCATGGTTAGACCACACTTGGAATATTGTGTTCAGTTCTGGTTGCCTCATTACAGGAAGGACGTGAAAACTTTAAAGAAGATGCAAAGAGATTTACCAGGATGCCATATGGATTAGATGACATGTCTTATGTGGAAAGGTTGAGCAAGCTAGGACTTTTCTCATTGAAGTGAAGGACGATGAACGGTGACTTGAGAGAGTTGTATAAGATTACAAGAAGCATAAACAGAAAGCCAGCACCTTTTTCCTAGGGCGGCAGTGGCTAATACTAGAGGACATGAACTTAAGGTGAGTGTATGTAAGTTTAGTGGAGATGACGGAGGTAATTTTTTTACAGGGAGTGGTAGTGCCTGGAATCCATTGCTGGGGTGATGTTTGAGGCTGTAATATATTAGGGATATTTAAAAGTGTTAGATAGGCAGATGGATGAATGAAAAATAGCAGGTTATGGGTTACGTAGGCGGGAGGGTTTAGCTTGATTTTGTATAGGTTGATGCAATATTGTGGGCCAAATGGCTGCCTACTGTGTTATACAGTTCTATGTTCTATTTCACGAGAAACTCTGTCTCTCAGAAAGTGGTTAGAAAATGCTAAGGAAGTACAAGCACATGGATAACTAAAGTGCTTAAATCTGGTGCATTTAAGGGAAAACTAGATAAATATGTGTTGGATAGAAGTAGATGGATATGTTGGAGAAGTTATATGGAACAAGGAGGAGAGAATTACTGTGGAAGCAGCTTCTGGGCAGTATATTATAGAATCTGTCATTATTCTCTATGTGCTATTTATATTTTCTAATGGGTTTCACAGTTCTCATATTTTAAGGGCACAGCATCTCTGATGCGTGTGGTTTGCTCGCCACGTGTGATGAGAAGACTGAGTGTGTTCTGTGTTTTGGTTGCTTCGGAAAGAATGGATTTAAATGGCCTATTCTTGTGTAAACATCAGTTGTTAAGGTAGAGATGCGATATAAACAACCACTGCCTTTCATGACTGAAACACAATCTGTGGGGGCGAGAGTTCGGTTAAGTGGAGATATCTTACAATATAGCCGCATCACTGAAGTGTTCCCACAACCTATGGACTCGCTTTCACGGATTCTTCAACTCACGTTCTCAATACATTTTGCTTACTTATTTATTATTATTATTATTTTTTCTCTCAGCTCAGGTTGGTAAAACCTAAGGTATAGGCCCAGCCAAGCACACTCATTTTTCAATTGTCAGGAACTTTCAGACTATTCTAGTGGTGTTTTAGTATTATGGATTTCTGAAGAATTACATAGATACTGCTGCCTAGCCCTAATTGTTTAATGCTATTGTGTACTGACTTTGGGATGATACCAGTTGTAGATATTACTGTAGGGACAATGTACACTCTGTTCCATAGTCTTTCAATTTCCTCTTTTAATTCAGCATATTTCTGGTATTTTTCACTTTTTCGATTTCTGTGTGTTATGTGTTGTTGGAATGTATTATTATTATTCTTTCTTTCAGTTTTTGCACAGTTTATTGTCTTCAGTATGCCCAGTTGGTGCGGTCTTTCATAGATTCAATTATGTTTACTGGATTTATCAAGTACGTCTGCAAGGAAATGAATCTCAGGGTTGTATTTGGTGAAATATAAGTACTTTGAGAACAAATTTACTTTGAATTTAAAATCATGTGCTGGTTTCTTAAGCAAGGTATTTGAAATTATATACAATAGATGACCTTGTGTATTTGTGTGCATTTCTTTGCAGGATCTATGATTCCATCCAAGATTTCAACAACAATTGAATTATATAACATGTTCATATAACTGAATATAATTCGAGTGTAAATTAGAACAGGGAACAAAGTGATAGGTACAGATGTTTAAGGAGGGTGTTCCAGTGTTTGAGACAGGGAGAGCTCAAAACACAAATGTCAAGGACACAGCAAAATAGGAGCAGAAGTAGGTCATCAGGCCCTTCAAGCCTGCCCCATCATTTCATGTGATCTTGGGTGAACTATGCCAGCTTCAACTCTTCTGTGCCATTTCTCCGTACACCCCTGGTTCACAACCCACCAAGTTTTTATCCACCTCCACTTTAACTACTTCTAATTGTCATATTCCAACTCTCCACTTGCTATGAGACAACCAATTTTCAATCCTTTCTATTTTTCTTTTTAAATCTTTTTATTAATTTTCAAAATTATAAACTCAATAACAAAGTCGATACAAAGAGATTAGAACAATCTTAATCAGCATATACAAAAAGGATTTTAAGTAACATCGGTATAATAGACTTCCAAACTCATAATGAAATTAGTCATAAAAAAATAAAGAAAAAATATATATAAACAAAGAAAAGTCCCCAAAAGAAAAAGAAAAAACAAAAAGAAACAGAACAAAACAGGGCTAGACCAATATCTTGAATCAGACATGTTCATTAATGTCCTCAACTCCGCTCCTCTATTCATATAATTTAAGTTAAAAAAAATTTGGAAAGGTCAGATTACATCATATGAAAATGTTGCATAAAAGGTTTCCAAGTTTCTTCAAATTTAACCAAAGGATCAAAAATATCACTTCTAACTTTTTCTAAATTTAAACTTAATATAGTTTGAAAAAACCAGTGGAATGTAGTAGGAGGTTTGATTTCCTTTCAGTTCAACAAAATAGATCTTCTAGCCATTAAAGTAACAAATGCTATCATCCGACAGGCTGAAGAAGACAAAGATCTATGTTCTACCGTTAGCAATCCAAAAATTGCCATAATAGGATGGGGTTTTAAATCAAAACATAGAACTGTTGAAATAATATCAAAAATATCTTTCCAATATTTTTCCAAAAGAGGACAGGACCAAAACATATGAGTTAAAAAAGCCACATCAGAGTGACATCTATCACAAGTAGGGTTTATATGGGAATAAAAACGAGCTAATTTATTTTTAGACATATGTGCTCTATGTACTACTTTAAATTGTATTAATGTATGTTTAGCACATATAGAAGAAGTACTGACTAATTGAAAATTTTATCCCATTTCTCTATAGGTAGACAAAGTTGAAGTTCCCATTCCCATTCATTTTTAATTTTATCAGATATACCTGGCTGTAATTTCATAATTATATCGTAAATAATTGCTATTAATCCCTTCTGAAAAGGATTTGAACCTAAAATTTTATCAATAATATCAGTAGGATTTGAAGTCGGGAAAGGTAGGCAACGTAGTATTTAAAAAAATTCTTATTTGTAAGTATATAAAAAAATGGGATCTAGGCAAATCCAATTTCTTAGATAACTGTTCAAAAGGCATGAAACAGTTATCCAGAAATAAGTCACAAAAACATATTATACCTTCATTTTCCATATCAAAAAGGCTTGGTCCATTACCGAGGGTTGAAAAAAGAAATTAGATATGAAAGGACTTGATAACATAAATTCATTCAGGGCAAAAAATTTAAGAAATTGAACCCATATTCGCAATGTATGTTTAACTATAGGGTTAAACATTTGTTTATTCAATTTAGATAGTACAAAAGGAAGTGATGTTCCTGAAATGGAAGCTAAAGAAAACCCCTGTACAGAGTGGGCTTCAGGGTTTACCCAATGTGGGCTTGGAGTTATATTCCAATCTTGCCTCCAAAATATTAAATGTCGAATATTAATTGCCCAATAGTTAAATCTTAGATTAGGCAATGCCAAACCACCATCTTTCTTAGATTTCTGTAAGTATTTTTTTTTACTTAATCTGGGGTTTTTATTTTGCTATAAATAAGAGGAAATTTTAGAATCAATAGTATCAAAAAAGGATTTAGGAATAAAAATCCTTTCTAACACTTCTTCTGATATCACAGGCTTTCAATTTATTCAATGTGGCACATTGTCAAACACATTTTGGAATACACTACATCTACAGGTTCCACTCTATCATCTCCCTCTGTTACATCCTCATAAATTTTGAGTTGGTATCTCAAACATATTTACTTTTCATAAAACCATGTTGACCAGATTTAATTATATTCAGCTTTCCCAAATGATTAGTTATTTTCTCTTTGATTATTGACTCTAGCATCTTGCCAATAATAGCTGTTAAACTAACTGGCCAGTAGCCTGCCTTCTGCCTTTCTTCTTTTTGAAACAAACATTGGAATTTTTCAATTTTCTGACACTGTCCCAGGGTTTTAACAAGCTATGAGAAATTTCAACCAATAAATTGCCTACCTCTGTAGCTATTTGCATTTAAAACTCCATTGGGTCCTGATGTCCTGTTTTTAATGTTGTGAGTGTCTCCAACACTTTATTCTCTGAAATTGGGAGCCTTGCAAATTCACCTATGTTATTTGAAATCTGAAATATTTGAGAGATTAGCAGTGTCCTCCACCTAAAGACTGGTGCAAAATATATCAACATGTCAGCTCCTTCTTTGCTTTATGTTATTAATTCACCAACCTTATTTTCTAGAAATTGCATTCTCCTCAGCTGCTCTCTTTGTTATGAAATGCTTATATTTGTTTTTATACTATGTGCAAATTTTCTTTCAAAATTCATTTTCTTGTGTTGCCTGTGTTGCCTGATGCTAAAAACTTACCAGTCTTCTGGACTACTGTTAACCCATGTCACTCTGTATATTTAATTTTCTATTTCAATTTCTTTATTTTATTTGTTACCATGGATTTGATTCTTTCTCATGGAACCCCTTTTCTTGTTTGGGATAAACTCTTGCTGAGCTGTACAGACTAGCTGTTTGAGTATCTACCAGTGATTCTCGACTGAGTCTCTAAACTGAGGATACTTTTTGTGGACCAGTGGTGTTTATCCTCATACTGCATTTGGTATTCTATTGTATAATGGTCACTAATCCATTCCTCATTACAGTATCTAAGATCAAATCTAAAATAACCTGCTCCCAGTTCTGCAGTAAACTGCTCAATGAAACAATCCAAATGCATGCCATAATTTTCTTGTATGATACACTTGCCAGTTGGGTTCATCCAATTAAAAAATAGATTAAAATCTCTCATGTTACTTGTAGCCCCTTCAAACTGGCCCCTGATATTTCCCTATTTATGCTCTGACCTATCAAGAGGTCACTTTTGCAGGTCCATAGACTACTCTCACCCACGTATCCCCTCCCCTGCTATTTATAATTTCAACCCAAACAGATTCAACACAATTACCCACTGCCTTTATATTATGGCTCAGAACCATTCCGGTACCTTGCTTAACAATATCACACCACCTCCTTCTCCCATTTAGCATGTTCTCAACATATGTGATTTACCAAAAACTGGTCCCAGCACAGTTCACATGCAGCCCATCCCAATGGACCAGTCTTCTTTCCCCACTATTAAGGGTCCTATGAATTAGAACCCTTAGATCCAGTATGGAGTAGGCAACTCAGCCTATAGGGCTTTCTACTTTTGTTGCAGAGAATAGTAATCCATTCAATTATGCTGTACCCTATCACCACTATATTTCTCTTTCCTGTCCCACTTGAATGGCTCTCTGTACCATGATGCTCTGTGGAGTTTGCACATCCTCCCTGCACTCATTACCCTCATCCACACAAGGATCAAGAACATCATACTGGTTAGACAAGGGTAAGGGCTGAGGATCTTCCAGAACTACCCTCTTGATCCCTCTACCTGCATTTTCTGTAGTCACAACATCTTGTCTTCGACCATTCATCAACTCTGAGGTAGTTAATCTAAAGGGTTTGACTGCCTCCTATAATACTGTGTCCAGGTCATTCTCCCCCTTCCTGATATGTTACACTGCTCAGACTTGGACTTCAGCTCGAGCAGCCAACATGTATACTATTGGAAGTCCTTTGAGCAGCCAATTGTCCACTGTGGGGTTTACAAGTTCCTACATGTTGCAAATACAGTACATCAGCTCCTCAGTCCTTTTTTCCCCCAATTAATTAGCTGTATTTATTAGTTGAATTTGTTTATATTCAGCTTTGCCACTTAAAGGCGATAGATCTTCCTCACACTTGTGGCCTGGTATTACACTCTTGACCAATCAAAATACAGAGAAAGAAAAGGAAAATTATGAGCTGATGAAAACTGTGCAAAGGACAGAAGGTTACCTGGATAAGAAAGGCTGCAAGGGAATAGGGCAAAATTCAAGCCAGAAGAATCCTGTGGTGCTGACTATCAATTAGGAGCCACTGTTTGTATGACACTGGCAAGGACAGGGGAATAGTAGCAATGCAGACTGCAAGAAAAGGTAGCAACGGTTTAAAGTGGTAGCAGCACTAACCTGAAAATGAGGTAAGAATGTACACCAGGACTGCTATACATCCACTGCTAATAAAAGCCAGCAACATGTCATTCTTAAATGTTCGTCTTACTTCATAGTCAAACAGGTCGGTTCCACCATAAAGGACTTTCACTTTTCTGCAAAGGAATAAACAAAATAAGTAGCTAGATTTGTAGAAATATTTGGCTCCATATTTTCAGTATTGATCACTGCAAGTATATATATCCAAGTATTCCCACTATAAACCTCAGCAAAAGACAAATTAAAATATGTAACACCGTATCATCACTGACTTTGGTTGCTGGATAACTATGACACATTACAGGATATTAGATAAAAACTGAAGAAACTAGAGAAACTCAGCAGGTCAGGCAGCATCCGTGAAGGGAAATGAACAGTAATCATTTTGGGCTATGATCTTTCATCAGGACTGGACAGAGAAAGGACAGAAGCCAGGATATTAGGGTGGAGCATGAGCTGGGAACAGGTGATTCCAGGTGGTGTGTGGGGGGGGGGCGGGGGACAGCAATGACGTAAGAAGCTGCAGGTAAGAAATGGAAGAGGAAAGAGCTGAAGAGGGTGGAATCTGATGGGAGAGGACAGTAGACCAGGGAATAAAGGGAAGAAGGTGGCGAACTAGAGGGAGGAAGGTGAAGGCGATGGGTGGGTCATGAGGGCAGGAGAGGGTAAGGAGAAGCTGTAAAGGGGCCCAAAGCAACAATGGAAAACAAAGGGGAGTGGGAGCAGTGGGGAGTGGTTACCAGAAGTTAGAGAAATCAACGTGATGATGTTAGGTTGGAGGCTACCAAGACTGAATATGAAGTGTTGTTCCTGTAACCTGTGTCTAATCTCAACTTGGCAATAGTGCAGGCCATGAGTAGATATGTCAGTATGGGAATGGGAGATGGAATTAAAATGGCTGTTATGACAGACGACGTGCAGGTCTCAAAGTAGCGACTGGGTAGACTTGTAGTTTTGAAGTTCTTATTGTCCAGTAGTATCTTGTGTTTGTAAAAAAGACATTTAAAAAAAAGGCAGTAACACCTTTGGTTCGCTTCATAGAGGCCAATGCATCCATGTGCACCACGATCTTACCAGAATTTAAGGTTCCTGATCGGCAAATTTAAGAACCAGGTCTTAGATGCTGTCATCCATGTTATTTGTATAAATTATTAAAAAAATTGAGGTCCCAGTACCGAACCTTGTGGTACCTACTCGTATCATTCCAAATCATTTAATGCATGCCTCTTCCTCTTGTTACCCAGTCAGTCTTCTAGCCACGCCAATATGTTCCTTTGACTCCACAAGTTTTGATTTTTGTAATAACCTTTGATACAAAAAAAATCAAGTGGCTTCTGGATATCTATGTAAAGGACATCAACCCAGTTCTATGTTTGAGAGCAGTTAAATGTAGATTGAAACCCCTTGCACTCCATTTCAGCAATCTTCCTTTTCCCTCAGTAGATCACCATTAACTGCACCATGCTGATAGTTCCATATCATTATTTATACATAAATAACTTGCACTTATTTTCCCATTCAGGTTGAGAGTACCTGATTGTAAAATAGCAGAAGTTAGATCCAGGTGATTGTCAGAAGAAAAGATTTCAGAATATTGTCTCCAACACAAACTTTATAACAGTCAAGTGTACATCCTGACTGAATACTCATTGAGACCACAAATACTAACTGTATGGCTTTTCTCCTGCTGTAAGCCCATATTCTTTTTATATCAAGCCACAGATCAATGTTTTGATAGTTGCTTCATGTTAAGCTGGATAGTGTTCTCACTGCATTGGATTCCGGTTAATTGGGGCACATTGGGACCAGTACATTTTGGCCCAATTAAGCGGCTGCCCCAATTAGCCAAAGTTTCACAGAAATAGTTGAAAAGGTACAAAAAAGACAAACTACTATTTAACTGTGCAACAAATTATGTATTTAAATGAAATACAGAACCAATTAGAACACTCCCAATACTACAATAGTACACTAAGACTGTGTAGGTTTCTAATAATTATCAACAATTCATCCAATGTATGCTACCAAGTTCTTTTGACTCTAAATAAATAAAATCAGTGCAGCCACCTAGTGCAGATAGTGAACTTTCATCCTACAATGCTTTCAACCAAATCTTGCATTTTGCATCCTCCAAATCTTCAGTTTGATTGTAACATTCACGATGACTGTCAATATGTTCATATTCTTCATAGTTCATAACTTGTGAAAGTAGTGAAATTGTTTCATTTTTGCTCCCAGCCATTGCTGGCATTTCCAAGCCTGAATGCTTGAAACCACAGTGAGAAAAACAGTTCTGAATTATCCTACTGTTTATTTCTTATCAACTATCAGTGACAAACATCCCTGCTTTTTGAACATAAACACATACAACTAATGCTATTTATAAACTGTTCACTCGAAGCACGGTGTAGTTTCTAACGGCAACACAAGTGCACACGATTAACACTAGTTAGAAATTGTTCAGAAACAGTCTCCTGTCCCAATTGAACAATATTATGTCCCAAATAAATGAATGGGATTCCAGCTATGTTCTTGATTACTTTTAGTCCCTTAAGAGTTGTCCCATATAAGCGGCTGCACCGATTAATCGATAGCCCAATTAACTTGAACCTTCTGTCTCAGGAACTCTAAAACAATTCTGTTTATTCACCATGTTTCCTGTTTATTCAACTTGTTTGCAGGTAATGAAGATCAGAGCAGCATGAAGTCTATTTGGCATCCAGTCTGCTGACTCATATCCCAAGTACCAGAGGCTTTGTTGATGAATATTTGAAACTATATTCAGAAGTAATGTTTCCTCTTTTAATTTTATGTACTTTATAAAAGGAGAAGGCCTCTCATTTACTGTGAGCTGGAGAAACTGGTGCCCAATTATTTGAGGCAGCCAAACAGAAGGAAAAAGCCTGCAACAAATTCTCCAAATAGCTGGAAATATAGCTGCTTAGGTTGCAAAGAAAGAAGGGAAAAAGGTAACTTGGCTTTGTGCAAATTAATCTATTCTAGGCTGTTAACCTGTCCTTTCTGTTTTTCACATAATCACAGATTTGATGTTCATTTTCAACAAGTTCTATATTCCAAAGGAACAGAAAATTTAGAGTCTATGTGCATTGATGCTGTGCAAAATGTACAAAGTCCTCATCTGATGTTTTAACAATCAAAACTAAACCATTTAAAGTAATAGGGATTATCTCAGCTGAGGAATCAGGCTGAAGATTTTTGTGACTCTAGCTTTGAACTTTTGCCCCAAGAGTACCAAGGCCAGGACCAAGTGTGGGGATCCTTCAATAAGCTGACATTTCCAGGAAATATTGAAAACCAAATGTAGGACAAAGGTAACAATATAGGCAGGTGAGGCCTTGATGTGACTTTTACACCATCTGACCTGGCCATCAGGCAGGAATATGCCGACAATTTTAAATTTTGGTATCTGTACAATATTTAAGAAGAGCTGTTCTTGGTTCTCACACTGCCATGTTGGGATGCCACAGAAGAGTTTCCTTCAACTGGCACTAACATCCAGATTTGGAAAAGTAATGCACAAGTTTTTTTCCAGCTTTCTTATGTGGAACAAAAAGTTACTGATGTAGGAACATCTCCTTGGGCCTGCTCCAGGGTAATGGAGACATGGTGTAAAACAACACATGAACATGTAAATGTAGGGGGGAAGTGGTAGATTGATCTCAGAGTAAGTTAAAAGGTCGGCACAATGTTGTGGACCTTAGGACCTATACTTTCTGTAGAGTTCTATGTCCTTAAACAGGTTCTTCTGTTGAACTGGTCCATACCTACCAAGCTGCCTTCTTGAGCTGGTCCCGTTTGCTACCTATAATCAGATTTTGCTTTTACACCCCTTTAATGTCAACTGCCAATTGATTTCCAGTTTTTAATGTGCTAAAAAGGATATTCTTTGGCATTCAGTCATCAGGTATTTGTATGACGTGACCTGACTATCGTAGTTGTGCTTCATAATTTGACAATCTAAAAACAAAAAGCCTTTGGCATTTTTATAAGCAACAGATGGAAATCTTGGCAATGCAGCAAGCAGCTTGATTGACCCAGCATTTTCTGTACAGCCATGATTTCTATATCTGATTCTGCTTTTCATCATCTAGACAAAATATTGCTCCCAGGAAGGGGAAACCAAGAGATATACAGATTTTATTTTAACACTAGATGTTGGGTTCTCTATACCCACGACTGTGTGCAGCTAGGCACAGCTCAAGTGGCATGTATAAATTCACAGATGACATAATTACTGTTGGCAGAATTTCAGATGATTATGAGAAGGCATATGGGAATGAGATATATCAGCTAGTTTGCTGGTGCCACAGCAACAACCTTGCACCCTGATTGGACATGGAACCTATGAACACTACCTCATAACTTTTTTTCTACTTACTTAATTTAACTATGCCGATGATATTAAACCTGACTCTGATATTGTGAATGCCTAGCTGTGTTGATAAAAGAGCATCCTGATGAACACATTTTTGCTGTCCAGAAGTCCTGGATTGAGTGAAGAGTCAATGAAATGGCACTTACTTGTGGGCCTGTTGTGCCGAAGGGCAAATTGGAGCATACTGGAACATGAAAGAAAGCCACATTTGCTAGCAAGTGGACAACATAATGCAGGCAAAGGAATCTCAGATGGGACACACCACTTCAGTTGTGGATAAGTCAGTGTTTTAACAAGCTGCACAGTAAGCTCCTTGCTCTCATACACCCTATCACTGTTTAGAAAGCTTGGGATTCAGTGTGCTCTTTAACCACTTTCAAACCACCTGCCATTTTCAACAAACTATCAAATACACCCCTAAACCTCTCTGTTCTTGTACCCCATTCAGAACTGTTTAACTTATATTGCGCCTTCTCATTCTTCCTTCCAAAATACAACAATGCATATCTCAGTAGTAACATTCAACTGCCACATATTACTGTTATACCAAATGGTTCATATTGCCTCGAAATCTATTTACTATTCACCTCACAGTTCACTACATCTCTAGGTTTTGGTGTCACTGGTGCGTTTGGAAATTGTGCCCTGTGCATGCAAGTCAGATTAGTATAAATATAACCAGAGAAAAGAGACGGGTACAAAAGGGACGGGTTGCACCTTAATAAGCGGGGCACCAGCATTCTGGCAGGCAAGTTTGCCTCTGCAACATGGGTGTGTTTAAACTAAGTAGTGGGGGGGAGGGGATGAACTGATGAACTGGAAACATAAGGATGGAGATAAAGGGAAAGTGAGAATAAGAAAAGTTAAGAAAGACAGCAGAATCAACAGAGCAGAAAGCTCAAGAAGGGATTGTACAGTATGGCCAAGTGAAATAGGAATTGATATGGGAGGTGAGGGGAGTAATGAATTAAAAGTATTGTATATGAATGCACGGAGTATAAGAAATAAAGTGGATGAGCTTGAGGCTAAGTTGGAAATTGGTAAGTATGATGTTGTGGGAATAACAGAGACATGGCTTCAAGTGGACAGGGCCTGAGAAATGAATATTCAAGGGTATACGTCCTATCGAAAGGACAGACTGATGGGCAGAGGGGGTGGGGTGGCTCTGTTGCTGAGGAATGATATTTAGTCCCTTGTGAGGGGGGACATAGAATCAGGAGACGTAGAGTCAGTATGGATAGAACTCAGAAATTTTAAGGGTAGAAAGACCCTGATGGGAGTTATCTACAGGCCCCCAAACAGTAGTCTGGATGTAGGGTGTAAGTTGAATCAAGAGTTAAAATTGGCATGTCGCAAAGGTAATGCTACAGTTGTTATGGGGGACTTCAACATGCAGGTAGACTGGAGGAATCAGGTTGGTACTGGACCCCAAGAAAGGGAGTTTGTGGAGTCCCTCCGAGATGGATTCTTAGAACAGCTTGTTCTGGAGCCTACCAGACAGAATGCAATTCTAGATTTAGTGTTGTGCAATGAACCGGATTTGATCAGGGACCTCGAGGTAAAGGAGCCATTAGGAGGTAGGGACCATAATATGATAAGTTTTAATCCACAATTTGAGAGGGAGAAGGGAAACTCGGAAGTGTCAGTATTACAGTTGAACAAAGGGGACTATGGTGCTAAGGAGGAGGAGCTGGCCAAAGTTTAATGGAACAATACCCTAGTAGGGATGACAGTGGAACAGCAATGGCAAGTGTTTCTGGGAATAATGCGGAAGGTGCAGGATTAGTTCATTCCAAAGAGGAAGAAAGATCCTAAGGGGAGTAAGGGGAGGCCGTGGCTGACAAGGGAAGTAATGGACAGTATAAAAATAAAAGAGAAGAAGTATAACATAGCAAAGATGAGTGGGAAGCCGGAGGATTGGGAAACTTTTAAAGAGCAACAAAAGGTAACTAAAAAGGCAATACGCGGAGAAAAAATGAGGTACGAAGGTAAACTAGCCAAGAATATAAAGGAGGATAGTAAAAGCTTCTTTAGGTATGTGAAAAGGAAAAAAAAATAGTTAAGACCAAAATTAAGCCCTTGAAGATAGAAGCGGGTGAATTTATTATGGGGAACAAGGAAATGGCAGACGATTTGAATAGGTACTTTGGATCTGTCTTCACTAGGGAAGACACAAACAATCTCCCAGATGTAATAGTGGCCAAAGGACCTAGGGTAATGGATGAATTGAAAGAAATTTATATTAGGCAGGAAATGGTGTTGGATAGGCTGTTGGGTCTGAAGGTTGATAAGTCCCCGGGACCTGATGGTCTGCATCACATGGTACTTAAGGAGGTGGCTTTAGAAATCGTGGACGCATTGGTAATCATTTTCCAATGTTCTATAGATTCAGGATCAGTTCCTGTGGATTGGAGTGTGGCTAATGTTGTCCCTCTCTTCAAGAAGGGAGGAAGAGAGAAAACAGGGAATTATAGACCGGTTAGTCTGTCGTCGGTGGTGAGAAAGGTGCTGGAGTCAATTATAAAAGATGAAATTACGACACATCTGGATAGTAGTAACAGGACCGGTCTGAGTCAGCATGGATTTACGAAGGGGAAATCGTGCTTGACTAATCTTCTGGAATTTTTTGAGGATGTAACTATGAAAATGGACAAGGGAGAGTCAGTGGATGTAGTGTACCTGGACTTACAGAAAGCCTTTGTCCCACATAGGAGATTAGTGGGCAAAATTAGGGCACATGGTACTGGGGGCAGAGTACTGACATGTATTGAAAATTGGCTGGCTGACAGAAAACAAAGAGTAGCGATTAACGGGTCCCTTTCGGAATGGCAGGTGGTGACCAGTGGGGTACCTCAGGGTTCAGTGCTGGGACCGCAGCTGTTTACAATATATATTAATGATTTAGATGAGGGAATTAAAAGTAACATTAGCAAATTTGCCGATGACACAAAGCTGGGTGGCAGTGTGATATGTGAGGAGGATGTTATGAGAATGCAGGGTGACTTGGACAGGCTGGGTGAGTGGGCAGATGCATGGCAGATGCAGTTTAATGTGGATAAATGTGAGGTTATCCACTTTGGTGGTAAGAATGGGAAGACAGATTATTATCTAGATGGAGTCAAGTTAGGAAAAGGGGAAGCACAACGAGATCTAGGTGTTCTTGTACATCAGTCACTGAAAGCAAGCATGCAAGTACAGCAGGCAGTGAAGAAAGCTAATGGCATGCTGGCCTTCATAACAAGGAGAATTGAGTATAAGAGCAAAGAGGTCCTTCTGCAGCAGTACAGGGCCCTGGTGAGACCACACCTGGAGTACTCTGTGCAGTTTTGGTCTCCAAATTTGAGGAAGGACATTCTTGCTATTGAGGGAGTGCAGCGTAGGTTCACAAGGTTAATTCCCGAGATGGCGGGACGGTCATATGTCGAAAGATTGGAGCAACTGGGCTTGTATACTCTGGAATTTAGAAGGCTGAGAGGGGATCTTATTGAAACATGTAAGATTATTAAGGGATTGGACACGCTAGAGGCAGGAAATACGTTCCCGCTGATGGGTGAGTCCAGAACCAGAGGCCACTGTTTAAGAATTAGGGGTAGGCCATTTAGAACGGAGTTGAGGAAAAACTTTTTCACCCAGAGAGTGGTGGATATATGGAATGCTCTGCCCCAGAAGGCTGTGGAGGCCAAGTCTCTGGATGCTTTCAAGAAAGAGATGGATAGAGCTCTTAAAGATAGCGGAATCAAAGGTTATGGGGATAAGGCAGGAACTGGATACTGATAGTGGATGATCAGCCATGATCACAGTGAATGGCGGTGCTGGCTCAAAGGGCCGAATGGCCTACTCCTGCACCTATTGTCTATTGTCTAGCAGGGGTTCCCAACTTTTCTCATGCCATGGACTAAAACCATTAAGCAAGGGGTCCGTGGATCCCAGTTTGGGAACCCCTGCTGTACAGAGTTCCATGGTACATTTCTTTCCCGTCCTATGAAGAAATCTTTCACTACCACACCATGTCCTGTCCATAAGCATGTAAGGATACTTAGAGTATATGCTGTAATGCAACATTTTAAGTTTCCTTTAATTCAATGCTTGAAATGATTAATATTCATAAATTAGGAGGCATAATAAAGTACACCTTCAGAAAGGAACACTGTAAGATTGGTGGAAAGCTGCAATAAGAAGACAGATGCAGAGAAATACATTTCATATTTTAAGAAAAGCATAAACTTACCTGGATGATGGAAGATGGAAAAGACTATAAATATGCAAATAAGATGCTTGCTATAAAAGCACGAAAGTGATGCTGAATTTGTGCAAGACGCTAATTAGGTTACAGTTAGAGTTCTGAGCACCAAGAGAGAGAAAGATTAATGAGATTAGCAGAAAAAGCTGTGGTCACAATGAAAAGATTTGTTTGAAAACGTGCCTTGTTTTCAATGGGAACAAACGACTTAATGTAAGTTGTCAAATTTATGAAAGCAAGGCAAATATTCCACAACCATTCTATGTTTACCAAATGGGTTATCATAGCAATCAAGGTGCAAGCTAAAGCTATATCTTGCATATAGTGAGCTATTATAGAAGGCTCTGCTATGAATAACAACCGAGCTGTAAATAGAATTTGAAAAGGAAATGGATTAGGAGTGGGGAAAATTGGATATATAGAAAAATAGGGAAATGGTGTTAAATTACACAATTACATTTAAGGAGTTACTTCCCACACAGGGTGAGATGGTCTGAATAGACTTCTGTATTTTTCATTGTTCTGTCACTATAGGCAGTCATTTTGCATACAGAAATATCCTATAAGCAGTTGGAAAATGCATCTAAATCTGTGTTGGAAGTGATGGTTGAGGAAAAAATGTTGGCTAGAGTCCTAGCTTATCTTTAAATAAGGTGAATAAAGAGTCCCACTTGCTATGTCAAAGAGCACTGATATCTTTTAGCACCCTTGACCCTCCTGCTCAAGCACTGACAGGTATGTTCTTCAATATTCTTTAACAAAAAGGGATTTGCTTCTCTTAAATGTTATATTTGAATCTGCATCCAGCACTTCCACTGACAGCTCGTTTCACATCCACACCACCCGCAGAGTGACGAAGTTTCCCCTCAGATTTCCCTTAAATGTTTCACCTTTCACCCTAAACCTATGACTCTTTAGTTCTAGTCTCACACGACCAAGAGGGTGAAAAGCCTGCAATCATTCACCCTATCCAGTTCTCTCATAATTTTGCATACTAGGAAGATAAGTTGATGAGTGCTATGTGAGGCTCAGGGCTGACTCTGTTTGTGCCACTGCTGTGGACTGGCAGCACCTGCTCCATTTGTTGGTAGAGCACCTAGATCCTACAATCTTCCTCATTAACTCCTCTTGGATATATGCTGCTGATACTGCCTCTTCATAGCTCTCCTCAGCCCAGAGATGGTAACAAGTTAAGTTGGCAGTGATTCACTACAGGACTCACACCAGGGGCCCTGATATAATCACTGTCAGTACACACATATATAATAATACTTCTCTGCGCTAATTCCATTGATGCTCTTATCCCTGGTAACAAGTCCTGAATACTAAAGTGAGGCACCACTGCAACCTGGAGCAACAAACAAACAAGCAGCATTGGTGTGAATTGTTGCAGGATTTTGACTGAATACATCAACAATTCCTTACAGCTCCAACTGAACCCACTGAATTCCTCTAGCAGATTGTCTGTTGCCCCAGATCCTACCACCCTACCACCTGCAGCCTCTGTGTCACCAAAGCAATACATCCTCCATCACTTGAAAAAGGTTACAGCTTACACATGATTGGTTGATTAGATTTCTACATAATGAGCAGGTCTATAGGTAGATGCAAGAACGTGAACACTGAGTGTACTATGCATTCAGCGATACTGTCTAAACCTGGTGCATTTTTTTATCCTGCCACACAAATGAATTACAAACTGGACCCCCTACAATTCACCTACCGACACAACCGATCGACTGATGGTGCAATAGCCACAGCTCTACATATCGTCCTTACCCATCTGGAGAGGAAGGATGCTTATGTGAGAATGCTCTTCTTGGACTGCAGTTCAGCATTCAACACCATAGTTCCAACCAGGCTCAACAGGAAGCTCAGAGATCTCAGCCTTGACCCTCCCTTGTGCAGCTGGATCCAGGACTTCCAGTCAGATCACCATCAGGTGGTAAGATGGGCTCCCTCACTGCCAAGCCTCTGACTCTCAACACAGGAGCCCCTCAGGGCTGCGTACTGAGTCCCCTCCTTTACTCCCTGTATACCCGTGACTGTATCGCCACCCACAGCTCCAATCTGCTAATTAAATTTGCTGATGATACTACATTGATTGGCCTTATCTCAAACAATAATGAGGTGGCCTATAGGGAAGACATTGGGAGGCATTGGAAATCATCTTCCAGGAATCAATAGACTCTGGCATGGTTCTGGAGGACTGGAAGGTCGCAAATGTAGTTCCGCTGTTTAAGAAAGGAGGGAGGCAGCAAGAAGAAAATTACAGACCTATTAGTCTGACATCGGTAGTTGGAAAGTTATTGGAGTCGATCCTCCAGGACGAGGTTATGAAATACCTCGAGGTGCATGACAAGATAGACCCAAGTCAGCATTGTTTTATGAAGGGAAGATCCTGCCTCACCAACCTATTGGAATTTTTTGAGGTAATCTCAAATAAGATTGATAAGGGAGAGGCTGTGGATGTTTTGTATTTGGATTTCCAAAAGGCCTTCGATAAAATGCCGCATAAGAGGCTGCTTAATAAGATGAGAGCCCATGGAATTACAGGAAAGATATTGGAATGGGTGGAGCATTGGCTGATAGGCAGAAAGCAAAGGGTTGGGAATAAAGGGATCCTATTCTGATGGGTTGCTGGTTACCAGTGGTGTTCCGCAGGGGTTGGTGTTGGTGCCGCTTCTTTTTACAATGTATATCCATGATTTAGATAATGGATTAAATGGTTTTGTGGCTAAGTTTGCGGATGACACCAAGATAGGTGAAGGAGCAGGAAGTGTTGAACAAACAGAAAGGTTGCAGGGAGACTTGGTCAGTTTAGGAGAGTAGGCAAAGAAATGGCAGATGAGATACAATGTTGAGAAATGTACAGCTGTACATTTTGGAAGAAGAAATAATCGGGCAGATTATTATTTAGATGGGGAGAAAATTCAAAAATCGGAAGTGCAAAGGGACTTAGGGGTCCTCGTGCAGGATGCCCTAAAGGTTAACCACCGGGTTGGATCGGCAGTAAGGAAAGCAAATGCTATGTTGGCATTCACTTCAAGAGGAATAGTGTATAAGAGTAAGGAGGTGTTGATGAGGCTCTATGGGACACTGGTGAGACCTCATTTGGAATACTGTGTGCAGTTTTGGGCCCCCTATCTTCGAAGAGATGTTCTGATGTTGGAGAGAGTTCAGAGAAGATTTACGAGGATGATTCCTGGAATACAGGGGCTAACATATGAGGAGCGTTTGTCAGCTCTTGGACTGTATTCATCAGAGTATAGAATAATGAGAGGGGATCTCATAGAATCATTTCGAATGTTGAAAGGGTTGGACAGAGTAGATGTGGAAAGGCTGTTTCTCTTAGTGGGTGAGTCCAGGACAAGAGGCCACAGTCTTAGAATTAGAGGGTATCCATTTAAAACAGAGATGAGGAGAAATTTCTTTAGCCAGAGGATTGTGGATTTATGGAAATCGATGCCACATACAGTTGTGAAGGCCCGATCATTGAGGGTGTTTAAGGAGGAGATTGATAGGTATCTAATTAGTCAGGGTATCAAGGGATATGGGGAAGAAGCCGTAAACTGGAACTAGATGGGAGAATAGTTAGCTCATTGTGGAGTGGTGGAGCAGACTCCATGGGCTGAATGGCCTACTTCTGCTCCTTTGTGTTGTGATCTTGTGATCTTGTGTCAAGAAAACAACCTCTCCATCAATGTTCTAAAAACAAAGGAGCTGGTTGTGGATTACAGGAGGAATGAAGACAGGCTAACCCCTAGTGACATCAATGGATCTAGGGTTGAGAGGGTAAATAGCTTCAAGTTCCTTGGCTTCCACATCATCGAGGACCTCATGTGGAGTGTGCACACCAGAAAGGCACAACAGCGCCTCTTTTACCTCAGATGGTTGAGGAAGTTTGGTATGGGCCCCCAAATCCTAAGAACTTTCTTTCTTTATAGGCATCCGTTAGTCTCGTGAGACCATGGATTTGCGCCTTGGAAGGTTTCGAGGGCACAGGCTTGGGCAAGGTTGTATGGCAGACCGGCAGTTGCCCATGTTGCAAGTCTCCCCTCTCCACGCCACCGAAGTTGTCCAAGGGAAGGGCACTAGGGTCGATACAGCTTGACACCAGTGCTGTCGCAGAGCAATGTGTGGTTAAGTGCCTTGCTTAAGGACACAACACGCTGCCTCAGATGAGGCTCAGGTGACCCTCGGATCACTAGACCGATGCCTTAACCAGTTGGCCACGTGCCAACACTTTCCACAGGGGCACAATTGAAAGCATCCTGACTGGCTGCATCACTGCCTGGTATGGGAACTATACCTCTCTTAATTGTAGGACTCTGCAGAGAGTGGTGCAGACAGCCTAGCGCATCTGTAGTTGTGAACTTGCCATGATTTAGGACATCTACAAGGACAGGTGTGTAAAAAGGGCCCGTAGGATCATTGGGGACCCAAGCCATCCCAACCACAATCTATTTCAGCTGCTACCACCTAAGAAGTGGTACCGCAGCATAAAAGCCGGGACCAACAGGCTCCTGGACAGCTTCTTCCACCAGGCCATCAGACTGATTAACTCACACTATTTGAGTGCACCTTATATTACATTGACTGTTCTATTTATTATAAATTACAATGATTGCACATTTAGATGGAGACGTAATGTAAAAATTTTTACTCCTCGTGTATGTGAAGGATGGAAGATATAAAATCAATTCAATTCAATTCAATTCAAAAACAAGGGGTCCAGTGACTGTAGACTTGGAAATACATTCAGTGGCCACTTTATTTGGTACGTCTGTACGTCTGTTCATTAATGCAAATATACTTACGCATACCACCTCTCCAATTTATAACACAGAAATGGGGGATCTCCCCATTGATTCTTCTTCTCCCAGCCCTAGCATGGGAGTCTTCCCTGAGATAGTTCCTCTCTAAAGTTCTCACTGTTTTGCATTCAAAGCCCCTCATTCTTGTTTACTTTCTGTATCAGTTTAAACTGCAGTGTTTCACTCTCGTTAGCTTTGGCCTATCTGGCTAATATGTGTCAGCTTTTTATTGGCTCTTGCCCAAAGCAGCATTATTTTATTACCCTTTTCACAAGTAACAACTTGTAACTAATGACTCTTCCTTTGTTCTCCTTGAATCAGAGCTGTGCAGCCAGAGTAGCCGGTAGCTAAGCTTCGGTTACTCAGGTCACAGGCTGCTCTATTCATAAACCTGCATGTACTATCTTACTAAAGAACATATCACAATCAACTACTTATGCAGAAATTATCTCTAGTTCAGCAAATTATCAGTATGAACCTCACTGTCTCCACTACTAACTGTTTTGATCCAACTGTTCTTGAACAAAACCAATTCACAAGATAGTTCACAAAATGGAGCTTGCTGAACAGTTTCACAAAATGGTGGACCTCCTTTCTTTCCACCAAATGACAAGAACATTTGTTCTGTCTACATTCACTGTCCATGACTCATTCTTATTTTCTACAGTATTTTAGTTCCTTCATGTCCCCAACTTGATGTCCATTTACATTTTTTATTTATTTTCAGACATCCTTCATCTGTAATGTTTACTTTCTTAGAAATAAACATCAATGTTGTATTTATCAATACTTGTTCTGACAACCCTCAGCAGTTTTGAATGGATAACTAATTGGTAAAATATTGATCTCCATTAACACTCTATTTTGCAATCATTTCTCATTAGTCTCCTGCAAACATCGGTCAAAAACAGGGTCGCAGAAATAAACATCTTTCAGTAATGTGATTGGAGGAAAGTATGGGGGCATGCTAGAAACAAGTTTTTTTGCACAAAGTGTAGTAAGTACAGGGGTAGTGGTAGAGGCAGATACATCAGAGGCATTTAAGAAACTTTTAGATAGGTGCTTAGATAATAGAAATATGGAGGTCTATGTTGGATAGGAGGGTTAGATTGATCTTAGAGTGAGTTAAAATGCTGGCACAACATCATGGGCTGGGGGGCCTGTACTGTGCTGTAATGTTCTATTATTTGGTTGGCAAGTAGATGATGGAAAAGTGACTAAAGCTGCCAAAAGTAATGTGGAATCACTCAGTTAAACCAGGAGTGACTCAGCTCCTGCCCTCATTACAGCCATCGTACAAACACGGATAAGAGCGTGAAGAGAGAGTAGCTGCCTTGATGTCACTGCCTCGAGAGTGACATCAAGGCAGCATTTGACTGAGTATGTCAATGAAATGCTCTGGCTAAGCTGTATGTGTTGGAGAGGAACTTCGAATAGATTTGCAGTGAGCCAGTTCTTCTCTTTAAGGCAGGATAAATTAGATTACTTCTTCCGTATTTAGCTTATTTCCTCACGACACAAAAGTAAGTCATTTCAGCCCATCAAGTCACTGCTGTCTATCAGAACAATCTTATTATCCACTAGTTTTCTTTGGAATATATTTTCACAATATTCCTCCTGAGCCTAGAAAGAAAAACTAAGTATATCATGGCTTACGTACTGAGCAGTTTCAACCAGTCCCTTCCACACATCCTGGCACAAATCTATCTACAGGAAATTTATCAATAAGCTTGAAGGAATGTAGAGAAATTCACAAGGCTGTTGCCGGGACTTTGGGAGCTGAGTTACAGGAATTTATTCTCGGGAGTGCAGGGGAATGAGGGTAGATTTAATAGAAGTATATAAATTATGAGGAGTTTTGGTAGGGTAAAAGCTTGCTGTCTTGTTTTCCTTAGGTTGGGTGAGACTAGAATGCGAGATCATAGGTTCAGGGTGAAAGGTGAAATATTTAAGGGGAATCTGATTGGGAACTTTTCACTCAGTGGATGGTGGGAGTGTGGAACAAGCTGTCAGCTGAAGTGGTAGATGTGAGTTCACTTGTAAAATTTAAAATAAGTTTGGATAGGTATAGAAAAATAGGGAACTATGGTGCACCTGCAGGTAGATGGGACTAGACAGAAGAGCAGGCTGGCATTGACTAGGTGGGCTGAAGAACCTGTTTCAGTTCTGTACTGCTTTTTGACCATGATTCAATAAACATCCTAATGCTACAAGGCACAAGCTCTGTGCAACCATACTTCAATTTAGCAATGAGAAACCCAAACAAATTAAATGTTAACTGTTTCTTCACTAAGCACGCTCAATGACATAAATAAAGATGGTATCTGACAGACATCAAGTACAGTGCAAAATAAAATCTGGAAGTTGAATGACCATGTTGCAGATACAAACTTGGTGGTTGCAAATTGAATTTTTCTCTGAGGATCTCTTTAAGTGCGGCTGTCTAAAACTAACAATATATAATTATACCCATAACTAAAACTGGATTTCAATGATTAGAAAATCATATTTCAGTTGATTTTTATTAACGGCCGCCTGATAAATCCAAACACAACTGACAACATTCAAAATGAGGAAAAGCAAAAATATGCATTATAATCACTGGTTATGTTCAATAAGGGAAGTGTGTTCATTTCCTGTGTTTTGTTGAGCTGTCTTAGCTACTTACAACAGCAATCCTCTGTCACAACAGCACAAGGACTGTGCATGCAACAAATATGGTATGTACACAGGCAGAATTAGATTTGCAGAACATAAAAGCTAATTTCCAGGAATGTTCTCCTGTTGATAGAGCAAAGGTATCAATAGGGAATTAAAATAAATTAGTTCCACAGTGTTCAAAATTTTCTATAACCTGCCTTGAACTTCATGAAAAAGTATCAGGAAGGCAACCTTGAAGAATGGAGAGGCCAAATGCTCTTAGCAATAAGTGAATGTGAAATTGTTTCCAGTTATGTGCATTCATTCATTACATTTCCTTATTGGTCTTCAGGGAAAGAGTGTGGAAATGTGTTTCCTTCCATCACAGCTAAATATTTGCTATTTTAAGGGTGGGAAAGTGGCACAGCTTCAGTAATCCAGTTCGACCCAAAGTGTTATCGGTGTGGAGTCTGCACGTTCTCTCTGTGACCAAGTTGCTTCTACCCAGGTGCTCTAGTTTTCTCACATTCTCCCATATCTCAAAGACCTGTTGTCCGGTGGGCTAATTGGTCACTCTAAATTGCCCCAGGTAAAATTGTGTGTGTGTGTGTGTGTGTGTGTGTGTGTGTGTGTGTGTGGGGGGGGGGGAGTTGATGGGAAATCAGGGGTGATTTAAACCAGGTTTGTATGGGATTAAAGTAAATAGATGCTTGATCAGTACAGACTCGATGAGCTGAGGCCATGTTCCAGTACTGTATGACTCTAAGATTTGGTTATGCTTTCACTACAAATAACCAAAAGAAGAAACCTTTCCTCGTCTGCCACAGTTCAGCTATATTGTCAAATAAAACACATCCTCATTCTAAGTAAGAAGGCAAAAGTGAACTACTGCAGATGCTGAAAATGTGCAATGAAGAGTCAGATCAGAAAGCACTGTGTCCCAAGAATAGGGTGGCACAATAAGGCAGGGAATTGTACTGAGTGAGATGAAGAACTGAGCATTTGCTACATCTTCACTTTAGCCTCTCATTGTAAGCAGTGGAATTTGAAAGGCAAAAACCTCCAGTGTTTTTAGTCTTTTATAGTCTGTTACTATTTTTCTCCTTGACGTCTCTGATATTGCCATGAAGCAGTCAGAAACAAGAGTGCGCTGAGGGAAGGAGGAGGAGAATGTATTTAAGCATCATCTTTCACACCTTTGTAATATCCCAAAGTCCTTCACAAAAGATTAATTAAGTTTAGAAAACAGTCTTCAAAGTACAATGAAAAATATGGCAACAAGTTTGCAAAAGGAACAGATCAGTTAACTTGCTTTCAGTGCTGTTAAAATAAGAGATCAGTACACTGGCAGTACTGCAGAGGGTGATGAGCTGTCAAAGGAAGTGGTTGAGGCAGGTACAATAGTATCATTTAAGAAGCACTTGAATGGTAATAACCATATAACATATAGCCATATAACAATTACAGCATGGAAACAGGCCATCTCGGCCCTTCTAGTCCATGCCAAACTCTTACCCTCACCTAGTCCCACCGACCTGCACTCAGCCCATAACCCTCCATTCCTTTCCTGTCCATATAGCTGTCCAATTTAACTTTAAATGACAACATCGAACCACCCTCAACCACTTCTGCTGGAAGCTTGTTTCCACACGGCTACCACTCTCTGAGTAAAGAAGTTCCCCCTCATGTTACCCCTAAACTTTTGCCCTTTAACTCTCAACTCATGTCCTCTTGTTTGAACCTCCCCCACTCTCAATGAAAAACCCTATCCACATCAACTCTATCTACCCCCCTCATAATTTTAAATACCTCTATCAAGTTCCCCCTCAACCTTCTACGCTCCAAAGAATAAAGACCCAACTTGTTCAACTTCTCTCTGTAACTTAAGAGATGAAATCCAGGTAACACTCTAGTAAGTCTTCTCTATACTCTCGCAATTTTGTTGACATCTTTCCTATAATTTGGTGACCAGAACTATACACATATTCCAAATTTGGCCTCACCAATGCCTTGTACAATTTCAACATTACATCCCAACTCCTATACGCAATGCTCTGATTTATAAAGGCCAGCATACCAAAAGCTTTTTTCACCACCCTATCCACATGAGATTCTACCTTCAGGGAACTATGCACCATTATTCCTAGATCCCTCTGTTCTACTGCATTCTTCAATGCCCTACCATTTGCCATGTATGTCCCATTTTGATTAGTCCTACCAAAATGTAGCACCTCACATTTATCAGCATTAAACTCCATCTGCCGTCTTTCAGCCCACTCTTCTAACATGGCCTAAATCTCTCTGCAAGCTTTGAAAACCTACTTCATTATCCACAACTCCACCTATCTTAGTATCATCTGCATACTTACTCATGCATTTACCATGCCATAATCCAGATCATTAATATATATGACAAACAACATTGGACCCAGTACAGATCCCTAAAGCACACCACTAGACACCGGTCTCCAACCTGACAAACAGTTATCCACCACTACTCTCTGGCGTCTCCCATCCAGCCACTGCTGAATCCATTTTTTTACTACTTCAATATTAATACCTAACAATTGAACCTTCCTAACTAACCTTCCATGTGGAACCTTGTCAAAGGCCTTACTGAAGTCCATACAGACATCCACCGCTTTACCCCCGTCAACTTTCCTAGTAACCGCTTCAAAAAATTCAGTAAGATTTGTCAAACATGACTTTCCACGCACAAATCCATGTTGACTGGTCCTAATCAGACTCTGTCTATCCAGATAATTATATATACCATCTCTAAGAATACTTCTCATCAATTTACCCACCACTGACATCAAACTCACAGGCTGATAATTGCTAGGTTTACTCTTAGAACCCTTTTTAAACAATGGAACAACATGAGCAATATTCCAATCCTCTGGCACCATCCCTGTTTCTAATGAAATTTGAAATATTTCTGTCAGAGTCCCTGGTATTTCCACACTAACTTCCCTCAAGGACCCAGGGTATATTCTGTCAGGACCCGGAGACTTATCCACTTTTATATTCCTTAAAAGCGCCAGTACTTCCTCTTCTTTAATCATCATAGTTTCCATAACTAGCCTACTTGTTTCCCTTACCTTACACAATTCAATATCCTTCTCCTTAGTGAACACTGAAGAAAATAAATTGTTCAAAACCTCCCCCATCTCTTTTGACTCCACACATAGCCATCCACTCTGATTCTCTAAGGGACTAATTTTATCCCTCACTTTCCTTCTGCTATTAATATAAATGTAGAAACCCTTTGCAGTTATTTTCACCTTACTTGCCAAAGCAACCTCATATCTTCTTTTAGCTTTTCTAATTTCTTTCTTAAAATTCTTTTTACATTCTTTATATTCCTCGAGCACCTCATTTACTCCAAGCTGCCTATATTAATTGTAGATCTCTCTCTTTTTCCGAACTAAGTTTCCAATATCCCTTGAAAACCAGGGTTCTCTGAAACTTTTAACCTTTCCTTTCAACCTAATAGGAACATAAAGATTCTGTACCCTCAAAATTTCACCTTTAAATGACCTCCATTTCTCTATTACATCCTTCCCATAAAACAAATTGTCCCAATCCACTCCTTCTAAATCCTTTCACATCTCCTCAAAGTTAGCCTTTCTCCAAACAAAAATCTCAACCCTGGGTCCAGACCTATCCTTTTCCATAATTATATTGAAATTAATGGCATTGTGATCACTGGACCAAAAGTGCTCCCCAACACATACCTCTGTCACCTGACCTATCTCATTCCCTAACAGGAGATCCAACACTGCCCCTTCTCTAGTTGGTACCTCTATGCATTGTTGCAAAAAACTGTCTTGCACACATTTTACAAACTCCAAACCATCCAGCCCTTTTACAGAACGGGTTTCCCAGTCTATGTGTGGAAAATTAAAATTTCCCACAATCACAACCTTGTGCTTACTGCAAATATCTGCTATCTCCTTACAAGTTTGCTCCTTCAGGTCTCCCTCCCAATTAGGTGGTCTATAATACACCCCTATAAGCTTTACTACACCTTTCCCATTCCTTAATTCCACCCAAATAGCCTCCCTAGACGAGTCCTCTAAACTATCCTGCCAAAGGACCACTGTAATATTTTCTCTGACAAGCAATGCAACACCTCCCCCTCTTGCCCTTCCGATTCTATCACACCTGAAGCAATGAAATCCAGGAATATTTATTGCCAATTACACCCCTCCTGCAACCATGTTTCACTAATAGCTACAACATCATATTTCCAGGTATCAATCCGTGCTCTGAGCTCATCCACCTTTCTTACAATGCTCCTAGCATTAAAATAGATGCATTTAAGAAACTCTCCACCTCTTACTCTCTGTTTATCCCTAATGATGCAAACAACTTTGTTATCTTTTTCTTCCTTCTCCCCTACATCTTCGGTCTGAGTGCTCCCGTTCTCTGTCCCCTGCCTATCCTCCCTCACACACAGTCTACTAGCTTTCTCTATTTGTGAACTAACCTCCTCTCTCTTAGTCTCTTCAATTTGAATCCCACCCCCAACCATTCTAGTTTAAAGTCTCCCCAGTAGCCTTCACAAATCTCCCCGCCAGGATATTGGTCCCCCGAGGATTCAAGTGCAACTCGTCCTTTTTGTACAGGTCACACCTGCACCAAAGCTCCAATCCCTCCTCATTTATCCTCCACCCCATTCCATTCCTACTCTCACTGTCGCGTAGCACAGGCGGTAATCCCGAGATTACTACCTTTGCGTTCCTTCTTCTCAACTCCCTTCCTAACTCCCTATATTCTCCTTTCAGGACCTCTTCCTTTTTCCTACCTACGTCATTGGTACCTATATGTACCATGACCTCTGGCTCCTCTCCCTCCCACTTCAGGATATCTTGGACGCGATCAGAAATATCCTGGACCCTGGCACCAGGAAGGCAAACTACCATCCAGGTCTCCGGACTGTATCCACAGAATCGTCTATCTGACCCCCTAACTATCGAGTCCCCTATTACTACTGCCCTCCTCTTCCTTTCCCCACCCTTCTGAGCTACAGGGCTGGACTCTGTGCCGGAGGCATGGCCACTGTTGCTTCCCCCAGGTAAGCTGTCCCTCCCAACAGTACTCAAACAGGAGTACTTATTGTCAAAGGGCACAGCCACTAGGGTACTCTCTAGTACCTGACACTTCTCCTCCCGCCTCCTAACCGTGACCCACTAGTCTGCCTCCCGTGACCCCGGTGTGACCACCTGCCTGTAACTCCTCTCTATCAACTCCTCGCTCTCCCTGACCAGACGAAGGTCATCGAGCTGCAGCTCCAGTTCCCTAACACGGTCCCTTAGGAGCTGCAGCTTGGTGCACCTGGCTCATATGTGGACGTCCGGGAGGCTAGGAGACTCCAGGAGCGCCCACATCCAACACCGAGAACAACAAGATGCCCTCACATTCATGCTTCCCCCTTTCCTCAAATAACAGGGAAAATTGAAAGCCAAACCTACTTTGCCTCACCCGTTTCTGCCTAAGCCCGTTGAGCCAAAGCCCTTAAGCTTTCACTCTGCTCCCGGCTCACTCCGCTGCCCACAAAACGAGGCTGCCCACTGTATACAGCTGTGTTCCTTTTAAATCTTCCGTGCTTCACTGCTCAATGCCACACGTCTGTGCAGTCCCGCCTCTCTTAACTCCGATGAGAAAAAGAAAAAAATCAAAATGGCTTCCGCTGTACTCCCGCTCCGATTCTCAGACTTCCTTCCCCGAATTAAACCCGAATCAGGATTTCTGACCTTTTAAATCTTTCGCGCTTCGCTGCCTGACGTCACACACTTGCGCAGTCCCGCCTCTCTTAACTCCCATGAGAAAAAGAAAAAAATCAAAATGGCTTCCACCGCACTCCCGCTCCAATTCTCAGACTTCCTTCTCCATGGGGTACATGAAAAGGTGGGGCTCAGAGTGACATGGACCAAATGCAGGAATTTGTGTCTAGTTGAGTGGGCACTGTGGCTGCCTTCGACCTGGTTGGGACAAAGGCCCTGTATCTGTGCTTTGATCTTCCATGAATCAATTAGTACGTACTTCTTTAGATGGGATTATTCACTGCTGGGCAGTATGGTGGCTCAGCATTTATTGTTGCTGCCTCACAGCTTCAAGCACCCTGGTTCAATCCTGACCTCTGAAGCTGGCTGTGTGGAGTTTGTGTGTTCTCCCCATGAGGGTGGGATTCTTCTGGGTGTTCCTGTTGTCTGCACAGAGAGGCTGGCTGCTGTAAATTACTCTTTAGTGTTGCTTCCTCAGAACTTTTTTTTTGTTTATGATAAACAGCTTGAAGCTGAACACAAATATAATTTCACTCCACTTATATCATGTAGGAATTTGGAAAAAAGAAATAAACTTTTACTGAATATAATGTGTTTAATTGCATAATGGAGATGATGCTTTGCAATCTTTCAACTAAGTTAAAAATATTCTGTTTATGATTTTCATTTGTACTAAGTGTCTGAGACATTTTGCTTAAGCGTCTATCAATAATCAGACAGCATTGATGGATTCCAGCTGCCCTGATACCGTTTCTCTATGACTGAAGCGTCCTGGGGAAACCTTTCATCATGCTCGTCACTGACAGTGGCAAGCTTGGCCAACCTGTTTGATTTATGGACCAACAAAAATGCCTTACTGAGCTTGGTGTCAGTTATTCTAACTTGAATTAGGAATTGAAATAACAAATAGAGGCAATTTCTAAACATGGTGCATGATAGGGAAATTTCATGGTGATTTTCATGATCAGCAGCCCAGAATCTATAAGATACACCCAAAAATATTCAGGAAGCAAAATCTTTGTTGTCCAGTGTAATCAATTGGGAGTTGATGAGACTGTGCAGAACTACAAAGAAATGGGGCTGATGGAATTGTGCTGCTGGGAGCTGGCATGCACACAAAGGGCCAAATGGCCTCCTTCAGGGTTGCATTAAGTAACTTGCATTTGCTGCACAAAGTGCTGTGGCTTCAGTTTAGTTTAACTTTCCGATGCTTGCTTATAATTTATATATACCGAGCCTAGAAAAAATATTCACCTCCCCCCAGGAAGTTTTCAGGTTCTATAACATTGAATTACAGTGGATTTAATATGGCTTTTTTGACATTGATCAGCAGAAAAAGACTCATGTCAAAGTGAAAACAGATCTTTACAAAGTGATTTAAGTTAATTACAAATACAAAACACAAAATAATTGATTGCATAAGTATTGACCCCCTTCAAGTCAGTATATAGTAGATACACCTTTGGCAGCAATTACAGCCTTGGGTCTCTGTGGATAGGTCTCTATCAGCTTTGTACATCTGGACACTGCAATTTTTCCCCATTCTTCTTTACAAAACTGCTCAGGCTCCATCAGATTGCACAGGGGTCATGAGTAAACAACCTTTTTCAAGTCCAGCCACAAATTCTCAATTGGATTGAGGTCTGGACTTCGACCTGGCCACTCCAGGACCTTAACTTTATTGTTTTTAAGCCATTCCTGTGTAGCTTTGGCTTTATGTTTGGGGTCATTATCTTGCTGGAAAACAAATCTTCTCCCAAGTTGCAGTTCTCCTGCAGACTCATCAGGTTTTCCTCCAGGTTCTCCCTGTGTTTTGCTGCATTCATTTCACCCTCTGGCTTTGAGTGGTTGCATTAATTCTGTGAATGCTTTGAGCATGCAAATTTTCCAACCATTAACAGGTCAACCATTTGATATGCTAATTGATACTATCAATCTATTCTGCAAGCTTCCTTGATAATTTAGTAGCTTATCTGGTTTTGATAGATAGATAGATATACTTTATTGATCCCAAGGGAAACTGGGTTTCGTTACAGCCGCACCAACCAAGAATAGAGCATAAATATAGCAATACAAAAACCACAAACAATCAAACAACAAAATGCAAACTATGCCAAATGGAAAATAAGTCCAGGACCAGTCTATTGGCTCAGGGTGTCTGACCCTCCACGGGAGGAGCTGCAAGTTCGATGGCCACAGGCAGGAACGACCTCCCCTGTCACCCAGTGTGTTGTATCTCAGTGGAATATGGTCGAAGTCCAACAGTAAAAAGTTCAATATCCAGTCTACGAACACGTTTCTCGAAAGTAATATGACCCGGATTGCACCATCTGTTGTTAACCAGAACAGTAAGCACCCAACTCCTTAACGCTTACCGGTCTCAGTGCACTTCCGGTCAGCCCGAATGGTCTGGAAGCCGTCCATGGAAAAGTTTTGGTCGGGTATGTCCTCGTGCAGCCCCGTTCCAGTGAAACACATAACATTGCACTCCCGAAATGTTCTCTGACGCCTGGCTAGCACCGTGAACTCGTCCATTTTATTACCCACCGAACTCCTCTTCTCCATAAGTCTCTGTTGTCTCGACCTGGTCCTCTTTCCTCGCCTTTGTGATCCCCCTCTGCATTCTCTGTGTGTTTTCCTCCAGATTTCAGCAGGGGTGTCCGCTGCTCTGCTCGTTAAACCAGCCGGCATAAACGCAAGCAGCTGGTCCCTGGAATGAACAATGTGACCATGCTTCTGTCCCGATAATGAGACGTGTCGGAATGTAACTATTTCCAGCGCTAAAAACCCAAATAAAACTCTCTCTACCAGCATGTTAGAGAGGGTGCAGCTTCTACGTGTTAACGTGAAAAAAAAATACAAAAAATAACGTAAGTTAAAAGTAAGAAGAAAAAAGTAAGAATACTGATCGGAACGGCTGTAACAGGCTGCATGCACGACCGGCGCATGCGCACTCAAACAAACACAAAGTTTGAAACAAACCCAATTAAATAACCCATTGTTTTACAATACAACTCTTAAGAAGTCAAGGCAGGTACTGTGAACCAAAATCCGGCATTCTACGGACAATGCATCTGTTTGCAAAGTTGTCCTTTTAACTTCAAAAACAAGAGAAAATCTGCAGATGCTTTTAACTTCATACTGATTGTTGCTTGTCAGTTATATTATGAACTGAAGATTGACAAGAATACAGAATAATGAGGCGGGAGGAGAAGATGGCAGCGCAATGCAGCTCTCCAGTGAAATAATATCGTATCTGTTAATATCGGGCCGTAGACAATTCTGATTTGACGAAGAAGTAGAGGAACATCTGGAGAAATTTCAGAAATGCCTGGTTCGCTGCTGTTGTTACTGTGCGATCGAGAATCTCTGGCGGGTAGGCCCCAGAACCCCCGGCTTTGCCTGCTGCTGGCGACCGACGCTGAGGTCGAAGCGTTCGGATAGAGATGGTGCTCGGTACTCGATGTCGGAGGGCTGATCAGAGCTCGAAGTTTTCGGACGACTCACAGTCGGACTGTGGTCGGGCATGGCAGGGAGAGTTTTCTTCCTTCTCCCATCTGCGTGAGATGTGGGACTTTTGAGAAACTTTGAACTTTTTTACTGTACCATGGACTGTTCCTCATCAAGTTATGGTATTGTTGCACTGTTGTAACTATATGTTATAATTATGTGGTTTTGTTAGTTTTTCAGTCTTGGTCTGTCCTGTGTTTTTGTGATATCACACCGGAGGAATATTGTATCATTTCTTAATGCATGCATTACTAAATGACAATAAAAGAGGACTGTGTGTCCTCATAATCTAATCTAATCTAATATTGGTTGGAAGTTTAATTTACTCAACTCAAAAGCACACTTTGATCACTAGAAGTGTCAGCTGCTGTGCTTAGAAAGCTGAGTGGGGCAAAAAATATGAAGAGCACCGAAGAGCACTGCACAGGAAGTGAATATACATCGCAACAGAATCCAACTAACAGAGGAGCCCAAGTACTCAGGCCAATGGTATTGGTAGATGGGTGTTACATTCAGCAAGCAGGCAATTTCACCTGAAATTTAAAGTGGAGATAACACAATACATACAGTCCGTGGCCACTTTATTAAGTACCACCGATATCTAATAAAATGGCAGCTAAGTGAATGTTAATGATCTTCTGTTGCTGTAGCCCATCCACTTCTGAGATTCTCTTCTGCACACGACTGTTGTAACACATGGTTAATTGAGTTACTGCCACTATCCTGTCAGCTTGAACCAGTCTGGCCATTCTTCTCTGACCTCTCTAATTAACAACGCTCTCTCGCCCACAGAACTGCTGCTCACTAGAAGTTTTTTTTTTGTTTATCGTACCATTCTCTGTAAATTTTCGAGACTGTTGTGGGTGAAAATCCCAGGGGATCAGCAGTTTCTGAGATACACAAACCACCCCATCTGGCAGCAACAACCACTTCACAGTCAAAGTCACTCAGATCACATGTTTATCCCAATCTGATGTTAAGTCTAAAGAATAACTGAACTTCTTGACCGTGTCTTTGTGCATTGAGTTTCCGCCACATTATTGTCTGATGAGATATTTGCATTAATGTGAAGGTGTATAGATGTACCTAATAAAGTGGCCACTAAGTGTATAGACGCGATGGTACTCTTGCTTGCAAGATTCTGGGTGTACTTCAAGTATGCAAGTCTTATGGCAGTTATCAAAAATTATTGCTCACATTGACTTGGCTTGTACAACAAGGTCACAAGGCTCTGCTGTAGCCAAATAGTGAGAAAGATGCTGTAGATACTGGAATCTGGTGCACCAAACAAAATTCCGGTGGGATTCAGCAGGTCAGACAGCATCTGTGATACGCTGTAGTCAAACATCAACAGCTCACACAAACAAAGCGGCTTGCACTCAAAGCAATCCCTCAAACACTTTTTGTTTTACTCCTGTTCTAATACTTAAAGATCAAGTGAACATCACAACGGTACAATGCTCAATAATATTCTCAACATTCTCAGTTGATTTGAATGCTGAAACTAGGAGTTCTATATTCTTAGATGTGCCTATAGGTATATGTCGTCTTTACAGACAGGAGCCACAGCAGATCAGAATTTCTAATAGTTCCCTTTGCAAGACTGGGCTTATTGGTTGAATGGGATTTCTTTTGCACAGTAGATCACTGGGTAGAAAACTGCATCTGTTACTGGATACTTAACCTGTACTTACCAAGTTCTTTGGTTTACATTAAAATAATATAGAATACACTTTAACATCCTTACAGACAGCTCCAGGTACTGTTCTTTCAAGGTCAAGAACTTAGCAATACGGCACTTAAGGGTTATAAGTTTCCTCGAGTTATAACGCATAACTTTTAAATTGCTTCAGAGAGATATTTTGATCAGTCGACATTTTAGCAGATTGCAGCACCAGTAACTTTGATTTAGTGCAATATTAATATTTATAGTGCATTTGAAATGTGTTCTCAGTTTTAACAATGTGCCAAATCATCTGACATTCCCACGACTTCTCTATGTCACAAGATAATTCATTACTGGATATTATTTTACTATTACAAGGAACGTTTATTCTCAGCCAAGATCTCCCAAGAAACCTTTCAATATTCCTTCATTGTGCAGACCTGATCCCCCTGGCTTAGAGTTCCATTTAAAAAGCAAATGATGGATGCTAATCTCTCTGCCACTCTACTGTCAGTATTCATGTGAATGCAGTAGAGAAAATGACTACACACTGAGGGGAAGGAGCGAAACAAAGAGATCAGCACTGTGGAATCACTGCAGAGCTTATAGCATATGTAACTGAATATAAAGTGGATAAAAGACACTGTGAAGGGTAATCAGATCACAGGATATGTGTTGAGTGGGCTTTGTTTTCAATCGTTAAGATACATTTACTTCAGATGAATTTTTCCCTGAAATGAATTTTTCCCAATCTATATCATTTTGTAATTCAGCTTTCTTTTCATCAATGTTACCTCATGCCATATATCCCTAGGATAGTCATACAGAAATAACAGTCCCTACAATGCAACTTATATATGTATTGGTGAAAAGATGAACAAAAATTCAAAATGCTGGGATA
The DNA here is from genome assembly GCF_963921235.1 of Mobula hypostoma. NCBI lineage: Eukaryota > Metazoa > Chordata > Chondrichthyes > Myliobatiformes > Myliobatidae > Mobula > Mobula hypostoma. The sequence continues at coordinate 39,517,980 of NC_086121.1, read as the reverse complement.
CCTAGCAGGTTGGGAACAATTATGTTTATCAATCAACAAACCATCTCTACATTCTAACCAATTATTTCCACACAAAATCGATTCTGATGAGGAAGGCCATTTAACTCATCATTGCTCAAGCACATGTAAAGCTTTTATTATGCAGCATCACATTTTGAAAGTGCTTTCAGGAATCTGATCTGTATCCAACCTAATCAGGATTTAGTACGGTTGAAAGACAGAGAACTGCAAATGCTAGAAATCAAAGAAATATAAATGAAAATGCTGAGGATCTCAGTAGGTAAAGCAGTATCTGTGGAGAGAGAAACAATGTTTCAAGTTGGCCTTAATTATCTCTGTTCCTCCCTCCAGTGGTGCTGCTTGACCTGCTGAGTATACCGAGCATTTTTCAATTTTAATTTCAGAATTTCATGTCACTCATTGACTCAGAAGAGTAATGCATTGCCTTTGTCCCATCTGTATCATATGAACCCCTTATTCCATTGCTGCGGTTGGGTTATGGGGTTACTTTTTGTATACTGCTTAAAACCTTCAGAATTGGAATCAAAATCAGGTTTATTATCATTGACATATGGCGTGAAATCTGGTGTTTTATGACAACAGTACAGAGCAGAACATAAAAAAAATTAATTTAAGTAGGTACTGCAAAAGAGGAATAGTGAGGCAGTGTTCATGGGTTCGAGGACTGTTAAAAAATCTGGTGGCAGAGAGGAAGAAGCTGTGGGTCTTCAAGTTCCTGCACCTCCTTGTTGAGGGTAGTAATGAGAAGAAGGCATCTTGCACATTTCTCTCAAGGTGAAAAACCTAAACCTTCGTTCACATTGCTAAGGTCTGTCGCATGAGATCTTCTTTGTGATTTCTTTTCTGGCCTGAAACTCCCTACAGTCACACTTAAAAGATGAACGCATTTACGCTGTGCACTTCCCTGGTAATTTATTTGATAATTTTACCATTATTTGGCATGAGAAAATAGTCATCTTCCCTCCTTGATTATAACATTCCCCTGCTGCCAGAACTTGTTGAACAATTTAACAATAGCCAATCTGTCTGGGATTAGCATGTCATAACCAATGTGATTGTGATTTACTCACTCTGCATAGTTCTGGGAGCATGCTTATTTCTTTCCCCTTGAGAATAACACAGTTACCACTATGCTGCATGCCAAACAGCTGCAGAGATACCATCATATCTGGGGAATTGTGGCATGCTGGTTAGATTATGGGACTGGCATCTAATAGTTTGAAATATTGAAATGGAGAATGAGCTCAAATCCTTCCGAGGCACGTGAATTTAAATTTAAGTCATTCAATAAATCTGGAATAATTTCAATAATGGCAATCATAAGGCTATCCAATCACCACTAAGGAAAACAAATCTGTGTGCTTCATTAGGTTGTCCTACCTTACCCAGTCAGGGCTAAACAGGCAGCACACTGGTACGGCGGGTGGTGCTGCTGCCTCACAGCTCCTGGTGACTTTGGTTTGATTTTAACCTCCTATGATATCTGTGTGGAGTCTTCACGCTCTTCTTCTGAAAGCATGGGTTGCACCTGGTTGCTTTGGTTTCATCCCACATCCCAGAGACATGCTGATTGATCAGTTAATTATTTACAATAAATTATCCCTGGTAATGGTAGGAGGTAGCAGAGTCAGGGGGGCTTGATATTCATGTGAGGGAAGATACATTAGAACAGGAGTTTCCAACCTTTAAGCAAGGCGACCGTGGACCCCAGGTTAGGAACCTCTGAGTAGAGGAGATTGGTGGATTGTTGAGCTAGCATTGGCTCCATGAGCCAAGGGGAGGGAACGCCAAATGACTTGAATAAAATATTAAAAAGATATGTAATTCCACTGTTTTGATGCTATTATAGAGACACCAATGTGCAGAATTAAAAGAGGCTGCAGAGGATTGTAGGTTCAGGCAGCTTCATCGTGGAAACCCTCTTCTCACCCTCACCGTCTGGGATTTGCCCCCTTCTCATCACTACCAGGATGAGCAGCCTGAACAAGACCGAAGGTCAACATCTTAACAACTTTGCCCTTTTCCATTAAGATTCTGGATGGGCTATCTATCTATCTATCTATCTAACCAGTATCTGTCTATCTAATATCTATCTATTTATTATAACTCATTACAATTTTTATGCTTGACACAAAACAACAAATTTCGTGATATATGTCAGTGATAATAAACCTGATTCTGATTTTCATATTGGTTGACAAGAGATGGCAGATGCTGTAATCTGGAGCAGTCAGCAATCTGCTGGAAATCATCTCTGAGAGGAAAGGAATTATCGATGTTTCAGAATGATACTCTGCAGAATGCTGGTCAAGTCAGTGGGAAAAATATCACGTGACTGAATAAAACAAATCCATCATGAAAACAGAGGTATGCACAGGATGAAAGAAGAGGACCAGGTGTATTTGGGAAAAAAAATTTCTTCCTATTTCTAAATGATGATTGCAACTAAATTAAAAATGCAACAAAACGAGGTTTGTTAACTTTGTGTAAAAGAGCTTCCCTTTCAGGATATACACTATCCATTGTGGAACCGGTCATCTCAGCTGCAATTAGTTAATCTTTGCCTTGGGACAGTGTGTAGATAATGTGGCAGTGTTAATGCAAGTAACCTCAGTTTCCAAAGCTAGGGAATGGGAAATGTCAAGTTCTGCCTCCAGCCACCATCCGAAATGTCAAGCAGGGTGAAAGGGCATATGTGTGAACAATGAGTGATGGGGGCAGACTCAGCTACTCAGCTGAGAAACCACTTGAGGAAAGATTACTCTGGGGATCAAATGGAAGATTGCTGTGAATGCATTAATCATAACTTTCAGCACGGGGAGAATGCTGGACTAAGACATAAAAAGAGGTGTGCTGGTTGTAAAGCATGGAAGCAGACCCTTCAGCACATACAGTATGTGTGTGCTGACCATCAAGTACTCATTCACTGTCATACGGCGGTGGCTAGGAACGGACCCAAGTGCAAGACACAGACACTGAAGTACTAGGGACAGGAGTAGGATACAGGGTGAGAGCAAGGACATGGACACAAAAACTGGGAACCCGGAACAGGACTGGACAAGAGAGCTAGGAGCCCGGGCTTGGACTCCGAGCCAGAGACTGGACAAGCACCCAGTATCTGTGTCTTGCCTCTGGCTTGGACCCCAGAACTAGGCAAGGACGAGGCTTGGCAGGCAGGCAGGAGACTGGAGTCTTCAGGCTTGAGGCTAGAGACAAGGCTTGGCAGGAGGCAGGAGGATGGAGTCTTCAGGCTTGAGGCTAGAGGCTAGAGACTAGAGACTTGAGGCGAGGCTTGGCAGGAGGCTGGAGTCTTCAGGCTTGAGGCTAGAGACTTGAGGCGAGGCTTGACAGAAGGCTGGAGTCTTCAGGCTTGAGGCTAGGCAGGAGGCTGAAGTCTTCAGGCTTGAGGATAGAGGCTAGAGAGTTGGAGGCAAGGCTTGGCAGGAGGCAGGAGGCTAGAGGCTTGAGGCTAGGCAGAAGGCTGGAGTCTTCAGGCTTGAGGCTAGGCAGGAGGCTGGAGTCTTCAGGCTTGAGGCTAGGCAGGAGGCTGGAGTCTTCAGGCTTGAAGCTAGGCAGGAGGCTGGAGTCTTCAGGATTGAGGCTAGGCAGGAGGCTGGAGTCTTCAGGATTGAGGCTAGGCAGGAGGCTGGAGTCTTCAGGATTGAGGCTAGGCAGGCTCCTCCTGGGCAGGGCGCGGTACTCCTGGGCAGGGTGCGGATCACCACCCAACAGAGGCATGGGACAGAAAGGGACAGAACCATCCGCAGGTAATGACAAGATGGCCTGGCTTACCCGACGGAGGCAAGGGACAGGAAGGGACAGAACCAACCGCAGGTAACGGCAAGATGGCAAGACGGTCTGGTTTACCTGGGCAGAGGCAAGGGACAGGAAGGGAGTAGGTACAGGGTGGCTCCAGGACAAGACTGCAGGCGAGACGAGGCTAGAGTTACCAGCAAGACAAGGCAAGGCTTCTGGCAAAGCGAGGCGAGATGAGAACTTCAGGTGAGGCGAGAGTTACCAGCAAGACAAGGCAGGACTTCAGGCCAGGAAACAGAAGGCAGGGGAAGAGATACAAGGAGTAAGGACAAGAACAATCCAGCAGCCACGCCCTGGTCTCTGAAGGTATTTATGCAGCCAGCCCCAACGAGCATCAGCTGCCTCAATTAGAGCTCAACAAGAACAGAAACAGGGTAGACAGGAAAACCTGGAGCAAGGGTCAATGGACCGGACCGTGAACCGGAATACGGACTTCACGGACCGGTCCATGACATTCATGTACTAAATTAGTTCTTCGTTTTGCATCTCTTTCAGTTCGCCACACTCCCACTTTCCCTGTCGCCCACCTGCACTGGGGGAATTATACAGCCGTCTGTGAATCCACCAAGCAGCACAACTCTGGTAATGAGAGAGGAAACCCATGCAGACACAAAGGGAAATAGACGTAGTAAACTGCACGCAGACAGTACCCCCAGGCACAATTGAACACCAGTTTCTGCCGCTGCTAGCCAGCGGCACTACAGGCTGCACAATGTGCAGATATCTTAAAAGGTGTTATGCCGAAATTGTATAAGATGCTTGACTGGCCAGATTTGGAGTCCTGTGTGCAATTCAGGTCACCTGAGCAAACACGGCATTAACAAGAGAAAATCTACAGATGCTGGAAGCAACACACACATAAAATGCTGGAGGAACTCGGAAGGTCAGGCAGCATCTATGGAAAAGAGTATAGTCGACGTTTCAGGCCGAGACCCTTCATCAGGTCTGGAGAAAAAAAGATGAGAGGTCAGAGTAAGAAGGTGGGGGGAGGGAGAGGAAGTAGTACAAGTTGATAGGTGACAGGCGAAATCGGGAGGGAGAAGGGTGAAGAGCTGGAAAGTTGATTGGTGAAAGAGAAAAAGGGCTGGAGAAGGGAGAATCTGATAGGAGAGGACAGAAGGCCATGGAAGAAAGAAAAGAGGGAGGTGTACCAAAGGGAGGGGATAGACAGGTAAGGACATAAGGTGAGACAAGGAAATTTGAATGGGGATTGGTGAAGGGGGGGCATTACCAGAAGTTCCCAGAAATCGATGATCATGCCATCACTAGATGTAATACACAGTGTTGCTCCTCCACCCTGAGTGTGGTCTCATCGTGACAGTAGAGGAGGCTATGGACTGGCAAGTCAGAATAGGAATGGGAAGTGGAATTAAAATGGGTGGCCACTGGGAGATGCCACTTCTTCTGGCTGATAGAGCATAGGTGCTCGGTGAAGCCGTCTCCCAATCTATGTCAGATCTCACCGATATACAGGAGGCTGCATCGGAAACAGTAGAAAATCCCAACAGACTCACAGATTAAGTGTTGCCTCACCTGGAAGGATTATTTGGGGCCCTGATGGGAGTGAGGGAGGAGGTGTAGGGGCAGGTGTAGCACTTGTTTCAGTTACAAGGATAAGTGCTGGAGAGAGATCAGTGGGGAGGGATGAATGGACAAGGGAGTCATGTCGGGAGATGTTCATGCGGAAGGCAGAAAGTTGGGGGGAGGGAAAGATGTGCTTGGAGGTGTGATCCCATTGGAGAGTGGAAGTTTTGGAGAATTATGTGTTGGACATGGAGGCTGGTGGGGTGGTAGGTGAGGACAAGAGGAACCCTATCTTGGTTGGGTGGCGGGAGAATGGAGTAACAGCAGATGTGTGTGAAATGGAAGAGATGGTGGTAGAGGAAGATGAAGCCCCTTTCTTGGAAGATGGAGAACATCTCCTTTGTTCTGGAATGAAAAGCCTTATCCTGAGGGCAGATGTGCCGAAGACAGAGGAATTGAGTGAAGGGGATAGCATTTTTACAAGTGACATGGTGGGAACAGGTATAGTCTAGGTTGCTGTGAGAGTCCGTGGGTTTATAAAAGACATCAGTAGATAAACTGTCTCTGAGATAGAGGCAGAGAGATTGAGAAAGGGGAGGGAGGTGTTGGAAATGGACCAGGTAAATTTAAGGGCAGGGTGGAAGTTGGAGGCAAAGTTGATAAAGTCAACAAGCTCCACATGGGTGCAGGAAGTAGCACAAATGCAGTTGTCGATGTAGCATAGAAAACGTTGGGGAGTGATACTAGGGTAGGCTTGAAATGTAAACTGTACCATGTAGCTGACAAAAAGGCAGGCATAGCTGGGACCCGAGCAAGTGCCCATGGCTACACCTTTTGTTTGAAGAAAGTGGGAGAAGCCAAAGGAGAAATTATTGACAGTGAGGACAAGTCCCACCAGATGGAGGAGAGTGGTGGTGGAGTGGAACTGGTTGGGTCCAATGTCCAGAAAGAAACTGAAATTGAAAGAAGCGGGCCGTGGAGGTGTTTAGGGATAGGACATCCATGGTGAAAATGAGATGACTAAGACTAGAGAACTTGAAATTATTGAAAAGATCAAGAGTGTATGAAGTGTCATGGATGAAGGTAGCAAGGGATTGAACCTGGAGGGATAAAACAGAAACAATAAAATGGCCTGCGTACAGAGCATGGAAGATCCTGAGGCCTGATGCCAGGCAAATAACCTCTTCCTCAATTTTATCAAGGCGAAGGAGATGGTTATCAACTTCAGGAGAACTCACACCACTCACACCTCTCTTTACATCAGCGGCACAACAGTGGAAACTGCAATTAGCTTCAAACTCCTGGGACTGCACAATTCACACAACTGCTCATGATCTCAATACACACTTGCACAATCAGGAAAGCTAACCAACACCTCTACTCACACGTCATTCTACAAATGCACAGTAGGGAGCATCCTCACAAGCTGTGTCACTGCATGGTATGGAAAATGCGTGGTGGCAGACTGGAAGGTTCTACAATGGGTAGCCAAGATTGCCAAATGCATCACCGGCGCCAGCCTACCTGCCAGAAAGGTGCTGGAAAAGGGCCACGAACAGCATGAATGACCCCACCCACTCTGCTCATGGATTGTTTGTCCCACTCCCATCAGGGAGGAGGCTACAGAGCATCCAAGCCAGGACCAGCAGGCTCCCCAGGCACCTGCTGATCAAACCTTCACCCACTAACCTGCCCGTCCACATCCCCTACCACCAGTCCTTATCACCCAACTTTGTATATGCATCCAAGTTGCCATGTAAAATCAAATACTTCTCTCAAGCAGAATTGCACACTTAATATACTCACTCAGTGGACTGTGAAGCCAACAGGTCAACGTAGGAGATCACAAATTGCTGAAATTTTTTGTGTTGCTCTTCCCACCGATCATCCACTGAGTAGTAGTTGGGAAGCGGGGCTCCAAACAGAATCTCACTACGGAGCAGCGAACTTTTCATGTTTTCTGCTGTGAGGCCTTCATCGACGTACCAGTAAAACTCAGGGTGAGTAATAGCCAGCTGGAGAGAGCCTGCCAAATTAAAATATACATGTATCACACCCAGTTAATTACCAAAACAATACGCAGGATATTCTTCATGCCTTAAACTGGATTCAGAGACTCTTCTTAATGTTTTTCACATTTTTCAGATTCCCGTTTGACCAAAGTCAGAGGAATCAAATCAAGGATAACAAGTCTTGGAGATATTTCTTTTCCCTGGAATATCATTAAAACAAATACAGTAACATTCCTTCAGCCTTCAATTTAGTTTTTAGTTCTTACATTTTCTTAAAATCTAGGTTTTTTCACATGATACAACAGAACCCCTTTAAAACTATTTCCCAATTTGTCTGGTCTTCTCTCCTACTCCTCCTAACTAGCTGGTACCTTGTCTAAGATGGATAGGGGTTTAACTTGAGAAATAAAAAGGATCTTCTGTGTAATCAAAGGGATCACATCATGAGAGAAATACTCAAGATTAGAGATAGAAATATTCAGTAGCATCTGTGGAGAGATTTCAAGTCATCGAAACCTAAAATGATCTGAAACAAGAGCAAGTTTGCAGATGCTGAAAATACAAATAACACACACAAAAAGCTGGAGGAACTCATCAGGCCAGACAACATCTATGGAAAAGAGTACAGTCGACGTTTCGGGCCGAGACTCTTTGGCATGACGAATTTGATGATCTGAAATGTTGAACTCTTGTTTGTTACACCACGGATGCTGCCTGGCCTGCTGAGAAGTCACCATTTTCCAATATATTTCAGATTTCCAGCATTTGTCTTTGAAAGCTGTTTGAAAGAGCTGCTCCTTCAATTTTAAATTAACAGTCAGGCACACCAAGATTTGGTCATTCTAAAATATACAGTAAGTTGGGCCAAGGCCTTAAGAAATCCTTTTTTTTGGAAGATGTACTATTCATTAATGTTTAAAACAATGCTATGAAGTCATCTTAAATTTTCTACCGCCTCTTCCGAGAGATGCTGCCTGAGTCCTGACGAAGGGTCTCGGCCTGAAACATCGACTGTACCTCTTCCTAGAGATGCTGCCTGGCCTGCTGTGTTCACCAGCAACTTTGATGTGTGTTGCTTGAATTCTCTACCGTCACCTATGGTGCACTCTTAGTGTAATGTACCACCCTGTGTCGCACCCTGTATATATAGAAGGCGGTGTTTCTTTTCTGGAGGGTTAGATACAGACGTCTGCAGTACTCAGTGATTTATGAATTCTTAATGATTATCTAACTTACTTCGAAACCTATACACAGTACACACTATTGATTTATGTACGTCTACATAATAAACATTACTTCATTTTGAAGTAATTCATCTTAAGTTGACAATCTTGAGTTGTCTCAGCGATGCGTGGTTAAGTGCAAAATCAACACAAGGTTTTCTTCCTTTGTAATACTTTAGTGAGCTCGGCCTGTGATGGATCCATGCACTCATACCTAACAATAAGGCACAGGGGACACAGATTGAAAATCGACTCTAATCTTGCCATCTGTTGCCTCAAATTGAAGGTAAAAAAATTGATCTGAATGACACTTAAACTGGTGTAGTTCCCTGTGCAAGGCAGGACTTCAGTCTGCTACTGGGGACCGCAAAGTGGGGATCCACATGCCAAATTAAAAAAACACACATATCATATCCAGATAATGAGCAAAACAATATGCAGGATATTCTTTATGTTTTCAACTGGGTTCAGAGGCTCATTTAAAATGATGGATCCTCACACTTTTCAGATTCCCATTTGACCAAAGTCAGAAGAGTAAAATCAGAGCTAAGAAGTCTTCGAGATCTCTTTTTCCCTGAAAATCGTTAAGACAAATAAGTGTCATTCCTTCAGCCATCAATTTAATTTTTAAATTATTACATTTTCTTAAAAGCTATGGTTTTTCATATAATACAGCAGAACCACTTCCCAATTTGTCTGCTCTTCTCTCCTACTCTTCTAACCAGCTGGTACCTTGTCTAAGAAGGGTAGGGGTTTAATCTGAGAAATAAAAAGGATCTTCTGTGTAATCAGGGAAATCACATCATGAGAGAATTACTCAAGAATAGAGATGGAAATATTCAGCAGCATCTGTGGAGAGCAAAACAATTCAAATCATCCAAACAAGAGTCAACAGCTGCTTTTGCTAACTGGGTTTTCGAGTGCAGAAGATCTCACATCATTTGCCCAAGGGTGAAAACAGCGCCATATCCTGGAAATTTAATTACCACAGAAGTGGTGTGTGTGCTTGTGAGTGGAATTGAGTGAGATTGCTAAAACATAGGGAAATGCAGTACCTAAATTAACTACAGTAAAGCATGTATGTTTGTACAATGCATCAGGATACATAATTTTTTTCTCATGAAATAAAAAAAATATAAAATGCTGGAAATACTTGTTTTAGTTTTTAAAACTTTCAGAGTCAGTTGTAGATGACTTCAACATTGTGACAGTGTTAAAGTTATTAAAGTTCTCTCCCATCTCCTATTTCTCTAGGTACCAATGACTGTGTCTCCAGTCATCCATCAGTTAAACTGGTAATGTTCACAGATGACACCATTTTCACTGGACTCATCACCAGAGGAGACAAACCTAAGTGACACCAGAAAGTAAGTAAGCTAATGTCCTGGTGCAATCACAACAGATTGGATCTGAGTGCCTCAAAACCATGGAGGTGCATATTGACTTGAGGACAAATGTGTCTCTTCTCCACCCACTCATCACCAACAAATCTACAATTAGCACCATTTCAATATTCAGGTTCCTGGGCATCATATTTTCCACAGGACTTTAGGGTTCTAACATTTAACTGTCATTCATTCTTTGGGACACTCCTCAGCTTTCATGGATGGTTGCGATGAAAAACCACATCTCCTTCATTATCAAAGGGGGAACTGCTAGAGGTCCATTAAAACAAAATCTTCATGCCATCTTAAAAGTTTCTTCCCCCAAGCAATTGATCTGATCAGCCGTACTAGTTAGTCCTCCCCACCTCCCTCTATCTATTACTCCCACCCCGTAACTGCAATGCACCGTAAACATTTTAAACCACTTTTTATAATGTAGTTTACATTGTAAATTCATGATGGTATTTATGTATTTATTCATATTTTTAACTTCTTTTATATAATTCTTTATTCCTGAAAGTTGTTGCTTTTTAAAGCATGTTGCACCCTGACCAACACACTACAGTAAACACACACTCAGTGGCCACTTCATTAGGTACATCCTGTATGATATAGTCCTGATGAAGGGCCTCAGCCCGAAATTTCAACTGCTTACTCTTTTCCATAGATGCTGCCTGGTGTGCTGAGTTCCTCCAGCATTTGGTGTTTGTTGCTTGGGTTTCCAGCATCTGCAGATTTCTTTTGTCTCTCACTAACAAGGTGTTTTTGCTCATAGAACTGCCACTCACTGCATACTTGTCCAGTTTTTCACACCATTCTCTGTAAACCTTAGAATATCGCAGGAGATCAGCAGCTTCTGTGATACTCAAACCACCTTGCCTGGCACCAACAATCATTTCCCGGTCGAAATCATGTCTGCTTGCTTTTATGCACTGAGTTGCTGCCACATGATTGGCTGATTAGTTATTTGCATAAATGAGCAGGTGTACTGATGTACCTAATAAAGTGGCCATTGAGTGTATACGGCGAATAAATTTGATCCTTTCTCCTTCTTCCTTCTTTAGGAAACTGCAAGAGTAGAAAGACCCTGATGGGATACATATACAGGCCTCAGAATAATAGACAGGACAGGGGGTACAAATTACAACAGGAGATAGAAAAGGCAATATTACTGATAGTGGTTATGAGGAGACTTTGATATTCTGGCAAGCAAGGGAAATGAGGTTGGCACTAAATCCCAAGAGAAGGAAATTGTTTTATGTTTATGAGACAGCTTGTCAGAGCAATGTGGTTGAGCCCAGTAGAGAAACCTAGAGAACCTACCCATGATGTGTGCCAGTGTTAATCATTAGTGTGGAAGAGATATTGTAACCAATCTGCACAGATAGTGCTCTTCTGGTTAGGAAGCTGAGGATCCAATTGTAGATGGAGGTACAGAGGCCCAGGTTCCATAGCTTATTGATCAGGACTGAGGGAACGATTTTGTTAAACGCTGAGCATTTAGGATCCTGACATGGGTATTTGTGTTGTCCAGGTAATCTAATGCCATGTAACGAGCCTTCGAGATTGCATCTGCCATAGACCTATTGTGGCGATTGGCAAATTGCAGTGGGTCCAGGTCCTTGCAGAGGCAGGAGTTGATTCCAGCCATGACCAACCTCTCACAGCCTTTCATCATCGTAGATGTGAGTGCTACTGGATGATAGTTATTAAGGCAGCTCACACTACTCTTCTTAGGCCTGGTATAATTCTTGCCTTTCTGAAGCAGGTGGGAACTTCCGACCATAGCAGACAGAGACTGAAAATGTCCTTGAATACTCCCGCTGGTTGGTTGGCATAAGTTTTAAGAGCCTTACCAGGATCTCCGTCAGGGCCTGCCACCTTGCAAAGGTTCACCCTCCTGAGAGACAGACTGATATTGGCCTCCAAGACAGAGATCACAGGGTCACCAGGTGTATCACGGATCTACACAGCTCTAGTTATATAACCTCTTTCAAAGTGGGCATAAAAGGAGTTGAGCTCACCTGGTAGTGAAGCATCACTGTCATTCATGCTATTGGGTTTTGCTTTGTAGGAAATAATGTTTTGAAAGCCCTGCCAGAGTTGTTGTGTATCCGATATCACTGCCAACCTCACTTGGAATTGTCTCTTTGCTCCTGAAATAGCCCTCCACAAGTTATACCTAGTTTTCTTATACAGACCTGGGTCACCAGACTTAAATGCCACAGATCTGGACCTCAGCAGACAACAAAGCTCCTGGTTCATCCACAGATTTTGGTTTGGGAATGTACAGCAAGTTCTCATAGGCACACACTCATCCACACAGGTTTTAATGAAGTCAGTAACAACTGCGGCAAACTCATCCAGATTCAAAGATGAATCCCTGAATACAGTCCAGTCCACTAACTCAAAGCAGCCCTGTAAGCACTCCTGTGCTTCTTGTGATCATTATATGATAGAATTTACCCTGCAGCGTGAGAGCTAGAAGCTAATGTCAGATGTATCAGTATTATAGTGCAGTAAAGGGAACTACAGAGGCATAAGAGAGGAGCTGGCCAAAGTTGATTGAAAGGAGACACTAGCAGCGATGATGGCAGAGAAGCAATGGTTGGAGTTTCTGGGAGCAAATCAGGTGATGGATAGATAACTCTCAAAGTAGTAGTAGTACTCTAAAGGGAGAATGAGGCAACTGTGGCTGACAAGGGCAGTCAAATACAGCATAAAAGCAAAAAAGGCATTCAATATTGCAAAATTTAGTGGGAAGCTAGATGATTGGAAAGTTTTGAAAACCAACAAAAGGTAGTTAAGAGAGCAATAAGGAGAAAAAAGATGGAAACATGAAGATAAGCTTACATAGGTAATAATATAAAAGAGAATACTGAAGGTTCTTTAAGATATATAAAGAATAAAAGAAAGGTTAAAATGAGGCTGGAGAGATAGTAATGGAGGACAAAAAATGGTGGATCATTTCAGCCCAAAGAAGATGAAGCATTTTAAAGGTAGTATGATAACATAAAAGCAAAAGAGAGGGCATATAATATTACATAAATTAGTGGGAAGTTAAAGCAGCGGTCCCCAACCACCGGGCCACAAAGCATGTGCTACCAGGCTGCAAGGAAACAATATGAGTCAGCTGCACCTTTCCTCATTCCCTGTCACACTGGAACTTGAACATAGGGTTGCCAACTGTCCCGTATTAGCCGGGACATCCCATATATTGGGCTAAATTGGTTTGTCCCATACGGGACCGTCGTTGTCCTGTATTTCCCCTACTAAGTAGAGCATTCCTATGAAACCTTTTGTCCCGAAATGGCGTAAAGCGAAGAAGCAATTACCATTAATTTATATGGGAAAAATTTTTGAGCGTTCCCAGACCCAAAAAATAACCTACCAAATCATACCAAATAACACATAAAACCTAAAATAACTCTAACATATAGTAAAAGCAGGAATAATATGATAAATACACAGCCTATATAAGTAGTGGGCACGTGGTTTAGGCATTGGACTAGCAACCTGAAGGTCGTGAGTTCGAGCCCCAGCCGAGGGAACGTGTTGTGTCCTTGAGCAAGGCACTTAATCACACATTGCTCTGCGACAACACTGGTGCCAAGCTGTATGGGTCCTAATGCCCTTCCCTTGGACAACATTGGTGTTGTGGAGAAGGGAGACTTGCACCACGGGCAACTGCTGGTCTTCCATACAACCTTGCCCAGGCCTGCGCCCTGGAGAGTGAAGACTTTCCATCCATGGTCTCACAAGACTAACGGATGCCTTTACTTTACTTTATATAAAGTAGAAATAATGTTATGTACAGTGTAGTCGGGAAGATTAAGCCAAAACCGATTTGTGGAAAAAAATCGGCACGTACACGCATGTGCACACAGGTGCCCGCACAAGGCTTCATGGTTATGGTAGTCTTTCTTGGGGTAAACACAAGTGTCCCGTCAACACACACAAAAAATGCTGGTGAAACGCAGCAGGCCAGGCAGCATCTATAGGAAGAGGTACAGTCGACGTTTCGGGCTGGGACCCTTCGTCAGGATTTGACTGCTACTTTTGTCCCTTATTTGGGAGTGAGAAAGTTGGCAACTCTAACTGTAAAAGACATATTGAGGTGAGTTTAACCCTACTTGAACACCCCACCCCAGCCCCCGGTCGGCCGATCCGCAAGAATATTGTCAATATTAAACCGGTCCGCGGTGCAAAAAACATTGGGGACCCCTGAGCTAAAGGATTGAGAAGCCTTAAAAACCAACCGAAGGCAACTAAAAGAGCAGAAAGGGAAGAAAAGACTCAATATGAAGGTAAGTGAGCAAATAATATAAAAGGGGATACCTGAAGTCTTTCAGAAACATAAAAAATAAAAGCAAGGCAAGAGTGGACATCAGATCACTGACAAATGATGCTGGAACAGTAGTATTGAATGAAGTGAATAAGTATTTTGCATCAGTCTTCACTGTGGAAGACAGCAGCAACATACAATCAATTTACTAGAGCCTGGGGGCAGAAGTGAATGTAGTCTCCATTACTAAGGAGAAGGTGCTTGCGAAGCTGAAAGATCTGAAGGTGGATAATCACCTCGGACAAATGAACAATATCCCAGGTCTCTGAAAGAGGTAGCTGAAGAAATTGTGGAAGCCTTAGAAGCGATTTTTCAAGAACTACTAGAGACAGGAATGGTTCCAGAGGATTGGAAAACTACAAATGTCACTCCTCTCTTTAAGGAGCAAAAGGCAGAAGGAGCAAAAGGAGCAAATTACCAGCAGGTTAGCCTGACTTCAGTGGTTAGTAAGATTTTGGAGTCCATTATTAAGGAAGTGGTTTCACATTACTTGGAGGCATATCATAAAATGTCAGACAACAGGAATTCTGCAGATGCTGGAAATTCAAGCAACACACATAAAAGTTGCTGGTGAACACAGCAGGCCAGGCAGCATCTATAGGAAGAGGTGCAGTCGACGTTTCAGGCCGAGACCCTTTGTCAGGATAAAATGTCAGTATGGTTTCATTGAGTGGAGATCTTGGCTGACAGATCTGTTGGAATTCTTTAAGGGAATAAGCAGGATAGGCAAGGAAGAGTCAGTGGATGTTGTTTTCTTCGATTTTCAGAAGGTCTTTGACAAGGTGCCTCACATGAGGCTGCTAAACAAGATAGGAGCCCATGGTTTATAGGAAAGATACTAGCACGGGGAGAAGATTGACTGACTGGCAGAATGCAAAGAATGGAAATAAAGGGGGCCTTTTCTGTTTGGCTGCCAGTGGGTAGTGGTGGTCCACAGGTGTTAGTGCTGGGTCCAACATTGTTAATAATCTGAATGATAGAATTGATGGCTTTGTGGCCAAATTTGTGGATGATACAAAGGTTAGTGGAGGGGGAGGTAGTGTTAAGGAAGCAGGGAGTCTGTAGCATAACTTGGACAGGTTTAGGGAAGAGGCAAATGGAACACAGTGTAGGAAAGTGATGGCCATGCACTTTGGTAGAAGGAATAAAGATGAAGTCAATTTTCTAAATGGGGGAAGAATCCAGAAATAAGAGGTGCAAATGGTCTCGAGAGATCTCAGGCAGGGTTTCTGAAAGGTTAAACAGTAGGTTGAATCAGTAGTAAGGAAGTCAAATACAATATTGTCATTTATTCTAAGAGGGCTAGAATATGAAAGTATGAATGAAATGCCGAGGTTTAGAAGATGTTGGTCAGATATTTGGAGTATTGTGCACAGTTTTGGGTCCCATACCAAAGGAAAGGTGTGCTGGCCCTGGATAAAGTCCGGAAGAGGTTTATGAGACTGATCCTAGGAATGAATGGGTTAACATATGAGGAGCATTTGATGGCTCTGGTTCTGTGTTCACTGGAGTTTAAAAGGATGATGGGAGATCACATTAAAATCAGAATAAAAGGATGTTAGTTTTCAATAGAGATGAGGAAAATTTCTCTCGCCAGAGGGTGATGAATCGGTGGAATTCATTCCCACAGATGGCTATGGAAGACAGGTCAATGTGTACATTTCAATGTTGATAGATTCTTGATTATTAAAGGTGCCAAAGCTTAGCGAGAGAATGCAAACCAGGGTTGAGCGGTAAAATATATCAGTCATGTTTGAATAGCAGAGCAGACTGAATGGCCTACTTCTGCTCCTATGTTTTATTGTCATAAAGAGCCTCTTCACAATATATTACACTGGGTTTTACTTGTACTTATGTAGACAGGAGAACATTCCACCTCAGCTGTGCCCAATAGACAGGAAACTCCAAATCCAGGGTGCAACCTTTTGCGGTTAATATTCAGAATGTCGTGATTCTTGTTCTGATTATTGTCCTTCTGCAATTATTAAATGTGTGGCATCACCTAGAGTTGACAGCAGTGCTTTACTGAAATTTGAGGTGCAAAATCTATCTCCTGCAATTGCACTGGCAAATGAAATTAGTAAGTTGTTTTTTTTTCAGTACTGAGGTACTGTGAAAAACTTTGTTTTGTAAGTCATCCGTACAGATAATCGCATTATAGCAGGCCATTGAGGTCACAGACAAGAAAACTGTAATGGAGAGCAGAATGAAGTGTTACAGTTATGGAAAATATGCAATGCAGCAGACTGTAAATAGCAAGGCCATTCCGTAGTCTTACAACAGTGGGTAGAAGCTGTCCCTGAGCTTGGCGGTACATGATTACAAAGTTTTTTTATATCTTCTAATTGATTGGGGAGGGAAGAGAGACAATATCGAGGGAGACAAGGGGTCTTTGATTAGATTGACCACTTTACCAAGGCATCATGAATTGTAGACAGAGTTCGAGGAGTGGCAGCTGTATTTTGTGATGTTCTGATCTGCATCCACAACTCCCTGCAGTTTCTGGTGGTCAGGAGCAAAAGCAGTTGCCATACCAAGCTACTATGCACCCAGACAGGATTCTTCTATTGGTGGATCGATAAAAATTCGTGAGGGCCAAAGGAAGCATGCCAACTTTCTTCAGCTTCTGAGGAAATGGAGGTGTTAGTGAACGTTATTGGTCTTGGTCTGACCTGAACCAGGACCAACTACTGGTGATGTTCATTTCCTGGAACCTGAACCTTTCAATCCTCTCAACCCCAGTACCATTGACTGAAAGGGAGGCGTGTGCACTAGTCCATCTCTACAGTGAATGACTAGCTCTTTTGCTGACATCGAAGGAAAGGTTGCTGTCAGGACACCATGTCACTAGGCTCTCTATCTCCTTCCTGTACTCTGATGCATCGCTATTTGAGATACGGCCCACAACAGTGGTCTCATCAGCAAACCTGTGAATGGGTTAGAGTAAAACCCGAACAAATGGTTGTGAGTGTATACCTAGGGAGGTTGCACTTGAATTTTCACCATTTTTCCCCTAAGTGGTGTAACCTACAGATACTGTAATACAAGATATGTATTGTGGCCTCCAAGCAATGGTATTTATCATACTTGAAGCCCAGGTTACCTACTGTAACTGAATAAGTCTTACCCATTAAACCTCATACAAAGACCATTTGTTAACTCATACAGGCCTAAACAGTGTATGAAGAACCCAGCATTTACACGTATTATATGTATAGAATCATTTAAATCTTTATCACTATCTCCACCCCTCCCACTTCCACCTGACTATCTGCCAATCAATCCCTCCTCAACTGGATCCACCTCTCCTCTGCCAGTTTTGCCCTATCCTTTCCCCTTATCCCTTTATACTCACTTTCTCCCCTCTACTCTTTCAGTCCAGGTGAAAGAGCTTGACACAAGTCATCGACTGTTCACATTTCTCTCCAAAAATACAGCCTCCCCTGATGAATTCCTCCAGCAGCTTGTTACATTGAACAGTTTTGTACAACTGGCACCAAATCGATAATGGAATACTGTTAAATGTCCCTGGTTCTCAAGTCTCTCCAGCAGTAATCAGAAATTGTGACCTTAGAATTATCAATATCAAAGAATTAAAGTGTTGAAATAATTAAGATGTGCTCAAAGTACAAAGAGAAACAAGTATGACATTTTGACACTCTCCTGTGTTTCTTTCTCATCCTCTGAAAGCAGTAAGGGTCCTAAAATTACATTGCAGAACAGTGGTTTATGAAGTCTGAAAAATAAGTCACTGTGGAGAGTTAATGGAGACAATAATTGACTTAAAGTTGATTAGAGTCTCCAATTCATTATTGCGAATGAGTGTATTTCAGGCAGACACTTGAACAAGATTAACTTACATCTCAGTTTTAGACTTGAGACCTTCTAATACAGTTTATTTACACAACAGATTGACAGCTTTGGTCATGAAGTGGTTTTATGTCTGAGATTTTATTATCTATTTTCTGAGCTATGGCAAGACTTTCGTCGATGAAGTGTGTAGGCATTTTAAATTCACAAAGGCTTTTTCTTTAATCCTAGGAGACAGCAGTAATTCCCTTAAATTAGATGAGATGCTGCTGTGTACCACACAAAATAATTTCCAATTTCAAACTGAAACTCTGTTGTGATTGAATTTAAATAAAATATTGGAAGATGAGGCTACATTACACAGGAAGGAGGGTTGCTGACTGCAAATGACCTTGTGCTTTTATCATAAGATACGGTATATGAGCCAAAAGACCCCTAGAGTCTAGTCGATCATCAATAATGGCATGGATGATCCCGGAAATCAGCTGTCATTTCTTGACGAATCACCATATTACTTGAAGGAAGCAAAATTTTTCATTCATCTGGTTTTATAGCGATGGTAAAACTTTCTGTCCAGAACCCAATGCGCCATTAAGCTTTCATAGACTGTGACAAAAGGCTCTATCACTGGCCTTGGGCAGCACTTCAATAACTTTACAACCTTGAAGCAACACACAAAACACATACTGGGAATAAATGTTAAGTTTATTAATACATAATTTTTTTGCTGTTTTACATTTGTGTTTGTTGAGCACTCCTTTGGTTTGTTCATTCCTTTGTGGTTTGGGACTAAAGATATAAAATGGGCCTCAGTGTAGCCCCCCAGCTGTGGTTGGAGATAGACCCTAATTGTGGTAGGTGCTTGGGAACTAGGTTGAGGGAAGAGACAAATCTGTGTTAATATTACATCTGTGTAAATGTATATCATGTTGTTCCTCACTGAACGTATATTTCCACATTTTGGGACTCTGTGTGAAAAATTGGGAGCACTTAATAAAAGACGTGCACCTGCTACTGCGGAGGAACCAGTTTTTTTTCAAGAAATGTAGAGCCCATACGATGACTCTGCATCACATTTGTTGGCAGTGGTGGGATGACCAGCTGCAAGAAAGTGCATCCTTTTTTGCACAAGTGGACTGGCTTTCATCCTCAGGGTAGTAACATGGGGCAAAAGAGGAAGAGGATGAATCATCAGAGGTAGCAGAACTTCTGAATAGGAGCAGAATGAGCTCAAGGCACAGGGTGCATGACCCAAGAGCAGTGCCAGAAGAAATTACCCTTCCTCAAAAGTTCCAGCTACTGACCTGGCCCTAGTTATACTATTCAAAGACTTCCCTTCTGTCCATGGGAAGTGGGATGAGGCCTTGAGAGGGGAGCTTTGAGGTCTGTGGAACTCGATTCAAGCCAGTCAGCTGGAGCATTGTGAAGCAAGGTCCTCCGGTATCTCAGATGAGGAGAATCCGAGATCCCATGAGCAGTAACGGTCCCCCACTCCAGTGCCCCAAGGACAACCCTTCACTCCAGCAGCACCACCTCACATTTCCAGTTAGGGGTAGGATTTTGACCATCCTCCAGCCCCAGTTTCAAAGCAACCTACAACCACCTCATCAGAGAAAAGAACCAAAGAGGCCTTTTTACCAGCAGGGGGAAGACACTGAAAACTACTTAGTACAGTTTGAGCGCATGGCAAGAACTAGGAAATGGCCACAGGAGGAGCGGGTCTGTGGACTTGTGCCTCTGCTCACAGGCAAGGCACGGGAGGCTCACAGTGTGATGGGCAAGGACAAGTCCAATGACTATAACACCTTGAAGAAGACACTACTGGAGAAATCTCATAGCTTAACCTGTCCTAAAGGGAATGCTTCAGAGCAATCAAAAATCCACCAGGAGAAACACCCATTGAGACTTGCCACCACCTTAAGGGACTGGATATGACCAGGGTAGCACATCAAGGAGTAGACTGCAGAGGTAATCATCTTGGAGCGGCTAATTCATGTATGATAACTGGACCTGAGTCAGAAAACATAAACCAGACAACAGACTGACAGAAGTGAAAATGGCACTGCAGTACATCCACGCCTGCCGAGGGGGCCTTAAAGTGTCAGTGTGTCTCGTGAGGAACCCAAGTTGACAATGTTTTGCTACGTGCCAGGGGAAGGTGATAGAACAGGGTGGGAGATGGGAAGTATTGTATCATTTCTTAATGCATGCATTACTAAATGACAATAAAAGAGGACTGCGTGTCTTCATAATCTAAATGATAATTCTGTTTGCTATGAAGTGACTGTAAATGGACAACAAGTACAGGCATTACTAAACTCAGGAAGTTCCTTGCCTTTGATTAAGAATCTTGTACAAGACAGGAGTATTACATTATACTTTATTGTCACCAAACAATTGATATTAGAACGTACAATCATCATAGCGATATTTGATTCTGCGCTTCCTGCTCCCTGGATTACAAATTGATAGTAAATATTAAAAATTTAAATTACAGTGACTGCAATGTCTTCATGAAGGCTGTAAATTGCATCCTATGGTGGAGGTTACTGTGGTTGTAAAAGATCAAATGTACCTACTAAATGTTGGGGTAACTGGCTGCTTGCCTGGGGACATGATTTTGGGGAGGGATCTGCATATACTGAATGATCTTTCACTGTTTGCTGCTGTGTCCTACTATTAGTGTGTTATATCTGGTGGTCACCCTGGCCCAAGAGAAATCTGGTTTGCATCTACTGCCAGACTTATCTGATTGTCTGTGCAAGGGCAGAACTAAGGGGCCTAGAAAATGACATCAGCAGTGACCCATAGAGAAGCAATTTGGTTCTCCTGTTCATGATATTGAAGTATCAGGGTTAGATGTCAGTGAATGGAAAATGTCTGATAATATTGCTGCATTGCAAGCTGCCAATGCATCTATGAAACCATTATTTGACAAGGCAAATGGGGGAGAGGCCAAGTCGTCTCAATGTGGGAAAGAATATATTGTAGGGAATGGTATTCTGTATGTGAAAGGGGGAATGATGGAACTGATAAGTATTTAGTTGTCCCAACATAATGCAGACCATTAATATTACACATTCCATGGGCCTGCTTCTTTTGGCACACAATGTCCATACACTGATGTTCAATCATACTGTTCCACATGTCCGATCTGTCAGAAAACCAGTGCTGTCCGCAGGTCAGATGGAGTCCTTTTACATCTATTGCTGGCGGTTAGCACCCCATTCCAGTGCATCATAATGGACATAGTACTGCCTTTGAAAAACAGCAGTGTGGGGTACCAGTACATCTTGGTCATCTGCGAGTACACCATAAAGTATTCGGAAGCATTCCCACTGCAAGCCATCACAACACCCAAGGTGCTCAGCACACTGGTTCAGCTGTTCTCCAGACCAGACAGCCCAGAGGAGATACTCACAGACCAGGAAACCAACTTCACCTCCCAGCTGATGAAGCAGCTAAATCAGTAACTGGGCATCACTGCTATAAAGACTAGTCCTTATCATCCACAGACTGATGGACATTGAACACTTTAACCAAGCCATCAAGAATATGTTGTGGAAGGTTGTAGCAGATACTGGCAAGGACTGTGGAAAGTGGCTGCTCTTAATATTTGCCTTCCAGGAGGTGCCACGAGCATCTTTTTGAACTGTTGTATGGGTGGCACGTTGAGGGCCCACTGGACCTGATGAAGAAGAGCTGGGAGGCACCAACTTCAACATCCTCAGAGAAAGGGACTGTGTAGTATGTACTCTAGATGCGAGTTTGCCTGGTGCAGCTCAGGGAGGAAGCCGAAGAAAACCTCCAGAAAGCCCAACAGAACCAGAAGAGGTGGTATAACCAGCACACTTGCCATAGGGAGTACCAACCTGCTGCTCCTACTGTCCGACTCCAAAACACTGCTGACTACAGTGGCAGGGACCCTCCACCATCATCAGCAAGATGGGCCCTGTCACTTATGAAATCCATCATCCAGACAAGGAACCCTACCATGTAGTCCTCATCAAAGAATGGAAAGAGAGAGAGTCGACCCTACAGAGTGGCACAGATGGTTTTGAAGGTGGAGGAAGATGAAGAAGTCGGGTATGACATGGAGATGTGGCAATGCCAGGTACCCTTGAATCTAGCGCATCTGAATTGCTGAGCAGGAAAGGGTGTTCCAGGTGTATCCAGCCCTATTCCAGTGAAGGCCTGGAAAAACTCAGATATTACAGCACATTATCCACTTGAAAGACCCCACTCTAGTCCGTCAGAGACCATACCAGGTGCCTGAAAGACCATTAGAACCATTAAAGAGGGAGATTACTATGAGGGAAATGGGGGTAATCACACCTTTGGAAAGTGAGTGTAACAGCCCAATAGATATCGTTCCCAAAAGGATAATTCCCTGCGAGTCTGCCGGGATCTTAGGAAGCTCAAAGCAGCCTCCCAGTTTGATGCCTAGCCTATGCCTTACATTGACAACTTCTTGGATAGAACTGGAAAAGACAGGTAAAATACAACATTAGATCTCTGCAATGGACACTGGCAAGTTCCCCTGGAAGAGAAGACCAGGGAGTACACAGCATTTAGAACACTGACAGGCCTGTACCAGTTCACAGTCATGCCTTCTGGGTTACATGGAGCAGCTGTAACACTTCAGCGACTGATGGACCAGGTACTGCAGGGCTGTGAAACCTGCTGTGCGGGCCTGTTTAGATAATGTGGTCATGTACAGTGAAACCTGGAGTGACCATTCCCAGCAACTCCACTAGGTTCTGAGACACATTCATGAGGCAAGCTTAACACTACATCTGCAAAAATGTGACTGGGCAAAGTAAGGGACAATCTACCAAGGCTGCCAGCTGGCTAAGGAGGAAGTGCAGCCACAGGTGGGTAAGGTAGAGGTCATATCAAACAGTCCAAGACACAGACAAAGAAACAGGTGCCATCATTCTTGGGGCTCTTTTGGGTGGTACAGGCAGAGATAAACCTGACTACCAAGTCTGCAAAGAATCTGGTGGAGTGGACTAAAGACCGTGAAAAGGCTTTCTCCACCCTCAAGGCCCACCTTTGGTCATCTGCCATCCTGCAACACCCAGATTTTAACGAGCGTTTCCAGGTGCAGCTGGATACCACTGCTTTGAGTACTGGAGCCATGTTGGCACAAGAAGAGGCAGGGGAACAGCCTATCCTCTATCTCAGCCGTAATCTTCTGCCTAGGAAGGTGAGATACTCTAACGTAGAAATGGAGTGCCTTACAATCAAGTGGGTGCTTGACAGCCTTCAATAATATATATTCAGGGAAGTGTTTGACCTGTACTCTGACCATTGGGGATTTGTGTGGATGCAGATGACAGTGCGACTCGATGGTAATCTGACTTTGCAGCTCTTGCAATCTAACATTCACCACAAAGCAGGAAGACTCCCTATCCAGATTGCCGAACAGTGGCAATCCTAGAGAAGAGGGTGGTAGTGTGTCAGCGCTGGAATATTTTTACAATCTCGAAGTAACACACACAAACACATACAAGGAATAACAGTTTAAGTTATTAATACATAAACATTTACTTGGTTTAGAGTCATAGAGTCATAGAAAAATACAGCACAGAAACAGGACTTTCAACCAATCTGGTCTATGTCAACCCATTTTAGCCTTCTACTCCAAACGACCTGCACCAGGACCATAGCCCTCCATATCCCCACCATCCATCTACCTATTCAAATTTCTTTAAACGATGAAATCAAGCTTGCATGCTCCAGTTGCGCTGGCAGCTCATTCCACACTCCCACAGTCCTCTGAGTGAAGCAGTTTCCCCTCATGTTCTCCTTTAAACTTTTCACCTTTCACCCTCAACCCATGACCTCCAGTTGTAGTCCCAGCTAATCTCAGTGAAAAAAGCCTGCTTGCATTTACCCTATCTATACCCCTCATAATTTTGTACACCTCTATCAAATCTCCCCTCATTCTTCTACGTTCCAAGTTATAAAATTCTAACCAATTCAATCTTTGTTAAACTGAAGTTATCCAGGAACATTAAGATCCTTGTAAATTTTCTCTGCACTCTTTCAACCATGTTTACATCCTTCATGTAGGTAGATGATCAAAACTGCGCACAATACACCAAATCAGGCCTCACCAATGTCTTAAACAATTTCATCATAACATCTTCTCTCCTGTACTCAATACTTTCGTTCATGAAGACCAATGTGCCAAAAGCTTTCTTTACGACCCTATCAACCTGTGATGCCACTTTCAAAGAATTATGGACCTGTATTCCCATATGTCTTTGTTCTACTGCACTCCTCAGTGCCCTAACATTCACGATGTAAGATCTACCTTGATTGGTCCTACCAAAGTAAATATCTCTGCTAGCGCCCCTTTAGTTTTTACATTTGCCAGTCACTGAGTCTAAAGGAACACCTTGTCAGTTCCTGGGGATTTATCAACTTTAATTTGCCTCATGACAGCAAATACCTCCTCCTCTGATCTGTACAGCGTCCATGGGTTGATGCAGCTTTGCCTCACTTCCATAGATTCTGTGTTTGCCTCCTGAGTAAATATAGATGCAAACAATCCATTTCAGATCTCCCCCATCTCATTTGGCTCCACACATTGATTACCATTCTGATTTTGTAGAGGACCATTTTTTCCCCTTGCAATTGTTTTGTTCTTAACATATCTGAAGAATCCCTTTGGATTCTCCCTCACCTTGTCTGCTAGAGCAACCGCATGCCTCCTTATTTCTTTCTTAAGTGTTCTCTTGCATTTCTTATACTCCATGAGTACCCCATTAGTTACTACTTTATACTTCATTGTCACCAAACAATTGATACTAGAACGTACAATCATCACAGCGATATTTGATTCTGCACTTCCCACTTCCTGGATTACAAATCGATAGTAAATATTAAAAGTTTAAATTATAAATCATAAATAGAAAATATAAAAATGGAAAGTAAGGTAGTGCAAAAAAACCGAGAGGCAGGTCCAGATATTTGGAGGGTACGGCCCAGATCCGGGTCAGGATCCGTTCAGCGTCTTATCACAGTTGGAAAGAAGCTGTTCCCAAATCTGGCCGTACGAGTCTTTAAGCTCCTGAGCCTTCTCCCGGAGGGAAGAGGGACAAAAAGTGTGTTGGCTGGGTGGGTCATGTCCTTGATTATCCTGGCAGCACTGCTCCAACAGCGTGCGGTGCAAAGTGAGTCCAAGGACGGAAGATTGGTTTGTGTGATGTGCTGCGCCGTGTTCACGATCTTCTGCAGCTTCTTTCGGTCTTGGACAGGACAACTTCCATACCAGGTTGAGATGCACCCCAGAAGAATGCTTTCTACAGTGCATCTATAAAAATTAGTGAGGGTTTTAAGGGACAGGCCAAATTTCTTTAGTTTTCTCAGGAAGTAAAGGCGCTGGTGTGTCTTCTTGGCAGTGGACTCTGCTTGGTTGGACAAAGTCAAGTCATTTGTGATATTGTCCCCGAGAAACTTAAAGCTTTTGACCTGTTCCACTTGTGCACCACCGATGTAAATTGGGTCGTGCGGTCAACTACTCCTTCTGAAGTCAACAACCAATTCCTTCGTCTTGCTGACGTTGAGGGATAGGTTATTGTCTTCACACCATGCCACCAGGTTCTTAATTTTCTCTCTGTACTCAAACTCATCATTACCCGAGATACGGCCTACAATTATTGTGTCATCAGCGAACTTACATATTGGGTTCGATGGAAACTTGGCTACACAATCATGGGTGTACAGTGAGTACAGCAGGGGGCTGAGTACACAGCCTTGTGGGGCACCGGTGCTACCTGCCTGTGCTTGTTATACACATCTTTTTCTTCCTCAACCAGGGCCTCAATATACCTTGAAAATCAAAGTTCCCTAAATCTCATCTATCTTTTATTTTGACAGGCACATATAAACTTTGTACTCTCAAAATTCACTTTTGAAGGCCTCCCACTTACCAAGTACATCTTTACCAGATCCACACTTGCCAGATCATTTCCAATGCCATCCAAATTGGCCTTTCTCCCATTTAGAATTTCAACCCATGGGCCAGACCTATCTTTTTGCACATTTACTTTAAAAGTAGTGGCATTATGATCACTAGATGCGAAGTGTGCCCTAGACCAAATTCTGTCACATACCCTGTCTCTTCCCAAATAGCTGATTCTCCAATTGCGCACTCTATTTTCACAAATAAAAGAAGGAATCAAACTAAAAGCTTGTGCATACAAAGTCGCCAGGAGTAGTGGGAAACTGGAAGATTGGGAAAACTTTAAAAGCAACAAAGTACCACTAAGTGAGCAATAGAGAAAGGGAAGCTAGATTATGAAAATAAAGTAGCACAATATAAAAATGGATAGTAAAAGTTTTTATAATTATATAAAGCAGAAAAGGGTGGCTAAAGTGAACGTAGATCCCTTGGAGGATGAGGAGGAATTGATATTGGGTAATGAGGAAATGGCAGAGGCTTTGAGGTCAGTCTTTAACGTGCAGAACATGCCTAACATGCCAGAGAGATGTTATGGATGCGATGGGAGGTGAGGACCTCGATACAACAGCTATCACGAAAGAGGTAGTGCTGAGCAAACTTGTGGGCCTGAAGATAGACAAGTCCCCTGGTCCTGATAGAATGCATCCCAGGGTACTGAAAGAAATGGCTGAAGTTATAGTAGATGCTTACCAATAGTCTCTGGACTCTGATCAAGTCCCAGTGGAATGCAAGAGTGCAAATGTCACGCCACTTTTCAAAAAAAGGATGTAGGCAAAAGCCAGGTAACTATTGGCCTGTTAGCTTAATATCTGTAGTTGGGAAAATGCCTGAAGCTATCATTAAAGAAGAAATAGTGTGGCATCTGTAGAGAAATGGATCCATCAGGCAGATGCAGCAATGGATTCAGCAAAAGCAGGTCTTGTTTGACAAACTTGCTGGAATTCTTTGAGGATATAATGAGCAGAGTGGATAGAGGGGAACAAATGGATGTTACTTGGATTTCCAGAAGGTGTTCGATAAGGTGCTGCATAAAAGACATCTGTAAGATAAGGATTCATAGAGTTGGGGTGAGGTATTAGCATGAACAGAAGATTGGTTAACTAATAGAAAGTAGAGAGTTGGGATACATGGGTGTTATTCTGCTTGGCAATCAGTGGTGAGCGGTGTGCCTCAGGGGTCGGGGCTGGCCACGGGCCTGCAATTGTTAATGATATACATTAACAATTTGGAAGAGGGGATGAATGTAATGTATCTAAGTTTGCTGATGACACTAAATTGAGTGGAAAAACAAACTGTGTAGAAGATAAGGAAACTCTGCAGAGATATAGGTAGGTTAAGTGAGTGGACAAGGGTCTGGCAGATGGAGTACAATGCTGGTAAATGCGAGGTCACCACTTTGGAAGGTTACTATTGAAATGGTAAAAGAATGGAGCATGCTGTTGTGCAGACGGACTTGTGAGTACTTGCGCATGAATCACAACAGGTTGGCTTGCCAGTGCAGCAGGCTATCAAGAAGGCAAATGGAATGTTGGCCTTCATTACTAGAGGGATTGTAGTCTGCAACTATACAGAGTACTGGTGAGGCCACAGCTGGAGCACTGCGTGCAGTTCTGGTCTCTTTACTTGAGGAAGTATATACTGGCCTTGGAAGTAGTGGTGCAGAGGAGGTTCACCATGTTGATTCGAGAGATGAAGGGGTTAGAAGAGATCGAGTCACTTGGGACTACTCGCTGGAATTCAGAAGAATGAGAGGAGATCTTATAGAAAAGTATAAAATTATGAAAGGGATAGATAAGATAGAGGCAGGAAGGTTGTTTCTAGTGGTAGGTAAGATTAGAACTAGGGGACATAGCTCCAAGTTTTGGGGGAGTAGACTTAGGATAGAGATGAGGAGGAACTACTTTTCCAAGAAAGTGATGATTCTGTGGAATTCTCTGCCCAATGAAGCAGTGGAGGCTACCTCAGTAAATATATTTAAGATGAGGTTGCATAGATTTTTGCATAGTAGGGGAATTAAAGGTTATAAGGAAAAGGCAAGTAGGTGGAGATGGGTCCAAGGCCAGATCAGCCATGATCTTATCAAATGGCGGAGCAGGCTTCACGGGCCAGATGGCCTACTCCTGCTCCTAGTTCTTATGTTCTGATGTTCTTGTTAGGACTTCTATGTACTGATTAGGGAAACTTTCCTGAACACATTTGACAAAATCTATCTACAGTATGTGAGTGCCAGCCAATGTGTGGAAAGTTAAAATCACCTACTAACAACCTCATGTGTCTTGCAACAGTCTGTGATCACTTAACAAATTTGTTCCTCTAAATCCCCTGGACTGTTGGGTGGTCTATAACATAGCCCCATTAATGTGGTTATACCTTTCTTATTCCTCAGCTCCACCCATAAATCCTCACTAGAGGAGTTCCCCAGTCTGTTCTGACTGAGCACTGCTGTGACATTTTTCCTGACCAGTAACACTACTCCTCCTCTTTTAATCCCTCTTGCTGTGTCACGTCTAGAACAACAGAACCCCGGTATATTAATCTGCCAGTCCTGCCCTTCCTGCAACCAAGTCTCACTTATGGCTACAAAATCATAATTCCATGTGTTGATCCATTGCCTTTTCTCAAATATATTTATTTTTATTGAAGGAATGACACAATACAGAATATATAATGGATTACATTTTCCTCCATTTTGCTTTAGTATCGTACCCCCAAAACAAACCTCCCCCCCACCCGCCCTCCACGAACATATCATGGCAGCTAATATATCTACAACACAACAATTCACAAATACAAGTACGGACATTTCACAACCGTACCCCCACACTACTTCAATACGACAGCTCATACACATCTGCAACATGTCAGATGATCCAAAATACACTCATATTTACAATTCATCAACCACCCTGTGAGGTAAATTATAAGTGTGTTAAATGGGAGGCAACTTCCTAAGTACAATCAAATGCCCTCAACTAGTAGGTAATTCCTTAAGACTCCCAAAATATGATAAGAAAGGTCCCCATTTCGAATAGAACTTTTTCACAGACCCCCTCAAAGTGAATTTAATCTTTTCTAATTTCAGAAAAAACATTACATCTTCTAACCAAGCAGCAGCAGTTGGGGGAGTGGCAGATTTCCAAATCAGCAAAATTCTCCTACGGGCCAATAGCGATGTAAATGCAATGATATCCGACTGGCTTGCATTTAAACCCAAATCATCATCTGCCACACCAAATACAGCTATAAGCGGGCAAGGTCTCAGTGTCACCCCCAAAACCTCACTGATAATTTTAAAAACCAGTGCCCAATAGTCATCAAGCCCAGGGCATGACCAAAATGCATGTATTAAACTAGCCGGAGAGAAGGAACACCTGTCACAGCCAGCGTCTGTCCCAGGGTATATGTCTGCCAGTCTGGCTTTACTTAAATGTACCCTGTGTAAAACTTTGAATTGTATGAGTCCCAGTCTAGCACATGATGATGAGAAATGAACCCTATTCAATACTTTTGCCCAATATTCTTCCGCAAGGTCCATACCGAGGTCGTCCTCCCACTTCTTAGTTTTGTTTAGATCTTGAACTCCCAAAGACATCAGCTGAGAGTATAGTTCAGAAATCAGCCCCTTATTGTTAAAGCTAAGAGTGAATTTTTCCCATAACATAGCAGGTGGTAGAACAGGAAAAGAGGGAAATTTTTCCTTGACAAAGTGGCGAATCTGCAGGTATTTAAAAAAATGATTATGCGGAAGGCCATACTTACCGCGCAGGTTATCAAAACTATCAAATATGTTATCAGTATACAAATGCTTAATGCGCATAAGACCGTTCAAACCCCATTGTCTAAAAGCTGAATCGAATGTGGAGGGAGGAAATAAATGGTTTTTATGAATGGGGCCCAAAACTGAAGCTGATATGAACTTATAGTGGCAGCGAAATTGATTAAAAATTTTGAGGGTAGAGAGCACGACCGGGTTAGATGTGAACTGAGAGGATTTCAATGGTAAGGAAGAATACACCAAAGCTGGGAGAGACGAGGAGTGGCAAGACCGTGACTCAAGCAGGCACCAGATTATATCTGGCCGGTGAAGCCAAAATAATATTTTTTGAATGTTCGATGCCCAGTAATAATGAATAAAGCTGGGAAGACCCATTCCACCTATGTCACGACCTCTTTGAAGAATGCGCTTATTAACCCTTGGGACCTTATTTTCCCAAATAAAGGAGGTTATAGCTTGATCAACTGATTTAAAAAATAACTTAGATAAGAAAACTGGCAAACACTGAAACAAATAGAGAAATCTAGGAAGTATAGTCATTTTCACTGACTGAATTCTCCCAGCTATAGTAAGGGGTAAACTGCGCCATCTCTCGAAATCAGCCTTCATTTGGCTAACCTGAGGCCTGTAGTTAGCTTCAAACAGAGATGTAAAAGAGCGAGTAATATGTATTCCTAGGTATACAAAACCATCTTGAGATAAAGGAAAGGGCAAGGATTCCTGTCGGATCTGTAGGGCCAAGTTATTAATGGGAAAGCATTTGCTTTTTTGGAAGTTCAGTTTATAGCCAGAGAAGGCTCCAAATTGACCTAATAATGACACAATAGCAGGACTACTACCTATAGGGTCGCTAACATAAAGTAAGAGGTCATCAGCATATAGGGAAACACGATGTTCCATGTCCCCTCTTCTAACACCTTGAAATAATGTAGTTGACTTAATTGCAATAGAAAGAGGCTCAATTGCAATTGCAAAAAGAAGAGGGGACAGTGGGCAGCCTTGGCGAGTGCCACGTTTTAATGGGAAATAGCCAGATCGAAAATAATTTGTCTGTATACACGCTGAAGGCGAGTGGTATAATAGCTTAACCCAAGCTATAAATATTCTGCCAAATCCAAATTTCTCCAAAACACTAAATAAGTATACCCATTCCACTCTATCAAATGCCTTCTCCGCGTCCAAGGCGATAACAACCTCTGGACTTGGAGAATCAATGGGTGAATAAACCACATCAGCCAGTCGACAGATATTAAAAAAAGAATAGCGATTTTTAATAAAACCTGTTTGATCATCTGAAATTATCTTGGGAAGGGGATGTTCTAAACGACATGCAAGCACTTTAGCCAAAATTTTCACATCTACATTCAAAAGTGAAATGGGGCGATATGATCCACATTGAGTCGGGTCCTTGTCCTTTTTAAGAAGTAGTGAAATAGCTGCCTGTGAAAGAGAAGGGGGTAAGGAGCCATTCTCCAAAGATTCCTGAAACACTTCGAGAAGGACCGGTGTGAGCTTATCCTTAAATTTCTTATAAAATTCTATTGGATAACCATCAGGACCTGGGGACTTACCACTCTGCATAGCCATAATGGCATTATTAATCTCTTCCTGCCCAAGAGCCCGATCTAGGTTCTCCACTTCCTCTGGTTCAAGAGTTGGTATTTCCAAATTATCTAAAAAACGTTCCATATTTGTTTTATCTGAGGGGAACTCTGAGGCATACAGAGAGGAATAAAAAGTTGCAAAGATGTTATTAATCTCTTTTGGATTGCTTGTCAAGTTCTGGTGCATGTCTCTTACCTGAGGAATAAGTCGTGATGCAGCTTGACGTTTCAACTGATGAGCCATAAGCCAGCTCGCCTTGTCACCATATTCATAATAGAGGCCACATGTCTTAAGAGTTAATTGTTCTGATAGGTTTGTAGATAGAAGATTAAACTTCGCTTGCAAATCAACCCGGCTTTTATATAATTCCGCAGTGGGTGCCTCAGAGTATTTTCTAGCCAGGTCCCAAATAGATTTCAATAACACTTGCATTTCCTTCCTACGCTCTTTATTGGCATGTGAAGTATAAGATATTATTTGACCCCTCAAGTAAGCTTTTAAAGTTTCCCAAAGTAAAGAGTTTTGTTAGTCTCGAAGAATGTGTCAATGTTAGCTGATATATAACTACAAAATTTCTCATTAGAAAGCAAAAGGGGGTTAAGTCTCCACAGAGGCCGTTCTCTAACGTTTAAAGGAAAACATAGGTCCAGTTTCACGGGCGAGTGATCAGATATAACTATAGCAGTTTAATCAATTTGTCTAATCATAGGTATCAAGGAATTATCTATAAAGAAATAGTCTAGCCTGGAATAGGAGTGGTGAACATGAGAGAAGAAAGAGAATTGCCTAACTGATGGATTCAAAAATCTCCAAGGATCCATATAACCATTTTGTTGCATAAACATTGAGAAGGCCTTTGCCATACCAGAAAATGTTCCCCTAGGGCAAGACCTATCAAGCAGTGGGTCAATAGCACAGTTCAAATCTCCGGAAAAGATTAGCTTATGTGTATTCAGGTTAGGTATTAATGACAAAACCCTATTTGCAAATTGGACATCGTCCCAATTAGGAGCATAAACATTTACCAAAATAACAGGTATCTGAAAGAGAGAGCCAGAGACTATAATAAAGCGACCATTAGGGTCACTGATTACATCAGATGGTGTGAACTGCATTCTTTTGGTGATTAATATTGCCACCCCCCTGGACCTACGATTAAATCTGGAATGAAAAACCTGACTAATCCATGCTTTATGAAGTCTATTATGGTCCTCCACTCTTAAGTATGTCTCTTCTAGAAATAGTATATCAGCTTTTAATTGTTTCAGATGAGAGAAAACTTTAGCTCTTTTAACCGGACCATTGAGCCCCTTTACATTCCAAGAAATAAACCTCACAGGGTGGCCTCCATCAGCTGCACTCATGTTAACCATATCAAAAGACACACAGGGCCTACAATCCAAAACAGTGCGAGGGTATAAGTTGCATACAATAACGCACAATGAAAAGAAAGTCTGATCAATCCGTAACACACAAAAGAATAAACTGCCATGGTAATCCCCCAAAACACTCCCCCCACCCCTTTACACAAACAAAAAAACCCAATTAACCCCCGAAGCCTAGATCTACCTCCCCAATTGAGGATGATCGCAGGCAGTACCCAACAAAAAAATTCCAAGGTGTTCCCCATACAACCCAACTTTCAATCTAATCTAGGGTGGCTCCCCTCCTTAAAATTTATCCTATCACTTATACTACCTTTAATATAACATATAGGCTAAAGATAACACAGGTCAAGCTAAGCATTAAAAACAAAAAAAAACACACTGGGCAACTTAAACACCCGAGATATAAATCCCAAATATATACATTTTGCTGGTTGAAAGTTTTTTGTTAATCAGTTTCGGCAGCATAGCAGTTCGACCCGATCGCATTCCACAAATTAAACTGGAAAAAATGAACAAAGAAGTGGATTGTGAAAATTAACAGTTTGCCTTGGCATGAGGCCCCTTCAATGTTGCATGAATAACTTTAAAAAAGTCATTGCTCTTCTCGTTCTTCTTCTCCCCAGTGCAAATGGTAAAACTCTTTGGCCGCCTCTGGTGTATCGAAATAATGCTTTTTACCTTCATGCATGACCCGGGGCTGGGCAGGATACAAGAGGCCAAACCTGATCCCCTTCCCGTAAAGCAGGGATTTCACCTCCTTGAAAGCTGCTCGTTTTCTCCCCAGCTCCGCACTAAAATCTTCATAAAAAAACACGCGGTGTCCGCGGAAATACGGCTCCTGCTTCCATCTATTGATGATGCGTTGCTTATCTTGAGAGGAGTGAAGGCAAACCAGGAACGTTCTTGGTCTCGTTTGCTTGGCTCCAGAGACACCGGATGGTTTACGTCCGACTCGGTGAGCACGCGAAAGCACGAGAGGCCTTGGGAAAAAATTTGACCCCAGCACTTCGTCAAAAAACTCGGTCATAAATTTAACAGGGTCCAAACCTTCCAAATTTTCAGGAATGCCGACCACTCTCAAATTAGATCTCCGCGACCGATTTTCGAGGTCATTTAGCTTTCCCTTCAGAAATGCGTTTTCGCTCTGCAACGCTGTAATGGCGACTTCGGCGCTCACCAGTCGGTCACTGTAATCACTCAGGCCATCTTCAACCCCACGAATGCGTTCGTCGTGTGTCTCGTAAGCAGACATAATTTGTTCCATGGTAGCAGTCACTGGTGATAAAGCATCTTCAAGTTCCCTTTTTAGGGCAGAATGCACCGCTTGCGTCATGTCAGTAATAAGTACTAAACGAAGCCTCTCCAAGTCATTGGGTAGCGCAGGTCCGGGTCCAGGTCCAGCAGCGTGCAACAGCGCCATTACTGTAACATCCGCCTTCTTGCTCGAGGCTTCGCTATCTTTTTCCCCCGTTTGACTTCGAAGGTACATTCTACTTGCCATTTCAATGTCCAGCTATGTCCCGCGTTGTTCACAATGGTAAGTATCCAGTTATCTCGAGCATACGGCAAAGATAAACGGGTAGATTTTCAATAAAAATCGGGAGCCACACTCACACGCACCAACTCACTCCATACTCGACCCCCTCCATTGCCTTTTCTACAATACTTTTTTCATTGTAGCATATGCAGTTCAGGACATTAGTCGCATTATGCTCAACCATTTGATTCCTGACAACGTCTGAGTACTTAACAACATCTGTCTCCACAACCACTCCACTAACTGTTCTGGCACTCTTGTTTCCCATCCCCCTGCAACACCAGTTTAAATCCCAACCACTAACCCCCCCCCCCCCACCAACCTGCAGCACCATCAAACCTTCCCGCTAGGATATTAGTCCCCCTTCAGTTCAGGTGCCAACAGTCCCTCTGTACAGCCCCCATATTCCCTGGAAGAGAGCCCAATGGTCCAAAATTCTGATGCCCTCCCTCCTCCACCAACTTCTTAGCCACTTATTAAACTGTATTTTCTTCCTATTTCTGGCCTCACTAGTATGAGGTACAGGTAGCAATCCTGAGATCACAACCCTGGGCGTCCTGTTCTTAAAATTAGCACCTAACTCACTGAAGCCGCTTTGCAGTATCTCCTCACTTTTTGTACCTATGTCATTGGTACCTACATGGACCACAACATCTGGCTGCTCACCCTCCAACCTAAGAATGCCGAGGACTTACTCAAGATGTCCTGGACCCTGGCACCCAGGAGGCGCCATATCATCTTGGAAACTTGTTCTTGTCCACAGAACCTCATTTCTGTTCCCCAACAAATCCCCTATCATGAAAGCTCACCTCTTCTTTCACCTTCCCTTCTGAGCCAGATTCCATGCCAGAGACCTGACTGCAGTGACTTTCCTCTGCTAGGTCATACTCCCAATAGTATCCATAGTGGTATACCTGGTGTTGACAGTGACAGCCACAGGGGTACTCTGCACAGGTCGTTTAACCCCTTTCCCCTTTCTGACTGTCATCCAATCTCCTGTGTCCCACACCTTGGGTGTAACCACCACTCGATATGTCCTACCTATTACCCCCTAAGCCTCCTGAATGATCTAGAGTTCATCCAGTTCCAGCTCCATCTCCCTAATGGGGATTGTTGGAAGCTGCAGCTGGGTGCACTTCTCGCAGTTGTAGTCGTCAGGGACGTTGAAATCTGTCTTTCCACATTCGCAAGAGAAGATTTCAATTATCCTGCCTGGCATCCCTCCTGTTCTAAATGTACCATTTAAAGAAGGAAAGCATTAAGTAAATAGGGGAAAATAGGGGAAAAATCTACTGTATCTGCAGCTTTTTAGCCTTCTCTGAAGCTTCGTAGAGCTAGAGCCTCAAAACCCCATTCCAACACTGTCCTCTTCAGCAATGTCCGCTCTGCTTGCCCCTGTCTTATTTTAATTTATTCCTGCAATTAGTCTTGATTGCTGATTGGCCCCTTCTCAAATCAGCAAACAGCCACGCCTCAATGCCTTAGGTACTCAATCAGCAAACCTGAGTAAGCTACGTCTTCTCCTGCTTCAGACCACTGCTCAAAAACGTTTCCATTTGTTGCTTTTGTTGAGCACTCCGTTGCACTGTTTGTTCATTTGGTTGTCTGAATACGTCTCATCAAAACTGAGGTTCTGCCTGCGGGACAGTATCATTTCTGAGAAACTGCACGTGTGCAGTGTGCAGAAGGGACGTACCATGGACAATGGGGGGGCAGGAGGTGTTAGGAAGTGCTAAAGGTATAACAGTGTAGCTCCTGGGCTGGGCTTGGGGATAGACCTTAATTGTGGTAGGTGCTTGTGAACTGGATTGAGGAAGGAGATGAGTATTAGTTGATCAATGTAACTTTTATATTGTATAGCTATGTAGATATATAATACATCATATTGTTCCTCACTGTACATATATTTTCATGTTTTGGGAATTTGTGCAAAAAATTGGGAGCACTTAATAAAACACTTGCATCTGCTATTGTGGAAGAGCCAGTATTATTTCAAGAGATGTACAGCCTATACAATGCCTCTCCATCACATTGACAAACAGTATCAGTAGACGAACAAGCAACAAGACAATGGATGAAGTTCTTGACTGCTCAGATTATGAATAATAATAATTTTGTAGCGCATTTTGTTCAATTCATTTTCATTTTTGACATACTATCAAGCATTTCAGTTTCAAAGCATTTTCTGCTGTTTAAGAAAGACTCTAAAAATAAACCAGAAAATTATAGGCCGGTGACCCTGACATCAGTATCGGGAAATTAATTGGAAGTTATTCCAAATATGACAATTTGAAGAGAAATAGAATAATTAGGGATAGCCAACATGGCTTTGTGCATGGTAGGTCACGTTTAACCAACCTTATAGAGTTTTCAAGGAAGGTTCCAGTAAAGTTGATGAAGGCAGAGCATTGGATGTTGTCTACATGGACTTTAGCAAAGCATTTGCAAGGTCCTGCATGGGAGGTTAGTCAAGAAGGTTCAGTTGTTTGGCGTTCAAGATGAGGTGATAAATTGTATTAGACATTGGCCTTGTCAGAGAAGCCAGAGAGTGGTAGTAGATGGTTGCCTTTCTGACTAGGGGCCTGCGACTGGTGGAATTCTGCAGGAATTAGTGTTGGATCCATTGCTGTTTGTCATTTATATCAATGATCTGGATCTGCAAATTAGCGGATGACACCAAGATTGGGGCTGAAGAAGACAGTGAGAAAAACTCTCAGAGCTTGCAGCAGGATCTGGACCAGCTGGAAAAACAGGCTGAGAAATGGCAGATGGAATTTAATGTAGACAAGTGCGAGGTGCTGTATTTTGGCAAGACCAATCAGGGTAGCTCTTTCACAGTGAACGGTAGGGTACCAAGCAGTGCTGCAGAACCAAGGGATCTAGGAATACAGGCTCATAATACATTGAAAGTGGTGTCACAGGTAGATAGGGTCTTAGAGAAAGCTTTTGGCACATTGGCCTTCATAAATCGAAGTATTGAGTACAGGAGTTGAGATAATGTGTTGAAGTTGTATGAGACGTTGGTAAGGCCTAACCTGGAGTATTGCATTCAGCTTTGGTCACCTGCCTACAGAAAAGATGTAAATAAAGTTGAACAAGGTCAGAGAAAATTTACAAGTACGTTGCCAGGACTGGAGGACATCAGCTTAAGAAAAGATTGAATAGATTTGGATTTTATTCCATGGAATGTAGAAGATTGAGAGGAGATTTGATAGAGGTATACACAATTACCATGGGTATGGATAGGGTAAATGCAAGCGGGCTATTTCAACTGAGGTTGGGTGGGACTACAGCTGGAGGTCATTGGTTAAGGGTGAAAGGTGAAAAGTTTAAGGGGAACATGGAGGGAAACTTCTTCACTCAGAGTGTGTGGAATGAGCTGCTAGCACAGGTGGTGCACGTGAGCCCAATTTCAACATTAAAGAGCAGTTAGGATAGGTACATGGATAGTAGGGGTATGGAGGGCTATAGTCCTGCTGCAGGCTGATGGAAGTAGGCAATTTAAATGGTTCAGCATTGACTAGATGGGCTGCAAGGCCTGTTTCTGTGCTGTTCTTTTCTATGACTCTACTGTCTGTAAGGAGCTTTCAAGTGTTCTGGTTTCCTCCCACATTCCACAGATGTACGGTTAGGATTAGTGAGTTGCAGCGTGCTGTATTGGTGTTTGAAGCATGCTGACATTTGCGGGCTGCCCAACACAATCCTCACTGATTTGATTTGACATAAATGACTCATTTCACTGTATGCTTTGATGTTTCGATGTACTGTACATGTGACATATAAAGCTTATCTCTTTTATCATTTAAATACAGTGGAACCACAATTTCTCTTATTCTATTGCATATAACCTCAATTATTCTGTCTTACTTCCTCAGTAAGTTTTCCTTTAATTCAGTGGTTACCAACCTTTTTTATGCCATGGACCAATATCATTCAGCAAGGGGGTCCATGGACCCCAAGATGGGAGCCCCTGATTTAATTGTTTACTGGTATTTTCCTCAGATGTCTGTCCAACATACACATTTAAACTGGTTTTAAATATACAATTTAAAGTGATTCATAGAACATATATGTCAAAAGATAAACTAGCCCGTTTTTATTCCCATATAAACCCTATGCGTGACAGATGAACTCTGAGTTTGCTTCTTTAACCCATATGTTTTGGTCCTGCCCTCTTTTGAAAAAATTCTGAAAAGACATCTTTGATATTGTTTCAGCAGTTTTACATATTGATTTACAACTTCATCCTATTACTGCAGTTTTTGGATTACCAATGATTGATTCTAATTATTTATCATCTTCAGCCTGCCGTCTGATAGCATTTGTTATGCTGATGGCCAGAAGATCCACCTTATTTAAATGGAAAGATTTTGATCCCCCTACTACACCTCAATGGCTTTCTCAAACTATAGCTTGTTTAAACCTAGAAAAAGTCAGGAGTAGCACAGTTAATTCCTTGATTAAATGCGAGGAAACTTGGGAGTCCTTTATTCAATATTTCCATACATAATGGCTTAAGTTGATTTTCTTTTTGAATCCTTTTTCCTAATATTTAATTGTTTATGGAAGGAGGAACAGAGTCAAGGACAGAATAATTATAATTGACAAATTATGGCAGTCCAGTTTTTTTCTGTTTTGTTTTCTGTTTAGTTTAGGGGGTTTTTGTTTTTTTTCTTGAACAAATCTTTTGAACTTTTTTTTTCAGTTTCAATTATCAAGAGATCGGGAGGACCTGTCTGGATATGATATTTAAAAACGTAAACACGAGGAAATCTGCAAATGCTGGAAATTCAAGCAACATACATCAAAGTTGCTGGTGAATGCAGCAGGTCAGGCAGCATCTATAGGAAGAGGTACAGTCGACCTCAGGACTGACGAAGGGTCTCAGCCTGAAACGTCGACTGTACCTCTTCCTATAGATGCTGCCTGGCCTGCTGCGTTCACCAGCAACTTTGATGTGTGTTGCTTGGATATGATATTTGAAACTTATGTTTGTATATATGATTGCTATTATTGTAATCCTGTTCTTTTGGTATTGTTATTATTGATATGTTCATTTAACTGATTATAACGCAACAAAAAGATTTGAAAAGAAGGGATATCCACGGTTGCCTTGAGCTTACCAGCATTGTCCTTTGTCTTGGCCTTATTGACCCTTTCACTATTTTTTTGCCAAAATTTGCTGTAGGATTGTCCATTGTTTGCCTTCATTTTGCATTAACACATTTCTCATTATCAATTTAGGTTTGTATGTTAAGCTTCTAGAAGAGTGAATTGACAGTTTTGCAGTGAGTGAAACCAGGCAGTGGGAATCCCAAAAATTTAGTGCAACAAATAGATTTTAAACTGAACAGTAAAAAGACTAAGAAAGAAGGTTAAATTACTGTTGATTAACTCAATATTAAATCAGGTCCAGGAAATGAAATAAAGAGAGAAAGAAAACCTAAGAGAGAGATTAAAAAAGAGAAAAGACTAAAAAATATATTTTTTTAAGTAGCTAGCATCCATTTTGCAGTACATGAGCTAATTTTCAGAGCTTGAACATTTGTTTAGTAGCTACAGTAATACCAATTACCACATCATTCAAGCGGTACTTAGGGTGAGACTGCTTTAACTTTATGTGCTCGTTTAATTTAGTTTCTGATATAGCGGGGAGTATCTGCCACACTGCCAGAGCAACTCCACAACGCCCATTAACCCTAACCTAATCACGGGACAATTTACAATGGCCAATTAAGCTACCTGGTACACCTTTGGACTGTGGGAGGAAACCAGAGTACCCGGAGAAAACCCACTGATACTCCTTACAGAATGGCATGAGACTCCTTAACAGAAGAAAATGTGGAATGGAATTCCATACAGGATATGCATTAAGTTCAGATGTATTGGGGCAGTTCATTCCATGCAATGCATCTGACAAAAAGAGTGAAAACTACTGTTGTCTTGACACTAACAGCAGAGTGTCAAGCAACTTGACTGATAAACCTGCATCACACACAAAATGCTGGAGGAACTCAGCAGGCCCGACAGCATCTGTAGAACAGAGTATAGTTGACGTTTCGGGCCGAGACCCCTCATCAGGACAGAAGAAAAATAGATGAGGAGTCAGAGAAAGAAGTGGTGGGAGGGGAGGAAGAAACACAAGGAAACAGGTGAAACCGGGGTTGGGGGGGTGTGGAATGATTAAGTAAAGAGCTGGGAAATTGATTGCTGAAAGAGATACAGGGCTGAAGAAGGGGAAATCTAATAGGAGAGTAAAGAAGGCCATGGAAGGAAGAAAAGGGGGGAGCAGCACCAGAAGGAGGTGATGGGCAGGTATGGAGATAAGGTGAGTGGGAAAAGGGAATGGGGAATGGTGAAGGGGGAGGAGAGGGGCATTACTGGAAGTTAGAGAAATCAGTGTTCATGCCGTCAGGTTGGCGGCTATCCAGACAGAGAATAAGGTGTTGCTCTTCCAATCTGAGTGCGGCTTCATTGCGACAGTAAAGGAGGCCATGAATTGATGTGTCAGAATGGAAATGGGAAGTGGAATTAAAATGGGTGCCCACTAGGAGATTTTAAACGCAAACAACAGGAATTCTGCAGATGCTGGAAATTCAAGCAACACACATCAAAGTTGCTGGTGAACGCAGCAGGCCAAGCAGCATCTATAGGAAGAGGCGCAGTCGACGTTTCAGGCCGAGACCCTTTGTCAGGACTAACTGAAGGAAGAGTGAGTAAGGGATTTGAAAGCTGGAGGGGGAGGGGGAGATGCAAAATGATAGGAGAAGACAGGAGGGGAAGGGATAGAGCCGAGAGCTGGACAGGTGAAGGCAAAAGGGGATATGAGAGGATCATGGGACAGGAGGCCTAGGGAGAAAGACGGGGGGGGGTGACCCAGAGGATGGGCAAGAGGTATATTCAGAGGGACAGAGGGAGAAAAAGGAGAGTGAGAGAAAGAATGTGTGCATAAAAATGAGTAACAGCTGGGGTACGAGTGGGAGGTGGGGCCTAGCGGAAGTTAGAGAAGTCAATGTTGGCCCCACCTCCCCCTCGTTTCCGCTAGGCCCCACCTCCCCCTCGTACCCCAGCTGTTAACATTGACTTCTCTAACTTCTGCTAGGCCCCACCTCCCCCTCGTACCCCAGCTGTTACTCATTTTTATGCACACATTCTTTCTCTCACTCTCCTTTTTCTCCCTCTGTCCCTCTGAATATACCTCTTGCCCATCCTCTGGGTCACCCCCCCCCCCGTCTTTCTCCCTAGGCCTCCTGTCCCATGATCCTCTCATATCCCCTTTTGCCTATCACCTGTCCAGCTCTTGGCTCTATCCCTCCCCCTCCTGTCTTCTCCTATCATTTTGCATCTCCCCCTCCCCCTCCAGCTTTCAAATCCCTTACTCACTCTTCCTTCAGTTAGTCCTGACGAAGGGTCTCAGCCTGAAACGTCGACTGCGCCTCTTCCTATAGATGCTGCTTGGCCTGCTGCGTTCACCAGCAACTTTGATGTGTGTTGCCCACTAGGAGATTCTGCTTTTTCTGCCAGATGGAGCATAGGTGCTCAGCAAAGCGGATTCTCAATCTACGTTGGGTCTCACTGATATACAGAAGGCCACACCGGGAGCAACGGATACAGTGTATGACCCCAACAGACTCACAGGTGAAGTGTTGCCTCACTTAGAAGGACTGTTTGAGGCCCTTAATGGTAGCGAGGGAGGAGGAGTAGATGCAGGTATAGAACTTGTTCTGCTTGCAAGGATAAGTGCCAGGAGGGAGATCAGTGTGGAGGGACGAATGGACAAGGGAGACACGTAGTGATCGATCCTTGCAGAAACCTAAAAGTGGGGGGGGGGGAGGGGGAGGGAAACATGTGCTTGGTGGTGGGATCCCATTAGAGATGGCAGAAGTTTTGGAGAATTATGTGCTGGATGCAGAGGCTGGTGGGGTGGTAGGTGGGGGCAAGAGAAACCATATATCTGGTGGAGTGGCAGGAGAATGGGGTGAGGGCAGACATGTGCAAATTGGAAGAAATGTGGTTGAGGGCAGTGTTGATGGTGGAGGAAACGAAGCCCCTTTCTTTGAAGAAGGAGAACGTCTCCTTAATACTGGAATGAAAAGCCTCATCAATGCTGCTCTCAACCGCATCTCTTCCAATTTGCGCACGTCTGCCCTCAGAGAATGGGGATTCTTTCTTCCATTCTATCTGAAATATTCATGCTTCAAGTGCCTCCATGTCTGCTGGAATTTATGAGATCAGGAGGAAAGCACCTCACTTCACTGGTTAAGTATAGCAAACGGGTGAAGGGTTTCTTTGCCCTCACCATGGGCCAGGCATTTGAGGGCGACCACTAGTCCTTGAGCTAGTTTTCTGCTCTCCCACCCAGCAGCTCACTACCACTCATCACCCCACTAAACTAGTACCAATTCTGA
Organism: Mobula hypostoma; assembly: GCF_963921235.1. NCBI lineage: Eukaryota > Metazoa > Chordata > Chondrichthyes > Myliobatiformes > Myliobatidae > Mobula > Mobula hypostoma. The sequence continues at coordinate 39,475,156 of NC_086121.1, read as the reverse complement.
ATGTTTGTTTTCCTTGACTTAAATCCTGATGGTGGAATCTATGTGCTTCATTTTGGAGGCAGGCAGCCACTATTTGTGGAACACTGTGATTCTTAAATTGTCTCAAGGCAACTGGGGATTATGAAAAGAAGCGGGTGTGTGAGAAGACCTGGGTGGGTCAGAAGGAGAGGGAAGGAACAAAAAGTTTTCAGGTTATCTGAAACTGGAGAATTAAATGTTCATGTTTCTTATTGAGGCACAAGAAACTGCAGATGCTGGAATCTGCAGCCACAAACAATCTGCTGGAAGAATTCAGTGGGTCGAGTAGCATCTGCGGAAGGAAAAGAATTACTGACGTCCTGGGTTGAAATCTGAAATAAGTCCCAGTGCTGGGTTTCGACCTGAAACGCTGGCAATTCTTTTCATCCCACAGGAGTTACTCAACTCCCTCAGCTCTTCCAGCAGATTGTTTGTGGTTAGAGAATCTCTTATTCCTGGGAGAATGGTATCATTATCACGCGTGTTATCATGCGAAAATATCAGCCGACCATAACAAGCATTCAAAAACAGTGAGCCTTTAACACTCCTAAAGCAGTTAACAACTACTTCATCAGTATAACACCCTGCTAATTTAGTTACATTCATGCAGAGTGTGAATATTCCTGTTAAGTAGCTCATCAAAGAAACATAGGCACTGATTATGTGCAATATGGCAGAAGAAGAACTGAGCCATAAAACTGCTGTTCAAATTTTCCTCTACAGCACTGTTCCAGAAAAACAAGTTAACAAAATTGCTGTGATATTCCAATCACATAAACAAGCTTAGAATAATAGCAGAATCATCAACCCACATTAACCACAATTTTTGTACGAAATAAAGACAGGGGATGCAGGGAATACTCAGCAGGCTAGACAGCATCTGTGGAGCAATGAGGAGAGTGAAGGGGAGAGGACAGTCATCATTATTACATCAGTATACTCACTAGTCAAACAGTAACATGTACAGTTCAACACCATCATTCCTTCAGTATCAATCAACAAGCTTCAAAACCTGGACCACTGTACCTGGCTCTGCCACTGAATGCTTGACTTCCTCATCAGGTGACCACAGTCAGTGTGGATTGGTAATAACATCTCTTCCATACTGACAATCAACACGTATCTCAAGTATGTGTGCTTATTCCACTGCTCTGCTGTCCCTACTCTCATGATAGTGTGCCTAGGTTTAGCTCAAATACCACCTATAAATTCGCCGATGACCCAGCTGTTGTTGGGACAATCTCAGATGGTGATGAGGAGGCATACAGGAGTGAGACAGATCTTCTGGATGAGTGCAGTGAAAACCTTGCACTCAAAGTCAGTAAGGCCAAGGAATTTATTGTGGACTTTAGGCAGGGGAAGTCGGGTGAACACAATCCAGTCCTCATCAAGGGCTTAGCAATGTGCAGGATTGAAAGAGGTTACAGAGGGTTGTAGATTCAGCTAGTTCCATCACCGGCACAATTCACCCCGTCACTAAGGGCATTTTTAAAATAAAGATCCTTTCATTAAAGACCTACATCGTCTGGGACATGTCCTCTGCTGCGATACGGGAGCTCAAAGGCCCACATTCAATTTTTTAGGAACAAAACGATGTTCTTAGCTTCTTCCTCCTTCCATCATAGTTATAAACAGTTCACGAACCCATAAACATTACCTCACTATTCCTATCCTACACTATTTGTTCATTTATTTATAATTTGTAACTTAAGAGTAATTTTTATGTCTTGCATTGCACTTTTGCTAGAGTAAAACAAAATCATGACATACCAGTGATAACAAACATGAAAAAATAATCTTTGGAATGGTTATTGCTGTTATCAACAATCTGTAAGTCTCTAATAAACTGACTTGAAACATTAAATGAAATCAAAAACTGCAGATGTTGGAAACCATTTTAATTCCTATGCCAATTCCTGTTCTGACATGTCGGTCCAGGGCCTCCTCTTTTGCCATGATGAGGGTGTTCTCAGGGTGGAGGAACACCTCATATTCCATCTAGGTAGCCTCCAACATGGCAGCATGAACACTGATTTTTCCTTCTGTTATTTTTTTCTTCTCCCCTTCCCATTCACTCTTCTTCTATTCCCTACTCTGGCCTCTTACCTCTTCTCCTCACCTGCCTATCACCTCCCCCTGGTTCCCCTCCTCCTCTTCTTTCTCACATGGTCCACTCTCCTCTCCTATCTGATTCATTCTTCTCGAAGCCGTTACCTGATTTCACCAATCACCTTCTAGCTTATCCTCTCCACAATGACTGGTTATTCATTCCCATATTGCTGCCTGATCTGCTGAGTTCCTGCAGCATCTTGTGTGTGTAGCTCTGGATTTCCAGCATCTGCAGAATCCTTTGTGCTTGTAGATTTAAGTTGAGAGCGGAAAGATGTTTAAAAAATGATATAAAAGTAAATTTATTATTGAAGTACGCATATGTTACCATATACAACTTTGAAGGCAATTTTCTTCCATTTCCATTTACAGGAAAATAAAGAAATAAAATAGAATCTATGAAAACCTGCACATAAACAAAGACTGACAAACAACCAACGTGCAAAAGTCGATGAATTGTGTAAATAAGAAGTAAATAATATTGAGAACATGAGCTAAAGAGTCCTTGAAAGTGAGTGTGTAGGTTATGGAATCAATTCAGAGTTATGGTGAATGAAGTTATCCATGCCAGTTTGGAGCCTAATGCTTGTAGGGTATTAACTGTTCCTGAATCTGCTAGGACCGAAGACTCCTGTACCTTCTGCAAAATGGTAGTCGTGAGAAGAGAGCAGGGTCTGGATGGTGGGGGTCCTTGATCATGGATGCTGCTTTCTTGTGGCACTGCTCATGGTAGCATAGTGGTTAGCACAATGCTTGACAGTACAGAGTACTCTTAGAGTAAGTGGGTAGTGGCTCCATATGTCACTACTACAGGGGGTGACGATCCTGCCTTACACGAGTCCTGGGCTCAGCTGGCTCCGGCTGACAGTACCCGGTATGGGCCCCTATCCAGGGTTACGGATCCCACTGCCTTGTGGGTATCCTCAGGAGAAGAGAAGGCTAAAGAGTAAACCCTACACAAATCCAGAGTGGAGCCTGTAAGTCGGTTGGATGACATATCACGTCACCTCCTGGCAGCTCCTGCAGCCAAGCTGATGCCAAATGTACTGCTTCGCATTCCTTTGGACCACATCCGTGAGGCCGAGAAGGGGATCTTGATGTCTGGGCAGCCCAGGATCTCCATATTCATCGCCCAGGTCTGTGCCCCAGAACTGGCATCCATTGTCTACTTAGACAGACAGAGCCATTATTATTATTATTATTATTACAGTACAGCTGACCTGGGTTCATTTCCCGCTGCTACCTGTAAGGAGTTTGTACCAGGTGACCAGGTGGGTTTTCTCTGGGTGCTCTGGTTTCCTCCCACAGTCCGAAGACAAACCGGTTGGTAGGCTAATTGGTCATTGTAAATTATCCCTTGATGAGGCTGAGATTACATGGGGGGTTGCAGCTTGAAAGGCCTACTCCATGTGGTATCTGAAATAAATAAAGTTGCTGGTATGACGGGGAGGGCTTTCCCTGTGGTGAACTGGGACGCATCCACCACTTCCAGTAAACTTTTCCATTTCTGGGCATTGGTGTTTCCATACCACGCTGAGATGCATCCAGTTAAGATACTCTCCACTGTACATCTATGGAAGTTCATCAACATTTTAGATGGCATGCCCAATCTGAGCAAGCTTCTAAGAAAGTAGAGATGCTACCATGCCTTCTTTAAGATACAACTTATGTGCTGGTCCCAGGACAGATCCTCTGATATGATAATACCAAGGAATTTAGTTACTGACCTTTCCACCTCCAATTCCCAAACAAGGACTGGCTCATGGCTCTCCGGCTTCTTTCTCCTGTCATCAATAATTAGCTGTTTGATTTTGTTGATGTTTGATGGAGAAGCATCATTCAGTGACATTTTCAATCTCCTTCCAAAAGGAATTTGAGGTCTATCTTCTTCAGGCAGAGAACGGTGCGGAGATGGAATGAGTTGTCAGAGAAAGTAGTTGAAGCAGATACAATAACAAATTTTGAAAGACTTATGGATGGGTATGTGGATCAGAAAGACTTAGAGGGACGTAGGCCCTGGGCGAATGGGACTCACTTAGGTGGGCATCTCGGATGGCATGAGTGAGTTGAGCTGCAGAGCCTGCTTCCGTGCTGTTCCGTGTCAGAAAGAAACAACAAGTTATCTAAAGTTGGAGAATTCAGCAGTGAGGCCGGAAGCCTGCAACATGTCGAGAAGAAGATAAAGTATTCCTTGAGCTTAAATTTTATCTTGTAGAACTAATGAAACATTAATGTTGTTTCTTTTTCTAAGAAGATTCTGCCTCACCTTCTGAGTATTTCCAGCATTCCCATGTGTGATTAAGGTAGAATTTATTGTTAAAACTAGGGCCCCTCCTTCCACTGGTCAGGATTGACCATGGATGTCGTGCCCTAGCTGTCTACGTGATATGCAAGCCAGGGCTGTACGATATGGAGACCGAGCTGTTGCCCACGTAGCGGGCACCCCTCTCCATGCAGCTGATGAATCCAAAAGAATGGCAAAGACTGATGAAGTTTGGCACCAGCGGCATCACACTGAACATAGGACTGCTTTAGGGACTCCAGCTCTGGATTTTTACTCGGAGTTTAACCCCAAAGCCATCCCCATGAGTGGGTATTGCCGGAAGGCAGCGTAAGTTTGAGATCAGAGTTTTCCTTCTCCTAGATGAGCTGCCAACCACGGTTGACAAGCCTCATCTGCCTGAAGCAACTGGTTTTAAGTTGTCAGTAACCCACCTTTACCTCTTCTCCTGTCAGTAGAAATGGTCCACTGGGCTTAGTCGCTAAGACACACTTAAAAGCCAGGAGCTGGACTTGGTTGTCAGAAGCTTTTTGGGAGCATTTAATATATAGTGGGAGCTTAACCCCAGTATCACCCCCGGCTATAACAATATTAAGGAACAGAATAGTCCACTGACCAATCTAAATTAGTACTATTTTTAAATGAACATTGTAGGACAAATGCAGGGGAAGTAAGGGTTATTTTGAAAAGGCAGATAGGTGGAGCTGAGTCAATGGCTGGATCTAATTCAATGGCGGAGTAGGTTCCACAGGCTTGATGGCGGACTCCTGCTCCTATTTCTTATGTTAATATGAAAGAGTACATCTAGGACATAATTCTATTTATTACCATGATGTCTGTAGCTGATAACAGTACAAATCTATGCCCAGTTAAAAGCAAGTCAAAGAGAGACGCTGTCCTTTTCTTGCTGGGAATTCTGCTCAGTATTACGGCTTTCTCAAAAACGACAGCAGCAGACTGTGTATGGTTATTACTATATGATTGAAAGGTATCTACAACCTCATCTTTCTGAATAATTGGAGAGGTGAGAATTAAAAGCAGTCTGAAATGTGTGACTGGTCTGGTTGAACCCAAGAACTGTTTATTGTAAAGCAGTGTTCCTGATCTTCCTTTAATTTATTTGATGAGATTAAATTGATGCTCTCTATTTAGGGATCAGCTTTGCCCCAATCATTCAATGAAAACCCTGAATAATTTTACACGTAAAAGTATCTCTTCCACACTATTTATTATTTAGCGATACAGCGTGAGGTGGTCCCTTCTTGACCTTCGAGCAGCGCTGCCTCAGCAACCCCAAAAACCCTAAACTAATCCCGTGACAATTTACAATGACCAATTAACTATCCAGTAGGTCTTTGGACTGTGGGAGGAACCCAGAGCACCTGGGGAAATCTCACGTATGCCACAGGGAGGACGTACAGAAGACATCAGGATTGAATCCCAAACTCCGACGCCCCGAGCTGTAATAGCATCGCGCTAATCGCTATGCTTTATTTTATATTAATGAGAAAAACATTTATTTATTTATTGACTGATTGATTATCTGTAACCTACAGTAGTTTTCATGTCTTACACTGTACAGCTGCCACAAAACAACAAACTTCATGATCTATGTCAATCGTAACGAACGATTCTGATTTGGATTCTCTTTTGATTTTTTTCAGTTCCAGTGAGAATAGATCCAATTTCACAACTAACACCTTAAACCTAAAATCTCACATTGTTATTGCAGCATACAGACGTACACAGCAATACCATTAAACAGCACTTGCACGTCACCTTTATACGGTGGAAAAGGATATCTCCAACCTTCCCAAAGAAAATTAAGTTGGTGTCTCTTTAAATAGAGAATGGGCTGACTTCTGCAGCAGGCAGCAGGATGAAGTGTGTTGCAGTTTATTTTTGTGCAGTTTCTCTGACTCTTGCTTGTGATGAATTTGGAACAGTAAGATTACAATCGGCAGCTGATTACCAAGTTGAACTGATACAAGAGGAGGCCTGCACGTCAGGAAAATCTTAGTTCAAATGACAGGTGCTCCTGCCATCTTTTCACTAGAATATTCAATCCAAAAATTTGATCCTTGTTAAAAATTAATTTCAACAACATTTTTCATTGATTCAAGTTCAGCAAGATCATTCTGACTGATGTCAGTATTTTTTGCCCCTGGACCTCACTGTAAAACAAAAGGTAATATAGGTCTACTTGGTTGCATATGTAGTTGTGAGCCAAGTCTGCCATTTAGCTCAAGTCTAATTGACAAATCTTTGACTGGCAATTGGGGGACTGTTTTGTCAAGTACATTCGCTCTGTTTGCAACAAGCAGGATTTCCCAGTAGCCAACCATTGTAATTCCAATTCCCATTTCTATTCTGACAAGTCAGTCTATGGCCTCCTCTACGGCCACTATGAGGCCACTCTCAGACTGAAGAAGCAATACCTGATATTCCTTCTGGATAGCCTCCAACATGATGGCATGAAAATCGATTTATCTAACTTCTGGTAATTAACCCACCCTCCTTTTCTATTCCCCACTCTTGATCCTGTGTTATGTCTTCTCTTTTTCTCACCTGAATATCACCTCCCCTGGTGCCCCTCTTCTTTCCCTTTCTCCCATGGTCCACTCTCCTCTCCTGTTACAGTCATAGAACCATAGAACACTACATCACAGAAAACAGGCCATTCGGCCCTTCTAGTCTGTGCCAAAACATTATTCTGCTAGTCCCATTGACCTGCATCCAGCCCATAATCCTCCAGACCTCTCCCATCCATGTATCTATCCAATTTATTCTTAAAACTTAAGAGTGAGCCCGCATTTACCATGTCAGATGCAGCTCATTCCACACTCCCACCACTCTCTGAGTGAAGAAGTTCCCCCTAAACCTTTCCCTTTTCACCCTATGTGCTCTCGTATTTATCTCTCCTATGTGCTCTCGTATTTATCTCTCCTAATCTAAGTGGAAAGAGCCTATTCACATTTACTCTGTCTATACCCCTCATAATTTTGTCAACCTCTGTCCAATCTCCCCTCATTCTTCTACGCTCCAAGGAATAAAGTCCTAATCTGTTCAATCTTTCCCTGTAACTCAACTCCTGAAGACCTGGCAACATCCTAGTAAATCTTAAGCACAAAATAATCTGCAGATGCTGGGGTCAAAGCGACACTCACAACACGCTGAAGGAACCCAGCAGGTCGGGCAGCATCCGTGGAAAAGATCGGTCGACGCTTCGGGCCTGAACCCTTCGTCAGAACTGTAGAGGGAAGGGGCAGAGGCCCTATAAAGATGGTATGGTATGAACATAGAATTCTCCAACTTCTGGTAATTCCCTTCTCCTCCTTTCCCCTATCCCTATGTCACTCTGCCCCCTCCCCCAGCTGCCTACCACCTCCCTCTTGGTTCCGCCTCCTTCTACTACCCATTGTGTTTTCCCCTATTCTTTCTTCACCTTTCCTCCCTCCCCTCCCCCACCCCTTTATCTTTCCCCATACTGGTTTCTCACCTGGAACTGACCAGCCTTCTTCTTCCCACCCTCCCCCCATCTTCTTTATAGGGCCTCTGCCTCTTCCCTCTACAGTCCTGACGAAGGGTTCCGGCCCAAAACGTCGACCGATTTTTTCCACGGATGCTGCCCGACCTGCTGAGTTCCTCCAGCGTGTTGTGAATGTTCCTAGTAAATCTTCTCTGCACTTCTTCTTCTTTAGCCCTTCACCTTTTCCAGCTATCGTCTCCCAGCTTCTCAGCTCATACAGCCCTCCCCCACCTGCCTACCATCCCCCTCACCTGGTTACAGCAGTCACCTTTTAACACGTTCTTGTTCCCCTTCACCACCTTCTTATTCTTCTACCTCCTTTTCCAGCCCTGATGAAGAGTCCCAGCTCAAAATGTCGACTGCTCACTCCTTTCCATAGATGCTGCCTACTATGCTAACTTCCTCCATCACGTGGATTTTCAGAATCTGTAGAATCTCTTATGGTGCACCACGTGATCCAGTTTTGACAAAGAAATTAAACTGAATGAACAAAAATGAACAAATCATAGATTGGAAAGGATTGCAAAATCTGTGTTTTCTCTTCCATTTCCTCCATGTACTTGACGTTTCTGAGTATCGCATCAGCTGAAGATCAACATGGAGGGTTTTGCAATATTTAATGATGCTTGGAGGCACTTCCACATTTTACATGAAAGGATATGTGGCCCTCCTTTAAAAAAGGACACCTCAAACACTGCATGACAGCTTCGGCATGGTTTAAAAAGGACCTGCCAGAATGGTGGTCAAAGCATTGTTTCAGCAGGGAAAATAAATCTCATTCTCCGATCACTGACATGTAAGTACTTGATATTAACTAGAAAGTAAAGTATGGAAAATGGCTCACTCCCTGGGGTGAGCAGCATCAAATGCAAACATATCATCTCCAAGGGATGCTTGATTGTATCACTCAAGCATTTGCTTTGATTCACAGTGCTAACCCAGTGCTAACTCAAAAGGCAATGCCGAGTAGAAGTGCTACATTTAGACTGTGATTGCAAAGACATTGCTCAAACGATGACCTAATAAAGAACCAAGAGGCCGAGCTGCCGGTGGGCTGTTTTACATGGGAGATGTCTCTTAAATTGGCTTTGTCTCTCTCTGAAGTATTTTCCTTATTGTGAAGGAAAACTGGGAGACAGATTTTTGGATATGTAAGAAATTGGAAAATACGGGACTAATTACAGGAACATGAGTATTTGCAGCATTTTCTGTTTTGAACATTTCTGGCTGTAGCACACTCTGTGGAGGGAGCAGACTTCAGGTAACTCTGTAGCTACTCATTCAGGTCTCAGAATGTCAGCAGGCACTCCTGTATCAACAAAAACAACAAAGTCATGAATGTTTGTCTAGTTGTACTGAGGTGGCTTCAATTTCCAATTTACATAAGAAACAAAAGTTAAATTTTGATTAACAACATACATCAAAGTTGCTGGTGAACGCAGCAGGCCAAGCAGCATCTGTAGGAAGAGGTGCAGTCGACGTTTCAGGCCGAGACCTCTAAAATGTAATATATGGCTAATCTTTTACCTCGGCATTATATCCCTGTATTAATCCATAACCCTTGATTTCCTTAACACCCAAAAATCTATTTTTGGGTGGAGGGAGGAGAAGATGGCGACGTGACGCAGTGCGCGCGGCCGTTCTGAATTGATGTCGATATGTGTAACGAGGGGCCATGCATCAATCGGATTTGATGGGGGACAGCCGTGAAGAGCAGAGGAACATCTGGAGAAACTTCTGAAATGCCTGCTTTGCTGCCACTGCTACTGTGCGATCGAGAATCTCTGGAGACGAAGGCCCCAAATCCTCGGCTTTGCGTATTGCCTGTTGCTGGGGCCGAGATGGAAACGCTCGGCAGAGATGGTGCTCGGTGCATCGGTGTCGGAGAGCTGGTTGGAGGCTCGGAGTTTTTCGGATGGACTCGGAGTCGGATTGTGGTCGGATGTTTCCAGGATGCTGCATCGGCAAGTTTGCGGCGCTGGAGGTTCACCGTCTGCGTGAAATGATGGAACTTTCGAGAGACTCAGATTTTTACTGTGCCATGGTCTGTTCTTATGAAATTACAGTATTGTTTTGCACTGTTGTAACTATATGTTATAATTATGTGGTTTTTGTTAATTTTTAAGTCGGTTTGTCATGTGTTTTCGTGATATCATTCTAGAAAAACATTTTTATCATTTCTTAATGCATGCATTACTAAATGACAATAAAAGGGGACTGCGTGTCCTCATAATCATAATCATAATTATAATCTCTAAGCCTCAAAATATCAACAGTTCTCCTGGATAGAATATTGTTCAGATGCTAATACTTTTTCACACCACAGAAGAACCAAACTCTTTCAGATGGTTCTCTGTTTCTAGACACTCCAGAGAAGCCAGATAGCAGAAAGACCATCCTTGCATATACCCTCTGAGCCCTGCGAGGTTTTTATGTCTGTTTTATCTCTCAACGAACAACTATCCCATCCCAAAAATCAATGCAATCCTTCATTATAATCCCGCTATTGCAAGTATAATTTCCTGAAGTAGGAACGTGAGCCCCTGTGTGCAGTATTTCAAATATAGCCACATGAGTACATGGCATTATTGGAGCAAGGCATGTCCATTCTTGTATTCAAATCTCTTAAGATACTGGCAAACCTACCATTTGCTTCTTGATTTTTTTGTAGGTAGATGGAATTAAAATACAAATAGTCAGGTAGATTCGGCATCAGATTAGAGTTTGAATGGACTACTCCCTATCTGTCTTCTCAATTACGAAATTGCCTATATTTATCTCTGGAAACAGCTTATTTACTAATGTCTATTATAAACCCACGGACTCTCACAGCCTGTTACTTGTAAATGCCATCCCCTTCTCTCAGTTCCTCCATCTCCACTGCATCTGTAGTCAGGACCAGGCTTTTCATTCCTGAACTAAGGAGATGTCCTCCTTCTCCCAAGAAAGGGGCTTCCCTTCCTCAACCATCAATGCTGCCCTCAACTGCAACTCCTACATTTCACGCATATCTACCCTCACCCTATCCTCTAACTGTTCCAGCAATGATAGGGTTATCTTGTCCTCACCTACCACTCTACCGGCCTCCAAGTCCAGCATATAATTCTTCATAAACTCCGTTGTCTCCAACAGGATCTCACCACCAAGCACATCTTTCCCTCCCCCCAACTTTCTGCTTTCTTCAGGGATTACTCCCTACATAACTGCCTTATCCATTTGCCCCTCCCCACTAATCTCCCTCCTGGCGCATAACAAGTACTACACCTGCCCCTACACCTCTTCCCTCACTACCATTCAGGGCCCCAGTCCTTCCAGGTGAGGTGACACTTCACCTTGAGTCTGTTGGGGTCATCTACTGTGTCTGGTTTACCGGTGTGGCCTCCTGTATATCGGTGAGACCTGATGGAGGTTGGGGGATCGCTTCGCTAAGCACTTATGCTCTGTCCGGCAGAAAAAGCGGGATCTCCCAGATGCCACCCACTTGAATTCCATTTCCCATTCCCATTCCAACATGTCAGTCCATGGTCTCTTCTGCTGTCACGATGAAGCCACACTCAGGTTGGAGGAGTAACACCTTATACACCAATCTGTTGGAGTTTTTCGAGGAGGTTACCAGGAAAGTGGATGAAGGGAAGGCAGTGGATATTGTCTACATGGACTTCAGTAAGGCCTTTGACAAGGTCCCGCATGGGAGGTTAGTTAGGAAAATTCAGTCGCTAGGTATACATGGAGAGGTGGTAAATTGGATTAGACATTGGCTCGATGGAAGAAGCCAGAGAGTGGTGGTAGAGAATTGCTTCTCTGAGTGGAGGCCTGTGACTAGCGGTGTGCCACAGGGATCAGTGCTGGGTCCATTGTTATTTGTCATCTATATCAATGATCTGGATGATAACGTGGTAAATTGGATCAGTAAGTTTGCTGATGATACAAAGATTGGAGGTGTAGTAGACAGTGAGGAAGGTTTTCAGAGCCTGCAGAGGGACTTGGACCAGCTGGAAGAATGGGCTGAAAAATGGTAGATGGAGTTTAATACTGACAAGTGTGAGGTATTGCACGTTGGAAGGACAAACCAACGCAGAACATACACGGTTAATGGTAAGGCACTGCGGAGTGCAGTGGAAGAGAGGGATCTGGGAATACAGATAGAAAATTCCCTAAAAGTGTCGTCACAGGTAGATAGGGTCGTAAAGAGAGCTTTTGGTACATTGGCCTTTATTAATCGAAGTATTGAGTATAAGAGCTGGAATGTTATGATGAGGTTGTATAAGGCATTGGTGAGGCCGAATCTGGAGTATTGTGTTCAGTTTTGGTCACCAAATTACAGGAAGGATATAAATAAGGTTGAAAGAGTGCAGAGAAGGTTTACAAAGATGTTGCCGGAACTTGAGAAACTCAGTTACAGAGAAAGGTTGAATAGGTTAGGACTTTATTCCCTGGAACGTAGAAGAATGAGGGGAGATTTGATAGAGGTATATAAAATTATGATGGGTATAGATAGAGTGAATGCAAGCAGGCTTTTTCCACTGAGGCAAGGGGAGAAAAAAACCAGAGGACATGGGTTAAGGGTGAGGGGGGAAAAGTTTAAAGGGAACATGAGAGGGGGCTTCTTCACACAGAGAGTGGTGGGAGTATGGAATGAGCTGCCAGACGAGGTGGTAAATGCGGGTTCTTTTTTAACATTTAAGAATAAATTGGACAGATACATGGATGGGAGGTGTTTGGAGGGATATGGTCCGTGTGCAGGTCAGTGGGACTAGGCAGAAAATGGTTCGGCACAGCCAAGAAGGGCCAAAAGGCCTGTTTCTGTGCTGTAGTTTCTATGGTTCTATGGTTCTATTCTGTCTGGACAGTCTCCAACCTGATGGCATCAACATCGATTTCTCTAACTTCTGCTAATGACACCACTCCCCACCTCCCTTCACCATTCCCCACATTCCCATTTCCCTCTCACCTGAACTCATTACTTGGCCATCATCTTCCTTTGGTGCTCTTCCCACTTTTCTTTCCTCCATGGCCTTCTGTCCTCTCCTATCAGATACTCCCTTCGCCAGCCCTGTATCTCTTTCACCAATCAACTTCCCAGCTTTTTACTTCACCCCTCCCTCCTCCCAGTTTCACCTATCACCTTGTGTTTCTTCCTCCCCAAACCCCACCTTACTCTGACTCCTTCTCATTTTTTTCTCCAGTCCTGATGAAGGTTCTTGGCCCGAAACGTTGACTGTACTCTTTTCCATTGATGCTGCCTAGCCAGCTGAGTTCCTCGATCACTTTGTGTGTGTTGCTTTGATTTCTGGCATCTTCAGATTTTCTCTAGTCTGTATTTATCTATATGACATCCACTACTCCACTCCTCCCTGAAATCATCCACCACTATAATCCAAACCATCCCTTCTCTTGACCACTAATCTGCTTCCTATCTTCCACACACCATGAATTCCAGCTTATCTCAAAATCTGCTTGTTATGTTGTGTAACTTCAAGAGTTTAAACTAACTCATGGGAAGACATGGGGGTCCAGGAATGTGGGTCTAACTTCGTGTTTATTTTAAGCGAGGTGTGAGCGAATCACGTGGTACTGTGATGGCGTATGCAGTTAACTTGCAATCAATTATTTAAATGAACAAGAATGCTTAATCAACCAATATATATACAAATTACTCAAATATTGCTGAAACATTAAATACACAACACTGCTGACCGTAACTAATCGTGCACTATACTGTTTGCTAAAGCAGCTTGAGTCAATTGGTTCAGTGGCCTCTTTCAAGTCTCTGCAATTTTCTATAAGAATAAAAATAAGCTTGCAACTCAGTCATGTATTTAATGCTTTATGCCAGGTGAAACTAACAGACATTTTTTAAAAGAATAACCCTAACAAAGAATTTAATTTAAGCTGATACTTTATCAGTAGACATCAGTATTTAGTAGAATCGGACCTGTAGTGATAGGGCATTGGTGAATCTGCTCTAGGAAAGTTGTATACAGTTTTATTCTCCTTATCCGGGGACTGAAGTACTTACCATATATTAAATTGATAAACTGGTAAATTGGTTTATTATTACTACATGTACTGAAGTGAAAAACTTGTTTTGCATGCCATCCATACAGATCATATCATTACAATAGTGCACTCAGGTAGTACAAGATAAATGATAACAGAATGCAGAATGAAGTGTCACAGTTTCAGTGAAAGTGCAGTGGAGGTGGACAGTAAGATACAAAGCCATAACGAGGTAGATCAAGAATCTATATTATTGTACTAGGGGACAATTCCATAGTCTTATAATAGTCAGATGGAAGCTGTCCTTGAACCTGGTGGCACGTGCTTTCAGGCTTCTGTATCTTGCCACAATGGGAGGGGGAGAAAAGTGATTGTGATGGGTGGGCCATTGATTGTGTTAGCTACTTTACCGAGGCAGCAAGAGTCCACGGAGGGGAGGCAGGTTTCTGAGATGTGCTGAGTTGTGCCCACAACTCTCTGCAAGTTCTTGTGGTCACGGGCTGAGTAGCTGCCACACCAAGCTGTCAAGCATCCAGATAGGATGCTTTTTGTGTACATCAATAAAAATTGGTGAGAGTCAAAAGAGAGATGCCAGATTTCTGAGATGTCTTCTATGGAAGTAGAGGTGCCGGTGAGTTTTCTCTGTCATGGCCTCGATGTGGTTGAATGGAGGACAGGCTTTTGGTGATGTTCATTCCTAGGAACTTGAAGTGATCAATCTACTCAGCCTGAGCACTGTTGGTGTAAACAGAACCGTTTGCACCACGTACTTCGTCAAGTCAACGACCAGCCCTTTTGTCTTGCTGATATCGATGGAAAGGTTGCTGTCATGACAGCATGTCACTAGGTAAAGATTCACCAGACTTGTCTCAAGGATTGCTGGACGAGGGAAGATCAAGTAGATTGGGACTGTGACATCCAGAGCTGAGAAAGTTAGAAGGAGACCACATTCACATATACTAAGTTCTTCAGGGGCTTGACAGTCTGGATGTACGGAAGATCAAAATCAGAGTCAGGTTGAAAAATGTGCTGTTTTGCATCAGCAGTACAGTGAAATACATAATAAACAGACACTATAAACTAAAATAAGAAATAAGTAGTGCAAAAAGAGACGGAAAAATTAGTGAGGTAGTGTATATGGGTTCATTGTCAATTCAAAAATCTGATGGTAGAGGGGAAGAAATTGTTCCTAAAATGCTGAGTGTGTGCCTTCACACTCCTGTACCCCCTCCTTGATGGTAGCAATAATAAGAGGGCACGTCCTGAGTGATGGACATCCTTAATGAAGGATGCCACCTTTTTGAGGATTCACCTTTTGAAGATGTCCGCAATGCTAGGGAAGCTAGTGCCCACGATCAGCTGGCTAACGTTGTACTTTCTGCAGCTTTTCCCAAGCACTCCCTCCATAGCAGGCAGTGATGCAACCAGTTAGAATGCTATGGTATGGTACATCTGTAGAAATTTGCTGGAGCCTTTGGTGGCATACCAAATCTTGTCAAACTCCTCATGAAATATTGCCGCTGTTGTGCTTTCTATGTAATTGCATCAGTATGCTGGGTCCAGGATAGGACTTCAGAGATATTGACACCCAGGTGTTTCCCATAGCTTTGAATCTAGGACGAGGGCCACAGTTTCTGTGGTAGTCCATTTAGAACCTAAATGGGGAAAGAAATTCCTTCACTTAGTGGATGTTGAACTTTTTGAATTCATTACCTTGGAGGGCTGTGGAGGACCAGTCATTGTGTCATATAGACAAAGATATCTAGATATTAAAGGAATGAAGGAGAATTTGGATGGTGCTGCAAAAGGCTGGGGAGGATCAGTCATCAACTTAGTGAATGACATGATTACTCACAAGGCTGGATGGCCTACACCTGCTCCTATTTCTGTTAATTGCCTCACTCAGCAAACTCGACTTTATCCTACAATGTAAAGTTAAAGTTCATACCTGAGTTATTAACTCCTTCACAATCGTAACCCTTCCCACCTCTATAATGTCATTTACTGCCACCACTGTTCCCCACTCCACCTCATTCCTTAAGTTTTGTGTGTATTTCCTCCCCTCATATTGTCAATACCGCCATCTAATCAAACACTGGGATTCTTGTTCTGAATTTCTGATTACAGACAAAATGCACAACATAAATCTTACAGCCAAAATAAAACATATCAGATGTTTGTTACCTCCTTCAGTTTAAATTTCCAATGCAATTAAGCATGTTTCTCTTGCCCTATTGAAGATTGAACACAATTAAAATACTGCTGCAAGAGCCTCAGTTTTGACTTGGTACCCATTTAGGTGCTTCTACATGAGGTCTCATGTAGCACTGAGGCTAGACCGTGAATCATGTGTTGACGTACCATTAGGCTGATCAGATCCTAAATTACAAAAAATTTCAATTTTTCAATCCCCAACACTTGTGCATCAATTTTTTTTGAGGAATTCTATAGGAATTCTCAAAAAAAAGTGCCAAAGTTGGTACAATATTTAGAACCAGTGATCATCCACCAATATAGTAGCTCAGAGCTCTTAACTTAAGTACAATAGCATTTGGCAGGGAAGTTGAATTACACTCAGAAACTGATAGAATTGTTACAGGTGTTGATTCATACTAGAGCATTTACAATAACAGCACAATCCTGTAAGGTAACATCCAAAGCTAAAGGCAATCTGTGTTTTTTTTCTGAATGAGTGTATGCCCAAATTAAAGTCTTTGTACACCAGGCATTCATTCAAAGAAAAAGATATTGGATTAAATACTACGTGCACACCAGAATTGGGATATTTATTGGAGTTTCATCCATTTTTATAATACTGCACTGAAAGAGATGATGTCATTGGTTCTTCGATTAAGCAATCCAATTTAGCTCCACTCTCTTCTCCTCATCCCCAATCTCTTGCAAATTTTTAAAAAGTATTTTTCAAACTGCTGTTGAATCATCTTCCAACACCTTTGTAGGTTATGTATTCTTGAAAGCAACTGAATATGTAAGCAACATTATCTTCTATCGTCTAGTTATTATACTAATCAGTGTTATTGTAACTGTCCTCCTTCACTTGACTCGACCTATTCCACAAAAACCTTGTGATTTTCAAGATCATCTGAATGATGATTTTTAAAACCTTCAGTTATCACCTTTATCAATAATTTTCCTAGATCTATATTACCTATTAGAAATTCAGCTTTCCTTGTTCTGTGTTTTCTTGCTTTACCTTATTCATTCTTTATTTTCATTTTCACATTTACCTTTCAAGAACTATTCCTTCTGAGAAAAATTTTGTAATATTATGACCAATTCATTTATAATCATAACCGTATATTTATCCATGGAAAATGGCTTTCCTTCAGACTGTCTTCTTCAGTTGTTGGCCAGAAAATGTATCTCATTGACTGATTCTTGCATTGCTGTATAATCAGTATTAGCAGCAGAGAGGAATGGATGTTGGTTTGTCTACCACTGCAATTGTATTCAGAAATAATGAGAGGCTTGAAAGAATACATCAGCTGAAATAGTTGCTCAAATCAACTCTTAGTTCTCACCACATATTTTCATTAGCATACAAAATCAGATGACGCCTTACCGTGAATATCTGCCAGCTTCTGTCCCATTCCATCATAGTATATTCTTCCACCTTGTGCTGTTGGGAAAAAATAAGTCATGAGGGAACTGGGAGGTGAGCAATAGGAATAGGAACCAAGTGGCATGTCTTTGAGAACTTCATGAGGTTTCCAGCAAAACTCTCGAAATCTAGGATGGTCCATGACTTTTTTTTCAATGTCATGAATTGTCAGTAAACGCTCCTTGGTGAAGATGTTCCTTTCATCATCACCTCTTGCCAGAAATACAAGTTCCATCCTCCACAGGGCATGTGTCTGCGTGTCTCCGTTAACGTAAGTGCTTGGATAGTTCTTTTGTGACGCAGCCCTTGCTTGTTGTATTTTGAATCTGTTGTAGCTCTCACTTAAGCCTGAATTTGAGATCAAGTCTCTTTTCCGCAGTTGGATTCTATCCGGCCATTGGGTTTCACTTGATTTATCAATGGTTTTACCTAGGGTGGCAGCAATAAACTCTGAATTATTACTGTGCAGTCTCTGTAATTCTTCAATGATGAGTTTCTCCAATGTTGCGGATGTGTACTCAGCCAGGTCACGTCGGTTTCTCCCCCAGGACCCAAACTGGGACTTTAAAGCAAGGGTCAACGCATCAAAGTGCTGTGAGGAAACATGGTTGCGAATCTCAAAGGCATTGTAGGATATATCTATGTCGAGGTTAGAACAATGCATAAACATGAAAATAGTGAGAATTGTTGGAATCGTGCAACCTATTACTAATATTAAGGCAGTGCAATATGGGTTAGTAAATATCCACCCAACTACTCCCCAAAAGCCTTTAACTTTCAAATCATGGAATAGTCTTTTAAAGCTGCAGTGGCATTTCTTGCAGAGTTTTTCGCCTCTGTGGGAGCTAACAGACACATCGTATTCTTCTTCTTCCAGCCACAAATGTTGCACCAAAGGGTCGTCATCACTTTCCATATTAATATCTGTTCCAAGGAAGGAGGTGTGAATAGAAAGAGAAGAGAAAACTGAATTGGACCCTGGACTCTTCTTGTCTTCAGTCTGTCTTCCAAGTGAACATCCAATTTAACAACATCTACAACAGAAAATACAAACCAATAAATTTTATTACTTTTAAATGAGGGGACACCATGAATATTTAAAGAGATTTGCAATAGCACTGAGGCACACAGTATTAAAATTTAACTCAATGCAATGAATCAGCCAATGGCTTGGAAATTATATCGTTATTTCTGTAGCGTTATTGTACTTACACTGCCATGAAATGAAAGAGTGATAAACTCCGTGCATTATGTCCTGGAATCCTAGAACACAGAATTAGTCTGTGAGCCAGGACCCCAAATTTGGCCCACCTGTACCACCTGGGGGGAATAATTCTTGTAGTGATTTTTGGCAAGATATACACCCCTAGTGCTAGAAAATATGTGAGAGCATTGCAGCGGTGGTAGCTTTCTTGCCTGCAAGAAGAATCTGGTGTGGACACTTGCAAGGCAAACAGATCCGGAGAATCAGACAATCCCAAGCTGGACTGGTTTTAATATCAGCACCAGGGACCAAGAACCAATCTTACAAGATATTGTTGGGTATCTGCCAACCATCAATTTACCAGCCACAAAGTTGACCACAGTATTTGAAATCCTGAACCAATCAGAGCTAATCAGGAAGGAACTTCATCTAGAAACAATTGTAGTAGTCATGGATCAAGCACTCTATGCAAAAGCTACTGAAATTGCCTGGAAGCACAAAGAGCGCTTCTCCACCATTCAGGAAGCTTGCTGCCACTGTTGGCATAGAGGTTTGTAGGGCTCTCATCGGGTTGCACGCATATACAGGATGTGACACTGTAAACGTGTTTGCAGGCAAAGGGAAGACAAGTGCCCTAAAACTTCTGACCAGCAACATGGAAACTCAGGACACATTCTTAGAGTTGGGTCAGGAGTGGGACCTCTCCCCAGAACTGATCGGCAAACTGAAGGCATTTACATGTCTCCTGAATGCCCCAAAAGCATCGACCACCAAGGTCAATGAGCTCAGGTATCACATTTTCTGTGCCATAAAAGGTGAAATCGAAAGTCATCAACTCCCACCATGCGAAGACTGCTTAACAAAACATGCACAGTGAGCCAACTACCAGGCTGGTATATGGAGAAGGTGTTTGGAGAAGGACCTACAAGTGCCAAGCCCTGTTAGCAGAGGATGGAAGATGGAGAGAAAAGGGGAAGCTGAACAGTTGGTGGTGCACTGGATGGAAGGCCAGCCAGCACCCGCTGCCGTCCTGGATCTACTGGCCTGTAACTGTCCAAAAAAATGTTCACTCCCAAGATGTATGTGTGCTGCAAATGGCCTCAGGTGTACTGACATGTGTAGACTGGCAGACTGTGAGAACCAGGCATCCACCTCAGAGAGTGTGGAAAGTTCAGATGAAGATGTGGAAGACTTGGAAAATTATTATGATTATTAATAGGTTATGAAAGTATGGAAAACAAAGTATGGAAGGCAGTCTTTGATTAAATATATTCATTTTACAACCAAATGGGGCCTAGGTTATGGCCGTGTGGAACCATACATTTGAATTATTGTACTGTAATTCTATATGCTATGACAAAAGCTTAAGATTGTTTTGATTTGATACAACAATATGGAAAATATCATGACATTGATAAAACTCCAGAAATCTCTCCAAATGAGGTCTTTTACCTTTTGGGAGGTGGAGTAACATTTTCGGCTGTACTGATGTTAATATGGAATATATACAAAAAGTGATTACTTATTTGAAGTAATAAGGCTACCACTGGTGCAATGCTATCACATATTTTCTAACTCTAGAGATGTATACCTTGCTAAAAATCACAATGAGCATTATTCCCCTCAGATGGTGCCGACCAACCCTACTGGCTCACAGACTAGATGAGGATATTCATTTCAATGTGGCTGTGCGGCTTGAAAAAGACTAATAACATTTTTTTTTTGACATCAGTCTCACAGTCATGGATTTCCATGTACTTATCCAAGATCTATGTAATTGTTAGGAAAGTTTCTGCCTCTACTGGCCTTCTCAGGCATCAAGTTCCAGAATCCTATCACCCTCAGAGTGGAAAAAAAAGCTTTATTTTTTTTTCTAATCTGAGAACAAATTGCTTTACATTCGTACCTTTGGTTTCTGATCTACCTACTATGGCCTTAACTTTAATTTTATCAAAGTTCTTTGTAATTGTAAGTTTCAAGTAAGTTCCTCCTCGGCTTTCTCTGTCCCAATAGAAATCAGACTAGGTTGTTTAATTTTTCCTCCCTGCTACAAAGCTCCTTGTAAACCACCTTTGCACCCTCATCTGTGTCATCACATCCTTCCACTAAAGTGGGACAAGATCTATACACAGTTCTCATGCAGGGACCTAACCAGTATCGAATATAATGTCAACTCTTCATATTCTTATAATATATACCTTATCATATATACAGCTATATCATTCCCTTCAACCTTACTGTGTTACAGCAGATTCTACAACTTCATTACGTTTTTACCTAAATTCCCTAAGGATTTTCCACATAGCTGTCTTATGTTAATGAGTTTTAATTTTACTCAGTTCTTTCAATGGAAAAATTCTCTTCACATCTGCTTGATCAAACTTTTTCATAATTTTCAAGGCACATTTACCCCATAGCACTCCTTTCTCTAAAGCAGAAGTTCCCAACCTTGTTTATGCCATGGACCAATGCCATTAAAGAAGGGGTCCACACACCCCAGGTTGGGAACCCCTGCTCTGAAGAAAAGAACCTTTGACATTCCATTTCAGATTCTTTTTCTAAAAATTCAATATTGTCAAATCCCCATCAGAGTCACTTCTCTAATTGTAGAGATCCCCGCACCAAGAGATGGGATGTCATTTTCCAGTGTTGAGTATTGGTGTGTTTTTCACTCTCCAGATACTACATTAAGCATTGAACTGGTTCAGATTGGGCTGATTAAATTCATCATTAGATGTAATTCAACTTATTCCATCAGTCCTTTCAGAAAGGTATTCCATTGTTGAGTAAATTAATCACATAATAGTATATTGTAAAGTGCATTCTTGGCAAGAAAACAAAAAATTCAACTGCTCATGACTTTTGTCAGCAATTCAGTTGAAAACAATTTCTTTTAAAAATAAGCAAAGTTTATCTGGTATTACCTCTGCTTTCTCATGAGAGAAGTTCCGTTTAAATCAGCTTGTTATTCACAGATTGATTTTTAACTTTATTCCTGTCTCTATTCATATATTTTGCAATGATCTGTTTAGGAATATACATCAGAAAACTAGAAAATCAGAAGCCCATTACCTTAAATAGCTGATGTATGACTGGATGCAGTCATTAAAAGCAAACACACCTGTCATTCCAGTGGAGTTCAGATCTGGTTGCTGAGTGTTGAAATTGATAATCAACAACTTGCTGTTGCAGGTAATGTTTTGCAATCTACACACTGTGCTCGACCACATTGGTCAGTTTGGCTCTATTGCTGCTCTGCTTACCTTTACTGACTTGGAAGGCTGATTTGTCAATGAATACTCTAACTTCTACGGATGTACTGTGGAAAGTATCCTCACTGTTTGTCTGGTTTGGCAATGTGAATGTGCAGGAATATAAGAAGCTATAAGGAATCGTGGACTCAGCCCAAAACATCACAGCTCATTCCTCCCCACAAGCGGTCATTTCTACAGATCTCCAAGAAGTGTTGCCTCAGGAAGGCAACATCCATTGTCAAAGATTCCCCACCATCTAGAGATCATGCCATCCTCTTGTAGCTGCCACCAGGCAGGAGGTACAGAAGCTGAAATCTCACACCACTAGTTTCAAGAATAGTATCTTCCTTTCAACCATTTGGTTCTTAAAACAATTGGCACAAACCTAATCATGACTGAAGTTTAGCAACACGATGATGACTTTCATCACTATGCGCTGAAATGGACTTCGGTTTTTTTTGGCAAAATTGTGTTCTTTCCTTTAAAAATGAGCATAATTTATGTTCTTTATTAATGTGATAGCTGTGTGCCTGGGAATGCTGCTGCAAGTACAGTTTTCATTGCACCTGACCATACTGTATGCGTACTTGTGCAGATAACAATAAACTTGATTTTGACCTGAGTGTAACGACTCTAGAGATCTGAACAACGAACCTAGGCTGGTGCAATACAACAGTTAAAATAAATCCATTGAATAGGGCAAAACACCAAGAAATATGACTGGTTTAAATAATTGCAATAGGACCAAATCTTAAGCATGTGCCTGCTGTTATTAGGTTACAACACAGGTGATAACAAAACTGTTATCACAGTGCTCATTGTTACTCCACTGAAAACTGGGTCTAGAAATCCATGGGTTGTTGTTAACATTCCCTTCTTCCTCTACAGATTGCCCAGTTTTGCAATATTTTCTGGAGTAATCTATTGAATCACTGAGTTGGCAACATCTTCGACTACTTCTGAATTACATTTGTGGCTAAAACTGAAAATTTCATTACTCTTGGTTGAATGGGGATAATGTGAATCCTTGATGGTGTGCTACAACATAGCTCCAACTTAATTGCATGCTTGGTCCTAAGAAGAGGAAACTTGTTATGTTTTGTAACTCCAAAACATAAAACTAATCAAAAGAAAAGCACGGGATCCTGGGATAACGTGTCTACTTCATTTTTACCATAGTGAGGCGCGCACTAATGATGTGGTGGCACAATGACATATGGTATTCACATACTTCTTACATAACCCGTAATGAATTATGTGAACGAAGAAAGGACGCTTAATCAAACAATATATTTACAATATTACTCACATATTACCCTGAAATATTAAACACACAACAATCCTCTCTTGCTTAGCTATAAACTCCAACTCAATATAGAATGCATCTCAACTCAAATACGTAGCAGATTCCTGTCCAGTCATCTTATATATATTTAAATATATGCAGTAATCTATATAATACAACTACTATATAGATTTGGGTGGTGGGGTGGAGATCCGTCCCTACCAAAGGAGGTGCAAGGTGCTATTAGCCTGCGGGTCACCCTGGGGCAAGGTGCAGCACGTGTTTAGCCCCCACCCCCACCAATCAGGGCCACATGAAGCCATGGGAGCAGGTGGTGGATGGTCATATGAGCAGCTGATGCATATCAGAAGTCCTGGATATGCGCCCAGTGATGCCAGACAGACAATCTCTGAAGAGTGTCGATAGTGGCTGAAGTCACACGTTTTGTCAAGACACTGCCCAGAAGTAAACAAAGGCTTCTGTTGAAAAATTTGCCAAGTACAATCATGGTCGTGGAAAGACCATGATCACCTATGTCAAACGACACAGCATATAAAGAATGAACTATATAAACATCAACAGCATAGTGAATTTTAAATTGCCCCATTCAGGCCTAAAGATTTAATAGCTTTGGAGGATTCCTGTCCTGGACCCACGATATAAATATTATCGCAAAGAAAGCATGACAACACCTCTACTTCCTCGGGAGACTGCAGTGGTTTGACATGTCATTGAAAACCTTGGCAAACTTGTACAGATGTGTGGCGGAAAGTATGCTGACTGGCTGCATTACAACATGGCATGGGAACACCAAGGCCTTTGAGTAGAAAATCCTACAAAAGGTAATGGATTTGGCCCTGTACATCATGGATAAAACCAAAGTTCCTCACCACCCAGGCCATGCTCTTTTCTCACTACTGTCATCATGTAGGGCGTACAGGTGCCTCAGGACTCACACCACCCGGTTCAAGAACAGCTACTACCCCGCAACATTGAACAAAAGGGGATGGCTACACTCATTTAAGGACTCTGTTGTATTGTTATTTCATGCTCACTATTTATTGCTATTTATTTATATCTGCATTTGCAGAGTTTGTTTACAGTTTACAGTTACCGTTCTATAGATTTGTCAAGTACGTCCGCAGAAAAAGAATCTCAGGGTTGTAAGTGGTAACATGTATGTACTCTGATAATAAATTTTACTTTGAATTTGGAATTTTCCTGACAAGGGGGCTCATTCTGCTTGTTGTGACACACTGTGACTGTGAAACAATCACAGGTTCTGGGGCGTCCTCTGTGGTGGCTATAGAAGTTGACTCTGGGACTGCAGGTTCTGACAGCTCTGGACACCTTTCTTCTGGATATGTTGGTATCCTGAATAGTGTATGGCAAGCTGCTCGATCAGCTTTTCTCTCCCAGGACACCAGACAAAGCTTTGAGCCAACGCTTTGAGTCAACGCTTTCATTTTAACCACGTCTAGATGACTGGCCTGAAGCTCCTCTAACACTTCAGTTCTTAGCTTGGATGGTAGAAACTCTCAATCCCCACATCAGGCAACTCCTGCCAAGGACAAGTTCATTCCAGCACTGGTAAAAATGGGGCAACTGCCATTTCTGCCCCACATTCCAGCTATTTTGGATGGCCACGTAGACGTGAGGCAGTGTGTGGTCTTTTCTGGTTTCCCTTTCTACTATCTCTGCCATACTAGGGAGACTTTCAGTTTGCATTAAAGAGAATACATCAAGAGAAGCATCCTCTTTTGTCTAAGAGGACAACCTTGTTGAGTACCTCGAAAAAGAGGGAAAAAAGGTGAGCTTAAAGAGTTAGTACGGACCGAGGCCACAGGAGAATGATATAACAATTTGATCCAGGATATAAATTTCGAGCTAAAATTAAACATTTCAAGCACCTTAAATAAGTAAGGCCATTCTACTCTATCAAAAGCTTTCTCAGCATCTAAAGAGATAACACACTCAGGAACATTTTGTGAGGGGGTATAAACAATATTTAACAGTGTGCGAATGTTATAAAAAGAGTAACGACCTTTAATAAAACCCGTTTGGTCTTCCGAAATAATAAAAGGAAGTACTTTTTCTAATCTGTTTGCTAATAACTTAGAAAAAAATTTAGAATCAACATTTAATAAAGATATTGGTCTATAAGATGCACATTGAGCAGGATCTTTATCCTTCTTTAATATTAAAGAGATTGACGCTCTATTGAAAGACTCGGGAAGTTTACCAAGTTTCAATGAAGCCTCAAAAACCCTACAGAACCAAGGGATTAATGAAGGTGCAAAACATTTATAAAATTCTGCGGTAAACCCATCAGGGCCAGGAGCTTTCCCCAGGTTCATAGAGGAAATAACATTCTTAATCTCATCAGTGGTAATGGGAGTATCTAGCATAGAAGACATATCCTGTGAAATCTCAGGGAAGTCTAGGTTATCTAAAAAATCATTCATAAATTTAGAGTCTCGAGGAGACTCTGATTGATATAAGGAAGAATAAAAATCAAAGAAGATTTGATTAATCCCCGCATGATCAAGTATCAGTCGATCATTTTGATTATAAATCTGATTAATTTGAGATTTAGCATAGTTAGACTTCAATTGGTTAGCCAACAGTTTGCCAATTTTGTCACTGTGTACATAAAATTCACTTCTTGTTTTCTTTAATTGGTTTACAATTGAGGACGAAAGTAATAAACTGTGTTCCATTTGAAGTTCAGTTCTTTGTTTATATAACTCCTCAGAGGGAGCTGTAACATATTTCTTATCAATTTCCTTAATCTTGTCCACAATTACCAACTCCTCCTGCTTCAGCTTCTTCCTCAAAGCAGCAGAATACAAAATAATCTGACCACGAATATAAGCTTTAAAAGTATCCCAAAGAATGTTCACAGAAATATTCTCTGTATAGATGATTGTAAAAAAAAGATCAATCTGTTCATTCATAAATTTAACAAAGTCCGAATCCTGAAGCAACAGCGAATTAAAACACCATTGTCTATTATTTTGTGTATTGGCCTGAATTTTAATAGAAAGCTTAAGTGGAGCATGATCCGAAATGGTTATAGAGTCATAATCACATTTAATCACTGAAGAAATAAGACGAGAGTCAATAAAGAAATAATCAATTCTTGAATAGGAATGGTGAACATGTGAAAAAAAAGAAAAATCTTTTTCCTGAGGATGCAAAAAACGCCAAATGTGCGTCGACCCAGAATCAGAGAGGAATGAATTAATCAAAGTTGCAGATTTATTAGGTAAGGTCCGTAGAGGAGCCGAACGGTCCAAAGCTGGAGATAAACAGGTATTAAGATCTCCGCTCCAGATCAATGAAAACTCATTCAAATTCGGGAACTGATTGAATAATGATTTATAAAATTCCGGACAGTCCATATTGGGAGCATAAACATTAACCAAAACTACCTTTTTATTAAATAGTAGACCACTAACCAGTAGAAATCTACCATTCGGATCAGAGATAATATCATGTTGTATAAAAGTAACTGAGGAGTCTATAAAAATAGAGACGCCTCGAATCTTAGCGTTAGAGTTCGAATGAAACTGTTGTTCCTTCCAGAATTTAAAAAAACGTAGTCTATCCCCCCTCCGCACATGGGTCTCTTGTAAAAATAGAATTTGTGCTTTAAGTCTCCGGAACACTTTAAAAACTTTTTTCCTTTTAATAGGATGGTTAAGACCATTAGTATTCCAGGAGACAAAATTAATAATAGACTCCATAAACCCTAAAGTCAACCCGCAACAAGGAGGATTGACGATAGGCTCGACCCATGAACCCGGAAAGGGAACAGAACAGATAAGAGATACCGGGAAGGAGAACGCCACCAATACTTCAATAGTGTACATAGCCCAAGAAGAAAAAAACTAAAACGTGAAGCCCCTCCCACCACCCCCACCCCATGATTCCAAGGCTAAATCTAACACAGACCAGCCAGAAAGAAGCAAGCACTAAAACTACCCCCATGACTTCCGATAGACGCTCCCTAAAAAAAAGTGTAAATATAAAAAAGATCAGCTAGTTATAAAACAGTAAAAGAATAAAAAAAAGTAAATCAATTAAAACAAACACTTAATATAACAGAGAAAAAGTCAGAAAATATTTTAAAAAACGCAACAAACCCCAGACCCTATGAATAAACAAAAAAAAAAGAAATTATTAACATAAACTAGTTATGAAAACCTACAAAAAAAAGTAGATTTAAAAACTACATAATTTAAGGCCTCAAAGGAAATACATAGAATGACGCTGAGGGAATAACCACCCAGAATCCCCTGGGAAAAAGAAAGGAATGACGCAGATAGAAAGAAAGTTTAGCAACCATATTAATTAATCAAAAATGAACTTTTCTGCCCATATAAGGCAAAAAAAAAATTAAGGGCGACAAATTCACAACCTCCGATCAAACGGAGATAGTTAAAAATTACGATTAAGATGTTGAAGGTGAAAATTGATCCAGATAACTCTGGGCATCTGATGGAGATTCAAAAAAACGGAGGGCTCCATCCAACGTACCAATCCTTAGACGTGCTGGGTAAAGCAGCGCTGGTTTTAAATCCATCTTGTAGAGTTCCGACATCACAGATTTGTAACGAACCCGTTGATCTCGAATTGGTTTGCTGAAATCCTCCACGAATCGGAGCTTAAGATCCAAAAAATCAATGTAACCTTTAGATCGAACGAAACGAAACAGTTTCTCCTTGTCTTGAAAGTAATGAAAACGTAAGATGACATGTCGAGGTTTATCTGACTTAGACGAGTATGATGGAACTCTGTGAACACGATCCAGTAACGGTGGTTGGTCAGGAAATACAGTAGGAAATGCATCTTTTAAAAGTTGAGAAAAATACTTCATAGGGTTATCAGATTCAACAGCTTCACGCACCCCGATCATTCGAAGATTCTGCCGTCGCATTCTGGATTCTAAGTCAGAGTTTTTAAAGGACAGAAAGTCAAGTTTCTTCTTCATTACATTAATTGTTTCTTTGATTTTCTCCATCTTGAGTTCATTTTGTTGCGTGGATTTTTGAAGATCAGATATAGCCGACTGATGTTCCATAATAGATGTTTGTATCTTATCGATTGAATCGGCAATTTTCTGGAAATTAATTGAAATTTCTGCACGAATCAGCTCCGTAATAGAGGTTGAAATTTCCCTTTGAATTAGATCCGATATAGCTTTCAAAGTCACCGGTGGTTCAGTCGGAGGAAAATCGGTACCTTTCGGTCTAACCGGAGGTTTGCCGTCCTTCCTGTTTTTTCCATTCTTAGACATAGCAGACCTTAAAAGCATCCGATTATCAAAGAGCCCAATTTATTTCAAAATATTGTAAAAGTCGATGCCTTAATGGTTAATTAAAATATAGCTGATCGTGAGAACAAAAACTCAGAGGTAATGGAGCGAGTCAAGAACACGACTTCACTCCATGAGCTCTACCAGAAGTCCTCGTCACCTACTTGCTTTTACACCCACTTCTAATTCTTCTATCACCCTCTGCAAATTGAAGTCACTAATTAACCTACCCACCAGCCTGCACTTGGGATACGTGAGAAAACTAAGATCACTGGGCGATCACCCGAGGTTGGGACTGAATTTGGGATCCTGGAGCCACGAGGCAGCTACACCATCGGCTGGACCAGTGTTCTGTCTTTGATTTTTGAGTGTAATACCACTAACAGAAGATACCATTTCAACTATGACTTTCCCGACACAAACTCTGAAATCCGCACAGCCTCAGCAAGTGGTAGCGTAATGGTTAGCACAACGATTCGCAGCACAGGCGACCTGGCTTCATTTCCCACCACTGCCCATAAGGTGTTTCTACTTTCCCCCTGACACAGCATGGGTTTCCTTTCGGGTGCTCCGATTTCTTCCACAGTCCAAAGATGGTAAATTAATTGGTCATTGTAAATTGTCCTGTGATTAAACTCAGATTAAATCAGGGGATTGCTGGACAGTGTAGTTCAAATGGGCTGGAGTGGTCTATTCTGTGCTGCATCCAAATAAATAAACAGATAAATATATAAGTGGAAAAGTTCACTATTGTTGGGAGTGTCTACGATTGTATGCTATTAGGTAAAGAGTGCAGGGTTGTTGAATATGTGTGATGTTATTTGTTGTTTGCTGAATATCCTTTGTTGGATTTCCTGAATTTAGCTTTAACATCCATCAGATATACAATATTATTTTTCAATGAGAAAGCAGTTTACATGTTGAATTTTGCTTAGTTTCTATCAGATCCATAGTGTTATTTTTCTTTAACAGGTGCTTCTGAAATGCAAGGAAATAAAAGCGAAAGGCTAAAGCCTTTTGCAGATATGGGTTCATATTTCCATTTCAGTTGCATTGGAGAGAAATATGAGGTGACTGATACAAAGCGATTCAAGGGCAGGAATGCCTCTCTGAAGTCAGGGCACTGGGACAGATTTAAAATCAATCTCCAATATCAGGACGTATCAACTTTAATATCAACTTCAATATCATCCATCTTAAAGGATGAAAGTTATGAAAGAGTTTCGACCTTTGTATGATACATTTAGGGAATAATCAGACCATGTACTTGCTACTCAGTAATCTCTGCTGTGCCAAATGAGCTCTGCTGTCATTGCTCTGCAGGCAAAGGTCTTACAGATGGGCACCTTGTGGAATAACACAAAATGAATGGGTGATTAAGCGAAATACTAGTGCAGTTTCTAAGAGCATTGGAAAGTATCTCAACATGAAACACTGTAATTATTTCTTATAGGCATAGATAATGACCTTCAATTTCAAGCTGTTGGTGAAGCAGGGTGTTTCACTTTGCATTGTTTGCCATGCCTTCCATGTTGAAGGCTAAATCTAGATTCTGGAAGTGTAAAGAAATTACAGAAAGAAATGGGGCAACTGTGTATGCACATAATAGCTCAAGGTGGGGAAGAAGCTAAATTAGAGGTGTGCAGTTTGTTGAACCTAGTCAGGAGGCATGTTTATGATCAGTGCATGGGAGACTCACCGGGGATGAAGTAGTTCCATAATGTTTTTCTTGCAGAGATGGTTCAGAAGAGCCTGACTGAGGTATATAATATTATGATGGACATAAATGGCATAGACAGCAGGAAACTTTCCCTCATATTTGAAGTAGATAAAACAATAGGACATAGGTTTAGGGGTATAAAGGGGACCTTTTTTTTTAACCCGGGGAGTGGTAAATATCCAGAATGAGTATGCCTGAAAGACTGGTTGAAGCTGAGTTACTGGCAGCCTTTAAGAAGTGTTTAGATAAGCACTTGAATTGCTTAAATAGAAAGGGCTATGGACCAAGTGCTGGTGATGGGTTCAATACAGAGACTTGCTGACTGTTACGTGTGGATGAGTTGGGCCAAATGTATGAGTTCTGTGATCCATTATCTCATGATACTGTTATAGAGAGTCAAGAACCAGGGTTTCCATTCCTGATTGTTTTGACACACTTAATTTGCTGCTCTTGCCTCCTGGATTTATTTGTATGTTGACTAATTCGAACAGTATTGACCTTCTTGAAAAAAATCCATTTATCTCTCCTTGGTCTCTGTTGTATGCTGATTATGTTATTGGTGGTAGAGGCTGATGATAACAAGCAGATCTTCATGACCAGTGGTATCATTATCCTGAGTAAGCTAATTAAAAAAGAAAGATGGATTGGAAAATAAAAGGCATTTTACTGAGCGAACAAATGCCTTTCTACCCTGTTCATAATCCACACTCAGCAATAGAAATTTGGTGAAATTCTAAGCACTGTGTCAAAAAAATCCAAGTGAAACAAGTAAAATTGCAGATGTTAGAACTGGAAACAGAAAGGGAAACACTGTAAGAACTCAGCCAGTCAATCAGTTCAATTAGTTGGGTCTTTAACCTAAAACTGTATTAAAGATCCAACACTGACCTAATGAAGACAACATAGCAAGATATAGATTCATGAGCAAGACTGCACAATGTAGATCAAAGAAAGAGCTGAATGATCAGAGTCATGAAGTGCAGAACTTTAACAATTTTGTCTTTCTGGGGGAATTACTAGCCATTAGAAGATAATTGCCACCTTACTGAATCTAGATGATCTAATCATGGTCTCAGCACGTGCAGTAAAAAACCATAGTTCGGCAGTTGCCTACTTTAGCACTAATACACATTATCCTATCATGAATCACATAAAAAATCTACTTTTTGAGTAAGTGAAATAACTACATAGCTGCACAACAACTGGAAGCTTCAGCTTCCTTACATCAACATACAATTCCCTAATTAGCAAGGCAATAAATTCCTCCTGACGTTCAAAGTTCCACCTCTCACAGAGTTTCCTGAGCCCCACTGATGTTCCACACCTCGAGTTTCAAACCAGGTTATATTTCATAGATGAAAGGTGTCTGAAAACATTACAAAATTAGCAGTTAGCATTTTTTAATGATTATCCACTTCAGTTTAGAAATAAAAGTTATGCCGAACATCTTTCTGTGTTTCCATTATTCACGTGCAATGAAAATCCTAACCTGGCTAATTGATATTTCTAGTAACCTGCTTTTTTGGGAGTGAAGGAAGTTGGGGGAGCAGAGCTCTTTTGTTCAGTGGGGAAGTGGGGAATGCAAGTTCAAGAGCTTAATTTAAGATGTACATGTTTCTATTGGTGCATTTCTACTTTAGAGATCAACCTGCTGGTCGTAGTCACTGTCACATTTCATTCCTTTCACTCCTTGCCCCCTGACCTGCTCAGTATAAGACCATAAGGTATAGGAGCAGAGGCCAATTGAGTCTACTCTGCATTCTATCATGGCTAGTTTATTATCCATCTTAACCTTATTTACCTTCCATTTCCCCATAACCAGATGCCCTGACTAATCAAGAACCTACCAGCCTCCGCTTTAAATATACTCCATGCCTTGGCCTCCACAGCTGTCCATGGCAATGAATTCTACACATCACCTCCCCCGGCTTGAGAAAATCCTTCTCATCTTTGCTCTAAATGGACATTCATAGTCATAGTCATAGTCATACTTTATTGATCCCCGGGGAAATTGGTTTTCGTCACAGTTGCACCATAAATAATTAAATAGTAATATGTAAATTATGCCAGGAAATAAGTCCAGGACCAGCCTATTGGCTCAGGGTGTCTGACCCTCCAAGGGAGGAGCTGTAGGATTTGATGGCCACAGGCAGGAATGACTTCCTATGACGCTCTGTGTTGCATCTTGGTGGAATGAGTCTCTGGCTGAATGTACTCCTGTGCCCAACCAGTACATTATGTAGTGGATGGGAGACATTGTCCAAGATGGCATGCAACTTGGACAGCATCCCCTTTTCAGACACCATCATCAGAGAGTCCAGTTCCATCCCCACAACATCACTGGCCTTATGAATGAGTTTGTTGATTCTGTTGGTGTCTGCTACCCTCAGCCTGCTGCCCCAGCACACAACAGCAAACATGATCGCACTGGCCACCACAGACTCGTAGAACATCCTCAGCATCGTCCGACAAATGCTAAAGGACCTCAGTCTCCTCAGGAAATAGAGACGGCTCTGACCCTTCTTGTAGACAGCCTCAGTGTTCTTTGACCAGTCCAGTTTATTGTCAATTCGTATCCCTAGGTATTTGTAATCCTCCACCATGTCCACACTGACCCCCTGGATGGAAACAGGGGTCACCGGTACCTTAGCTCTCCTCAGGTCTACCACCAGCTCCTTAGTCTTTTTCACATTAAGCTGCAGATAATTCTGCTCACACCATGTGACAAAGTTTCCTACCGGAGCCCTGTACTCAGCCTCATCTCCCTTTCTGATGCATCTAACTATGGCAGAGTCATCAGAAAACTTCTCTATTCCTCGTTTCTGAGGTTGTGTTCTCTGGTCCTAAACTGATCTACTATAGGAAACATTCTCTCCACATCCATTCTATACAGATTTTTCAATATTTGAACGATCAGTATTCAAATATTTCCAACATTCTATTTTATTTCATGCTTTCAGCAGCTGTAGCTGTGTCAGAGATGGGCTGTTATTGACAAGTATTCATCAGTCTCTCAATAGCACCAATAGCATGCATGTCTCCTGGATTCTCTTTGTCACCACCTTATCACAAACATTCCTTTGTCCCGTCTGCCCTAACCTCAAACACAACTTTCTACAACTTAATTATTTTCTTCACTTTTCCAGTGTCAATAAATACTCACTAATCTGAAACAAATGTTCTTTCTCTCTCCATAAAGACTGCTTCACTTCTAGCAAGTCATGTTTTGTTGCCAGGTGTTGACTCTATCTATTGAAATTAGGGATATAATCTGGGTAATTCCAAGGTATTTGTGATACCAAGATAAAGCCTGAATCTAGCCTGCTTCTCAAGATGTCCATCTACCTTTATTTCCACAATTACTTTCCTAGGTTATTGTAGACAGCCAGATGTTTTTGCTTCCCTATCTATTAGTACAATCCTTCAAGCTGTTTAGCAAATTCTCTAAAATATCCATGCTATTACTTTAAAATTCTTGAGCCATTTTTCTGTTCTTCACCTCAATGTATGTAGGCAACTGCTTCCTCTTAAACTCTCAGCTTATTCTTTTCAAAATGAAATTCATCTACAACTTCAACCAGTGGTAAAGGAGCCCCACCAGAATTGGTCACTTTATAACAGTGGCTCAGTCTGGTGAATAAACCAAAGTTTTCAGGTTTTGTATCAACACATTTGATTACCTCAAGAATTTGAGAAACTAAGCTGGACTTTTGTGATGTGAAGAGAGCGGAAAATGATACAAGGGTCATAGACAATAATAAAGCAATAAACAATAAATACAGAAATGTAAATAAAATGCTTTACCAACCATGAAGCAATTTCTCTCAAGACTTTTTCTTGCTAGCCTTTTAGCCTTATAGCTCGTTCTTACTCTTGGAGAAATAAATTTGACATTTCACATGGCAACAGGAGATTGCTTAGTAAAGAAAATAGAGGTGCATTGCAGTCTACTGATCTTGCTCATCTACTTTGAAATGTGTTTTTGCTAAACATCGCATGAATCACAACCCTTAATCTTTAAATAATCTAATTATGGGAATCAGAGCGAATATCACTTAGATACTGCTCTTGCTGTATCAGGGCCCCAAACAGCCCTTCAAGTTGAGGCACACCTGCGAATCTGCTGGGGTCGTCTGTTGTGTCCGGTGCTCCTAATAAGGCCTCCGCTCCGTCTGCCAAAAGTGAAACTTCGTGGTGGCCAAACAGTTTAATTCCAATTCCCATTCTCTTTCCGACACGTCGATCCATGGCCTCCTCATTTCAAGATGAGTGGGCCCTAAGGGTGGAGGAGCAACAGCTTATATTCCGTCATGGTGGCCTCTAACCTGATGCCATGAATATCTATTTCTCCTTCTGGTAAAAAAAAGTCTCTCCTCCTCCTCTGTGCCCCACTCCGGCCTTTTACATCTTCTCACTTCCCTCCTCCTTCCCTTTCTCCTATGGTCCACTCTCCTCCCCCATCAAATTCTTTCTTCTCCAGCCCTTCACCTTCCCCACCCACCTGGCTTCACCTATCGCCTTTAAGCTAACCTCCTTCCACTTCCCCCACCTTTTTATTCTGGCATCTCCTCCTTCCTTTTTAGTCCTGAAGAAGGGTCTTGGCTCAAAGCGTCGACTGTTTACTCTTCTCCATAGGTGCTGTCTGACTTGCCGAGTTCCTCCAGCGTTGTGTGTGTGTGGACTTGGAATTCCAGCATCTGCAGACATCCTCGTGTTTGTGATATTGTCGTACCTGTTCTTTGTTCAATGTGGTTACCCGCTGATGTCCTACACAGTGAACATTGAATAGACAGTAAGACCCCACACTCCGTCAGTCACATTAATTACATATTTGTGTAACTAAAATAAACTAGTTCCTGTAAGTTTTATTTCAGAATTACCAACTACAAAATTAACCATCGAGAAACTGAGACTAAACTGTTACCCTCGAAACACTACAAGTAAATTGCTTCTGACTACTAGTAACACATATTCACTACCTACTGGATAGGTGGAAAATAATTGTCATCATAATATCGATATCACTGTCACGTACCACTCTTCCATAGTAAATTGGGAAAGAAATGCGTTCACCTCCTGTAGGATAATCGCATCTGGGCAAAAAGACATTCACCAGCAGCCATCAGTGTATACAAACAATTCCATTCTGATTCTCTACCAGTTATATTAAAGAAAAGTGATCCTCAAGATGTTCCTACATGGAGCCAGCAGATATGCAGATTTCACAAATTCAGGTGCACTTTAACGCTACTGGATCATGTATCATAGTTCAACAGAAAACCCTGCATAAGCAAAGCTACAGGCATCTATCAGTTCTTATAAATAATCACTTGGAATGTGAATATTCCCTAAAAGGCCATTTCCCAAATTACCTTCGTAGAAATTCAAGTGATGTTAGCAGATGCGATTGATAATTAGCTGTAACCTGCTTTGAATTTTTTTAGGATTATTATTTACTTTTAATTATCAATATAAATTTGTTTTTACATAGTGGAAGACAGTGCTGGATTTGCAATTATTTGTCCTTGGGCTAGACTGTCTCTGAACGGTGATAATTCAAAATTCTAAAGGAAGCTTACTCTATTCCATATCATATCAAAACATGACAGAGTACTTGCAATACACAAAGCTAGGCGGTGTTACTCAAGAGAAGTCCAGCTCTGAATGAGCTGATGAGTGTCCGTGGGAGTCAGGGGTGAGGTAGTTTGGTGGAAGGGTGGCGCTACAGAAGTGGGAGTGATAGATCACAGAAAGAGAGAGAGCATGAAGGATTTCCTTTGCGTTCCCACCATCAGCAATCAATATCAACAACATGTACATGGAAAGCTGGTGGTCACACAATACAATCCTTCAAAAGAGACACACCCAATGCCACATAACCCATGCAAATCGCGACTTTGATAATCGATTCCAGAACAGCTACAACCCTGAAAATCTGCTGTGGAGTATTGTTCAGATATATCTTGCTGGAGAATGCCAGGAGAAATCCAAGGAGCCATTAAACACTTCTGCAGTCAATCATCTATAAAATGTAGGGATAGGTTATGATGCCCCCATGTCGTGTTTAGCGGCTAATACTCAGCTTTTGTTCCCTAACACCAGTTATATTCATTCCTCATTAAATTCTTGGTCTAACTATGGAGAAAAAAAGCTGAATCCAGAGGCAAGAGTGAATGGCCTTGATAGCAAGAGATCAGTTTTATCAAGAAATGCTGATAAAACTGGAGACGTCAGGAATCTGGGATTTCTCTCATTGGTTCGAGTTATATACAACATGAAATCATGGACGTAGATGTTGGAGGCCAAAAAACCCAGCACCAGGACTTCATTCCAAAATACCCTATCATCATCATCAGGTGCCATGCCCAGATTGAGCTTTGACTGCCATGGCCCACACACTCCTGTTTCGGGTCAAGTGGATCAATTCATTGGTATTCATTTCCAGTTCTCTGGCTGCTGTCTCCATTATCATTTGTCTTTGCCTTCCTCTTGCTTTCTTCCCTTCAATCTTTCCCATAATTACTGTGCATTCTAACTCCTCTTTCCTAATCACATGCCCGATGAAGTTACGATGTCTTTTCATGATCTCATACATTATTTCTCTATACCCAATTGAAAATCAAAGATCTTCACTCTATCATGTGTTCAGAAGTGTGATGTCTACACAATGTTCAACTCTGTTCACAAAGCTTTATAAAACAAAGCAGCTTGGCTCACTAGCCTATAGACCAAAAAAAAATCCATGCTTGACCAATCCCACATGATTTCCCCACTGATTAAAATTGGAAGACTACATATCAAAGGTTTTTTTGAGAATGAAAAAATCAATGTTTAATTTAGTATATCACAAAATGAAGGAAATCAAATAATAATTTAAGTTGTATAGTGTTAAGAATGTTGTGTATAATATCTATGATATAATAATTGGAAAAATCACTCTATGAAGTTGTTAATTGATGCCGTATTTAAGATACGTTTAATGTGATCATAATAATTGCAACACATGAATTTGACAGTGCAGCATTCTATTACCCACCACAGACTTAAATTGAACAGCTGCACTGCACAAAGTCACAGAGGCATGGGTTCAAAATATGATAAAGGAATGAAACCTTTTCTCGAGGGTGATGCCAAACTATGTGAAGGGAAGAGAAGAACAATGGGGTGGTGATATGGCAGCAAAGTAAATTAAGCTATCATGTTCTATATCAATGCAAAAAATAAAGCACCAGTGCAGACATTAATGCAGCAGAGAAAGTGGGGTGGGAGGTGGCCTGAAACAGTGACTGCTCCAAGTGTCCTACAAAGAAACGATAAACCTAACCCTGGATTCATGCAACCCCCCAAAAGCTCTAACTCTAATATGAAAAAGATGATTGATATTCAAGGATGTTTTGCTCAATGTGAGAATTCGTTCAGCCAATAAATGAGGGGGACGAGTTGGGTCTCTGCTCAAGGAAGAAGTTAAGAGCCCTTTGAATATCCTTGTGCGAGACAGTGGTGTAGAGAGAAGTTTAAATAAGTACTTGGATGGGAGGGGTGTGGAGGGCTGTGGTCCAGATGCAGGTTGACGAGCTTAGGCAGATCGGGTGCCATGGTAACACAGTGGTTAGCGCAATTCAATTACAGCTCAGTGCATCGTAGTTTGGAGTTCAATTCTTGCCCTCTGTTTCACCTATCACCTACCACCTTGCACTTTTTCCTCCCCTCCCTCCACATTCTTAGTCTGACTCCTTTTCTTTTCCACTCCAGATGAAGGACCTCGGCTCCAAATATTGACTGTTTAATCTTTTCTATAGATGCTGCCTGGCCTGCTGAGTTCCTCCAGCACTTTGTATGTGTTGCTCCAGTGAGTGGTTGTTCTGTGAGCAATAATGCCTAATTAATGAGAGAGGTCAGAGGAGACTGTCCAGAATGGTTCAAACTGACAGGAAGATGAAAGTAACTCAAAAAACCAGGCCTTACAACAGTGGTGAGCAAAAGAGTGTCTGAACACAAACACTCAGTGGTCACTAAAAAATTGGTCACTGAGTGTGTACGCAGTGTCAATGCACTTTACACTTATCACCATTATGCATTTGCATTGATCTAATGGTCTACGGTTTTCATGTAATGAACTTTTAATTGACCCACTTCAGTGCAATTGGGATCAGATATGTTAGGTCAGAGTCAGAATCACAATCAGGTTTATTATCACCGGTATGTGACGTGAAATCTGTAAACTAAGCAGCAGCAGTTCAGTGCAATACATAACCTAGCAGAGACAGAAAAAATAGTAATAATAAATAAAATAAAACATAATAATAAATAAACAAGTAAATTACACATATTGAATAGATTATTAAAAAATGTGCAAAAACAGAAATACTGTATATTAAAAAAGTGAGGTTGTGTCCAACGCTTCAAAGTCCATTCAGGAATCGGATGGCAGAGGGGAAGAAGCTGTTCCTGAATCGCTGAGTGTGTGCCTTCAGGCTTCTGTACCTCCTACCTGATGGTAACAGTGAGAAAAGGTCATGCCCTGGGTGCTGGAGGTCCTTATAATGGACGCTGCCTTTCTGAGACACTGCTCCCTAAAGATGTCCTGGGTACGTTGTAGGCTAGTGCCCAAGATGGAGCTGACTAGATTTACAACTCTCTGCAGCTTCTTTCGGTCCTGTGCAGTAGCCCGTCCATACCAGACAGTGGTAAGTGTTTCTGCTTACTGATAGCATCAATTCTTCCCAAAGAAGCATACCACAGCTAAATAATAATAATAATAAAGGCACAGCCTAACAATTTACTTCCTTGCTTCTTTGGTTTTCACAACCCACGTTAGATACGGAGTGGACTCTGTTGCAGACAATGTTTAAACGTACATGAATGGAGCTTATCACAATTTCTTTCATTTCTTCTGTCTGTGATGATTAGAAGATACAAAGCCTTATATCCTGTTCATCTGAGCAGATTTCAAACCAAAATGACTTCACCAGGCTGGGTGAAAACACAAAGGAACTCAAAATGTATGATCAGCAGATATTAATATCTTTTAAAAGGTTCAAATGAGCAAAATGGTTTGCATTTCTATAGCAGCTTTCACCAGCCTCAGATTTTCACAAATTACTACCCAGTCATAGAAGCAGAGACTACTGTACAATAAGAGAACATGGCAGCCAGATTTCACGCAGAAAGAACCAACCAATGAGCAGTCAATACTGATTTAATAACCAGCTCAAATACATAAAACATTATAGGAGCTGTAAATCTGAAATAGAAAATAAAACTCTTCTTTGACAGTGCCATGGGATCTACTGCAGTCATCTGTGAGCAGAAGGCACGACCCTGGTTGATGTCTCATCCACAAGGCAGCACCTTTGCCACCACAGTCCTCACTGCTGTAAGTGTTGGCTCAGATCTCTGGAGTGGGAATTGAATCCATAACCTTGTGACTCAGAGAATTTCAAACTGGCTACATTGTTTTCTGTGGACCAGTTGTGAACTAGTCTGCATGAGCACATCACTGGCGGAGATATTCCCACAAGCTTGCGGTGCTCATGGTAGAATCTGGCAATAACTCTGCTTCATCAGTCCCTTCAAGAGTACACGAAATCGCCAGACACGCTTCTAAAAAGGACCATCTTTCCTGAGGCCTTATAAAAGCATGTTTTGTGAAAATATATCTATTTGGATTAAAAAAAAAGATAGAACGATAATTCATTGAAACAACTTGGCTCACTGGCAGTGTATGGCAGAGTGAATTTATTCAGGTGTTAAAACAAAACTAATTTATACTTACACTTGAATTGGTGCCTAATAGTAAGTCAATTCTGATTTATTAAGAGAGACAGTGTTGTTTTCTACCAACACAACTATTATTCAAAGGCCAGCGTAAATAATTTCTACCTCAAATGAAACTAGGCTCTGTCAAGTGGCAGCAAAACAGGGATTATTTGTTTTTAACACTAACGAGCTCCAAACAAACAATGAAATGCAGCAGCAGAATCATGGGGCTCTGTTTATTATATTAACTTTTAAAATGCGGACATCCTCACTGCCCTTGAGAGGGTGGCATGAGCAGCCATTACAAACCACAGCAGCCCTGCTGGTGAAGATCCTTTCACCGTACCCCTCGCCAGGGAGTCTCAGGGCTTCTGCTGCGCATCAATGACATAATGACAAATTGCTTCCAATTCAGTATAATGTGTGATTTAGATGGAACACTCAGGTATTGTCATGTGTCTGCTGCTCTTGTGTTTCTTGATGGGAGAAATAAAGATTGGCCTTACTTGTCACATGTAAATCGATATATACAGTGGAATGCATAATCTGCATCAAATCAAATCAGCGTGCTCGTGGTACCAACACAGCATGCTCTTAACTCACCATACACTTCTGAAATGTGAGAGGAAACCAAAGAACCCAGAGAGTAGCCCATGGGAGAAAGTACAAACTCCTTACAGACAGCGACAGGAATTGAACCCCGATCTTACAGCGACTAAGCTACTGTGTCACCCCAAATTGTCGCTTGGGAGGCACTATCAGGAGAGGAATTGTGCTACATTTTCTAGACACTGCACACCTCAGGAATTGTGCCACAGTGGTGACAGGATGAATGTCTTGGAAGGTGGATGGGGTGCCAGTCAAACAAAGCTACATTTTTTCAGAAAATTATACAAGTGAAAAATACACAAAGTACAAACATCAAGTATTTACAAGACAGTGAATAAATTAGAATTAAAATGATTATTACCAGCTATAAAACTATCATTTCCCTAGGAGGCCCACCACTCCTGGAAACTCCCCACTGTACCCATTGTGACTGCGTGCTCCCTCTCCAAGGACAGCTGGACACGAACATATCCTCAGAAGAGGGGCAGTCAATTGGCCCTGGCAAAGCCCTCGACTTTCTACCACATAGACCCGTGAATAGTCATCTTGGCCATGCCCAGACGCAAGCCCACCAGTGGATCCTGCTCGGGACCCACCCCCTTCCATACTGGGGTGAAGTACAACCAGAACCTGAACGGCAGCGCTTTCAGATACTCAAACAGGAGCTGCAACCTCTAAGTGTGCTACACTGACTCCTCCCAGCCACAGAATAGACAGGTGGACAGAGTGTCAATGTACCTGCTTAAAAACCTGTTGCACAGTACTGCCCAATGCAACACCTTCCACCCCAGGTCCCCAATGTACAGGGGAAGGACCCCTGTATAAAGAGAATTCCACTGGGGACCTCCTCCATTGCCAGATGGTAATGCAGATTGCCAAGGTGAGTCTGGTTGGCAGGCGAGGGCAAGGAGGTGAAAGGTGTGCAAGGGGAGCCCATACAAGAAGCACTTTGGAGTATCTGTCACAGTGACCATAGCTACAAAATAAATCAGAGGTCTTTTAAACTGAGGTGTACAGATATTTTAGATTAGTTAAGTATAGCCAAGACAAGTCAAATTTATTTATAAAGCACATTTAAAGACAACCCATGTTGACCACAGTGCTGTACAAACCATAACAGGTAGCTAAAATCACAAATACAAGAAACACAGGTATAAACAACAAGGCACACAGCTTATAGGCACAAAATAAACAACACATGAGCCTAGGCACAAGCCAAAAATCAGCTACATCAGGAAGATTCAAACGCTAGTGAATAAGGGTACGTTTTGAGCCTGGATTTAAAAGAGTCAATGGAGGGGACAGGTCTGATAGGGAGGGGAATCCTGTTCCACAGTCTAGGGGCTACAACAGCAAAGGCGCGGTCACCCCTGAGCTTAAATTTAGATCACAGGACAGCCAGGAGCTCCAAGTCAGCCGACCTGAGGGACCTGGAAGTAGAATAAGGGGTTAGAAGGTCTGTGATATAGGAGGGGGCCAGCCCATTTAGGGCTTTATAAACAAACAGGAGAGCCTTAAAATCAGTTCTAAACCATACTGGTAGCCAGTGGAGAGAGTGCGTGGAATTACAAAGAGCAACAAGTATTTAAGAAGGCAAACTGTATTTTGGTCTTCAATGTAAAGGAGTTAAGAGTTTAAAAGTATGGAGGTCTGTGCAATTATTCCAGTGTCACACCTGGAATACTGTGCAAAAGTTTGGTCTCATTATCCAAAACAAAGATATAGTAATATTGGAGGCAAGTCAACCCAGGCTAGTTCCTGGGATAAGAGGGATGTCCTACTAAATGAGACCAAATAGCTTGGGCTTCATTTTAGAAAAATCCAAACATACAGATCCTAAAGGGAATTGAAAGAATAGATGTTGAGATGTTTTCAATGATGGGAGAGACTCAAACAAGGGGTCACCAAGTACAAGATATGGGGCTAGTCATTTAAAACAGAGGTGGGTAGAAATTTCTTCTTTCAGAAGGTAGAGAACTTCTGGAGTTCTTTCTCTCAGTGGGTGGTGGAAGTTGGACCATTAGAAGTATTTAAAGTTGAGGTGGATAAATATTTCACAAACAAGAGAAAATCTGCAGATGCTGGAAATCCAAGCAATGCACACAAAATGCTGGAAGAACTCAGCAGGCCAGGGCAGCATCTATAGAAAAAAGTACAGTTGACGTTTTGGGCCGAAACCCTTCACAGGACTCTGGAGGGGGTTTGGTCCGAAATGTCGACTATACTTTTTTCTATAGATGCTGTCTGGCCTGCTGAGTTCCTCCAGAATTTTTGTAGATAAATATTTGCTAGATTGAGGAACAGATCGAGGGGTTTGGAGAAAAGGGGTGAGGTTTGCATGGATTAGAATTGATCACATTGAATAGTGGGGCAGGCTTGAAAGACCTGGTCATGCTTCTATTTTCTTGTGTTCGTTCAGAGTGTAGTGAGCGTCTGGAATTCTCCGGCCTAGATGGGATGGAGACTGGATCATATGATAGAATTAAGGCAGAGGTGGATACATATCTGAATGATTGAGGAATTAGAGGGTTGTGAAGATCTGGCACAGAAGAAGGGTGTAAATCAGCCATGATTATAGGTTTCAAAGGCTGCAGAGATTCAGGTTCAAGGATTTAGGCCCAATGTTGGAACGCTGGACAATGAAGGGAGAATAAAAGTTGATTAGTGCATTTAGAAATACAGCACAGTAAGAGGCCTTCAGGCCCAATGAGCCCGTGACACTCAATTACACCCATGTGACCAATTAGCCTACTAACCTGCATGTCTTTGGAATGTGGGAGGAAACCAGAGCACCCAGAGGAAAACCACATGCTCATGGGGAGAACATACAAACTGCATACAGAAGACCACAGAAATTGAACCCGGGTCGCTGATGCTATAACAGCATTATGCAAACTGTTACAATACTGTGCTGCCTATGATAGGCAACTACGTGTTTGATGGTCACCTCAAATTCAATGGGCTGAAGGGCCTGTTTCTGTGCTGCATCTCTCTTTGACCTTAGGCCTACTCACTGCCAACTTCTCAAGGACAATTTGGTCTGGGCGATTAATGATGACCTTGCTATGAATAGCCACAACCTAAAAATGAATAGTTATCCTAACGTTACACTCAGTTTGTCTGTCTGCACTCCTCAACAATCCCTGACTAATCCCTTTGTTTGAGTACAGTGTGAGAGCTATGCCTTTCATGAGGTTACAGAATGAGTTGGTGAACATTTCTGCAATGGACCATGGTTTTAACTTAGGATATGTGCTGTCTATCCTACTTAATCCAATTTCATACCATAGCACACATTGGTGTTTTCAATCTGAAGGCATCTCCACAAAGACAGAGCAGTGGAATATCTCTACCAATGCATCTACATCAGGTAAACTAATGAAGATGAGGTCAAGTAAGTTTGTCTCTTGTACTTGTTTGTTAACTATCTGCTGAAGATCTAGTCTGCCACTCAGGACACTTAAGGCTTATGGCTGGTTTATACTTGTGCATCAAAAGTACACCGTAGGTACGGTGTAGCGGTGTACCCTATGCTGTACTCTATGCCAAACCCTACGCCGTAGCCTAACGCACACCTCTCCCAAAATGTAACTGTGCATCGCGGCGTCGCAAACCGCAACAACTGTGAT
The DNA here is from genome assembly GCF_963921235.1 of Mobula hypostoma. Classification (NCBI taxonomy): domain Eukaryota; kingdom Metazoa; phylum Chordata; class Chondrichthyes; order Myliobatiformes; family Myliobatidae; genus Mobula; species Mobula hypostoma. The sequence goes on along the minus strand of NC_086121.1, from coordinate 39,430,817 downwards.
TGGTCCACTTGGTAGCATCACATTTCCTCCTATGCTGTAATAGCTTGCCATTGGGCGACTGAAGGGCAGGGAAGGTTTACATAAAGCTTTACAGCTTTACAGACCTCTGAAATTATGGAGGACCCTGTGCTTGATGCCAGCTTGTAGCTAGCTGCTACAGCCTGTTGACTTCCACCTGAAGCTAAAACTCGAATGGTCATTTCCAGTCTCTGAGTATACTGTGCGTGCATTGATGCGAAATAAATGGTTGGAGACGATGAACCAAATCATCAAATCCACCTGCCAACATCCAAAAATATTTGAAATGCATTTCCTCGTCCATGTCTCTCAGTGGCCGGACAAGCACAGAAAATTCACCCTCCTTCAGTTCAGTCGCCATTGTTTGAAGTTTGAGCTTCTTCGTGTTGAGTTTCAACATGAAGAAACTCAACACAGTGGCATAGAAACCCCACTGCTAACTAGCACTTTGGCAGTGAATTGCAGAGCGACGCAGACACACCAACGCACAAGTATAAATGCTCACAGTGGCGTAGCCCACTTGCATAGGCTACGGCGGGAGCCAGTACACACAAGTATAAATCAGCTTCTAGTCACTGGTGCAACAGACAATGAAGTCCTCAGGCATTCTGTAAAATTTTCATATCTTCTTGGCATTATTGATAACTGGAACTGTGGGAAGATGTAGGTGCCAGTCAGGAGAAAATTTTTTTGCTCAGACTGGAGCAAGGAATTCAACAAAAACATTACTAATAACACTAATAATTAATAATTATATTAATTATTACTGCACACAATGAAGGCGAAGTGAGTTCAGAGGATAAGCCATACCAGTGTGTTGCAGAATCAATGCAGATAGAGTGAGCCATTGGGAGAGGAGAGGTTGGGGCAGAGGAGTTGGCTTCTGATGCCTGTACAACTAGCTTCAGTGTGAAGTTGGATCACTCCAGACGCCAAGCTGATTGGGAGTGTTTGAGAACTGCAAAATCTGGGCTCGGAGTGAGTCGCTGGGCAGCATGGTCTAGGCTGGGATTTCAGTCGCTCTCCCGTGATGTTCACTCCTCTCTCCGTGGCACTGGAGGCTTTCACAGGAGTGCTTTCCGGGTCTTAATGTGAGGTACAATCCATTGTTTGGACAATTTAAATGCTGGCCCAGATATATTGGAAAGACAGGATGCTGGGATCAGAGGCGAGAGCACATTTTGCTTGCTCTTTGCAATGGTCACTCCTCTCTTTATGGCGCTGAGGCGACAAAGACCGCCCTGGCTGCTGTGCTTCGTGCCCACTGATGTGATGAACTGGTACCTAGGCTTTGGGTCCACTCCGGGCTGCTCCTGGGTTCAGATCTGAGGACTCACTTTGGCTCAGAATGTTGTTGCTCCCTTCTGTTGTTTGCATGATTTGTGTTATTTTTTGTCCCCTTTTTCTTGTTGGTCTTCTTTTGAATTTAATTTTTTTTAATTGGGTTCTTTCCAGGTTCTTGTTTTGTGGCTACTTGTAAGCAAACAAATCTCAAGGTTGGATAATTTATAGAAACATAGAAAACCTACAGCACAATACAAGCTCTTCGGCCCACAATGCTGTGCCGAACATGTCCCTACCTTAAAATTACTAGGGTTACCCATAGCCCTCAATTTTTCTAAGCTCCATGTACCTATCCAAATGATGATGATGATGATGATTCCAATCCGCGCCTTGTAACGCATGAAAATGCCCGACGCTGGCCTGAGTTGACGTCATCATCATCATCACATCCAAAAGTCTCTTAAAAGATCCTATCGTATCCGCCTCCACCACCGTTGCCGGCAGCCCATTCCATGCACTCACCACTCTATGCGTAAAAAACTTACCCCTGACATCTCCTCTGAATCTACTCCCCAGCACCTTAAACCTGTGCCCTCTTGTGGCAACCATTTCAGCCTGGGGAAAAGCCTCTGACTATCCACACGATCAATGCCTCTCGTCATCTTATACACCTCTATCAGGTCACTCTCATCCTCCGTCTCTCCAAGGAAAAAAGACTGAGTTCACTCAACCTGTTTTCACAAGGCATGATCCCCAATCCAGGCAACATCCTTGTAAATCTCCTCTGCACCCTTTCTATGGCTTCCACATCCTTCCTGTAGTGAGGCGACCAGAACTGAGCACAGTACTCCAAGTTTATATATTTATATATTCTTTGATACCAAATGTACTTTGAAACTTTAAACTTTGAGCTGATACCATGAAACCTCATGGGTGTGGAATCAATGTTTAGATCTCCAAGATTAATTAGCTACTTGTGTAACATTATGGGTCTATCTCAGTGGTGGTTTAGGATGTACCCAGGAACCGTGATAGAGCAGTCTGGCACAAAGTCTATGAAGTATGATTCCATATGTAAAACATATCAGGCTGTTACTTGACCAGAATTGGGATAACCCTTCTAATTTGGACATATGGTCTGGAAACAGCCTTGCTGTACCTAAGCCTTTGCTGGGTAGAACTTTAATGAGCAGTCATGATTCAGCTGAGTCACTTTCTCAGACACAAAGCTTAATTACAATGTTAACCCTCCAAGAGGACCACAATCTTGTTGTGGTTTGGAGGTTTGTGTGCCTCAATGACCCAAGAGTTGGCTGGAGTCAGGGCTTTATGCTTTCGCTCTTGGTAGCGTTACCCATGTGGAACAGGTCAGAGGGTAGAGGCCAGACTAAGTGTGGTCCACCGGTCCTCCAGGTTCAGGGGTTCAGCTCAGGGCTAACAACCCTGACTGGTCAAACCAAATTGTTACGGAAGCAGCAATGAAGACTCCTTCTAAATCAGAGTGTGACGATATTCCTGAGTCTCCTCCCGTGACCGACGGTAGTGAAAACCGAGCAGAAGCTACCGAACACCACCAGAGATGGAGGACCTCCATTGCTGCCCTAAATGCCAGTGGCATAGCAGGCGGTTGGTTGCCACAATGTTGACGAATCTAGAATCAGGAACAAACAAAACAGCAGATTTCCTCCACTGAGGGATAAGTAATCAGATGGAGTTTCACAACAATCATTTCTAAGATTATTTTTTAAAATACCTTATCGTTAATGATCATTAATTTTAATTTAAATTCTACAGCTGTCCTGGTGGGATCTGAACTCATGTCTCAGATTGTTGCTTCAGGACTCTGGGTTATTATTTAGGAATTTTGACACTGCATCAGCCTGTCTTCCCAATGCACTTATATACAGTGTCAAACAACAAATTAAAAGGTGCTCATATGTAATCATGAAAAAGAATTGGATTGTGATTGAAAAATAAAACACTTGTCAGCTTTAATAGTGTTATCAGGCATCTTGGCTTTCGTTTCACAGTGGATCACTGCGTGGGTTAACAGACAACTTTCTCTTCAAATACACCTGCCAGACTTCTTTGAGTAGTTTATTTAAAATCTCAGAAGAAATGTTAGTTGGGTGGATCTTTAATAATGCATATGACTGACTAGAGAGAATTCATTATTCATGTTTTGCCATCGAACTGAATCTAGTTCTAGACTCTGGAAACAAAACTGACTTGTTGGTGGATAACGCTGCTTATTATTTATGATACCATAAAAATGCCGTGGGGATCTCAAAACAGATGAGAGCCCAATTATTTATTTTTCTTGAACGCTTGGCTTTGAAAATATTCGGGAAGGGGAAGAGGGAAGAAGGTAGGGAGTACATCTGGTGGTTGTGTTGCAGAGTGTAACTTGTGGAATTAGTGTGGAGTCTGGGTGCGGTGCATGGATATCCCTGTGAATAAAAGCAATTAACCGCTTGGCTGCTTTTATGTTAGCCATCATTTTGTAGCTACTTAACATGGTACCTCAAATGGGAGGAATGGAGACTAAGATTAATCTATTTCTTAAACATTGAAAATTAAGGTGACTGATCATGGATACCTTGCAACTTAAAGAGACTACAAGAAGGAGGGGTTGAGCGATTGCCAGGGACAAAAAGAGCAGGCAGTAGTTCAGGGACACGAGAAAGTCTGCAGATGCTAGAGATCCAACAAGTCAGGCAGCATCCATGGAAATGAATAGACAGTTGATTTGTCGGGCCACGACCCTTCGCCAGGAGTAAGAAAGGGGGAAGATGCCAGAGTAAAAAGGTGGGGGGAAGAGGAACGAGGCCAGCTGGAAGGTGATAGGTGAAGCCAGATAAGTGGGAAAGGTCAAGGGCTGGAGAAGATGGAATCTGATAGGAGAGGACAGTGGCACAAGATGGTGGTGAAGACAAGCTCCTAGGACGGATACGTGGATGACGGGCTGAGTGAGCACATGACCCTTTACAGCACAATAACCAGCATTGAGTTCTGGGTCCCGAATGGAGCAAGATTTCCCCTGGGGAATGCAGCCAGATCTAAGACCATAGCGTTCTGGTAGCTCAACCATATGGACGGAGGAAGAAAATGAAGACAGCAATCGTTATAGCTGGTTCTGTAGTCAGTGGAATAGACATGATTGTACATTGGCTCCCTAATGCCAAGGCTAAAGATATCAGTGAGTAGCTGCAAAGCACTCTGGAGGGTCGGAGTGAACAGCTGGGTCAGAAGAGAAAGGGATGAGATCCCTATATGCATATTTTAAGGAGTCTGGAAAAATAAATCTGAAGCAAGACCTCAAAGATTACTCCAGATGACTCTTACAGCCATCTACCAGTGAGTTAAGCAAGTCAGAGCCGATGCATCCATGAGTAGAGAGTGGTGTGGGATGGAGGGTTTCAAACTCTTGGGATATTGAGACAAGCTCTGTGGAAGCTGGACTGCACAGGCCAGAAATGTTATAGCTCAGCGGGACTCGAAATCTCACAGATTTGTGTTTTTGGGAAGGATTTAAACCAGTTTAACAGAAGGACGGAAAGCAGAAAATTAGTGAGGCAGTTTGAAAGGGGGCACAAGCAAAGTTGGAAAGTAGACACAATGGACCCTGACATTGAATATGTATAAAACAAGCAGTTTTGTGAACAAGGCAGGAGAACTGAAGATATTCACATTACCTGTTATTGAGACATGGCTTAATGTCAATTTAACGTTCTTGTTAACAGGAGTAAAGACATTAGTGGATGAAACAATGACACTTGTGGGAAGGGATGATATGTAATATGTATCATCAAATGAGGCTATACGTGATAAACATGGAGCATGGATCAGTACATGGAAATACAATGTAGTGGCCATTACTGAAACTTGGTTTAGAAGGGGATTGGAATGGGTGATTAAAGTACCAGGATTTTGAAGTTTTAGAAAAGATAGAGAAGGAAGTAAAAGGGGGACAGGAAGTTGCTTTACTAATCAGGGACAATATCATAGCTGCACTCAGGGGAGACAAAATGGAGGGGTCAGACACTTAGCCCATTTGGGTAGAACTCAGGAATAGGAAAGATGCAATCACACTAAGGAAATGTGTAAAAATAATAGGGTTATGGTCATTTGAGATTTCAGCTTCCTTATCATAAACCTTCTTAGTTCAAGAGGTTTAGATAGGGCAGAACTTGTTAAGTGTATCCAGGAAGATTTCTTAAATCATTTTGTGGAGTGTCCAACGAGAGGAGGGGCTGTACTGGACCTGGTGTTGGGTAATGAGCCTGGCCAGGTGACTGACCTTTCAGTGGGTGAACGGTTAGGAAACGGTGACCACATCTCCTTAACTTTCAGGATAGCTATAGTTAAGGATAGGTATGGTGCTTGTGTGAGAGTTTTAAATTGGGGTAGGTCAAATTATGAGAGCATTCGGCAGGAACTAAGCAGCATTAATTGGGAACATCTCTTCTCTGGCAAATCCACATCAGACATGGGGAGGGTGTTTAAAGATCAATTGCACAGAGTACAGGAAAGTTATGTTCCTGTTAGAGAGAAGGACAGGGATGGAAAGATAAGAGAACCTGGGATGTCCAGCGAGGTGATGGATTTTGTCAAGATGGAAAAAGAAAAGTATGTAAAGCTTTGGAAATTAGGATCATGCAAAGCACATGAGGATTATAAACAAGCCAGAAAACAGCTAAAGAAGGGGTTTAGGAAAGCTGGGGGGGGGCATGAAAATTTCTTAAAGTAGGATTAAGGTGAATCCCAAGACATTCTATACATAGATCAAGAGCAAGAGGATAACCAGAGAGAGGGTGGGACCATTCAAGGATTGGGGGGGGGGACATTTACTTGGATGTGGAGAATGTGCATGAATAAGGTACTTAATGAGTACTTGGCTTCAATATTTGCCAAGGAAAATGATATGGAGGCACAGAAGATCAGTGCTCAGAGTATAAATATGTTAGGGCATTTAGAGGTCAAAGAGGGGGAATGTGCTGCCTGGTATGGTGGCAGAGGCGAATGCATTAGAGATTTTTGAGAGACGTTTGGATAGGCACATGGGTGTAAGGAAGGTGGAAGGATATGGGCATAGTGTAGGTTGGAGGGATAGTTTTTGAGTATTTTTGATTTGCTTTTTAGCTGGTTCGGCATAACATTATGGGCCAAATGGCCTGTTCCTGTGCTGTACTCTTCTATTTTCTATGTGCTGAGCTAAAGAAGAAGAAAAAAACAAAGACTATCACGCTTTTGGGTGGATAGGAGAGATCGCTAAATAATCTGAAGGAGATACAAGAACAAAGTCCTGAAAAATGTCCAAAACAATAGGGCAGAATTTTTTGAGATTTCAGTAACCCTAATATTGACTGGAACAGAAGAGATTGCACCAGAGTTGGGGCAGAGAACACTAATAAAGACACTGCTGGTACAGGAAAATTGTGGATATGAGGTCAGAGCTGCAAAGGACCAACCCACACAGACTGATGGGGAAACTTAGCAGGTCATGCCGAGTTCCTCCAGCACTTTGTGTGTGTTGGTCAAGATTTCCAGGATCTGCAGAACCTCTTGGGACTATGAGAGCAGTTATGCAGCTTAAACAGTCAGCTGAAGTGGTACATCAAGCCTGGACCCAGAGCTGAAGGTCACTCAGCAGGAAGGTAAATAGGAGCATGCTGTATAGTAGCTGCCGTGCATTCCACTCTGCTTCCAAAATCATTTCCACTGATTTCATTCCCCAGTGCCTAGGAAGTGTGATCAAGAGAGAACCTGTGACATAGGTTCAAGAAAGGGTGTTGGTCAGTGGCCTGAAATGTGGGGAAGGAAATGGTGATCAGTTACCAGAAGTACAGGCGTGAGCAGGCGCAGATCATCTTCTGTAGACTTGGGCCTTTTGAGGAGGTGATACATTGAGTGATGGGAAGAGGTTCAGCACCAGGATGTTGTAGCCTTAGATAACCAAGGGGTGGAAGGAAAATAAGTGGGGGTGCAACTGGAGGCTGGTTAAGTAAACAAGTTATGCCAGTGGGGTCCCAGTCCACCGCTATTCCATTAAGATAATAGTTGCGTCTAAAGACAACATGGACTAACTTTCCCAATACTGCTCGAAAGGGAATGAAGTCATTTGCCTAGTGTCTGATGTTAAAATTGTGTCTCAGGAACAAATGTAACTCACACCAGAAATGCCTAGTCAGATTTCCAGACTGATTGAAAAATGTAGTTCTTTACTCAAGACACAAGTGACTACAGATGCTAGAATCTGAAGGAACAGACAATATGCAGGAGAATCTCAGTGGGTCGAGCAGCATTTGTAGGGGAAAAGGAATTGCCAATATCTTGTGTTGAAACCTTGTATCAGGACTGACAGTGGAGAAGGAGAATAGCTGATTTAAAGAGGACGGGGGAGGGAGGGGGATGCAACATGGGCCAGTAGGTGATTGGTGAACCAAGGGTGGGTGAAGAATAATGAGCACTGGCCTATGTCACTGCTCTCTCACTCCACAATCAATCCTGATGCCAGATTTTAACCCAAAACATCAACAATTTCTTTCCAACTACAGATACTGCTTGATCCGTTGAGTTACTCCACAGATTTTTTGTTAGTCTTCAACTCTCTTACTCTCTTTCAAGTGCATTTTAATCAAGTAGCAGCACTACATCATCTAGCTTTGAAGTCACTTGATCTTGTACATTTAGGCTAAAAGTCAATAGCACCTTTTGGCATTGCCTAATGTTGAAAGCCATTTATCAGAATTTGTCAATTTGCTAAACCTATTGATATTAGATTATGAGAACACTCAGTCCTCTTTTATTGTCATTTAGAAATGCATACACGCATTAAAAATGATACAATGTTTCTCCGGCATGATATCACAGAAAACAAGACTGACCAAAGACTAACACTGACAAAACCACATAATTATACCATATTAGTTACATCAGTGCAAAGCAATACCATAATTTGATGAAGAACAGTCCATAGGCACAGTAAAAAAAGTCTCAAAGTCCCTGAGTCGATCGACTCCCGAGTCCCCGATAGCGGTGGCAAAAGGGAGGAACTCTCTGCCACAAACCTCCAGGCACCGTCAACTTGCCGATACCTTGGTAGCAGCCAACCACAGCCGAGCCTGAGTCCGTCTGTCCGAAAACTCCGAGCTTCCGAGCAGCCTTTCCGATACAGCCTCCCGAGCGCCATCCTCTGCTGAGCGCCTTCGACCTCTCCCCAGCCACTGAAACACGCAAAGCCGAGGATTTCGAGGCCTTCAGCTCCAGAGATTACGGTTACCACACAGTAGCAGCGGTAGCAAAGCAGACATTTCAGCAGTTTTCCAGATGTTCTGCTATGCGCTCACATCTGTCTCCCATTAAATCAAGATTATGCACAATCCCCTACTTGACAGATAACAGATATTCATCACCGGAGAGGCCGCGCGCACTGTCATCGCGCCGCCGTCTTCTCCCGTAATATCTCTTCAGTATTAAAGTTTAAAAGTTCAATTGATTTTCAAAGTACATATATGTCACCATATATAATCCAGAGATTTATTTTCTTATCAATAAATCCATACTATATTAATAACCATAATAGAAACTATGAAAGACCATACCAACTGGGCATTCAACCGATGTGACAACAAACTACGTACATCAAGAACATGAGATGAAGAGTCCTTGAAAGTGAGTCCATAGGTTGTGAGAATGTTTCAGCGATGGGGCAAATAAAGTTGAGTGAAGTTATTCCCTTTGTTTCAAGAGGCTATTGATTGAGGGGTAATAACTGTTCCTGAACCTTATAGTGTGAGTCCTGCTTTTTGATGGTAGTAGTGAGAAGAGAGCATGGCCTGGGTGGTACGGCCCCTGGTGTTGGATGTTGCTTTCCCGAGACAACACTCGGGTGTAAATGAGCTTAACAGTGGGGAGGGCTTTACCCATGATGGACACTACTTTTTGTAGGATTTTCTGTTCAAGGGCATTGGTGTTTCCATACTGGCAGTGATGTAGCCAGTCAAAATACTCTCAACCACATATCTATAGAAGTTTGTCAAAGTTTTAGATGTCATGCAAAATCTTTGCAAACTCCTAAGAAAACACAGACGCTGCTATGCTTTCTTCATAATTACACTTAGGTGCTGGGCCTGGACAGGTCCTCTGCAATAATAATGCAGAGGAATTTAAAGTTGTTAGCCCTCTCTACCTCTGATCAATATAACTGGTTCATGGACCTCCAGTTTCCAACACTTGAAGTCAATAATCAGCTCCTTGGTCTTGCTGACATTGACCTTTGAATCAGCCTATGACAGTGGTGTCATCAGCAAACTAGAAAATGGCATTGGAGCAGTGCTTAGCCACACAGTCACAAGTGTAAAGCGAGCAGACGAGGGGGCTAGGCACACAGCCTTGTGGTGCACCGGTGCAGATGGAGATTGTGGAGGAGATTAATAATAGCATCTACAACTATACCAATACTATTTATCTTTGTGTCAACAGACTTAAGTAATGTCATGGTAGATTAATTACAACAAAAATGAAAACAAAAAGATGTTTTTGGTGTCTTTTTGGAACACTGTTAGTTATATATTTCAGATTAGACTACTAGCCACATGAAAAACAAAAATAAAATCAACTAAAACAACTGCTTGATGTTGGAAATCTGAAATAAAAAACGCTGGAGGTATTTAGCAGATCAGGTGGCATCTGTGGAGAGAGCAGCAGAATTAACATCTCAGGTCAACGATACTTAATTGGAACTGAAAATGTTCTCCATGATTTTACCCACCTCCTGAATATCCCGTATTTTCTTCTCCTTCTGTTTATTTTCTGATCATTCTGTCTGCCCGCGCATGATGCTTAGCAATTTCTAAATCAGTTCAGGAATTTGTGTTCGTGACCTTTAACTCGAGCAATGAATCACTTATGAAGAACATTACTAGGTACTTATATACTGCCCTTTACATATTCACGCTGGTGCTCTGTGATCGGGTGAAAATTTTCAAGATGTTCATCATTCAATCCTTAATTGTAAACATGAGTAATTCTGATACATTAAAGTTATAGCAACCAGTCTATAACTGCCTGGATTACAACATCAGCATCCACTTGCTTCCAACCCATCTTTTTTTTTAAAGTAGCAGACTGGTTTGTTTAATTTTCCTAGATGTATCCTAGATGTTTAATGTATCCTAGAACAGAAATCATTTATTCCTGAGACGTCACTCCTCCATTTTCTGCATTGTTGCTTTTGGGTGTTTAATTTTCTGTGCCCTAATTCCTAATCCAGGAGGAGTTTCTGAAGAATACCTAGTGTGATTGACTCGTCCTTAGTTGTAAACATTGATGCAAACTAATGAACTTCAGTTTCAGTTTGTTGTTACTGCTATCAATTTAACAGGCACTAGACCACAATATATTAAATACAGGTCCTCAATCCCTTATCTGAAATCCTTGGGGCCAGTTGCACTTCGGAATTCAGAATTTTTCAGATTTCAGCCCCGTTCCCCCATACCAAAAAACACGCATGCTCAAGTCCCTTATTTAACCTGTCTCAGTGTGGTGGACTTTTAAGACCCAGCGGCGCACCAAACCCACGCACATCCTCCTGTATACTTTAAATCATCTCTAGATTACTTATAATACCTAACACAATGTAAATGCTATGTAAATAATTGTTAAACTGTATTGTTTAGGGAATAATGACAGGAAGAAATTGTATTTCCAACAAAAACATTCAATAAAACAAAAATAAACAGCTTCAAACGAACCAAATCAAACACATGATAAATGACTTATTGGAATAAATGTAGAACGTCACTGTCACTATAAAACTTCAGTAACTTGTCTCTCTGTTCATTTAAATCATATACAGTGGTAGTTCCGACACTATTTTCTTCAGTAAGATGCCGCACAGACACACCACGATCAAGCTTCTGCAATAACTCCACTTTCTGTGTTATTGATAGAGAAGATTCCTTCTCTTTTTCTCATTGTTACCCATATGGGTATCTGCAGCCCTTTTTGACCTTTTCACAGTGAAATTAAACACAAAGTCAGCAGTGAACACAAAATATCAGCGAACAGCAAATGCACGTGTAACCTGTACGAGCGCTGAGCCAGAACTGACGTGGGACGGCCTCTGCTAGTGCTGCCACGTCACACCCGAGTGACGTCAGCTGTTGGCGAAAAAAACTTCCGTTTTTGGAGCTTGTTGGATTTCAGAATTTCGGATAAAGGAATGTACACCTGTACTGTGAATGCTGGAAACACTCACAGATCAGGCAGAGTTTGAAAACCAGTGTTCCCTGATCACAGCTGCTGCCTGACTTGCAGTCACAAACCAGATAAACAGGCACTTGGCCCACCAATTCTATGCCATCCATCAACACTGACCCTATTCTAATTCTATTTTTTTTTCCACATTCCTTTACTTTGTATGGGCACCAAATTTGGTTTTATTTGCTGCAAAACACCCTCTTTATTCTAATATAAATGTCAAAGTAACATGTACTGCTGATAATCCTTATAACTTTATCTTAATGTGCCTTTCTTAAGTTTTTATAATCTGGCATGTTTATTGTTTTTGGGAAATATGAAAAGACAATCACTTAGACCTACACCAGATATTACATTTTTGCAAGTACTGTTCATTCATTTTTGCATTGTCTCCTCTCCTTTCTCTCAAACATGACCGTTTTTTTGTGAAGTTGGTTCTTCCTCATTGAGTTGATAACCTTGTTCCCTATCAGATTGTTTCTGATCAACTCTCACGGATATTTGAAATGATACATTATCGGATTGTCCCAACTTATTGTGGACTATCTCAGTCCCATTGCATTGAAATCAGACACAGTGATATGCAAAAGTTTGGGCACCCCTAGTCAAAATTTCTGTTACTGTGAATAGCTAAGTGAGTAAAAGATGACCTGATTTCCAAAAGGCATAAAGTTAAAGATGACACATTTCTTTAATATTTTAAGCAAGATTACTTTTTTTATTTCCATCTTTTACAGTTTCAAAATAACAAAAAAAGGAAGCAAAAGTTCGAGCACCCTGCGTGGTCAGTACTTAGTAACACCCCCTTTGGCAAGTATCACAGCTTGTAAACGCTTTTTGTAGCCAGCTAAGAGTCTTTCAATTCTTGTTTAGGGGATTTTCGCCCATTCTTCCTTGCAAAAGGCTTTTAGTTCTGTGAGGTTCTTGGGCCGTCTTGCATGCACAGCTCTTTTGAGGTCTATCCACAGATTTTCGATGATGTTTAGGTCAGGGGACTGTGAGGGCCATGGCAAAACCTTCAGCTTGCGCCTCTTGAGGTAGTCCATTGTGGATTTTGAGGTGTGTTTAGGATCATTATCCTGTTGTAGAAGCCATCCTCTTTTCATCTTCAGCTTTTTTAAAGATGGTGTGATGTTTGTTTCCAGAATTTGCTGGTATTTTAATTGAATTCATTCTTCCCTCTACCAGTGAAATGTTCCCCATGCGACTGGCTGCAACACAAGCCCAAAGCATGATGGATCCACCCCTGTGCTTAACAGTTAGAGAGGTGTTCTTTTCATGAAATTCTGCACCTTTTTTCTCCAAACATACCTTTGCTCATTGTGGCCAAAAAGTTCTATTTTAACTTCATCAGTCCACAGGACTCTTTTCCAAAATGCAACAGGCTTGTTTAGATGTTGCTTTGCAAACTTCTGATGCTGAATTTTGTGGTGAGGACGCAGGAAAGGTTTTCTTCTGATGACTCTTCCATGAAGGTCATATTTGCACAAGTGTTGCTGCACAGTAGAACAGTGCACCACCACTCCAGAGTCTGCTAAATCTTCCTGAAGGTCTTTCGCAGTCAAACGGGGGTTTTGATTCAACTTTCTAGCAATCCTATGAGCAGTTCTCTTGGAAAATTTTCTTGGTCTTCCAGACCTCAACTTGACCTCCACCATTCCTGTTAACTGCCATTTCTTAATTACATTATGGACTGAGGAAACAGTTAACTGAAAACACTTTGCTATCTTCTTATAGCCTTCTCCTGCTTTGTGGGCATCATTTATTTTAATTTTCAGAGTGCTAGGCAGCCACTTAGAGGAGCCCATGGAGGCTGATTGTTGGGACAAGGTTTGAGGAGTCAGGGTATTTATAAAGCTTCAAAATTTGCATCACCTGGCCTTTCCTAACAATGACTGTGAAGAAGCCATAGCCCTAACAAGCTAATTGAGGTTTGAGACCTTGGTAAAAGTTATCTGAGAGCTCAAATCTCTTGGGGTGCCCAAACATTTGCGTGGTGCTCCTTTCCTTTTTTTCACTCTAAAATTGTACAAAACAAAAATAATACACTAATCTTTCTTAAAATGTTGAAAGGAATGTTTCATCTTTAACTTTATGACTTTTGTAGATCAGTTCATCTTCTACTCACTTAACTATACACAGTAACAGAAATTTTGACCAGGGGTGCCCAAAGTTTTGCATATCACTGTAAATGGAGACAGTTTCACATTTCAATCCTCTTAATATCAGAATGAACTCAAATCATATCGAGAATGCTATTAACACACTATGGAGTTGTTAACTAAATTTGGTGCACTATCCATTGTTAAATCTATTTAGATGTTATTTTTAAGGCCCAGTGTCACAGAAAATCATCCTGAATGCACAAATATTCCTTTCTGACAACAAATCTTCTGATTCTAAACTAAATGGAAGTCAAAATGCCACATTAAAGTGACTGAGTATCAGCAGATTTCATACCTGTTAACCAAAGGTTTACATGATCTCCAATGATAGTTTAAAATAATTTTCCAACTTTTTAATTTGGTTCCAGAACCTATAAATTCATGGGCGTCAGGAACAGCATTCTAAAAATGCGTTGGCAATACCACCTGCAAAGCCATTTCTGGCACTGCAGCTCTCTCTTCATGTTGTCTCTAACTTCAAACACAAGCTATTCAGGGTCTAATCCTCAAACTTCTGGAATGTGACACTGAACCACTGACAGGAGAGGGCACCAACTTCTAATCACAGTTGGTATACTTACCCAATGCAAACAACAACCCATGCTTCAGCTATGCTAGCTGTTCCATAATGCCACTTATATTTTTCAGTGCCCACAACATTCATGTCCCCTTGTAGAATTGCCCTTTCCCTTCAAGGCAGGTACAGTGCAAAGGGGTTTGCTTTGACTAAAACCAGCAAATAAATGTCAAGATTTCCCAATCAATAATGAAAGTTTAGAACTTATTCATGGACAGGACTAAGACTGCGGAGGTTTGAAATGGGGTGAGAAATTTTGCTCAGAAATTGAATTCTCCACTCCTGTTTCTCTCAGTGTAACTAGACCCCCTCAAATGATTGAATCTGCCTGAGAAATCCTTGGTCATATTTCCAGCAGTATTACAGATGATCTAACTCCACAAATTTAGAAGAATGAGCAGTGATTTCATGAAGGTACACAAAATTTTTTCAGGGCTTGATGGCTAGGTGCAGGGTTGATGAATGCCCCCACTATGGTGTCCCAAACCAGGAGCCACAGTTGGTAAAATGAAGGTCCATTCATTCGGGACTAAAAAGTATCCTCATGTAGAGAATAGTGGATGTTCAGAATTCATGGCTCAGTCACAGCGTAGATAATAGGAATATGATTATGAAGACATGTAGTCCTCTTTTATTGTCATTTAGTAATGCATGCATTAAGAAATGATACGTTATCTCCTCCGGTGTGATATCACAAAACACTGGACAAACCAAGACTGAAAAAACTGACAAAACCACATAATTATAACATATAGTTACAAATAGTGTAACAATACCATAAATTGATGAAGAAGTCCATGAGCACAGTAAAGTTCAAAGTTTCTCAAATGTCCCACATCTTACGCAGACGGGAAAAGGAAGAAAAACTCTCCCTGCCATGCTGACCACAATCCGACTCTGAGTCATCCGAAAACTTCGTGCTCTGATCAGCTCTCCGACACCGAGTACTGAGCGTCATCTCTGTCCGGACGATTCAACCTCCTTCTTGGTCGCCAAAAGCAGGCAAGGCTGGGGATTTTGAGGCCTACCCTCCGAAAGATTCCTGACCACACAGTAACGACAGCAGTGAACAGGCGTTTCAGAAATTTCTCCAGATGTTCCTCTGTGCTTTCACGTCCATTCTCCATCAAATCAGAATTGTCCACGGCCCCTATTTAACAGATACGATATCATTTTTCACCGGAGGGCTGCGCACACGCAGGCGCACTGCCAACTTTTCCTCCCGCCTCCCGCCATATAGGGTTAGGGCAAGAAAGTGATGTTGAGCTGAAAGATTAGCTAGTACCTTATTGAATGGCTCCATATAACAGCTTCGCAGTTCAGAGTCACTGAACTTCCCATACATCTATCTGGTCTCTGACCAGCCATAATCCAACCACAACCACAATCTCTGGCTTGAAGAACCCAACACAATTTTCTTCTCATAGACAATAGCCCTTCAACCCAACCCAATCTTGTTGCTGCTCCAGCTGGTTCCAGAACAGAGTACTTCATCACTGAAGGCAAAACACTTCCAGCACTGAGAAAAATGTGAGAAGTCTTGTGATCATAGCACATCAACACCCACATTCTCATCATCCTATTCTGTATGTCAGTATGATGTTCTTCAACGTCCAGGCTAAATATTAACTAGTTGTGGAGCTGCAGGTAAATTAAGTTATTTAAGATGGTTATAACGGGTAAATAGAATCTCTGCCACTGTTATAGTATTAATGGCTCAGTCCTTTCCTGGAACAGTTTGTCTTCAGCATTCTCAGAGCAAAATCTATCAATTAGTATCATGCTGAGATCGGGGTTTTGGAGCTGTTGCAGTACCCTGCTTGTAAAGAGTTCGCTGATCTCAGCTGGGCAACAGTCTGGGAGCTGAAAATTGCTCCAGTAACTCTAGGCTGGGAAGAACTGAGCACTGCAGGTGCGAACAGAAATGTGTTTACATGTTTGTCAGAAGTCCAAATTACAGGTTTGCATTTACATTGCAAATTAAATTTGCCTGAACTTTAATTAAAAAAAATCAACAAATTGCATTTTTCACAGATGTCTAGAAATTTAGTTTTATCTGCACGTTTGGGTATTAAATCATTGTGTTCAGTGCTAATATCCACTCAGGCTCCCTACTGAAAATTCTGAAAATGGCCAATATCACCTTCAGAAGCAGATTAGGGTGTGTTACAATGAGAAGCTTATGATAAAACTAGGCTTGCAGAGTTTCTGACTGAATCAGGGTTAACTTAACATAGCTTCCAATAGCTTACTGGCAGATGCAGTTTAACCTAACCTAAAGTGAAGAGTTTGCACTTTGGGAAATCAAATGTAGAGAAACTACATTGTTAATGCCAAGACAGTGTTGATGAGCAAAGGGATCTTGGGATCCAATTTCATTGGTCCCTGAAAGGGGATACACAGATTGATAGGGTGGTAAAGGAGGCATATGGCTTGCTTGCCTTTATTAATTGAAGAATTAAGTTCAGGAGTCAGGAAGTTATATTGCAGCTTAATAAAATTTTCATTAGTCTTCATCTGGAGTATTCCACAAAGTTCTGGTCACCTCATTATAGGAAGTATGTGGAGGTTTTATCAATATGCTATCTGGTTTAGAGGGTAGAGGGTATGCCCTATAAGAATAGGTTGGACAAATTGTTTCTTTTCCCCCTCTGGAATGGCAGAAGCTGAGGGGAGATCTGACAGAGGTTTGTAAGATTATGAAAGGCATTGGTAAAGTAGACTGGGTACTGTCCCCAAGGATTGAACTGTCTAGTATCAGTGATGGGGAGGGGTAAAAGGATGTGCAGGTGCAAGTTCTTTTTTAAACCACAGAATGGTGGGTTGGTGGGTGCCTGGAATGGCGGTGGAGGCAAACACAATAGGGGCATTCAGAAAGGTCTTACTTATGCATGTGAACGCGCATGAATGGACAAATAAAGGACATTGCACAGGTAGAAGGGATCGATTTAGTGGATATTTAAATACCAAATTCATTAGTTTGACAAAGCTTTATGGGACAAAGGGCCTGTACCTATGCTATAGGGCCTGTTCCTATATGTTCAATCTGCAAAAGGCTTCAGTCCTGATAGACGCACCCCTCGCATGCAGACTGGCGGCAGCAATGTACTATCATTGCACAGAATAGAGAGAGGCTGCGGGGAGTCCTGCATATTATGATTGCTCAGATACATGCCAGGAGGAAGAGACTGGGTGCTGTGTGCAGGAGAACTGCTGAGGCCAATGTAAGAAACACCCGGCAGGAAGTGGCTACTGTTGCTTCCACCATGTGTAGGAAAACACATTCAGTTGGGCAATCCTTGGAAAAAGCTGTCAGAGTGGGCGATTACAAACAATTGCCTGAAGGAAATTTAACATTTTGATCTAAAATGTACTCACTGATAATAATCAGAATAGATTAATATTGCTAAATGTGTCACTTGGGCTCCTTCAACTGATCACTGGCAATGGCATTGGCATCGGTTTATTATTGTCACATGCACTGAGATACTGTGAAAAGCTTTAGGTTTGCATGCCACCCAGACAGACATTGACATACAATAAGTACATCGAGGGAGGAAAGGAAAAACAGAATGCACTATTTAATGCTGCAATTATAGAGAAAGAGCAGTGTGGGTTGACAAATACAGTGCAAGGGCCACAATGAGGTCGATTGGGAGATCAAGAATTCACCCTTTATCATACGAGAGGTCTGTTCAAGTCTGTTTAGAGTAATTCGGAAGCTGACACCAAATAGGGGAGGTCACATGGGCACTATTATTTTTCAAACTTCTCATGAGAGGCTTTTCCCTATCAAAGAGACCTCTGTATCAAATGAAAACAATCATCAGGGACCCCCACCACCCAGGACATGCTGCTTTCATCAGAAAGAAGGTACAATAGCCTCAGGACTCACACCACCAGATTCAGAACAGTTACTACCCCTCAGCCAACAGGCTCTTGAACCAAATGGGATAATTTCTCTCAACTTCACTCTCCTCATCACTGAAATGTTCTCACAACCAATGGACTCACTTTCAAGGACTCTTCATATCATGTTCTCAATATTTATTGCTTATTTATGAATTACTACTTTTCTACTATTCTTTTTGCATTTGCACAGTTGGTTATCTTCTGCACTCTAGTTGAATGCCTTAGTTGGGCAGTCTTTCACTGATTCTGTTCTAGTTATTATTCCATAGATTTGTTGAGCATGCCCACAAGAAAATTAATCTCTGGGTTGTATGTGGTGACATGTATGTACTTAGATAACACATTTATTTTTAAACTTTGAAACAATACCTCCACTTTCTGTTGCAATGTGAGATGAGATTGTGGATGCAGAGCGAGGATGATTCCCCATTGCCACCTCCTTCCTCTTGCACCTGCTACTCTTCAGGTTTTGCCTCATGTCCCTCAAGTTTTGGATCTCCTTAATGTTCTGTTGCAGGCCCCGAAATCTTATTTTCAGAAGCTCAATGCCATCACCTGTATGGCTCTTGTTAAATCAGCATACAGGTGTGGTATTAGAAATGCTACAGGGATCTAGGGAAAAGAAGAGAGGCAGATCTTTCCCAGGATCTATCAGTTCATAAAATATCTGGCACTCACACTCCTTGCAATTAAAAAATGGGTGTTAAGTGAATGGTGATGCTACAAAAGCACCAGATAGGCTAGCCTGGATAGTGATCGAGTCTGGTCCAATTTCAGAATGGGCACAGTTTTACACAGCACGATCGTAGATGCAATCTCCTCACGGTGGCACTGACTTTGCACAATTAGCAGCTAAAAGATGGGTGCGAGTCAATCAATTTAATAGGTTACAGTCTGAAGGTTTTTACATTCAGCTCATAGCACACACGTACAAGAGTGAATGAAGCACTTGCCACTCCAATACTTGGCTGACTTGGTCGGAGGATCTATGAAGAGACATTGAGGTCAGATCCAGGTCTGCAGCTCTGAAAGAAACAGAAGCCGTTCTGCAGCAGGAAGGAGGTGCTGCAAAGAAGATCTCAAATGGGTGGGAAAGTCATTACTTTGCTTCAGAAGTCCCTGAACTTAAATTATGCTGCAAGATATTAATATTTCAACAGTCCCTGTATTCATTTGAAATTGCTCTTTGTCTCTTCACCAGAGACAGGCTACATTAAACACTCCTTAGTCACAACTTAACTTGCATTGCAACATGATTTTTGCCTAGCATTTTAATAGCATTCAATGGCTTCCATCCATTGTACAATTTCTGCACACACTAACAAGGCTTCCAAGGGATTTTCAAACCATTACGTTATAATTTGCTTGTCAGCTAATTTATGTTTAAACCAGATTAAAATTTTAGTTAGATCCATGTATAAGAATAGGTAAACAGGGAACAGTTTTCAATTTACTCTGACACAGAATGTATTTTTGGCGGAGTTTATGAATCTCTCTCACTAAGACTGGTATGGCAGCATCAGCACTGGTAAAGCTGGTTGAGGCCTGAAGGCTACAAATCTGAGTTTGTGCCAGCAGGTTAGTGAGCCAATAGGTGAGATAAACCTACGTGATCCTGCCCATCCACCTGTGGTAGATGCATCTGTCCATGATAATTGGTAGAAGTGGCCATTGCATTTTTTGTGCAGAAAAGCATCTCATTTATGCATGCTAAGCAGCAAAAGCAGCATGCTAAGCAACTAATGAAATCAAAGCTTTGCCATCCTATCACATCCGGTCATAGATACCAGTGGACAATGAAACAGCTAAAATGAATGGGAGACTCAAGAAGATTCCCAATTTCAACCATGGAAGGCTCAGCAGGTGAAAACTGAAGATTTGGACAGAACTCTTCATAAATGTATCTGTTCAGAAATACTGAGTAGATGATCTATATTAACTTCATCCTGATATTTACATCATAAAAGTTAGTTGTCGGTTAATTCACTCCACATGACTTCAAATAAAAACAGATGCTGCCTGACCTGCTGGATTCCTCCAGCATTGTATTTGCTGCTCCAGATTCCAGCATCTGCGGTTTTGTGTCTATGATGCCTGCACCAATGGCTATGGGATGAGACAAAATGGCAATGGCAATGCTGAAGACCCCTGTCCCAGAACAAGCAGAATCTTTAGCCAAACCTGGCTATAGTGGTATGTCCCTACTCCGTTGCAAACACCGATCATAGAATAGTGGCCCAGTGTGTCTTGACCCCAAAACAAAAAATCTAAAGCAGCTAATCACTACCTAATCATGAGGTACTTACCTATCATTGATCTGCTCATTGATGTTATGCTTGTGTTTTGCCTGGCTTCATCACACCTTTGGTCCAAGAGTGGCCAGAATTCAAGATGCAAGAAACAAGTTACAGATAATAAATCTGATTCTGATTTTCTTTATGAAGCTAAGCTTGTGGTTGGGGCATGTGGTTACATTTAATTCTGGGAGGGCACAGGGCAGGACCCAGTTCCCTTTCTTACTATGTATGGGAGACTTGCTGGTGTTATGATTGGAGCAAAACAGAGGCTGACCTTCATTTTTCCCAGCAATAGTTTATTTGCACTTTAGCCAAAACTCTGCGAATACTGATCACTAATCACACAAGTTTTCAACTATGAATTGATCAACCTATGACAGCGCTTTAGAAAGTATTCTGATCCACAACACTATTGTCTGGTACAGCAGTTCAAATATGCACAAACGGAAGAAGCTGCAGAGACTAGACAAAACTACTTAATACATCATTGGCACATCCCTTCCAATCATTGTTTGTATCTACATGACTGCTGCCTCAAAAAGGCAACATCTATCATTAAAGATCCCCACCATATGGACCATGCTACCAACAGGCAGGAGATACAGAAACCTGAAGTCTCACTTGACCAGGTTCAAGAATAGTTACATTTCTTCAACTACGCAGCAAGATCCTAATCTCTTCAGTTTAGCAATATTGTGAACACTTTGATCACTCTGCACTAAAATGGACATATTTTTGTCCTAAGCATGTTTTCTTGTAAAATTTGTGTTTATTTTTCTTGTGACTGCTGCTTGCATGAAGGTACATGCCTGTGATACTGCCACAAGCAAGCTTTTCATTGCATCTGTGAATACATGTACTTGTGCATATGGCAATAATCTTGTCTTTGACTAATGCTGAACCAGGTAAGAACAGCACAGCCAAAAAAAAAACAACTACTAAATAAAGGGAGCTTGGCAAACATCACTCTTTTAATCCCATTCAAAAAACCACTTTGACTTTGATCGAATCTGATTCATCTTGAGACTGCAAGCTAATTTTGGCTCCTGGATTTATTTGTAACCAAGCTGACTGCTTAGGACAAGGAACCTCATAAGAGACCCTTAAATTCGTAAAGGAACAAGCTTCATAACAAACCAAAATGTTTATTTAAACAACTTTAGAATAATACCACTGTACTGCTCCATAAACCCTTCTAACTCTGCCAATGTTATTTTCATGCCCTGATAGTACTTTTCTACTCAAATCTCCCTGTAATATTATGATCCAGGAATCATTTGTCAGAAGTGATCATTTTAAATGTCAATGCAATGAGTGTGTATTCCAATACACCAAAGCTCAGTCAGCATGCCATATGGGGTGCTTAGTCTTTGGAGCTAGTTTCCTGTCCTTCCCAGAGTAAAATAAATGCAGTATATCCTATGAAGAATGATTAGCTAGACTCAGGAAAGCTAAGGATGTCTGATATTCTTGAAGTGCAACTATAATCAAGCTCCAAACCAGTTAATACTTACGGCTCCTCATACTTACATCATTAGCTATAGTAACCAGACCAATCAGTAAAGATAGTATTGGATGTCTGTTATTTTCTGATCCATAGGGTCCTTCCAGGGGTCAAGAATGGTGACGAGTCTTAATTCTTAATGATCGTTTATTTTAAAGTTTACACAAAGATACAAATTATAAGCAAACTAAGTGAGGAGCTGAGAAGCAAAGCAGAAATTCAATGAAAAGCGAAGTTGAAAATAAAAAGGAAAAACAATATGGTGCCTCTGGAAAATCCATCACCAACAGTAGATAAGAAGATGAAGAAGACATATAGTACTCTTGTCTTCATTAGCCAGGGTATAGAATGTTAAGTGTTATGGTAAAACTTTATAGAGCATTGGTTAGGACACAGCTGGAGTACCGAGTACAATTCTGGCCCCACGTTACAAGGAGGATGTGGTTGCACTGGAGACTCAGCAGATGAGATTCACTAGGGTTTTATCTGGATCGTAGGAAGCTGAAGGGGAACCTGGTAGAGTTATATGAATTAGATAAGGTAGATTGCAGGAATTTTTTCCTCATAGCAGATGCATATCAAAAATTAGAGTGCAAATGTTTGCACTAAGGTTCTATAAGGGGACTGAGGATGAACTCCTTCCGTCAGAAGGTGATTGGAGTTAGGAACACACTGCTTGAGTGAACAACACTTAAGAAGTATCTAGATAGGAACTTGAATCACCAAGGAATAGAAGGCTATGCATCAACTGCTGGTAAATGGGATTAGTATAGATAGCTATTTGATGTTTGGCATGGATGCAGTGGAGTGAAGGGCCTGTTTCTGCACTGTACAAGACCAAACTCTTCAACAACTAGAGGCTGAATACAAGCTTGCATACAGAAGTGTACACAAAACATTTTGCACAAATAGTTATCACTTTAATTTCAGTACACACAGAAAACAAAAATGAGTGGAACAAGAGCTGGCAACTGATATGTGGATCCAACTGAGGAGGGGCGACAGGCAGATGGAGGAGAGAAGAGTGGAACTAGCAACAGAGGCTGGAAGGTGAGGGTGGAGGCAATGAGGGGGCTGTAAATGATGGAATCCTATAGGAAAAGAAGGTGGAGCATGGAACCAGACGGGGAGGTGGGAATGGCAGCGAGGAAACAGTATGATGGATATGTGGGTGACGAGCGGTCAGAGTGAGTGAAGGATGACAAAGAAACAGGATTACAGAGGTTGATGGGTAAACATAGAAGGAACTAGACAGATCAGGAGTTGAGAGCAAAGGGCCAGAGGTGGGAAGCAGGATGTCAAATATTCCTTTATATGCAGTTCATTCAAAAATTGCAGAAATTATAAGGATCACTAGAACATAAGTATAATTGGTGTCTTTCTCATAAAAATGCAAGGTCATAATAATTCCTGTATGCCATTACTTTTACAAAAATATCACCTCATTTTATATTATGGAAGAAAGAGAAGCTCTAGAAGTCATGGGCCACTGTTTGAAGCAAAATAATATCATGATAGAGATAGAGTGGACGTTTGGTGAGAGAAAGATTGCTTAATGTGATAATGTGAAGGATGATCAAAAACTAAAGCACATTTCCTGGGAAATGTAGCTCACATTTATTCTGCAATGGATAAGGCGCAGTGCTGAAGTCAGCTTTAACTCTGATTTTTAATTATAATGTTGGATGTACTAAAGGATCTACTGCCAAAAAAGGTTACCACATGGCCAAGTTACACTTTCACGAAGCAAGCTTTTAGCACCCAGAAACCTCTCCTCCAGTATATCAGACACAGAGTAAAAGGACATTATTAAATACTGACACTGTTGAAGTGGAGGAAATACCACAGAAATCAAATTTTTGGTTCTAATCATTGTACAGACAAAACATGGCATCTAACTGTAAATACAGAGTCAGGCAAAGAATGAACTAGCTGAAAAAAAAGCAATACATTTAAAGCATTTGTACCTCTATGGGTTTCAGTCATAATTCATACGTCATCTGTCCAGTCGCATGACAAACACATCCTACCAGCTGTGTGAGTGAGTGAATGGATACAGGCAACTCCAGCTAAAGAAAGCACAGCCAATTTTCTAAATTAAAAAAAAATATTTATGCAACCACATTTTCTATTTAAATATATTTTGCATATTTTCAGAAAATATATTTTATTTTGCCTCAGATTATGGTTTCTACTAATCAAGAAGAATGAATGGAACAATTAGTTGTTTTCAATTAACTTCAGTGGAAGGACCAGTGGACTAACAGATTCATATTAAAAATCTGTAATCGAGCTCTCAATCTGGCTGTGCAGGACCATCACTCTTGGTGGTTGGATGATTTAGGGTTCTGTGAGATTGCATGGGGGCAGTGCAAGAAAAACAAATGTGTAGTTCAAACAAGGCAACAAAATTAAAGCCAGCGGGATGCAACTCGCGCACAATACAGAGCAATGCATTTCATTATCAGCAGGGAGGCCTCACACTGACTCAGATGATTGAATCCTTTTTGAAACACTGAAAGTGCCTTGTGATAAAATTCTAAGCTGGGCCAAACACATAATGGAAAACTAAATTAATTTAACAGTGATCTTCCTCAGTGATCTCTACCAGGTCTACCACCTGAAGACATGCCTTGATTGAGGAAAGCGGAGTGCACATTGGAAAAGTGCATTAACAATCGATGATCTTGTGGTAAGGGTCTGCCTCAGGGAAATAGGAACCAAAAATCCGGAGTGGACTCACTTCATGTGAAACACAGTTCTCTCAACAGTTTAAAGTTTTCATGTGACCATCAAAAACAAAACTAATTGCTATTGGAATTGCTATTATACCATGCTATAAGATACAAAATAATTAACAAATATTTAACTTCGATAAGTTTTTGATAAGCTATTTCCAAATACAGAAGCAGGATTTTGATAATGAGGAGGAGTTTCACAAGTTTAACAATCAATGGGTTAATCTGGTAGGGTAGTGCTAGTGGGAGATTTTAATTTTCTTTACATCGACTGGGCCAGCCAGAGAGCAAAGACTGAGCAGAATTTGTGCAGTATGTCCAAGACTGTTTCCTCTTGCAATATATGGAGGAACTTATTCAGAAAGGAGCAATATTGGACCTCCTCTTACGGAACAAGGCAGGCCAAGTAACTGAAGTGCCAGTAGGAGAACACTAGGTCCAGTGACCACAATTCTATTAGTTTTGAAATAGCTTTAGAAAAGTTAGAACGGGTCCATGGGTTAAAGTTCTGAACTGGAGTTGAGAGAACTTTAGGGGCATAAGGCAGGATCTAGCTAGGGTTGACTGGGTGACTCTATTTAAAAGCAAAGGAATAGTTAGTAAGTAGGAGGCTCTTTGAAGGGTCACATCAAGGTTCAAGGGGCAGCAAGTTCCTGTAGGGTGAAGGTTAGATGTATCAAGTTTGGTGAATCCTGGTTGACACGAGATATTGAGGCTCTGGTAAGGAAAAAGAAGGCAATGTACATCACAGAGTACAAATGAATCCCTCGATGGAAGTTGAAGAGAAGGCTTACGGGGAAAATCAGGGAAGCAAAAAGAGGATTCGAGATGAATTTTGCAGGAAGGGTTAAAGATGATCTCAAGAGATTGTTTACTTACTTTATCAGTATGATGGTGACTAGGGAGAAATTAGGTCTTCTTAAAGACCATCAGGGATGCCTATCTGTGGAGCTGCAGGAGATGCCTGAAAGTTTTAACGTCTACTTCTCCTCAGTATTTTCTAAGGAGTATGCCATGGATGCTAACAAATGAGGGTAATAAGTAGTGAGGTTGTGTATCATATGTGCATTATGAGGAAAGAGGTATTTGCAGCTTGGAACCACGTTAAGGTGAGCAAATCCCCAAGTGCACTGCAGACTTTATAGGAGGCCAGTAAAGAAAATTGCAGAGGCCCTTGTAGAGGGGGACCTAATCAGCCACTGGCAAAGTTCCAGAAGGCTGGAGGGCGGCTAATGTTGTTCCATTATTCAAGGAGAGTAGCAAGGATAGGCCAGGGAATTACAGGCAGGTGAGCCTGACTTCAATAGTAGAGAATTCTGAGAGACAGGGGCATGGCTAGAGATAACAGCCATTTTCCCAGGATAGAAATGGCTATGAGAGGGCATAATTTTTAAGGTGATTGGAGGAAAGTATAGGAGGGATGGCAGAGGTAGGTTTGTTTTTTTTAATTTTTTAAACACAGAGAGTGGTAGGTGCGTGGAACATACTGTCACTGGTGGCAATAGAGGCAGGCACACTAGGGACATGTGAAACTCGTAAATAGGCACACGGTTGAAAGGAAAACAGAGTCCTATGGAGCAGTGAAAGGTTAGATTAATCTTAGAATCGGTTAAAATGTCAGTACAACATTGTGAACAGAGGACCTGTACTGTGCAGTACTGATCACGTCACTGTCTGGTATGGAGGTATCAATGCACATGATCGGAAAAAAGCTGCAGTGTTGTACACACAGTGAGCTCCATTATGGGCGCTAGCCTTCCCCACCACCAAGGACATCTGCAAAAGGTGACACCTCAAGAAGGCAGAAGACATCATAACGGACCCCCATCATCTGGGATATACCCTCTTCATACTACTACCATAAATGAGGAGGTACAGGAGCCTGAAGATGCACACTCAACTGTTTAGAAACAGCTTCCTCCCCTCTGTCATCAGATCTCTGAGCAGTCTGTGAACCCATGAACACTACCTTGCTATTTTGGTTTCTTTCACTATTTATTTAATATATTCCTATTATAACTTTAGTAATTTTTAGGTATTGCATTGTACTACTGCTGTTACACAAGTATCATGGCATATTGTCAGTCAGTCAGTCAGTGGATGCCGTCCCGAATCTGGGGTTGGCGACTATGCACCTCCATCTTCTTCGATCTTGTGACAGCACCGAGTACAGCCTCTCCTCCAGTTTGTTCTCGCTGGCCGCCTTGGCACCGCCTACCGCCGTCTCCGTTGAACTCAAGCCCGAGGCCATGTTGGCCTCCAGCCGTGGCCGCTTCTTCGAGCTCGGCCCTTCCTTAGCCGGAGACCTTGGGCAGGTCCAGGCACACGGTGCAGCGTCCAAGTTCATCATGTCTCTTCTAACTAGGTGCATAGCATACAATTCGTAGATACGTGGTGAGGCTTTAATCTCTTCCACAGAAGATGGCTGTTGGCTCACAAGGAGTTCATCCACCCTTTGTCAGGTCTTGTTTTTTTTAGTCCTACTGGGTGTCCTCACACCCTCCTCACCAGACTAAGTCCGGTGGGGGAGCCGGCCCAAATCGCCAACCACCTGACAACAGCCCCCAGCCGAGCGCTGGGCACCCGCCCCCTGCCGAATCTCTCCGAGCGTCTGACATATTGTATGTCAGTGATAATGAACCCAACTCTGATTCTGAAATTGACTCTCCTGCCCCCGTTATGAGGAAGTGCAAAGCTAGCCATGAGGAAGGATCCTTTATGGTCCAGGAAAGATTACAGCATAATGAAAGGAAAGACAAAAGAAAATGAGCCACATAAACATAAGGGTGGTTGCAACACTGAAAAATATAGAGATGAAATGGAAAACTGAGAGCAAGTGAAACCTTTCATACAGAGACAAAAGGCTGTGCAATCCATGTTCAAGATCAGACATCGAATCAAAAACATCAAACAAAATGAAACTGTACAGATGGATAAAGAAAAAGCAACAAAGACATACCATATGATAACAGAACTAGTTAATCCAGTAAGAACTATTTTCCCATGTGGAGTTCACCTACTAATGTGAATTAATTTAATGAATTGCAGCAATTTTATTCTGGGATATTAATATTTATCTAAAGGAGCAAAATCAGGTTGAAATTAGTGAATATGCAGAAGCATTGGTATATTTCGAATTGCTACATTTTGTGATGGTATTGGGTTGCTGACCGCAAAATTCTTAACTCAAATGAAGATCTTAAGCCCTAGCGGATATAAATAGCCACAAGGACACTCACTAAAGGAGATTATACTGTAACTACTCAATCTTCAAAGACTGGTTCATTTCTCTGTTTATCCTTCACAGTGAGTTTAGCTGTCTGTATCCACTATTTGAGCAGTGGGTCACCCCTCCCTACGTGGAGACATACGTTTAAATCCTAACATTTTAAAAACCCATTTAAAACTCAGAGGATTTCTATTGAATAAAACATTTAAATTACAAACCATTTCTAAAACACAATGGACTTCCGAAACACAGGTGAAATCCCTATATATTAAAAAGGCATACCAAGAATGCAGATGAACAAAGTGTCTGTTACAGAAATTAAAGCCAAAGGAATGGATTCTAGTCACCCCAACTTTCTATAGTTATTCTTGATGTTCTTTATCCATTCCTAATGAGCCTGAATTGCTCCCTTCATATATACAGTTTTTCTGCCACCTGGGTGACTTTATATGTTTAAGATATTTCCTCAGATACCTTTTTTATATAAATGCTCTAAAAGTCCTGATTAACGGCCTCAGCCTGAAACATGACTATACTCTATTGCACAGATGCTGCCTGGCCTGCTGAGTTCCTCCAGCTTTTTATGTATGTTAAGCTGTATTAATTCTTCATTATTAATATGCAAAGTGATTGTCTCTGTCTGATCTGAAAGCTTCCTTGAACTAAATAACTTAGCCCATGTTTTCTACTTTGAAACCAGCCAAATTAAATAACCCATTGTCTTAACATAGACACATAGATACATAGAAAATAGGTGCAGGAGTAGGCCATTCGGCCCTTCGAGCCTGCACCACCATTCAGTATGATCATGGCTGATCATCCAACTCAGAACCCTGTACCAGCCTTCCCTCCATACCCCCTGATCCCTTTAGCCACAAGAGCCATATGCTGCATCTCTTCGGCAGGGAGACGCATGCTATGAGCCAGCAAGTCTGTGGCTCTATACAGAGCTTGTTTGCAAAGCTGTGTTTTTATACTCATTACTGATCACTGCTCGTCATTTACATTGAGAACTGAAGACTGGCTCCTATTTATGACCAGAGGCTAAACAAAGAATATTAGTTGGAAGGTTATCTTACAACTGTTTAATCTTCACAAATGTCAACTGCTGCGTTTAGAAAGCAGATCCGGGCAAAAAGAAGAGGTCCTCTGGACCAGGCAGCAAACATCCATTACAATTCTATGAACTATCCTACAAGGCTAAATTATATCTTCAAACAGTGCAAATAATAGACTTTAGCTAATAATTATACAAATCATAATGCTGTTCAAGCCTTTCACTGTTGTTTCAACATTGAGTTTGGTAACAATTGGTAATAACAGCAGAAAAACTGCCAACAAATGTAGCTGTCAGGTTACGATCAAATAACCATTTAAACATTATAATAACTTGCTATGTTTATTTCCAGACCTAAAATACTCCCAAAGAGTCTTCCTCTTTGGCAGTCTGTACAATTAAGGATGACTCTCTTCCACTTCAGTTCCGTAGGCTTTGCAGTTGAGTCCTTCAAGAGATTCACTGACGCAGCCCTAAGGGGAGCATGTCCTGATGGGTGGTGGGCTGATTACATTATTGCCTGTTTCTTTGGTCATTTGCACTTGGCCTACTCCCCTAGAGAGTGTTTGCTGCCTTCCTGATTGTTACCCTGCCAGTCTGAATGGTCTTACTCCAGTGATTCCTATGAGCTGATGAGGATGTTACAGATCTTCAAGGAAGTTTTCAGGATGTCCTTAAAGCATTTTCTCTGTGCTGATGGAATTTAATTGTGGGCAGAGAGCTCAGAGTAGAATATTTGCTTTTGAGTTTGATCAGTGTGGCTGGTACTCTGAAGCCAATTGAGGCAGTCAGAACTTTGGTTCTGAGGATGTTGCTCGGGACAGAAGGCTGACTTGGGTTTGCTTATCCTGCCAATAGACAAGGAGGATTCTGGAAATGCAGCCATTGATGATACTTCACCAATGTTTGCAGTTCTTTCTGCAAGCTATCCAAAGAATAGCTTGAGTAATTTCAAAATGTTGCATTTATATCTTTCCTTTAATGGAGTAAAATAGTAGAGATCATTCCGACAAAATTTGTTGCTTGGATACATTGGATAAGTGATCAGGTTAGAATAGAGTAAAGTTTTAACTGAAAGATCTGACTGCCAGAGTCTCAGCAAAAATTAAGAAAAAGATGTTATAAGAAAGACTAACTGCATCTGAAATGTTCCAGATTGGATTGCACTTTGTTCTTCATCACAGTCCGATCTCTAACTTTGACTTCCTGCACTGTTTCAAGTAAACGTAATAAAATCCTGACGAACAATCACTTACCTTCAGTTCAGAATATTGCAGCTCTTGAAACTCAATAATTATTGAAACTCAATAATTATTTCAACAGCTTTGGATAACCAGCCTCTCTTATTTGTGTTGGAGCCGAACAGTGATGATGTGAACTCTAATTTCTTCTCTTCACAGATGCCACCTGATCTACAGAGTGTTTCCACAGCATTCTCTTTTACCTACAGCAATTGCTGAGTTAAGCACCTCACATTTTCAAAATTGTATTGGATTTCCATCTACTCAAATTCATCTCCCATTATTGACTATTGATTAACCAGATCGCACAAGCAATTGAGTCACCTAGACAAAACATAGCTTCCAGTCTTGCTTTCTCCACTCCTCCCAATCTGCAAACTTAAATACACTTTCTTTTCCCACTTTTCCAGTTCCAATTAAAGGTCTTTAACCTGACATATCAACTGTTTCTGTCCCCACAGATACTTCCTGACCTGTTGAATATCACATCTATCTTCTGTTACTTCAGTTGTGAAGCATTCTGAGGGAAATGAAAAAGGGAACTTCAAAGTCCTGGCCAAAATCCTCCAAACATCTATTGATTTATGATGGTTTCCAAGGATTAGAAAATCATAAATGCTACTGTGCTCTAGGTTGAAAAGAACATACAAAGGGGGAAAAGAGAATACAAGTGAAAGGTTATTTCTATATCTTATATGAGAAAGTTGAAGTGGATCTCTCCAGGATCAATACTAGGACCAAGCTTTTCTAAATTAATGACCGGGATTTGTGCAGGTAGGTCATAATTTCCAAATCTACATATGACAAAACATTGGAGGCATAGAGAATTTTGAGGATGATAGCACAGACCTCAAGAAATATGCAGCTGCGGATGGGATTGCCAAATAGCTGGCAGATTAAATTTAATGCTGAAGAATGTGAAGTGTCATATTTTAGTCAGAAGAATGAAGAGAAGCCATATAATCCAGAGGACATCATTATAAATGGTTCACAAGAACAGAGAGCTGAAGTAGCTGAACAAGTTTCTTTGAAAGTAGCAGGATAGATTGAGGAAGTCACAAACAAGAGAAAATCTGCAGGTGCTGTAAATCCAAGCAACAGAAAGTGGATAACACACACATGGAGGCTGGAGATGTAAATAAAGGGAAGGTATGTACCTCAGCACAGAAGCACCACAAAGCTGTGTGCTTAACCCCCTGCTCTACTCGCTTTACACTCATGACTGTAGTTAAGCAGAGCTCCAACAGCATATTCAAGTTTGCTGATGACACCACTGTTACGAACTGAATCAAAGGTGGTGATGAATCAGCATACAGAAGGGAGATTGAAAATTTGGCTTAGTGGTGTCATAACAACAACCTGTCACTCAGTGTCAGCAAGACCAATGAATTCATTACAGACTTCTGGAGAGGGAAACTTCACGAGCCAGTCCTCGGAGGATCACAGGTGGAAAGAGTAAGCAACTTTAAATTCTTGGGTGTTACTGCTTCAGAGGACCTGTCCTGGACCTAGCAC
This sequence comes from Mobula hypostoma, assembly GCF_963921235.1. Lineage (NCBI taxonomy): Eukaryota > Metazoa > Chordata > Chondrichthyes > Myliobatiformes > Myliobatidae > Mobula > Mobula hypostoma. The sequence goes on along the minus strand of NC_086121.1, from coordinate 39,399,017 downwards.
ACAAGTGCAAATTGCGAAGTAAGCACAACAGGAACTCTTCTTCCTCAAGAGTCTATGAAGACATGGCATGACATCTAAAACTTTGACAAACTTCTATAGATGCATAGTGCAGACTGTATTGACTAGCTGCATCACAGCCTGGTATGGAAACACCAATGCCTTTGAATAGAAAATCTAATAAAAGGCGAGGAAAGAGGACTGGGTCGAGACAACAGAGACTTATGGGGAAGAGGAGTTCTCCAGTTGGACTGCACATGGACATACCCGACCAAAACTTTTCCATGGAAGGCTTCCAGACCATTCGGGCTGACTGGAAGTGCACTGAGAGCGGTAAGCGTAAAGGAGTTGGGGGCTTGCTGTTCTGGTTAACAATGGATGGTGCAATCCTGGTCATATTACGATCGAGGAACGTGTTGGTAGCCCGGATATTGAACTTTTTGCTGTTGGACTCCAGCCATATTCCACCGAGATACAACACTGGGCGTCATCGGAGGTTGTTCCTGCCTGTTGCCATCGAACTTTGTAGCTCCTCCCGTGGAGGGTCAGACATCCTGAGCCAATAGGCTGGTCCTGGATTTATTTCCATCATAGTTTGCATATTGTTGTTTGATTGTTTGTGGTTTTTGTATTTCTACATTTATGCTCTCTTCTTGGTTGGTGCAGCTGTAATGAAACTCAATTTCCCTCGGGATCAATAAAGTATGTCTATGTCTAAAAGACAGTGGATTCAGCCCAGTACATCAGGGGTAAAGCCCTCCCAAACCATTGAGCACATCTACATGAAATGCTGTCGTTGGAAAGCAGCATCCATCACCAGAGAGCCCCACCACCCAGGTTATACTCTCTTCTCGCTACTACCATCAGGTAGAAGGTAAAAGAGCCTCTGGACTCCATCACCAGGTTCAAGAACAGTTACTACCCCTCAACTATCCAACTCTTGAATAAAATGGGATAGCTAAACTCATTTGCCCATCCATTGAGATGTTCCCACAACAATTGGCCTCAATTTAAGGATTCTATTTCATGTTATTTATTGCTATTTATTTATATTTGCATCTGCAGTTTGTTGTCTTCTGCACTCTGGTTGATCTTTCATTGATCCTATTATAGTTACTATTCTGTAGATTTGCTGAGAAAACCCAAAGGAAAATGAATCTCAGGGTTGTGATAGACATGTTACTTTGATAATAAAATTTAGTTTGAACAAGGGAAGCATGTCATGATGAACCTTGAAAAACACTTGAACAGCCACAACCTGGACAACACATGCAATCCAGGCTGCCACCTTTGGGAAAGATGTAAAAGTGGGAGAGATTTACTAAATTAATTCCCGAGGTGAGGGACTTCAGTTCTGTAGATAGACTGGAGAAGTGAGGGCTGTTGTCTTTGGAACACCAGAGATTGTAAGGGGATTTGATAGGGAAATTTAAATATACAGGGAGTAGAAAGAGAAAATAAACAGTTCCTGTTGGAGGAAGGGTCAAGAATCAGATGAATGGAACGAAGCTAATTAGCAAAATAATCAGATGCGACATGAGAACAAACCTCTTCTACACAGCAAAGTAATTAGAATGTGCTTTACATCATCAAGTTAATGACAGTAGCAGACTCAGTTGTAGTGAAAGATAAGGTACTTGATGGGAAGTAATTGGCTGGGGATTTGGGAGAGGGCTAGGGAATGGGGTTAGCTGGGTTGGTTTCACGTGGGGTCAGAATAGATCAGAGAGACTGAATGATCTCCTCCCCTGCTCCCTTTACACCCATGACTGTACAGCCATATACAGCTCCAATCTGCTGATCAAATTTGCAGGTGACACAACATCGATTGGCCTTATTTCTAGTGGTGACAAGACAGCCTACAGTGGAGAAATTAACACCCTGACACAGTGGTGCCAGGTTAACAACCTCTTCCTCGATGTCCAAAAGTCAAGAGCCAATTTTGGCTTACTGCAGGAACAGAGACAGGCTCACCCTGATCAACATCAGTGGCATTAAAGCCAGGACCAACAGTCTATGGGACAGCTTCTTTCTACAAGCCATTAGACTTATAATTTCACATGTCCATACATTGTGAGAGAGTCATCTCCTTCACGTTGTGGGGCAGATGTAAGATCTAAATAAGTAAATTCAAATTCAAATAATAATTAATAACTGGCAGGGGATTCGGGAGAGGGCTAGGGAATGGGGTTAGCTGGGTTGCTTTCACATGGAGTCTGAATAGATCTGAGAGACTGAATGATTTCCTTCCATACTGCACTAATTGCATGATTCTGTGTTTGTAAACACAAAGCATTTCAGCACAATACAGATCCTTCGGCCAATGATGATGTGCCGACCTTCTAGGCTACTCCAAGATCAGTCTAACCCTTCCCTCCTACATAGCCGTCAATTTTCCTATCATTCACGTGCCTCTCTAAGAGTTTCCTTAACATTCCTAATGCCTCTGCCTCTACTACCACCACTGGCAAGGTCTTCTGCACTCACTACTTCATGTTCAAAATTCTTAACTCTGATATGCTCCCTATACTTTCCTCCAATCATCTTATATTAGCCATTTATGCTTGGAAATGAGTCTTTGGCTATCTACTCATTCAATGCATCTTGTACACCCCTGTCTAGTCACCTCTCATCATCGTTCTCTCCCGACAGAAAAGTCCTAACCTTACTCCACCTTTCCTCAGATGATATGCTCTTTAATCCTGGTTACTCTCCTCTGCACTCTCTCTAAATTTTTCACATACTTCCTATAATGAGGCAACCACAACTGAACACAATATTCCAAGTGTAAACTAATCTAGGTTTTATAGAGTTGCAACATTACCTCACAGCTCTTAAACTTAATACCCCAACTAATGAAGGTGAACACACCACATGCTTTCTTAACAAACCTACCAACCTGTGCTGCAACTTCTATGGATCTATGGATGTGGACGCAAGATTCCTCTAGTCTTCCACCCTGCTAAGAACTCCACATAAACCCTAAATTCTGCCATCAAATTTGACCTTTTAAGTGAATCACTTCACACTTTTCTGGCCTGAACTCCATCCATAAACCCAGCGAACCCCATTCCCTTTTCTGGCCTGAACTCCATCTGTCATTTCTCAGCCCAGCTTTGCATCCTGTCAAATGTCCCATTGTAACCTTCTACACTAGCAAAAACACAACCAACCTTCATGTCATTTGCAAACTTACTAACCCATCCTTCCTCTTCCTCATCCAAGTCATATATAAACATCACAGAGCAGGGGCCCTAGAACAGATCTTTGTGGAACACCAGTAGTCACGAACCCCCAGGCAGAATGTGCTCCATCTACAACCACCCTCTGCCTTCTACAGGCAAGCCAGTTCTGCATCCATATAGCCAAGTTTCTCCGGATCCCATGCTTCCTGAATTTTTTGTAACAAGCAACAGTACCTACAACAAGGCTAAGAAAACTCCAGATCCTGGAACCTGAGGAGTTGTTTGTTGTTCAGTCGTTACGTCGAGTCCGAATCTTCATGACCTCATGGACCCCTGCACACCAAGCCTTCTTGTTGGAAATTGCCTCTCTAAGATCCCCCAAGGTCAAATGTATTGTCTGAGTAATATTATCTATCCATCGTAGCCTCTGTCATCCTCTCCTTCTTTTACCTTCTGCTTTCCCTAACATGAGAGTCTACTCCAAGGAATCCTGCCCTCTCATGATGTGGCCAAAATATTTGAGCTTTTGCCTCATAATCAAGCCTCCTATTGAGTAGACTGGCTGCATTTCTTCAAGTACTGACTTGCTGGGTCTTCTCGCTGTCCAACGAACTTTTAACATTTTCCTCCAGTATCGAAGTTCAAAGGCATCGATTCTTTTGTATTCAGCCTTACTGGTAGTCCAGCTCTCACAGCCATACATCACAACTGGAAATACCATAGACTTGACTATACTGATCTTTGTAGACAATGTTACATCTCTGCTCTTTAGTATCTGAGGAGCTGTAGGCACTGCTATTACTGACAGGCAGCATGAAAGCAGTCAGGAATGGAGAAATGCTGAGGTACAGGGAAGTGGTAGGACTGCAGAAGGTTAGAGAGCTGGACAGTACTGGCACATTGGTGTAATTTCCATTAGATACCATTTAGTATTCAGTTCACATTCAAGTAGATACATATTCAACACCTGCATCAATAAGATTTCAGGCTCAGAATCCTGCCCCTCTCCCTTTTTCTCCCTTCTGCTTATTTATTACATAATTGTTTTGAGGAACTTGCCATGCATCTACATAGCAAAATGTGATCGGACTACAATTAACTACTGATGCAATAAAGTTTAACAAGTTAACAAAGAATTAAGATGACAATTATAAAATAAATTTTTTTGGAGATGTTTTATATTACAGTAGGTCATACAGTAGGCAGATTAAGGACAGGTTTAAAGATAAGGTTGAGTTAATGAACAAAACTTTTACACTGACTACAAGACAGCATTCCATGGCAATAAAGTTGCTTTAGCAATTCTGGAGAGCGAAAAGACAATATCTGTCAGTAAATAAACAGATAGTGAATAAAGATTCGGTCAACTATTTTTCTAATTGAAAGGCCGAAATATGTAGAGGTAGGAAATCTGAAACAAATCAGAATACTGGTAAGACTCGACAAGGAAGACGGGGGGAGGAGGGAAGTGTGAATAAAACAGAAATTGATGCTCGCAGTTCTGAAGAAGTTCATTAACTGTAAT